>NW_004567128.1:21417842-21445122 GCF_000260355.1 Condylura cristata | reverse complement strand
ATGGAAAAGGGTCAGCAATGGCCAGACAAGTCTGGGAGGAAAAGGGCAAAATCAAAATCAAGATAAACACTGACATAGTCACCTCCCTACAGGTCTCTCACCCACATCTCTTTCAACCAGTCAGGGCCAAGAAACAACACAGTTTCTTCACATGTCTCTCTTTGCTCCATGTGGCTTCCTCAGGCTCCTTCTGGCTCTCCATCCTGCTTCCTTCTTCAGATTCCTTTTCTCTTCTCTGCTCAGCTCCACTCTCCTTCTGGGTGGAGCAGGGAACCTGGAACTTCCCCTTTTCCTGGGGACCCCCCTGTTACACTCACACTTTGCAGTTCTTGCTCTAGAGGAAGCCCAATCTTTTCCTTTGGGTTGAAATCTAATTTTCATTGATCTGTAGATACTTTGAATACACACACACTTATCTGAGATGGGGTTAAGAGGAAGAGAGAGCTGAACTGTGAGAGGGAGAAGAGATGCCTGAGGATACTGCATCTAGAATAGCAATAGGCATCTAGAACAAGCCAGACGTCAGGCCTTCTCATTTCCATGCTCTGGGTCTCCAGGATAAGGATTTGACTGTAAGCAGTTTATTTATCAAATGACCAAGAAACTACATGTGAGGGGGTGGGGGAGTGAGGCAGGGGCAAGAACGAAGACAAAAATGGCTGTGATGCCAAGCCAGTTACCTGTGGCAGCCGAGATTCAATCCAGTTGGGGATTTCTGGGCGGTCGTGTGAAATATGCCTTACAGGTTCCTAGTGATGAGGGCGAAGTGGCAGCATTTATTTGTCAGCTCCCTGACAGTCATCAGCAGGGCTGCTTCTGGCCCTGCACCCAAGTAGGGGTTCCAGAGAAAAGCCCTCAAGTTCACCTGCCACCTAAGTGCCAGGTGAATGCCCGAGGCCGCCTTGACACCCGTTTTAGCTCTCCTGTCCCGGGGAGCAACGCCATTTTTGCTGCTCCTCTTCAGGCGTGGCTTCGGTCCCTTGGAACGGCAAGAATGGTGACTGGCAAGCCTCTGCTGTATGCCCTCATTACTGGGCAGTTGGGCCCTCACAGGTACTGGGCCTGAGCTCCTGGTGCTTGCTTCTCATGTCTCCCTTTGGCGCTGATTCACTGTTTGCTTTTTCACAAGCGTGTCCTCTTCCCCCATGCAGCCCGGGGACCTTACCCCCTGTGTGCCTACCGCATGCCAGGTCACAGGAACCCTACACGAGTATGGTGCATTTGGTAGATGGGGTTCAGAGAGATTAAGCGACTTGCCCAAGGCCACCCAGCTAAGGGAGGCCAGAGCAAAAGATGTGCACTCAGGTATGAATGACCTAAGACCTGTTGCTGCCTCTCTTGCTGCCTTTTACTCATGCTGGCCAGCTATCATGTTCACTGGTCACCCCCTTCTCCCATAAGGGCAGGAGAGAGGGGCAGCCCTGAAGCCCCAAGCCTGCCTGTTCTAAAAGGGCTCAGCCATCCGCCGCATCAAGACAGGGCATAAGAGCTTTAATGGAAAGGAACTTTACTATAGTGAGTGTGCAATACAGAAGAGGCAAAGAATATAGTTTATAAATCAACCCCCTGAAGTGACCCATCCCCTCGTGGGCAAAAGTTTACCCAAAAGGAATTGGCCCAAAGCAAGGCCTGAAAGCCCGCCACAAGCCTAAAGCACCTTCTGGCCGGGACCCATAGAAAAGGGGCAGACATGGCTGACAAGTCTGGCAGGAAGAGAGCAAAATCAAAATCAAGATAAACACCGCCATAGTCACCTCCCCACGGGTCTCTCACCCACATCTGTTTCAACCAGCCCAAGACCAAGAAGCAAGCAGTTTCTTCACAGGTCTCTCAGCTGCATGCGGCTTCCTTAGGGCTCCTTCTGGCTCTCCATCCTGCTTCCTTCTTCTTCAGATTCCTGCTCTTCTCTGATCAGCTCCACCCTCCTCCTGGGTGTGGCAGGAGACCTGGAACTTCCCCTTTTCCTGGGGACCGCCCTGTTACTGAACTGCTCGCTCAGGTCCCTGCTCCCTGCAAAAAAACCATTCCACATAACTACCTGCCTCTGCCCTGTCCCCATGGTGCCTTTCCAGCCCCCTGACTCACTCATCACCCTGAATTTTCCCCGTTTTCCTAGCAAGCTCTTTCCCCACTGCTATCTCCACTGGTTTTGGACTAGGTAGAAGCAATATTGCCAACTCATGCCTCAGATCAGAAAGCCCAGAGAGGCGTTTGAGAATCCAAGGCCACACAGATAGTTGTTAGAGAGCCTGGCTTGGAGTCCCAGTTTGCCTGTAGACTTTTGGGGCGTCTCCTTAAATGCATGGTGTTTGCTGGACCGCCGAGCTCTCCAGATTCCCACGCCAGGGAGCCACATGTGACCTCACTTGGGGGTGGAGTCATGGTTCCTGTCTTTATCAGCCTCTGGCTGAATGAATTCCAGTCACCCCAGATGTGTCTGTGAAAGGGACTGACAGCACAGTTCCCTGGGGGAGCTGTGAGCATGAGAAAGGCCTGGCCCCCACCTTCCAGTTGTCCACAATCCATCTTGCCAGAAGGACCCTTTCTCCAGGAGCCTGGCTTCAGCTCATACAGCCTTGACACGTAAGACCTGCAAAGCCCTCAGAGAGATGGCTCTGCCCCGGGCGCCGGGGCTCAGAAAATACAGGCCCTGTTTAACTGTCTCCCAGCAACGCCACACACAAACATTTGCTGACAGGAAGAGGCGAGCGGCATTAAAGCCGCCTGACAGGGAGGTGATGGGGCAGTGGGGAGAGGCGGAGGTAGACAGTGTATAATTGCCAAGCTGGGAGGCTGGCCTGTGGCCAGCGCGTTGAGTTTAACTGCCCTCCACATCCAAGAGGGATGCTACCCATGGCCAGCTTTGCCAGCTGGCTGTGCTGTGGTGGTCTGACCTGGGCTGACCCCGGGAGGACACATCTGGGGTCAGTTCCTATCATGGGTTCCCACCCCTCCATCAAGGCCTGGGTGGCGATGCCAGGCCCAAGTACAGAAGAAAGGCCAAAGTTGGCTCTGGGGTGAGCCCTTAGGCCAGTGCCCCTGCTTTCATCCGAGCCACTGGTGGGTCTTCCGGTTCCTGTTCCTCCTCTCTTGACCCTTCCCACACTGCTGCAAGGTCAATGCTTTGGGAACAAACTGAGGAAGAAACGGAGCCCGAAGAGGCTGGTTTGCTGACTGTAGCCCCGTCCCCGACGCTCCTAAACAAGAGCTCAGCCAGCCGAAGTGAGGGGCCAGCATGGTCTCCGGAGGTGCATGTCAGCAGTGCTACAAGCGTGCTCCCTGGGAAGCTGAAGATCATCTGTGTCCTCCAGGTGTTCCTCCTTCCCCAGGCCCCTCACCCTACAAGCCTCCTGTTCTGCCCTAAATTGGCCACAAAATCCCTTCAAGCTGGCCCACAGTGGTTGCACAATAGGGACCCGGGAAAGGGACAGAAGCAAAGTTGTCCCCCCCAAAAGGCCACCGGGCCCTTGGCCTGTAGAAGGTCATCCCGACAGCAGCCTGTGAAATCTGGTCACCGTCTTGTAGCTTCCAAGAAATAATTATTCCCAGGAAAGTGCTTTCAATTTTTAGATAAACTGCTGTTTAGGAAGCAGCGAGGACAGAACAGTGGCGAACGTCTGCGGCTTCCCCCAGCGGCCTGTCATTAACCGCTGCTCCTGGAGCGAAAGGCTGCGGCTCTATCCCCAATTAACAGCCACATTCCAGCAAGCTCCCTGTTTATCAAGGCATTAATGCTGACATCTGGGGATGGCGCTGCCCAGGCCTGCCAGCAAGTCCGGGGTGCCCATCCGCCCCTCCCTCACCCAACAACTATCCCTGGTCTCCACAAACGGTGGGGGCAGGCGGAACCACGGTGACCCCCTCCTTGGCTGGCTTCTTCCCACTTTCTCGGTGTCATTCTACAGTCAGCGGAGTGTGAGCCCAGCAGCCCTGTCCCTGCGGTGACACGTGTGCCTCTGTGTGACAGTGTGTGTGAGAGAACCTTATGTTTCAGGAGAAGATGGCGTCTGGGGAGGGTTCTCCAAGGAATTCTGAGAACAGAAACAATTTCTCTCCCTTTCTCCAGCCTGTGCGTGTGTGCGTGTGCGCACATGCGCTTGGCAAGTCACAAATACTCCCTCCTATTTCTGGCCTTTTCTTTTTCTTCCTCTCTAGTCGTCATCATGAAAGCATTGATTAAACACCTTCAGTCTCCTCCCCTAGGCCAAGCACAAATTCTGTGGACCCCCAATATGCTTGCTGGAGTGACACGAACCATCCCCTAGCCCCGGTTCCCAGTCCCTGTTAGAGCAGGAAGTCTACCAGTTGCCTCATTCCAAGGACCCAGGACTGCTGAGACCGTCACCTTATACCAATTGTCCTTCCCAAGAACACCCTCCCCCCCCTTTCTGGATCAGCCCTTTACTGTTTCCACTGAACATTCACTTTCATCTTCGGACGAGTTTCCGGTCTGATCCCTAAGTGTCAGCACCCTCCAAGGCCCAGTCTTAGCCTCTCCACTCCTCCCTCTGTTCCACCTTCCCACCCAGGAGCAGAGCCAGGCTACACCCAGAGGTTCCATGCCGTGGCGCCCCTAGGGCCCTGAAATCCATAGCTCAGGCCTCTGTCTGTGACCCTATTCCCCTGGATGAATGAATTCCAGTCACCTGTTTCAGTGTTTTCTCTTTAAATGAATCAGTTCAAATCCCCAATGCAGACCGCCCCCCCCCCCGCCTCCATTTCTGTCAGAGACACCTGCCACTAATTCAGCCGCACTTGAGAATCATGTTTGAAACCCCCTCACTCCCCATGCCAGCACTCCCTTGAAAGCTGAGTCCCAGTCCGGGCAGCTCAACCTCCTGTTCCTGTATCTCCTCCTCTCCCCGCACCATGACACCCTGTCACAGGGATGGGGCCCCTGCCCCACAGACTGGAAAGCATATGCCCCCCCCTCCCCCCAACTGCAACCTCACAAGGCCCTCGACCTCTGATCCCAGTTTCTAGATTAATCTTCCCCTACCGTGGGCACGCCCCACCTCTGGGCTGGTGCATAGTCAGTTTTCTCCTGCCTAGAATTGATTCCAGAGAGTTAAGATATTAAATGGTGTAGGTGCCAGGCCTTTGCAATTTGTGGCATTGAACAAATGCTTGTTACTATTTAAATGTGAGAGGAGGTGGGGTGTGCCTGTCTTACCTCCTCAGCAGAACCTTCTGAAGGTGAGGGCTGTTATTTTGTCTGAACTGTTTGTTCAGACAATCCCCAACTTTTCTATAATTTTTCCTCAGTTCAAGGTAAGCCAGGCATCCTCCCAGGTTCCTGGGGCAGACCATGACCCAGGCTGGCCAATTCTAGGCAGGCAGTGGCAGCCCTGGAGATTTTTCTGGAACCGTTTGGAAAGAGCTCACTTTTTATCACAGTTGCTCTGCTAATAAATGTAAGTCTGAAGCTGCTGGTGGCCATCTTGTCACCACTTGGGCTAAGTGCCTGGAATCAGCCATGCCTGAAGCCAAACCTTTTAACATGTTTGTTTCCAGAGCCAGTATATCCCCACTTTTTTTTTTTTTAAATGAGCCAGTTGGAGTAGCATCTCTCTGACTGATAACCAAAAACATCTCGCCTGCCCCAGCCCTGAGAGAACTTTCTCTACTTGGAGCTCAAGGCCTATTTTTCCCATACCCACGCTAGGCTCTGACCACGTTCAGCTATGAGGTGTCATTTGATTCTCACATACAGCACCTTGTCTCTGACTAGATTGAGTCCTCCCAGGGCCACCTGTATTCTGTGCCCAGTGTTCTGGAGTGACCATTATTGTATTGACAGAATGGCCCCCTGTGGCCTCCTCACAGTTCCCAGCCCCTGGGACAAGTAGAATGTGCTGGTCGCTAAGCACCTTGCCTATGCCAGCCTGGTCCTTCCAACAAGGTGAGGTGGAAATTAAGTCTGTTTCCATTTTGCTGACAGAACAACTGAGGCCTGGAAGAATGATACACCTTGATCAAGGTAACTCAGCTAATTAGTAGCAGAGACCTGACTCTTGTGGGCACGCTTCACGTTGCTTGCTTCTCACCACTCTGACCTGCTGCCTGTCACTTGCACCAGGTGTTTTCAGTTCTTCCTCCCTCCCCAGTGCTTCCACTTGGGGGGATCTGAGCGCCTCCTGCCAGTCCAAGGAGCACCATGGCTGCCCTCCAGGTTTATGGTGCTGAGGAGCCACTATAGAGATTCTTATGGAGCCTGGCCGAGCCCGCGTCCTGCGTCTATGGTGCTGGGGCCTTCACTTTTGTAGGCAGGGCATGCCTTGACTGTGACTGATCCAACTGTGGAGTTTTAGCTGCCCCGTGGCAGCTATATATATCTGTATATCCAGTGCTCGGCTCCATGGAAGGCCCTGTCCTGAAGGTCTGTGTGGCTAAATGGTTTGTATGTCAAGGTATGACCGGTGTTGAGATGTGGTGGCTGCAGTTGTGCAAAACTGTGTGGTTCACGTCAGAGTCACAGCCTGAGACTCAACTGATGAAGAACTCCCCCATCCTATCTTAAGAGTATATCATCCACATCATGCACAGCAGTTTCAAAATGAATGCATCACAACAGCCCTGTTGTTATTATTCCAATTTTATGGACGAGAAAATTGAGGCTTGGGAGTCTATAAGTAAGATGGTAAGATGAAGACTCAGAGTCATGTCTCTTGGCTATAGGGGAATTGTCTTTGTTCTTGACTGTATGGGGACTTGGCCCTTTTCCTGAAGTTCATCCATTTAACAGTGCACATGGGGGCATTTTCTTCCTGCCTGTCACTGTGCTTGGAGATTCAGGGGTGACCATGGAACTCATCACCCCAAAAGAGCAGCCATGTTTAATGTGGTAAGACCTACAGTGGTGTTAAGAGCAGAGCCTTGTGGGAACAGAGAGGAAGGGACTGTGAATTCTCCCAGGTGGGGAAGGTGACAGTGTTAAAGAAATTTCTGGAGAAGTGACAGTCACCTGCTTGTCTTCTACAACACACAGCAGACGAAATAGCTGTAACACAGACGTGGACAAATTTCTCAGGCTGGTTTTATAGTTGTTCATATGTAAGCAGGGTTATATACACATGTCTTTTTTTCTTCTCCTCATTACAAGTGCCAGATTAGCAATGTGATCATTTTACAGACGAGGAAACCAGAGCTCAGAGAAGTCCAAAGTCTCAGTCCTTCCATTTTCATTCTGGAGGTTCCTGGGTGATCCAGTGCTGTGACCACATCACCATTCAGCTTCTCCTCTGCCCAATACTCTTCCCTCACTATGATTCAAGTGTTAACCTTGATTCCACATCCCTATAAGTACCCTCTACGTGAATTTCTTCCTCAAGGTCTGCATAGTGAAGAACCCAATCTAAACTATCACGTTGCATGTCTTTGTTTGATTTTGGTCATCTGTCAACTGTGAATGACAAAACTTCCAAAATAACAGACACAAATACACCAGAAATTGATTTCTCACATAAAAGCCAGAGGTCTGGTAAGGTGACCCTGCAGAAGGTCTGGAAGATGTAAGATTTCCCACTGGCCAGCTTGGTCACATGGCCACATGTGTGGACTAGCAAAGCCTGGAACTTGAGATCTTTATTGGTGGGCAGCGGCAAGTGTCCAGCTAAACTTGGTGATTTTCTGCCTAAAAGAGAAGAGGACACTTGGTATTTGAGACAGCTGGCAGGCTCTATTCCTGTCTCTCCCATCAAGCACTGGGGCAGCTCGGGCCCCCAGGGCAGAGACTAGGTGTGGCCCTCCTGGCTGTCAGCCTGCTTCTTCCGCTGTGCAAAGCATCTGTCACCTCCACGCCTGAATTTGAATCCTTGACTGTCTGCTCTTGCTGCCAGGGCCCTGGTGGCCTTGCCTGAGACCTCCTCTAAGGCCAAATCAGCTGGCCCTCCTCCCCAGTAGCTCCCTGGGGAAGAATGACTTTCCCTCTTCTTAACCCTCTCCCTTTCTCTTTGATCCTGTGGTTCTTTAACAGGGGCGTCTTTCGGTCTCTCCTGGGGCAAAGAGGCATCTCTTGTTTACCCACAAATAATTAACTGCTATAGTCATTTAACTTATACACAGCCGGCATCACCATAATTACTGAAAATATATTACACATCAGGCACGTGGAATGGGGTAATTCACCACCCAGTGGGACCTGAAATCTGAGGTGAATGAATGTGTTGCTGGCCCGGGGGCTTATCCCGGGCTGGGCCCCTTTGTGCCTTTTCAACCTCTGTCTCTCCATGCCCACAGGCCATGGAACTGTGATGAGTGGCCCCTCGAGTGTCCAGATATTGCCAAGTTTCTCCCAGCATTTGCCTGCCAACTGAGGCCGCAGAAATGGTGGCTTTGGGAGTGTTGTGTAACTGACTAAAGAAAAGGAGGCAATGGAGCAGGGTGCAGGTGTGGAGGTGGGCTCAGGCGAAAGAGGCTGTGGGTGGGGGTGAGAGGAACGAGGGAAGTGAGAAAGAGCAGGAACTACGAGGAGCAGAAGTGAGCAGAAAGACTGGCTCAAAAATCTCTCTAGGGCGTTTATCAGGAGGGGAGAATAAGGTGAAGATGTACAACTCCCCAGTGTGTACAGGAATCACCTGGAAGGAAAGGGGTTCTCTGAGCCCAGGGGTTTCAACTCCCAGGGCTGGGTGGGGCGGGCAGTGCGCACTAACTCCCTTCAGGTGCTGCTGCTGTTGGTCCAAGACCCACACGTCGTAGTTAGATTTCCAACGACTTGGAATTTCACTCTCTTCCTTCAACCTCACGATGATCCTGTTTTACAAGTGAAGAAATTGAGGCCCACAAGGCCAAGGGACGTGTGCCAGGGTCCGCCGCTGGCCAGCCCACGGCTTTGTGGTTAGCATGTCGCACTGCATCTCAGAGTGAGTGCAGAACATTTCCAAATGTGTGGGCCGGGAGGGCGACTCCAGCTCAGAGGGTCTGAGGGTGCCGGGGTAGTGTCGTGGATGCGAGCCCAGAAGCCTTGTTTTTCAAGTACCAAGAAGCTGAGACACACACAGGTAAGAAAAGGCTTGGGGGGCTAAAACAGGATAGGAGTAAAATGAGTTGACTACATCACCCGATAGCCTGGACCATGCTGGACTTTGTTATGAAGTCGTGTGCCTGGAATTCCTCAACCTGGGTATTGGTTGTTTCTTGGAAAATGCTCACGCTTTATGAGATCCGATCTTTGTGCTCTGCCTGCAAATGTCTTGAATTAGATGCACCGAGGAGGAGGGGTCGCTGAGCGAGGGTAAGCCATGGAGTGAGCTGTCATTCCAAGAAGGGGCTCTGGGTGGATGGTGGGTGGATGGTGATGGGGCGTGCCGAGAGAGCTAGGCATTAAATGAGGTAACACATGGTAAAAGCTTAGCATCGTGCTCGGGGCTCATTGCTCAGTAGTTATTGTAAATTCTATTAATAAATCACGGAGGCATTCTGAAATATGATGTAAAGGTTTGATGGCAAGGATCTCCCTGCCGTGGGTCAGCAAAACCTCACCACCGAAGTGAGGTGCCTTTCTGATATTGTAAGTTCTGGAAGAGAGGAGCTGGCTCCTTTCTAAAGTGGTGCCTGAGGAATCCATATTGGCTCGTGGTGGTTTGGTCCCTCTGGGAAGGCTGTGTGGCGGAAGAAGGGGGAGGATGTGGTAGTGCTTCTTGCAGGAGTTTGGGGCCTCCTAGGTACAGATGTCAGGAGTACGAGTGTGAGAGAAAGGCTGGGAGTGCCAAGAGGCTGTGTGAGGCTGGTGTGACCCCAGTGGATGTGAGATAGCCAGAGGGTGGGCTGGGCCTTCCAGACTGTCGTCTGTTTCTAGAAGGTTCAACAAGGCCAGCAGACTGTGTCCTCAAACCAAAGTCAGCTGTCAGAGGAGTCCTGCTTCTCACAGGAATGGGCCTGCCTTTGCTGACTTAGCTCTTCAGCTCCCTGGATCAGTGTGTGTGTGTGTGTGTGTGTGTGTGTGTGTGTGTGTGTGGAGTGGTGGGGGACGGGGTCTGAGGTCATCCAGTGGGAAGTGCAACCTGTTCCCAAAGGCTGGGGTGGATTTTGGAATCTCAGCAGCTGGGCCTTGATGCACTTACTTTCCCTCAAGGTGGGGTGGGGGGCTGGAAGACACAGCTTCCAGCAAGATGCTTAGCAGAAGGAGAAAGACTTTGAACTCTGTGGGGACAGGGGCCCCCAAGACCTTGGCAGTGCCTGGCCTGTAGTTATCATCACTCCAGAAATATGTTAAATGGTTGTAAAGCTCCAAAGTTAGTCCATCCCCGGGTGTTTGTTTTTCTTTTGCTAAATGTACCCCCCAAATGAAATGGATTCCTGTATTTCCGAGTTCTTACATTTTGTTACATTCATCAACATTCGCAAAGCATTCCCAGGGCCTGGTGCAAGCCACTGTGAAATTCTCACATGGTGAGAGGCCCTAGGGCCTTTTCCACATTTTGTGGCCAACCCGACTGTGCTGGATTATCTCACTCTGGAGAGCCTCAGTGCGGCAGATCTACCTTGGGGTCAGAGCTGCCATGAGACAGGGCTTGGCTTCCAAAGGAAAAGGCCATGTATGTCTTCCACTGCTGTGACCCACTCCCATCTCTGCCCCTCGACCCCCTCAGGCAGCACACTGCCCCTTAGAGACAGCAGAAAGCCTGTGGCGGGGCAGCCACAGCAGCCACACAGGGGCAGGGCTTTGGAAGCAGGTAAGCGTTGGAGACTGGGCTTGCCCTCAGGAGAGGAGTGGCGGTGGCTCACGATGCCTGGCCTCCACGGTCCCCCAGGAATTGTAGGTTCTGGCCCCCGGGGCAGACTCTGCCCTGTTTCTCCAGGCCTGCAGAGCCAGCCCGGACGCATATTCCTGTCGATGCGGGCAGATGCTCTGCATCCATCTTCTGCACACGTGCCTTTGCCTGCAGAGGAAGATAAAGCGGGTTCCTCCCGCGCTAATACATTACTGCGGTGTGGCCCGTGGCAAACAAGCACTGATTATTGAGTGTGGGTGTGTGTGTGCGTGCACGCATGCGTATGCGCTGGCGTCAGGGAGAGTTGATGCCGAAGAGGGGAGAGTGTAAGGAATACTAAATTTCTCACCTGACAGTTATGTTGCTGTGAATAAATGGAACAAGATCTCTTCATGTTAATAACCCAGAATCCCCAAACAACAGCAATAATAATAATAGGCGTCACTACCATCGCAAGCGGTATGACAGAGCCTAAGCTCTTCACACATGAACCCAAACCCCTGAGAACCCGCGACCAGGAAAGCCCTGCCCTCTTGCCAGTGCATGCATCTGGCAAAAGAAGGCACAGAGAGGCTAAGTAATTTGCTTGCAGCAACACAGACCGGAAGTGGCAGCCCTAGCATTTTTTTTTTTTTAAGATTTATTTATTTGTGCACACAGAACTGGGGTACAGGCCAGAGGCTCAGGGGCAGCAAGAGGTTTCACCATAGACAGAGTGGGGAGCAGAACAGGCAGATCGACGAAGTACACTGCTGAGGGGAGCAGCGGGCGGGTCAGGAGAGGTCTGCCGCGCCATGTGGGTCAGCTCCGGGGCAGGCGGGGATTGAACTCATGCGGAAGTGGCTTTAGCTTCTCAGTGCTGTGCTTTAACCCGCTGCGCCACCAGGGAGGGCCCAGTAGCCCTGGCATTCTTAACCAGTCTTGCTTGGGGTCTGTCATGGCCTTTCCTTCCTTCAGTGTGCTCTTTGGCCTGGGTGGGAGCAGAAACTGAAAAGATATTCCCTAAGTGGCAGCAGAGCTCTGTAAAGTTCCCACAGCAGCACTGCAGCGGCGCCCATGCCCCGGAGGACCCACTGCTTGGGTTCAAAAAAAGACTGGATTCCCAGTTACTCCCCTCTAGTTGTTAGAAGACACAATTCTTGGTGCCAGAGAGAACATCTGGAAATGCTGGATGGACGTGGGGCCATAGGCATTGCTTGGGAAAATGATTCCAGCTACTGTCATTTCTTCATTATTTCCCGGGACTTAGGCACTTCTGTTCACACGCACGTTTCAGTCGGGGGGGGGGGGGCATGGTAGACAAAGGGAGGACTTAGGGAGTCAGGGTGGCTTAGACGGTGTGGGATCTGGGCACAGTGCACGAGAACAGACACTGGACACCCAGGGCTCTGCAGCTCCCTGAATGCCTTTTGATGATCAAAGGAAGACTGGATTATTCGGTAATTATGGTTCAGCTTCTATTTTCACTATATTTAGATTCATTGACCCTTTGAAACTGGTTTTGTGGACATGAAAGCTTAGTGGGCTAGAACAAAACCAGCCATTTTATGATCTCCTGGGAAGGGCTCAGTTGGGTGGTTCTGCTTGGGGTTACCGGGGGGCTGGGGGTGCAATAGTGGGGGCTGGTCAGGCCTTTCTTTCTTTCCCTGCATTCTTTCTATGTGGTCTTTTAGCAAGGGCTGGTTTAGATTTCCTGACAGCCTGCTGGCTTCGGGCTCATGAAACTGGGTGGCTCTGGACTCCCAAGCCGGATCGGTTCGCTGACTTGGGCAGCGGCTGCATCGCCTTCTATTGGCCTGGTTTCAGAAGTCCTGCAGCAACACTTCGGCCACGGCTGTAAGGGGACAGACCGCACCACTCCATGGAAGGAGTGTCCAAGTCACCCAGAAGAGCTTGTAGGCTCAGAAATATGAATGAAGCCTTCGCTGGAAAGTACGATCTGCCCCAGATAGAGTATGGTGGGTGCTTAGCACAGCGGGGCAGCCCCCACAGGGGCCTCTTGATCCGAACTGGGTCCCCGAAAGGTAGTCACACCATGGGCATCTGGCTGCTGAGGGGACTGCTGAGCAGTGCTAACGGGTGCTGAGTGGGCCCTTGCCTGGACTAGGAGTGTTGGGAGGTCAAGGTTAAGGGGGGTAGGGTTCCAAAGGAGTGGGGTGAGCTTAGTGAAGGAAGGAAGGGGCTGAGTGGTAGTTCTTCAGGAGAGCAACAGAACCCGGGCTGCAGGCATCCCCAATCTGAGAAACAGGATAGTGGATGGTGGAGCAAGAGGACTGAGCTCATACTGCCCACTAAGCTGTAAGGCCCGGCTTTGGGGATGCTGAGTGAGTGCCCAGGCCCAGAGTGACACTGAGGCGGCTGCTGCCCTGGCCAGAAGCAGTGGGCAAAGGGCTTTGAGGAGCAGAGGCAGGGTCTGTTTGTTTAGATGGACTTTGCACCCCACACCCCTTCCTGGACGGGTTTTTCGCCACCTGAGCACCCCAGGTGGAGGGAAATGTCCCCCTCCAAGGTGGGGCAGAGCTTGGGGGGGCAGTAGAGGGGTTGTGTCCCCCACCCCTGCCTGGGAGCTCATGGCCCACAGCAGTCCTGCATGAGAAATTGATTACGTGGCCAACTTGACCGCTTAAGGCCTCGGCAAGCAGAGAGCAGAATCCATAAAGTGCAGCCCCCCACGCTGGGCGCCTCAGCGGCCTCTGTTTGAAGGTAAATCCATCCATAAGCCTGCCGTCACTCTGGGCTTAATGTACATGATTTCTGGCATTTACAGCAGCGTGGCTTTGAACGCTGGAAGAAACTCCAGCAGAATAATTTGCCAGGGGAAGGCGCTCGGAGTGGCAATTGCTCATGGCACATCTGAACAGCGTCGGCTCCTGGGAAAACGAGCTCCCTGACAGCGTGCAGCCCGCTGGCCTCTCTCCCGCGCTAACCCCACGCTAAGGAGGGTTTTCCTGCTCTGGGGAGCATGCTCTGTGGTGTGTGCTCCCGCGCAGACCATGTGGGGTCTTTCAGCCCCTGAGCAGGGCTGGAAGCTGGAGGCCTGGGCAAGAGCTTCGTGCGCTTCTCAGCATGGTGCCAGATCAGAAGATGGGTTGGCGGTCGGGCCCTTGGGGGCCTGAGGACTTCCTTGGGTGTTGGGACCCTCCACTTTGATCCAAGCAAGATGAGCCACAGTAGTGTGCCCTTGGCTGGAAGGGCAGGTGAGCCATCACCACCCTGGACTCAGGGGCTGCCTGCTCCATCTGGGCCCCACACGCATTCGCTGGCATCTTTCTTTGGGGCTTCTGGTTCTCCCCTGGGCAGTGTCCCCACCTCCTCTGGCACCCCACTGCTTCTGTCTCTCCATCTCTGTCCTCTTTCTGCATGTGTGTGTCTCTTAGCCCTTCTCTCGGCCTCTCTCATCGCCTTCCTCTGTCTCTCTATTCCTTTCCTCCCTTTGTCTCTGTGTGCCTCAGTGTCTATTTGTGCCCCCCAAGTCTCCTGGCCTCTGCGTCCCTCTGTTTCTGCCTCTCTGTGTCTCTTCTTATCTCTCCCTCTCCCATCTCACTGTTTCTCCCTCTCCCTTCTCTTTCGGCCTCTGTTTGCCTCTTTCTGTCTCTCTCCCTAGTTCTCCCTTTCTCTGGCCCCGTCTCTTACCACGTCCGTCTCTGTGCGTGCCTCAGCCTGTTTCTCTTTCCCTTTCCCTGTCTCTGTCTTATTCCCTCTCCTTGTCTCCCATACCCTGTGCCAGTGCAGCCAGCCGGGAGATTTCCAGGCGGGCTGTGGCTTTAGCTTTAGCGAGCCGGGCCTTGCCTTTTCTCCTCACCCAGCAGCTCTCAGCTCCGCCCAGTGCTTCCATCCAGGCAGCCAGCCAGGGCTGCAGTCGGATTGGGCCGCCTCGCCTCCCAGCCACACAGTCTGTTTTTACCAGGTTTTGCTCTGGATTTGCTGGCTTGGGGCTCTAGCTCTCTGAGCAGGTTGGAGACATGTGCCTTTATGACTGCACCCCAGAATCAAGCCTCCCTCGTGCCCCCATTTCTTGCTGCAGGGATTGTGCTTTCCTTTTGCCTCCTTTCATTATTTGACTTGAGGGTGCTGGCACCCACACAAAGTAAACATGATGCCCTTGAGCTGGGTTCAGATGGTGTGAAACTTATCCTGCCCCCCGCCCCATAATAAACTGTTTCCTGTGCATTTACACAAAGCAAAGAAGGGAGGATTCACAGCTGAAGAATGTAGGGAGGAAGTGCACCGGTAGACTGGGGAGGGAGGAGGGCCCTGGGAAGGAGAAGACAGGAAAGCACTTGGTCCCAGCCCCGGTCTTTGGGGGACAGCCTCTTGCTAGTGCTGAAGGGAAACCCTAGCGGACAAGCTATCCCTTCGGGTTGCCCCACCTAGGGCCAACAGTCATGGGGGCGGAGAAGGGGGTGTCTCACACACTTTTGTCGCCCTGTGCTGGTAGCAGAGGTTCAGTGGCCTGGGGCTGCCCTGGGAAGGCAGGCAGGTGTGGCCACCACAAATACACCACAGAGCACGCAAAACGCACCCCAGCAGACACGGTCTGCTATGCGAGCCAGGACAGCCTCACTGGTTTCACGCTTCATCTTTCCCCAGCCTCAAAATCTCCCCTAAAGCCTTACGTTCTACTCCAACTGTTCTCAAAAGGCAAAACAAAAGCAAAGCAAAGCAGGTAAGACATGGGAGCCCCCACCCCCACGTCCGCTACCCACGCTGAGCTCAGCGTCCCTGCCAGGCCCCCTGACTGTGCCTGCCCACGGTGAGGATGGCAAGGCTCTACTCGGACTGTGTTCGCACAGACTCGGCTTAAATCTACATGGCATCTCATCAAGTCCCCACTGCAACACTAAGAAACAGTTATTACTCTTCCTTCTGTTTTCCAGATGGGAAAAACTGAGGCCCAGAGAGGTTGTTTCCCTGGGAAGATAATATGAGTTAGTGGCAGAGGCAGGATTTGAACCCAGGAAAGCAGGCTGCAGAAGCCCCGCTCAGAGCCATCATGTTACACCCTGTCTCCCCTGCCATGTGGTCTGGAACACATGGAAGTGATCCCCGTCTCCCTCCGCTCTCCTGAGAAACACTGACTTTCATCCCTCCCCAAACACTCCATTTTTAGAAATAAACTCTGAATGTCAACTTGGACTGATTCTTGCAGTGGTTTTGATGATTTCAAAAACCCACATTTCACAGCCTGTGGTCTTAAATTTGCTACTTTTTGGGACAAATGCCAAACGGCACAGCACAAGAAGAGACCCCTAAAGGAGAGAGGCCAGGCCTTCTCTGTAAGCCGTGTTCCTGAGTAAAGCCTTCACTTTGTAGCCTCCAGCTGTAATCAAAACTTCCATCTCAATGGGCAAAGGGGGTGGAGTGTGGGACGCAATGAATTTGTGTGGTGGCAGCACCAGTCAGTAGACACAAATCTCATAAGGGAATTCATAAATCGAGGCCCTCGTGTCTGGCCTCTTGGCATCTGCTCCTAACCCTCCTTGGCAAAAAAGCCAGAGCCATGCAAATATGGTCACACCGCCCACTTACTTTTAAACTGCCAATGATTCTCATCATTCCTGGGCTATAAATCAGACTTGGGATAGTTGAACTGCAGTCTGGCTCATGTGCCAACTTCCAATCCAGTGTCCACCTGTGGTGCTGCTCTCCCTCACCCACTGGGCACAGTCATGCTGGCCTCACAGCACCTCAGACTCTCCTTCCTGCCCCAGGACCTTTGCATGGGCTCTTCTTGTAACTCAGAACACCCTCTCCCAACTTCCTTTCTGCTAGTTCGGTGGCTCTCACTTTTGGGTCCTGGAAAGAGCAGCGTCAGTATCAACTGGGAACTCTTTAGAAGTACCCATTTGAGGGTTCTACCTCAGACCTGCTGAATCAGGCACTCTGATAAAACTCTAAGTTCCACGAGAGGGGAGACTATGTCATTTGGTCAGAACACGGATACCCAGAACTCCATACGATGTCTGGCACGCTGACCACATGACGTTGCTTGAACGACTGAAGGAATGGAGGTGAGTCCTAGCACTGACATCACTGACTCCCTTGAATCCCGGTCTCTCATTCAGTACTCTCTTCCTGTTCTCTGCACGCTGTACTGGGAAGAACATGGTAGCCACAGCACCTTAAGCAGCTCATGTACTGAGCCAGGCACTGCCATGGGCTTTGTGGGTACCAAACATGAGGGAAAGGCGTCATGAAGTCTGTGGACTTGGGGGGATTTCTGCTCTTCTCATGTGGGGTAGAGGAGGGGGCCTGTGTAGTTTAGGTGTGTGGCCTGAGGCAGTCTGTGGGGTATCAAGTG
This sequence comes from Condylura cristata, assembly GCF_000260355.1. Lineage (NCBI taxonomy): Eukaryota > Metazoa > Chordata > Mammalia > Eulipotyphla > Talpidae > Condylura > Condylura cristata. Next base: position 21,428,109 of record NW_004567128.1, on the reverse strand, counting down.
AGCTCAGTATATAGCACCTTAAAAATTACAGGCCTGGGCTCTCCCTGGTGGCACAACGGGTTGAAGCACTGCATTATGAAGCTCTCCGAAGCCACTGCAGCACAAATTCAATCCCCGGCCAGGGAGCTGACCCACATGGTGAGACAGACCTCTCCTGACCCGCCCGCTGCTCTCCTCAGCAGTGTATTTCAGTCAGTCTGCCTGTTCTGCTCCCCGCTCTGTCTCTGGTGAATCCTCTCACCCAGAGGATGAGTGTACCCCAGTTCTGTAAGCATAAATAAACAAAAAATCTTAAAAAAAAAAATACAGGCCCCTGAAAGCAGAAGGCCCTCTTTTTACTTTACATGTGGTCTTAGTCCACTCACGCTGCTGTAACAAAACACATAGCCTGCGGGAGGGGTCCAACAACAGACACTTCTCAGTTCAGGCAGGTTCAGTATCTGCTGAGGGCTCTTTCTTCCTCACTTGTATGTGGTCCCCTTTGAATATGGTGGGGTGGAGGAGACAGAGAGAGGGAAAGAGAGAGGGTGTACTCTGATCTCTCCCTCTTCAAATAAGGACACTAATATCATCATGGCAATCTCACCCTTATGAGCTCATCAAAACTCCATCATCTTCCAAACACCCCACCTGGCAATACCTTCCTGTTGGGGGTAAGGCTCCAGGCATCCCAAGGGTCTGATCAATGCCCCCCAGGACATTGGTTTCCGGGCACAGTGGATTTTTGCCTCCCTTCTCAGCTTCTTTGAGTCAGTGCTGTAACAAAGTCTCAAACCAGAAACCTTTTCAAAGCAGTTTAGCCAAGCTGTGAGGCAGGGGTGTGTCAGTGTCCTGACAATAGCCTGATTGCCCCACCCCCACCCCCCAGGCCCAAACACTGTCACAGGGCCCAGGGAAAGGTGTGGCTTGCAGACAGAGGGGGAACAGTGGGGCTGGATCCAGAGGCCCGCTCATATGTAGGCAGAGTGAAAGAAGAGAATGGCTTTAGCAAAACCAGCTTAGGGAGTATTGCTCACTCACGCTCACCGCATCTACTCTTAGCACCTTCTGCAGGCCCCTGGGTTTCTGGAAGCATGATGGGCAAGTCCTGTGTGCTAATAGCCTGCATGATCTCAGAGGATGGAAACACTCTGAGGAGGCAGGAAAGCAGGGGAGAGGAGGAGCAGATGTCTCCTCGGGGATGTGTCACCTCTGGAGGGTGGTGAGTGCAGCTGGCCTCTAGCACCTTCTTTCTGATTAGTGTAGCGGATCATCCGTTACTGTTTCCACACACGGCAGCTCCCGGTAGACTTTTCCTGCTGCTCCCCAGAGCCTGGGCCCTTTGCAGGCTGACTGCCCTCAGGGTCCCGCAGCTGCTTTCTTCCCCTGCAGCAAGGAGAGCCAAAGTGTCTGGGATACCCTGTTATCCTGGGGCAGCTGACCCGGAGAGAGGGTGTGTGCTCTGGCTCTCATGCTCCTGGTGGGGGCAACCATGAGGCGTGAGCTTCACTGTCCCCAAAGTTACCCTCTGGGGGATTTTGCTTCCTATCATACCTGTGCTGGGCTCCTTCTCTTCCCAGTCCCACTTCCTTACTCTCCTGCTGGGTTTTATGGAGAACATTTACCCTTTACACCTTGGGTTTTATTGAGAACATTACACCTTGGCATGACTTCTAGTCCCAGCGTCTGCTTCTGGGAAACCCTCCCTAAGACACATGGACCAGCCTGAGACCTTTAAACAACAGCGACAACAGCTGTTTGGGGAACACTTGCCACGTTCTGGGCTCTTTACAAATAGAATGGCTCCTGGAACCTGCAAAACACCTGAGCAACAGTGAGGAAAGAGAGGTTGAGCGAGAGTAGGTAACTGCCCAGACTCACATCTAAGGCCTCAGACTTTCTGACTGAAAAAGACCTACCCCATTTGCGTGCTCTGAATCATTCCCTTCTCCACATTCCAACAGGGGATCTTCAGGCTCCTGCTGAAAAGCTTCATTATTTGAGCAACGCCCCTCAGAGAAACTCCTAGGCACTAGGTATGGAGATGCAGTGGTGAAAAAGTATTTGCCCTCAGTTCCTAGAAAAGAGGGATAAGTAAACGGAAATTTTGGGTGGGAAAAAAATCTGTATAAAATCAGTTTGCTGTGGAGTTCATAGAAATGGTGCCATGTAGTCTGGGGCCATTGAGGAACAGCAGTGTGTGTCCAAAAAGGGAGTCTTCATGTCTGCCCTTCAAATACTTGGAGAAAGTGATAGTCTTCCCTCAGGCGTGCTCCCCATCCTCTTCAGCCTTTTCTCATTAGACTTGGTTCTCAGACTCCTCCATTGCCAGTTGCCTCTGTGAATACAGGTTGTAAGTGTCCTTACTAAACCGTGAGGCCCAGTCCAGCACAGAACCCCAGGTGGTCTAATCAGGGCAGAAAGCAGTGGGCATTCGGGCCACAGCCTCCCCTGAATGAGGCCCCTTGTCCTTATTAGCGCATCCATAGTTGCTTCACATAGAACCTAGAACTAATTATACATCAAAAATCTTTTCTCATGAAATATGTGTTATTTCACATTGAAATGTGTCCCAAATCATTTTTATGCAACCGACTTTCTATATGGAAAGTAACAACTTATTTTTATTTTTTTAAAAAGATTTACTTATTTATGCATACAAGAACTGGGATACAAGTCAGAGGTGTGGGAGGTGAGAGGATTTACCAGAGACAGAGTGGGGAGCAGAACAGGCGGATCTACTGAAGCACACAGCTGAGGGGAGCAGCAGGGAGACAGGAGAGGTCTGCTGTGCCATGTGGGTCATCTCCCTGGTCCGGGGGGAAGGTAAGGGGGAGGGGGTATTGCAGTGGCTGCAGACAGCTTCATAGTGCTGTGCTTTAAACCATTGTGTCACCAGGGAGGGCCCAGAATGCAACAACTTAAATATACTCCTGCTCATCTAGTATAGTAGTTATTCTGCTCCCCACTCTCCATTGCATTCCCTGAGCTTTGCTCTGTTCTGATTACTTTGATATCATCAACAGACTCACTGGGGCTTTGGCTCCCTGTTGGGTGTAACCAATGGGAGACACCCACAGGAGTTTGGAGCCAGAGAGTGAGGTCCGGTGGTTACCCCACTGCCCAAATCTCTCCTAGGCCACAGTGTTGACATTGGCTGCATTTCTCTACCTATTGTGCCAACTCCTGGCTGGTCGCCCTCTTTCATGGTTGCCAGTTTTAAACTGTGGATAAAACATTTGATGCTTTTGTCCTTCTGGACCATCTTAGTTCGTGCTGGTTAAACAACAGGCATTTATTTCTCACAGATCTGGAAATCCAAGGTCAGGGTGCTGGCAGATCTCCGGTATTTCGTGAGGGCCTGCTCCTGGGTCTCCAGATGACTGTCTTCTCCTTGTGCCCTCACATCACAGAAAACAGAAAGAAAAAGCATGTTCTCTGTGTCTTTTTATTAAGGGCACTAACCCCAATCATGAGGGCTCCACCCTCATGGCTCAGTTACTTCCCAAAGGTCCCAGTCCCTAATATATCACCTTGGTGACTATGATCACATGTGCATTTGGGAGGTGGAACACAGACATGAGGCCCAGACTCAGGCTTCAGAGTGGGTGCAGTACCCTGCTGTTGCAAACCCCTACATGTGTCAACATTCATTGTGAGTCCCCTTAACCCTGCCTCCACCCCTGTGAATAGCCCCTTTCGTTCCGCTCTCTTCAATTAAAACTTCTAAGTGTGTGATTTGTTCCCTCTGGGTCCCTGACAGATATGATTTAATTTTCATGACTTTCAGCTCATCATTCCAGTCCAGTGAAATCTTTTTGGGGCTTAGTTTTTCATCCATCATAATAGCCTTTATTTCCAGCTTTGTTTTACCTGGAAACTTGCTAAACAAGCCTAATTTCCTGTCCAACGTCAGCCAAGTCCTACACTGAGATTAACTTTCTGAGCTGAAGGCAACATTTTACTTGTATTTTTTTTCAGCTTTGTACTAATGTCACCCCCCCCCACCCAAATGTGGCAGGCCAAATGTACACAAAACTCACCTTATGCCTAGGCAGGGCTCACCACATATCCCTTAAAAAATCAGCTGTGTTCTCTCTCTCCTACCCGGAACTGTCACCGAGAAAGGGGCTAGAATTGTTTGCTTGGTGGGAGGAGGGAATGTGGACAACATAGTCTGGGAGAGTGGTTGAGTCCCCTATAAAAAGGGCATCGGGTGGCGATCAGTGAACTCCTACTGCCGGTGGGATGGGAGATGGTCTATGTGATTGATAATCTAGCCCTTATGGATGTGCTAGAAGCTTCTATTTCTTTAATAACCCAGTCAGTGAGAGATGTGGCTGTGTGGCTTTTTTAGCGGATATTCCCTGTTAGCTGCCTTTATAGGAAGTTGCCTGAATGAGTTACAAGTAAAAGGGATAATAAAACACATTCTACGTCTTCATCCAAGTCATTTTAAAAAAATAATGTTGCTTTGGACAGGGCAAAGGGTGGAGTTTGGCTCCCACCAGAGACCTCCTTGGAGCCTGACATCAATGCATATCTGTATGTGTAGAAGACGCTAGCATGCACGCATCCATATTGTAATCTTGGCCACACGGCTAAACCTCATCCCCAGCCCCTTGCTGCCAGATGGTCCCATGTGACTGAATTCTGGCCAGTGGAATGTGGGTGGAGATGACAGGCACCATTTCTGCTCCTGCCTCGCAAAATTCTCCCACATGAGAGTCTCCTCCTTCTCTTTTCCAGAAGCCTTGGAGAACAGAAATGAAGGATCCTAAGATGGGAAGAGCTTGGTCCAAACGACCCTGTGGGGCCACAGCCCCTCTGGCTGATTCCACTGTACTGTGATATGATCAAGCATTTTTGTCACTTGAGTCGCTGAGATTTGGGAGATGATTGTTACAGCAGTTAGCCTACCCTGACTGACGCAGGAATGGTACTAGAAGTGGGATTCCAGCCCACACAGGCATACAGTTATTCAATCAGCTATAACTCAGCAAACTATACTGGCAGCCAACCCATTTTTTTGTCCATATTTTCCATAAGGATAAGCTGTGAGATGGTGTGAACTGTTTTGCATAAATCAAGAATCATTATGTGTACTCCTTTTCCCTGATCTACTGGGTGACTTGTTCCGATTTGTCTATAAAAAGACATGGAGTAAGTTTGGCCTGTCTGGTACATAAGAGCCCACACTACTTCTCAATGATCTTCCCTCTCTCCCTCCTCGCCCCTCCTTCTCTGCCCTCTCTTTCTTTTGCCAGGAATTCAAAAACCACCTCTTTAATAGTTAATAGATTTAAATTGTTTTTGTGGGAATCATCCTCAATTTTATGGTTCTGTAATTCCTCAAAATCTACATTTCTCCCTTTTTTTTGAAAAGCAAGACATTTGTTCTTTTTCAGTAGATTGAGCTTCCATGGACATAGAAAAAATATGTACTTTGACCACTTCACAGAAAATGCCAAAATCTTATGAAAGTTTAACTCCATGTACTCCCTCCTGCCATAATAACTTACATTTGCTGAGTGCCAGGTTCGAAGTAGTACGTACTTACGTACTCATTTAATCCTCGCTGTGACCCTAGGAGGCTGGCGAGTTTCGTTGTTCCCATTCTATAGTTGAGGGCATGGGGGCCCACAGAAGCAAAGCAATCTCCCCAGGGGGTTCCCAGCTTACAAGTGGCAGGATTGGGGTTCAGGTCCCAGCAGCCTGAGCTCAGAGGCCATGTGCTCTCTACCGTCCTCTGCAAAGACTTGCTGGGCTCAGCTCATTATGATTACGTTTGGCATCCTACTGTTACAGGGTACCCCAATGTGAATTGGGTTGCCTGTCTGTGGGTCTTCACCCGTGCTTATGATTCAATCGTATTATGGACACACTCAAAAGGTTAAATAATGGATTTATTTATAAGGAGAAAGGTAAAGGAATAACCCAGGGAAAGAGGGAGAGAAACACAGGTTAACTAGGATGTCCTACCAGTTGCTGACTTGGACTCCACCGGCCGCTGAAAACCGATTGAGCGCCAAAACGATCAGCTGCGGACCACCAGGTCCCCCCAGAGCCCACATGTCCGGTTTTATCCCAACCTGGCTGCTCAGCTCCGCCCTCAGGTCCTGGCATGCTTCTCCTTGGTACTGATGGGATTTGGAGTTCCAGCATCTGGAGTGGGGGCGGAGTTCATGAAACTTCTACCTGTTACACTACCTCTGCCCCGGCAGAGTCGCGGTGAACAGCACGAGGCTCCCCAGCCCAGCCAGGTTCCACTGTCAGGTTGGACAAGGAAACCCAAGCCAGCAGGTGGTTTAAGCCAAGCCCCTGCCCCACCACCCGGAGGCATCGTCGACTCGCCATCACTGCCCAACACGACTTTGGCGGAGTCCATCATAGTCACTGTCTGGGACACGCACTCACTTGCTACCTGGTAACTTCCCTTGGAGCCCTTGGGGGGCAAAGGAGAGGGAACATGCCTGCAATGTAATTAACACTATAACAACTTGTTTCCCCCTTGGAGAATTACACCATTAGCTGCTTCAATTGTGCATGAAATATAAATTACATTACTCGGAGGCATCACGTTGGAGCAGACGCGATGCTAAGTGACGACGCTCTCCGCGGTGCGTCCCACTCCCCAGCCAGTGGGTCAGAGGAACGGGAGCCAGAGAATGAAGCCAGCCGATCTGCCCAACGGCCTCCGTGGCTGTTCCAGTCATACAGGACCTACCGAGGACTGTTTCCCTGGCAGTGCAGGAAGCCAGGTCTGGGGGGCATCCCCTCCGCCGGTTTCCACTTTCTGAAAGGGCTTTTCGCATGGTAGCCATCTCTTCTCTTTCCCACTCCCCACACAGAAGCGGAAAAGCGGGGCTGTTGTTTTTCTAATGGCACGTGTGTGTGTCTGTGGGGTGAAGTGCTGAGTATGAACCCGTCAGAACAGATGAGAAGCAGGTAGGTAAATCCACCTGTGAGGGAAGGAGTATAACCCTTCACCAGTCAGCTCCACACGACTTGTCCCTGGCATCATTCATTCTGCCACCCATTAACTCCGATCGCTGAAGGCACACTTATTCCCTAGCTGGGCCAGGCGCGCACAGTCCTCTGTTTCTTTCCATGCTAATGTCTGGGCACTGACCCATGCCAGCTTGAGGCCTTCACTCTGGGTGTCATTAAGATTGGGCTGACAAACTGAGGAGAAACACCACGCAGGGTTTTGGGTGGATCATCCTCTTTTCAAGACAGTGAAAGAAATGTTCGAATTCTGGGGGCAAGAAAAGGTGTCCTTGCTTGTTCAGAAGAGACAGGTTGACTTGCATCTGTTTCCATTCTGAGAGGGGGAAGTGACCCTGGGTACAGTTAGTGATGACCACACTGTGCCTCTTCTATGAAACCACCACACCTCTGATTCCAGGGCCTCTTTCTGTCCCTCTCTTCACACCCTAGTGCCTGGTCCCACGGGAACAGTGGGGAGGGCTTCCCCTGGGGGCTCAGCAGCTGCTGGGGGGGCAGGGCGCCAGCCCCCTCTCACCAGAGCCCCTGTCAGGGCAGGAAGTTTGGAAACCCTGCCTGAAGCTGCAGGAGAAATTTGGGAAAATATCGTGCAATTACCCTAATGACAGCTGTACAAATCACACAACCACCCCTCAAATCCCCCGTCGCTGAGCAGAGCCAAAAACAGGAAGAGCCAAAACCCACATATGGATTCAGGGAGACCTTTGGAAGTTGTCCCTGCGGAGGGCCCAGGCGGTGGAGGGCGGGAGGGGACCAGCACTGAAAAAGCCGCAGGGGCCCGGGCTCTCACTGGGCAGGAGGAGACCGCCAGGGCAGCCCCTCTGGCACGGACCCATCCTGGAGCCTCAGGCCACACAGCCCACTGTGTTCCCTCTCTCTGCCCAGCTTCCGCCTCTTGCTCCCTCCCAAGATCAGAGCAGCCTAGGAGACTCTGAACAGCGTCTGCAGGGGACAGGGTGACAGCTGTGAGCTCCTGGTATTTCTCTGGCTTGGGAAACCTCCTCCGTTCTGTAAATCCAAATATTTTCTTGGACTTTGATCAAGACCCAGATCAAGCCTGTCCTCCCCTTTTCTCACAGAGCCATCCTGGGCTCCCTCCCACACCCTGGTCAGAACGCCTAAAAACACTCAATTGTGCGGTGCAGTCCGCCTCTCCATTCCCAGTTCCCTTAGAACCATCTGCTGTGAGAAATCCCAAAACCGCCAGATGGGGGACAGGGAGGTTGCCGTTCCGGAGCTCTCCCTGCCTCCCCCGTCGTTTTAGGCACACAGTTGGCATTTATTCACAGACCCACAGTGCAACGGGATAGGATTCTTCTCCAATTGTCTGATTTCCTGGCTAGTATTCTAGGTCAGAATGAAAGCTCCATTTTACAGATTGGGAAACTGAGGCGGGAAGGCACAGAGGCAGCTGTCAGGCGCTCGGTGTCCACGCAGCGCTTGGGCCAGGTTTGAGACTGGGTGCCGGGGATTCAGATTTGAGGAGTTCATCACCCCTGCCCCTGGGAGGGGCGGTGTGTAGGCTGTCTGTCTGTAGGCTGGCTGTCCGAGGAGGAGTCACTCTCAGCTGGCCTCCTTGCTTTCTGTAGTGTAGATGAGAGTGAGAATCTCAGGGCCCCTGTCCCTGGGGCCCAGCACCTAGGGAATCCCGAGCAATTTACTGAAAAGCAAAAAACGAGAGAAGGAAGGCGCTGAACTTGGGCCTAGAAAGGCTGTCCTTTGCCTGCAGGTTAGATGAGAGCTGGAAGAGCAGAGACCCGTGGTCTAGTGAGGAATCTGAGAAGATGAATGATTTTCTCAAGGACAAGGCGACTTCTAATGTAATTCATGACAACAATAGCTACTATTTTTTGAAAGGTCACCCCGTGGCAGGCCTGGTGCTGAATCCTCTCTGCACATTATCTCTGCGGCTGGAAAGGCCACTGCTTCCCGGCTGGTGTTGTGGCAGGTCTCGCTGGCTTCCAGTCTTGGCTACGTCGCCATGCCCCCATTCGGTGGCCTGGGGTGTGCCTCTGGCTGCCCTTCTCTCTGACTCTGTAGAATGGGGATGTAACAGCCCTTCCTGCCTGTTACAGAGGCATTAAACAAAAAGTGGCTCCTCTTGCTTCTGTCACCCCAACGTATACCTACTTTTGGAAGGGGATTTGGAGGAGACCTGAGCAGGAGAGACGCGTAGAGATTGGTGGGGGAGAGCTGTGGGGAGGCAGAGAGTGGCAACCATTATTTTGATTTGTGTTTGCATTTTGTTCCTTTCATCTCAGACTTGCCTGGTTCCTTCTGTCCCCAGCCCATGGGTCCCTGCCAGAAGGTGCCTTAGACTTGTGGCAGGCTTTCAGGCCTCAGTGGCCCTACTGTGGGACAACCCCGTCTGAGGGGGGGTATTTACCCAGGAGGGGGTGGGGAGTTTGGAGTTTATTTGGCATACGCTTCCCTTCCTTCTCTATGCACACTAGTTTTATTACAAATCTATCATAAACTTCCTTTGTCTCTGTGTGATAGAAGGCAGCACCCTGTTTTAGAGTATGCACTCTGTATATTTGGGGTTCCTGGGTACCCCTCAGCTGTAGGTAACAGTTGGGGTGCGGTTGGGGATTAAATGGAGGAGCAGATGGAGAGAGTATGGAGTCCTGGCACTCAAAGTGTGGTCTCTGCAGCAGCAGCTTCCAGATCCCCAGGGAGCTCATTAGAAATGCAGGGTCCTAAGACCCAACCCAGACCTGCTGAATCCCAATCCCCCTGTTTACTGGACCCCCAGGGGGTCCACAGCACTGGCCAGGAACAGTGTCTGGAGCATAATATGAGTTCTGGAACTGTTGGCTGTGATTAGTGTTATTATTTATTATACCATCTAATCCCGCAGCACACCCACAGGGCAGGAAACCACGACTCAGACAAGGTAAGTATGCTGTCCGTGTTCCCACAGACAGGAAGAGGCAGCGGTCCAGTGCAGACAGTCAGCAGTCACCCTGGCGAGCACAGGGCTTTCAGAGCTGAAATGGTCACAGCCCCAGGAAATTCACACGCTTGGCGTTGGTTGGTCACCTTCAGTGAGGATACCTCCGAGTGTCTGGGGTCACGGCTACTAAAGGGGTGCATTATTACAGATGCATTTTTCTCTAAATTGTAATTGAATACAGATGTCAGAAAATTTACCATTTAAAGTGTAAAATTCAGTGACACTAAGTACAATCACATGCTCTGTAACCATCACCATTTCTGAGTTCCAGAACTTTTCCACGCCCCCTGAATACAAGCTCTAGACCTATTAACAGTTGCTCCA
>NW_004567128.1:21356350-21417742 GCF_000260355.1 Condylura cristata | reverse complement strand
CCCCCCCCCTCACTGCTCCAGCCCTTGGCAACCACTAATCGGCTTTCTGTCTCTATAGATCGGTCTATTTTGGACATTTTATATAAATGGAATGAAGCAATATGTGGTCTTTTGTGTCTGGCTTCAATCACTTAATATCATGTTTTCAAGGTTTATCCACTTACAGCATGTGTCAGAATTTCATTCCTTTGAATGACTAAATAATATTTCACTATATGGATATGCCACACTTGGCTTATCCATCCATACATTGACGGACATTTTGGCAGTTTCCACATTAGGTTATTGTGGATAATGCTGTTATGAACATTCAAGTACAAGTGTCTGTTCGAGTGCCCACTGTCAGTTCTCTTGGGTCTATCCCTAGCAGTGGAATTACTGGGTCATATGGCGGTTCCTCTTTAATGTACTGACGAACAACATGTGCTTTCAAGCTCTTGTGTGTCAGGCACTGAACAGATCCTTGAGATCCAGAGAAAAACATCACCTAAACCCTCCCCATTGAGACCTGGGGTCCTTTCCCCAATGCCCCCAGCTTCCAGAGCTGGCTAAAGAACCTCCACTTCCCTTTGGTCCTCAGACCTTCCTTCAGGGAACTGGAGAAGTGTATCCTCAGGAGTGAGCCAGTCTCTGCGATTTCTGTCACTCAGTGACACTGAAGGAAACCAATAGGGAAGAAAGAAAGCTGGTGGAGAACACTGTAAGGGGCCTTGGTTCTGGGGTGTGGGTGGGGCCTTCAGAGACAGTGCTTCCGGGTGTGGGGGAGGGGTGGTAGTGGGGGCAGAGGAGACTCAATTTTAGAATCTATCCTTGGGGAAGGAGGAATCACCTCACAGCCCAAGGGTGAAAATCCCTCTTTGTTTCCAAGGGGAACTGGTAGGCAACACCTCAACTTAAGCGAGCCAGGCCAGGCCAGGCTAGGTTAAAGTGCTAGGCAGAGAGGGCTCCATGCGGCTCTCAGTGTACTCCAGCTAGCTAATGGCCTCCTGTGAATCCCCAGATTCTTTCCCAGTGACCTCTGTCCCCTGCGGAACAATGCCAGGTGAAGGCTGTGGTGGGAAGCCGGAGAGAGAGCCAAGAGTCCCTCCAGCCCTAGGTAATAGCAGAAAGAAGGCCCTGTGAGATGGGAATTAGGCTTTGTTCCTTCTCCCAGGTCAGAAGCCAAGACAGAGCAGGAGAAGTGAGAGCAGAGTGAGGAAGGAGGAGAACAAGAGAGCTTTTTCTGGAGGAAATAATGACCAGTCGGGCCACAAGTCAGGACAAGGGGTGGCGGGTGTGCAAATGCTGCTGCTGAGGTTGTTGGGTAATGAAGGAGGGGAGAGGGAAGGGCGAGAGGTCGGCGAAGGCCAGTCTCAAAGCTGTCTCAAATAATGTTTCCACTCCCTGACCCAGCTGAACAGGCTGTTTTTTCTCTCTGCACTGTAAACACTCCAGCCTTCACCTCCACCGCACACTGAACCCCAAAGTGGGGCCCTTATCTGCCTGCCCCTCCCACCAACCTGTCCCTGTTGCCATGGAAACTATCTGGGGTAAGGTGATCTTTCTCTACTTGCAACCTCCCTGCTTTCAGCACCAATCAATCAAACCCCCCAACCCCATCTCTCAGGGGGAGGTCCTAGGGGAGAGTGAGGAAGGAGAGAAATTAAACACAGGAAAAAGAACAACAACAGTAATGAAAAATGAACAAAGAGAGGGGGTGATGTAATTCCGGCTGTTGATCAATTCCTTTTGTCCCTCCAGCGACCACACCCTTCCAGAGCTTGACTCCTGGAGGAGCAAGGGAGTTTCGCTGGGGGTTTTCCAGTGCCTCCAGCCTGGGCTCCTGGCAGGATTTCTGGTCTTGGAGGCCTTCTGAGGATTTGCCTTCCAACTGTCCCTGCCCCTCCTCTGAAGGAAGGTCACTGGAATGACGAATCGGCCTGGTCATGGGTAATTAGAGACGGGCTGGAGCTTACCTGCCAGAGTGAGCAAGGTCATAGTGGGGTTGACCAGTGAGGATTTATTTCCTGTGGCAAATTGTGTTTTGCACAAATGGCTAAAACAATAGTTTCTGCCCTACAAGTTCTTCAGGAGTCTTGTCTCGCCCTCAGGCAAAGGTGGAGTCTTCGGCCCCTCCCTTTGAACCTGGGCAGGGTTTGGGGCTCACTTTGCCCACAGGCCACACACAAGTACACTTCTGTGACTGTGGAGGCCAGGTCAGAAAAAGGCAAGATGGACTCCACCTGTCTCTCTGAGGACATGATCCTTAGCTCTCAGCTGCCATACCTTGAGAAAGGTCAGAGTACATGGTGAGGCCACCGGGCGATGTTCCTGGCAACAGCCCCTCTCGAGGTCCCTGCTAGTAGCTGGCACCTATAGCCGGACACGTAAATGGGTGAGATGAGTCCAGTGCCGGCCACCACAGGACAGGAACCACAGCTCTAATTGCCTAGCTGAGCTGACCAGTCTCCAGAATCAGTGGGGATAATAGCAATCACCTATCATTGCAGTTTTATGCCAACATATCTGGGACATTCTAGAAAGCTAGAATGAGGTGGGACATTAGGCATTAGAAGTCTGGATTCTAAAGCAAGATTTGTCACCAGCTCAATTGAGTGCCTCCACTTACTGGCTTCTAAAACCATGGAAGTTGAATTCTTTCTCATGACCTGGCCAGTGGTTACTTTCATGCTGGGTTCATATAACCAGAATCTGCTCTGATTGTCAAAAGTGATTTTTGTGAAAATTACCGTTCAGATAATTTTGTGCTACAAAAGAAACAGATGTCTCACTTTCGCTGGGTACTTGATGTCAGTTTTAGCCAAACCAACTGGTAACCCAAAGACGTTCTGTTCTTTGTTACTACAAAACAGTGGACTGTTGGTCTCAGTCTCTCCTACTCATGAAGCACAGTCTGTTTTGATTACTGGACACCGGCTCCTCTGTAGGTGGCTACTTCTTTGCTTTTTTTGCTCACAAAAATCCTTAAAACTGCATCTATGAGTGGTCCTCCAACTTTAGCTTGTGTCAGAATTACCATCGAGGTTTGCTAAAAAACAGATTCCCGGAGTGACGTCCAAAAACTTGTGTTTCTATCAAATTCTAGGCGTTGCTGCTCGGTGGACCATGCTTTTAGCAGAGGGAGGCATCGGTCACTCTGTCCAGCGTGTGCAGTCTTGGGCATTGTTGCCGCCATTTCTTCTTCTCTTTCCACTTCAGTCTAGTGCTGTGTGATTTTCCTCCACCCTGGTTGTGCAACAGTCAGATCTAATGACTTCTCCTCATTCTTTAACTTCCTTTGACATTTAGGTGTCATTAAATGTCATTAAGCACTTTTTCCTTCTTGCAACTTCTTCCTCCCTTGTCTCCCGTTACCTAGCTCTTCTCGTTTTGAACTCATCTTACTGCTCTTTCTTCATCTCTTTCCCTTGCTCAATCCCTCAAGCGTTAATGCTCTTGACACTCTCTACTGTTCCCTTCTTGACCTTTTTTTCTTCTCATTATCCTTTCTTCTTGGTTCCTGTTATCATCTTCCATCTACACACTGATGCCTTTCAAACTTACAGCTTCAGCCGTAGCCCCTCCATGGATGACCAGTCCCATGTTTCCATCAGCTCACCACGCATCCCATGTTGGGTTTCCTGGAGACATTCACAGTGTCTGAAACCGTCCTCCCACCTTCTTTAGCAAACCTGCTTCACAGCCCTTGTCCCTCAAAACCAGATAAATGACCATGAGTCCTCACTGTAAATGTTTCACTAAGCTCCCATCTCCCCAGCTCCACACTCTCTAACACGTCACCACCCCACTGCCCTTGTTTGGGTTCCCAGGAGTCCTTTCCTGGGACATTGCTATGGTTTCTTAGTGTTTTCCTCTCCACCTGTTTCCCTGCCACCATTCCATTGGTTTTCCCCATTACTCGCTAGATTTCCAACATAGAGATTAGATGACTTAATTCTCTGATGAAACAGTGTAATGACTCTCCAAAACTAAAGCAGACACTCTCAACACTCTGTCCCTTAATCGCTGCCGTGGGTGTCTGTCAGTTAGCTGCTAGTGTGCCTTCACTCCTGACTGCCACTGTCTTCTAGCAGAGAGGCCACCTCAGTGCGGCCAGTCACTTCACCAGTGAATGTGGACAATGTGCAGCTCTGCCTCGGGTGTGAGGCTGGGTGACCCTCAGGCCCCTTGCTCCAATCTGAACAGCTGTCTTCAGGCTCTCCCTGCACAAGGGGGCTACAGCTGCCGTTAGGGTGACTTCACTTAGTAGGACGCCTTGCTCTGGCTTCGGACTCCTTTCTCAGCTTTTCTGCTAACTTCTCCTAATAAATCATTTTTACAAGAATCTTTGACTCCAAGTCTTTTTTCTAGGAACCTTGACCTAAGAGGAGTACATGGCACATACAATGGAAGCTCCTTAATCTGCAAATCAGGGTCTTCAAAAAGTGGCTTTAGCAGCATTAGGGTTAGCAGGTAGACTAAGGGACAACTGGGAACCCCAAACTTGCACTCTCTAAAGGGATTTTGCCATCTGCCACATAAAGACAAAACAGGCTTTTGGTGTGGAAGCATTTTAATTGAATAACTGTGCGTAGAGAAAGGGTATCGTTTCCCAAAGAAACACCCAAAGCCACCCATCTCCTCTCATGATTAAATGCTCCCCTAAACAAGGTTGCCCAAAGCGGGGTCCCTGACACCCAAAGTTCACCATAACTATAGTACTTCCTGGCAGGGAACCATAAGAAAGGGGCAGAGGTGACCAGATGAGTCTGGGGCGAAAGGAGAAAATCAAAGTATAAATCAAGACAATGGCTGTCATTCTTTCTCATCCACGGTCTCTTCCAAGTGTCTCAACATGTCTCTCCTCCCCTTGTCTCCTCCAAGTCCCCAGTACAAGGCCAAAGCTGAGAAGCAAGTGAGCTCTTCCCCACGTGTCTCCTCCAGTGGTCTATCCCAGTGGTCTTCTGAGTCCATCTGCCACTGGGGTTCTGTAGCTTCACCTGCTGGTCAGTTCCTCCTCTCTAAGGTGGGGCAGGGAACATGGAATTTCTCTTTGCGGGGAGACGCCTCTGTGGAATAACTGTGGGCTCTTTCCTGCCTTCCTCCCCAGGAAATGTCACGTGCTTCCAGACTGCCATGGCTCTGATCGTGTGTTACCCCTTTGGGGGACTGTCCATCCTGTGAATTCTTGCAGGCCCTGCACACATGTGAAGTCTTTTGAAATCCCTTTTCTGGCACAACTACCCGGTTCTTTTGTCTTTGGGTTTTGTTTATTTCCCTAGTACAATACTTCCTGAGTGAATGCATTTAGGTCTGTTTTCCACATTCAAGTGTGTGCTCCCTAAGGCGCGACCAAATTTCATTTATTTGGTTTTGTAGCACCTTGTGGAGTTCTCGATCTTAGTAGGTGTTTGCTGTGGAATTACAATATCTGAAAAGAAAGCTGAGGTCTTAACTCCCAGTGCCCACGCTAATTTTATTTGGAGGTGGGGTCTTTGGAGATGCTGTCGGGTTAAAGTGAGATGGTCAGGGTGTGTCCTAATTGAATGTGATTGGTGGCCTTAAAAGAAGGGGAAACTTCACACATACACACACAAGCACGCACACACACACATGGATGTACACACACACACACAAAGGAGAACGCATGTGAGGATGAAGGCAGAGATCAGGATACTGCTTTTACCAATCACAGATGCTGAAGGCCACAACACACCACCAGAAGCAAGGAGAGAGGTGTGGATTCTCTCACAGTTGGACTTCCAGCCCCCAGAGTTGTGAGGCAGTACATTTCTATTGTTATCAGCCTCCCAATTCGTGGTACTTTGTTATGGCAAACAAACTAGGAAAATAATGCAGGAAATGAATAGTGACTTATGAAAATATATGTTTTTGTTGAATGAATGAATTTGATGAAACACTTATTTATCACTTACCACCTGCCAGACACTGTTCTAAGCCCGATACAATATAAACTCCTTTAACTATCATAATCCCACTGTGAGGCCAGGATTATTATTATCCTCATTTTACAGGCAAGGAAATTTAGACACAGAGAGGTCAAGTAACACATTCAAGCTTGCAGAGCAAGTGAGAAGAACCGAATTTGAAAAGCAATCTGACTCTGGAGCCTTAGGGCCATGTTACTCTGCTGCAGAGAATCCAGACAATTCTTGTAACACCTATTTCAGACGAAGCTCTTAGGGCAGGTAGGCAGAGAGGGAAACTGAGATAGAGGGAAACTGAGATGGAGACAGTGAATGACTGAGTTTCATTTGGGTATTAAGGGGCAGAAGTGGAAACGGGCCTTTTTTCTCTGATTGCTAATCTAGTGTCCGCTCTACAGAGTAGAAGAGATGGACCTTGAGTGTGTCTCATGATAAATACTCACATTTGAGAGTCATTGCCACTAGTCTGGGTCCCAGCCAGTAAAAACAGGGTGGAGAGTTGTTGTCAGGGAGACCTGGCTTGGGCTGGGGGCAGGGGATGCTCCGTCGCCCGTTATGGGCTTACAGTGTTCGTGTAAATTTTCATTCTCAGTGAGTGTAACTTCCATGACTGATGGTCATAGGTAGAATTGCTTGGGCTTTAGATTTGTGGACCTCATGCCCATAAACCACATTTTCATATAGAATACATGTCTGAGGGGAAGCGGGCATGTTTTAATCTCGTGAGTTACGACACTGCCTCCCTCTAAAACCTCTGAGCTAACCTCTGATGAGTGAAGAGGTTGCTGTGACAAGGGAAAAACCCACCTAATGCCTCCCAGCCTCCCTTCCCCGCTCCCCTCACCCCTCAGAGACCAGCATTTATTTACTTGGTAGGAGGGGAGGATGATCTAATCGGTTTTTAAGGGCCCTTGCTGCCTCAGAGTGGCAAGAAGAGAAGCGATGTACACACACAATTTTGGTCTCTTCAGTCCTGATTCCCAGTAACTATTGACATCCGAGTGTCTCAGCAGTGGACCTGGTTGCAGAGAAAGATGAGGTGCCAGTGGTGTGGTGTGAGCATGAGCGCCGGTGCATCCACGCATTTG
Organism: Condylura cristata; assembly: GCF_000260355.1. Taxonomy (NCBI): domain Eukaryota; kingdom Metazoa; phylum Chordata; class Mammalia; order Eulipotyphla; family Talpidae; genus Condylura; species Condylura cristata. The sequence continues at coordinate 21,410,727 of NW_004567128.1, read as the reverse complement.
CGCTTCTTCACAACCAAGTTGACTCTGCTTAACTTTGGGGTTGACCAAGAGGAAGGAAGGTGTGTTTGCTGAAGAACTTCTGGAAGGATGGAGTCTGGTGGGTAGATGGGCAGAACCTGCTCGTCAGTGAAGCGCACAAGTTACAAACAGGCTTTGTGCCAGGAGGGGGCGCTGTGAAGGCACTTTCAGGTGATTTGAGGCGGGTGCAGGTGTAAACCCTAGCAGGTACTCATTTCAGGTGGTGGATGGTGGGTCCAGAAACAATGGGAACCAGAGTGGAGCTGGGTTAGACAAGCAGACTGGGGCTTATGGGTGCTGGGCTAAGGTCTGGGCCAGGAGAAGGGGAACCAACGGGCAGGATAGAAGGCAGACCTGCACGGGGCCAGTGATCAAGTGTAAGATGCTGAACAAAACAGGGAGTAGGCGGTGGGGACCGGGGCCAGCCTTGTCTATGAGGGGAGGCCCTGAAAGCACTGAGTCAGGCAGAACAATGCTGAGAATTTGGCTCTCAGGAAGAACTTTTGTTGGGTACTTTGGTGATGGTGTTACCCCGATAGCCTGCAATACTTGAATCCTCAGACCACCCTGTGACTCTCCCAGGGAGTCATTCTCTTCTGGTTTTGCTCATTCCAGCAGCAACTCCTCAACATCCTTATTGCTTCTTTCTTCCCTTCCAGGTCTCTCTCCCTTGCAGTGCTCCCTGACTCACTCAGCACCCCTTCTCTCTGTCCACACCTTTCCCTGAAAGACCTCACCCCTCCCCCATCTTGTGGTGCTGAGTTTCTACCTTGAGGATTGCCTGGTCCCTATCTGCCCCCCCCCCCACACACACACACCTGCACCGGTCACCGACAGCAGGTCAAAGCAGCTGTGCTGCCCAGCCCCGCCCACTGTCCAGCCTGCGGCCTTCCGGCCTTGTGCAGTTCAAGCCCTCCAGCTGCTCAGACCCAGACCTCAGCTTCATTCCTCATTTCCTCTCTCTCATCCATTCTTGCAGCAAATTCTGTTGTGAATACTTAACACAGAGATGTAGAATCGGGCAGTGCCCACCTGTCTGGCACTGCTGCTGTTGCTGCTGCTGGTTGCTCCCGCCACCATCTGTTCTCACCAGGATGACAGGGTTAGCCTCCTGGGTGGCAGCCCTGGGAGGCCGTTCTGCCCAGGGCGGCAGTTAAAGTGCCACTGGGGAGCATGTCAGGCCTGGTCATGCCACTTTTTTCTACCTTCCGACAGCTGCCTGTAAAGTCAGTGTCACCACAGTGACTCCCATGAACCGACATGATCAATGTCCCCTTCCCATCGACCCTGATGCCACCTCCCACCACCATCTCCAGGGCTCTCTCCATGTGCCCCAGCCACACGCCCACTGAGGGCCTTGACTTCCGTTCGCCGGGACCACTATCTTTCTTCTCCTCAGAGCGTGAACCAAAAGTCAATTTTTCAATGCTACTTTCCCGAGACATCCTTTGAAACATCACCGCTCTGTCATTCTTCTCCATCCTCCCTAGCCCTGTCCTGAGTTACTTTTCTCCATAGCACTTTAGCAGCTCACTATATATTTTACTCCTCGACTGGAATGTATACTCTGGTAAGGTGAAGACTTTGACCTTTTGGTTCACTGTTAAATTCCCACTAGCTAGAAAAGGACCTGGAACAAAGAAAGGGGCTCAAAACTTGCCAAATACATGAAAATCAACGGAGCTCATTGGATCTTATTCTATGCTGTTAGAAACCAATGTATTTCCCTCCCTTCCTTTCTCCCTCTCTTTTCATTCTTTTGCTCCACCACTTCCTCACCTCCCCCAAGCTTCCTCCCTCTTTCTTTGTTAAGGAAATAATTGTTACTATACTTCCATTTTCTGCAGTGCCTTACAGTATTTAACACCGCATCTTAGTCCCATTGGGCTTCTGTAACAGAAATACCACAAACTGGGTGACTTATAAACAACAGACCTTTATTTCTCACAGTCTGGAGGCTGGCAAGTTGAAGAGCAAGGTGCTGGCCGATTCGGTATCGGGTGAGGGCCTTCTTGCTGTGTCCTCACATGGTGGGGTGGAGCTCTCTGGGACATGAATCTTATTCACGTGGACTCTACCCTCTTGATCCTATCCTTTCCCTAAGGCTTCACCTCCTAACACCGTCAAGTTGGGAGTTAGGATTTCGATACATGATGTTGGTGGGACACAGGCTTTCCGTCCAGAGCAGCCCCTCACACCCATGATTCAACTGATCTTGACAACAGTCCTCTGAGGTCAACTTTGTGAGGCCTTCCATTCTCCTATATCAAGGGCCATTTTGGGGCAAAGGAAAATAAGGCTGGTGTTCTGGATGCCCCATGGCTTATTTTTTTGAGTGCAAGTATAGGGATGCTTACTTGCAGTCATGGATAATGGTAGCTTTCCCCTCCAGCACCTGCTGCTACTTGCTTCTCTGCTTTGGACATGGCAGATGAGCACAGGGGCAACCCGCAAGTCAGGAGTTAGTGACCCCAGACAACCTAGCAATGCCAGATGAGAATTGGTGGATGTTATAGACTGAGTGTGTCTTTTCAAATTTATATGTTTAAGTCTAACCCCCAAAGGGATGTTATTGGGGGAGTCATTGGGAGGTAATTAGGCTTAGGTGAAATCATAAGAGTAGGCCTCCGTGTTGGAATTACTGTCTCTATACGATGAAACTGAGTTTTCACTCTCTGCCGTGTGAGGGGACAGCAGGAAGGTTGCCTTCCTCAAGCCAGGAAGAGGGCTCTCCTAAGAACCAAATATGCCAGCACCTTGACCTTGGACACTGCAGTCTTCTGACCTCTGAGAACTAAATGTCTTCTTTCAAGCCACTTAATCGATGGCATTTTGTCATGGCAGCCTGAACTAAGACTGTAGTGAACTGTCCCTGTTTCCTTCTCTGTTGGCAGGAATCTAAGGCATGTTCTACATGATTTTTGGGGGGCTCCTTTGGAGGGCTTCAGTCACAGTTGTCACAGGGGTAAACCTATCATGAATACCCCATTTATTGCCATCTTCCTCTTCCCTGCTTCCTTCCGCGCCTCCAGGATTTCCTTCCTATCAAACTATCTGCATCTGAGTCTTTTCTCCTTAGCTTCTGGGAACATCAGATGTGAACTGTATGCCCATAATGCTGAGTCCTAGGTTGAAAACTAGCCCCTAAGGTCATGGAAATAGGAGGGGGTGATTGAGTCAGGTGGGTGGAGTCTTTGTGAATGCAATTAGTGTCTTATAAAAGAGATCCCCCCCAAAAAAACTCTCACCCCTTCCACTGGGTGAGGACATGGTGAGAAGAGCGCTGTCTATGTACCAGAAAGAGCCCCAGACACAGGCTCTTCTGGCACCATAATCCAGACTCTAGAACTGTGAGAAAGAAGTGTCTGTTGTTTATAAACCATCCAGGCCTGGAGTTCTGCGGCAGCCTGAAGCTGAGGGAGGGGTTACGATGTTTATTGGTGATATTGAGAGACCGCTCTGTGGCCTTCAGGCGGGCTGCCAGAATTTGCAAATAAATACAGGAGGTCCAGCTCTATTGGGATTTTAGATAAACATGGGATATTTCAGATTTTTCTTTATTTTGTTTTGAGGATATTTTTAGTCTAAATATATTGTATACAATATTGGGCATATGCTTACACTAGAAATAATCATTGTTGATCTGAAAATCAAATTCAACTGACCGTTCAGTGTTATCTGGCACTGAACGGTGGTTGGGAATATGGGTGGACTGGATTCTGTGTGGCTCTGGGCTGGATCAGGCAGAACTTTTCATCTTTAACCGACTCACCTGGGAGTGCTTTGCATCCCGTCACCCCTTGGGCCCCCATATACCTGACTGTGCAAGTGGTGTAGGGGAAAACCTTGACCCCGGGAAGTTAAGGGACCACCACGACACCAGGTTCTGCCCTGGGAGTGGAATGCTGACCAGCTTCGGCGGCAGGTGTCTTCAGAGGCTTCCCAGGTGGAAAAATAAGAGCAGCAGCAGCCGCGCTTGGCAGAAGCCGTTGGTCTGGGGCCCTCATGTCATCACAGATCCAAGAGTTGAAAATGGAAAGTTTTAGTCACACTCTTCTTTGGCTGCCATCTCTGTGACAATGGTGAAATTCTGCTGCCAGCCAGGGGTGGGGGAGAGGGGTGGGCCGCTGATGGGGTACCAGTCACTTCCCCAGAGAACCAGGGGCCTCGCTGGCTTGAGGCCCAGCAGCTGCAGCACACCAAGCTGGAGACCTGATGGGAGATCCAGGACTTTTGGGGTTCAGTAGTGACGCCAGGCCTCACCCTGCTGTAAGCACATCATAGTTACTGGCCCACCTCACCACAAACAATGGGATGAGGTAGGTAGCCCATTTGACAGGTCAGGAAAGTGAGGCAAACTCAGCCACTCAGCTTGGACATGGACAATCAAGCATCCAGACCTAAGGCATGACAACGAAGCCACTGCTCTCAGTCACTGAATGCACATCTCAGAGCCATGCCTGGCAGAGCCACGCCTGGGTCCTTGAGCCAGTGGCTCATGGTTTGAACACACTGTTCCGCTGACTGGATTCCCCAGGTGGAGCCTGGAGGCAACCATTCCCGAGACTTTTGTTGTTTAGCATTACCACTATCCCCACCTTCCCAGGGCCATGTAGATGAACTGTCCCAGGAGCGCTGAGCTGAACACCGAGTGTCCTCGTTGCTCTGAGCGCCCACCCATCAATCCCCCATTGTCCTTGTCGCAATAGCAGTCATCCCTGGCCACCACCCTACAGATCACAGGTTTATTCCAGGGCCAGAAACACTGCTGAGTCCTCAGGAATGGAAGCCTGCAGTGAAGGAGACTGGTGAAGCCCAAGTCCCAGGCAGGAACAAATCCAATAGCCCTAGATCAGGGAAAATGGCCCCTCTGCATTTTGGGGCTTATCAAAGCTGACACTGGGCCCTGAGGGTGGCTTTGGTTTTTGTTTTCCTTGTAGTGGCTTCCTGTTTGGAAAAGAGCCATATTCAGATGTTGGGCTGGGCAACTAAAATTGGGCCCCAATATTGTCTCTCCATTGACAACCAGTCATGGTGAAGCCCCAACTTGGGTCCTGGAGTCCCGGCTTTTTGGACACTCCCATCTGGTCTACCTTGCTTTTGCCTCAAGCTCCAGAGTGTGGCCAACCAGGGAAAGATGGGGAAGGACAGCATGGGGCCCCTCAGTGGCATGTGCTGTTGAAAGCCCACGGTGCTCCCTTGGTAAGTCCAGGTGAGCTCCCAACTGCCAGAATCTACATCCCCTTGTCTACTAACTTTCTGGAAACGGTGCGATTACTGTGCCTGCATGCATAGAGGGATTATCTCCCCCAGCACACACAATGAGCAGACCCAAGTTGATGTATAAATTGCCCGGTTCTATGATAGGGAGTGTAGCTCAGAGATATACTGTTGACCAGTACTACTCAAAGTGTGGTCCCCGGACCAGTGACAAGCTGAGAAGTTTATTACTCATCCGCTCCAAGAGAAGTACACAGAATGAGAGTCAGCAACTGGGAAGTTTTGACATTGCCATGACATGTGTACTGTTTCAGAGAAGGATCCGTCTACAATCGACTGGTGATAACACTTAACAACCTGGTCCTTGACCCAGATGCCCTGGAAAGCATACTTCCCTTCTGGATTTTTCCAATGGGATTAAGCATGTCTGCAGAGCCAGCTGGCTCCATGGCGCACCCATTGGCTGCCTTCCTGTTCTTGTCTCCTTTCTCCACCTTCTCTAGCAGTGTTTCTTGCATCTTCTAAACAAACCACTTGCACTCATTTCTTTGTCTCAGGGTTGACTTCTGGGGTAACCCAAATCTGACACTTTTGTATATAAGGCTGCCCACGCTGCCATCTGCTGCCCGGGGCATGGCAGTGGTGGTGCCTTGACCCTTTCTCCAAGGAGTTAACTTGCCCACTAAGGGTGATAGAGTTATCTGTCCACTTCCCTGGCCAACGGTCAAGGCCTTTGCCTTCGCTGCCCTTTGCTCCTCCAGCATCACACAAAAGGCCAGGGCTGATGGCAAACAGGCTTTCAGGCACTCGGCAGCCAGGAACTGCCAATATTCTGGCTAATGTTGAATGCCCACCACTTCACTTCCAAGACGGTCTCTCATAGAGCCAACACAGCTTCAAGGTAAAGATCTGAAGCATTAATTTATAGGCCAGAATGGCAAGTCAGAAAAACCTGTTCTTTTTCTGAAGCCACTTTTGTGTGCACGTGGAATGCTTTTGTTCAAATACAAAGCGCCCAGGCACAGGCTTTTATGTCCTGAATCATTTCCATGTGGGTCAGGGCCTCCGTTGACTTGAGCGCTATTATCCCTCTGCTTGTTAGACCTCACTCTATCTCCGTCTTGTTCCTTGGCTGTTGACGGGTTTCTCGATCTGTCTGCTGAGGCTGAGAGAGGCTCACTGTTCATAAGAACCCTGTGGCTTTAAGTCTCTCTCTCTGTGTTTTCTCTCCTCCCTCCTAGGGTTCCTTGGGCCCGGAATGAAAACTATCTTGAAATCTAATTTCTACTTTTCCATCTAGCAATGTATTTCCTTTTTGCTGCTTCGTGTGCTTTTGCAGCCACTGTTGACATCCCTGTTGGCTATCAGCGCACAGTGCCCTGGCCTGCTCACGGGACTATGGCGTGCAAAGAGTCTCTTGAAGCTATTTTAACAAAATCTGCATTCAGCGTCCTCCTGCCTGGACCAGGCCATGTCAGCAGGCCACTGGCATCACCATGCATGCTGGTTCACAGGGACGTGTTCACCTCTGGGGATGGCAGTGGCTGGAACCACTAGACATACATTTAGAAGTCCCTTGGGAGTTTGAATGACCCCCCCCATCCCCCCGCCCAGCTCCATGCCAGAGATCACGATGTTGCTGAGGAGCATAGCTGTTTCAGACTGGGTGGGGGAAATGCAGTGGTGACAAGTAACAGCCATGAGGAAAGGGAAGAAAAAAGGTCAGACTGTAGCTGACTCTCTGGGCCCAAACTCGGGCTCTGCTGATTGTTATCTGTGTGACTGACTTCTCCGGCTTCACTTATCTTGAACTCTAACGTCTCTGGCCTTCACTTCCCTTGACTGTAAAAGGATGCTAATAATAGCACCTGCCTTACGGGGTGGTTTGGAGGATTTGGGGAGTGAACAGAAATGAAATGTTCAGTGTCTCAACGGTAGGTAGCTATGCTACTGCTACTATTGTTACTAGCACTGAGACTGCTTCACCACACTGTGATATTAAGTTGAACTGACTGAAAATAGGGCTTGAAGTGAATTGAATGAGCAGAGGGGGCTTCCTGGGAGAGGAACTTAGCCATGGAAGGACCAGCAAGCGGATACGAATGGTTGTGGTCAGTCAACAGGCTGTATTTTGTAAAGAAGGTGATCAACAAATTCTCCTAACTCATACCCTCCCCCGACCCCAGGGTGACCTTAACATTCCTCTCCTGAAGGGGTGGGTCTATGTCCCTTTTCTTCGACTGTGGGGTGGGGAGGCTTGTGACTACCAGAATGTAAAGAATACAGCACAAATGCTGTGGGGGCCTCCAGGCGGGGTCACAAAACACCAGGCAGTCCCTGCCTTGTGGCAGCTGGCTTGCACTTGGAGCTCTGAGTTGCCTCAGGAGTCTCAGAGGCGAGACTGCTATGCTGGGAGGGGCCCGAGCTGCCTGGCTTCCAGTGTGTCTGCCTGGAAGCCTTGGAGTCCTCTCAGCCCAGGTGCCAGATACGTGAGTGGAGAAGCCTTCAGATGATTCTAGGCTCCAGCCTCCAGCTGCAAGTTACCACAGCTTTGGGGTCCTCCCAGCTTTGAAATATCCTGGAGCGAAAACAAACCACCATTGCTGGCCTGTCTCAGTTCCTGATGCATAACGCCCATGAGCATAGAAAATTATTATTGTTTTAGGCACATTGAGAAATTTGGGGGAATGGGCAGCAAGGAAGGAGCTGTGAGGCCTGGGTCTGCTCCTTCTCACCCCTCCCTAAAAGCTGCCCGGTCATCCCAGAGCAGTAAGTATGCTGGAAGGTAAGCCAAGACAGTTCATGCCATCATCTGGATTGCCAGTCTCGGCTCCCTTCATTCTCTGACAGGGTGAACATTACAAAAAAAAAAATGTTATGATAAATAATATGAAAAAAATCATTTTAGACGCCTATGAAACAAATTAAAGAGCCTTGAGGACTGCTGACCCTTAGGGGCATCCATCTCTCTCAGTGGGTCAGTAATTTGTTTTGGGTCGGACATAGGGGTCAGTCTGTTTGGGTTCAAAACCTGCCTCTGCTATTAATAGCTGTGTGGCTTTGAGAAGATTCCTTAACCTCTCTGAGTCATTGATGCACTGTACACACAAAGGTAGATATGAATATTAGGGACCCTTGGCATGTGAAGTGGGGGGAGACACAGACTGTGCAGAATATGTATGGGCAATGACCATGTCTTCCTCTCTGTTCTGGGTCACAGCACAGGCTGGGTTCTACAAAATCTCTCAGGGATGGTTCTGGAAACCTGGGCCTTTAGCCCACCCAGACTCAAAACTCTCATCTGTATGATGGATTCAGCTCTGGGTTCTTATACCTCTAATTAGTCCAAAAAGCCAACAAGAGATCAGAGACCAGAGATCAACCTCCTATCTTCCTTGTTTCTCCCCTCAAATGCTTCCCTCTTTCAGTTAGAACCCAGGGCTCCCGTGCCTGGTAATGGCTGTGACAATGACAGTGAGTGCATGTTTAGGGGAGGGCCTGTCTCCAGAGACATATGCATAATGCTAAGCTCTTCTGTTAGTTACCTAAGGATACAGAACAGAAGATTGTTGACCGAAGACAACAATGCACTTATTACTCGCTCACCGTTTTACAAGCAGACCAAGGCTTGGCCAGATCAGCTCATATCGGCTCCCTGACCTCAGTGAGAGCTGCTCAAGCAGCTGGAATCCAGGAAGAATATCTTGACTTGGAGCAGAATCCCAAGACCAAGGAGCACTGTGTTGTCAGCTTCGTTTCCTGGCTGCAGCCACTGGGGGGTCTTTTGAATATGTTGGGGATTGCTTTCCACAGATTGTCCCAGGAAAGGAAAATCTACAGGAAGGACACCCTTTTGGCTTCACAGATGTCTTCCCCAACCCCCCCCCCAGCCACAAAACCCCTATGGTACCATGAGCCTCATGAACTGGGAGTGCCCAATTCTGGGCCAGGAAAGGACTCCATGGGAAGGAGGCTTGTTCAAGCTATGGATGCTCCTTGGAGACAGTGATCCATCCTCACCACTGAAATGAAAACTTGAACTGAAGGTACATGTTTGGCTTTACCTTCAGGCCACATGTCTGTCCATCCTCAAGGAAGTCAAGGCTAGGAGGCCCACTGTCACCACCCAACAGTTCCTATTAGGCATACAGGAACTCCTAAATGAACCAAGATTCCAAGATTCAGCTCAAGCAGCGTCCTACCCGAATAACTGCCAAAACAGAGTGGAGCGTGAGTAAAGGGTCCCAACACAAACCAAGACGTTTGTGCCCTCATAAACAGACCTGGGGACAGTGTGAAAGCAGCTGGTTTGGCAAGAACATATGCACAGCATGTTCACAAATTTCGCATTACCAAACACCCAGGGGAGGACTGGGCAGGGCCATTCCCGTGCCAATTCCCATCACTGGCACATAGTCTGATTCACTGACTCAACTGTGTTTTCATACAGCCTCTTCCTTCTGTCTGCTGCATTTTTGATCGCTATGTAAAACTTGCTTTTATTTTTAACATTGATGTCAGTATTTTCACTACTGCAAAATGATAAACTTTTATTATTATATTATATGTACTATGCCCACAGGATGATCCTGCGGATGATGCACTTAACGGGTCATCTGAGGCATCGGGTTACCATTGCTCTGCTCTGCAGAACCTGGGTCGTGCTGCATTGAGCCTCAGATCCAAAGTGGCTCTCCTTTCATTCCCATACCACTTCCTTGATTATAGCGTTCATTTGTCTGTGCTATTGATTAGAGTAAATAAGCAGTTCAAATAAAGGGAGAAACAAGAGGATGGCTGGATTTGATTCAAATGTCTGAGCCTTCAGTTCTCCTTGGGGGCTGGCGCCCCCATTTTCCTACATGTACCCTCATGTAGTGTGAGCTTCTCCACAGTTGCTGCTCTCATGCAGCAACCGACTTACAGTAGGTCACACAGGTGGAAACCCCAAGCTTTTTCCCTGGGAGTGGTTGCTATGTAACTCTTGATTCTGCCTTTGGAGACACTTTTCTTTTTTTCATAATAAATATTCATGTTTGCATCTGAGCAGCTTTATTAATCTATTTCCTCTTTTTAGGAAGTTGAAAGCCCAGGGGTCCCCTTTTATACTGAGCTGTCTCTGTCCTTTTAGTTCATGCCAATGTAATTCCTTTCAAAATGCAGTGGGTTTCCGGTGTATCAATTTATGTATGGACTCCATTGGACAAAAGCCACATCCACAACTTTATTAGAGACAGATCCTTCTCTTTGCAGGCTGCCAATCAGGACCCATCCTTCAGATTCTTAGAAAACATTTTGTCTATGTGGAGTGGCCGTGCAAGTCTCGTTGTGAGTCGTTTTTAGTTTTCAATAAAGGGTCCATGGCTACCTGTGTCCTTGATCTGATCTTTCTCTGAAGCCACATTTTATTGGCAACCCAGATACAAATTACTACTCTGGGTTTCTTTTTGCCAGAATAGTCCAGGGATGAAAAAACTTTATATTTGAACTTAGTGATTTCTGGCTCCTCTACAATCTAAATTCAGCTTGAATAGTCCTTCCTTTAGTATTCCTTTACCCTCCTGTATTTTATTACTATTCATCTGTTATTTAAATTGTTAAGGGATGTGACAGAGATTTTAGATAAAGTGCAAAGGAGACCTACATAACAGCAAAGTGGATTGATCATGCTTAGGACTGAATAAACTGTGATACATAGGCTGTCTGCTTTAGCATCATTTTTGTTGTTCATTAGCAATTCATATTCCCAGGCCTCCAGCAGTCAGAAGAGGTTCTGAGACAGGAATCTACATGGACTGGACCTTCTTAAACCCAGTACATGTGATTTCACCATCTATCAGTTTCTACAGACATTAATTCCCGCCCCCCTGTTCAGATTCTAGTCCTAAGTCAGATATCCCTGCTTCTTCTTTTATACTCTGTATGGATCTGCATCTGGGCAGCAGAGAGATGGCATACTCAAGCCGTGTGTTTAAGCATGTGTTTAACAGAGAGGCTGTTTATAATGATGTGGGTTCAATGACACCAAACAAGTGCAGTGCAGGACGAAGACTCAGTAACTCTGGGGAGCTGTCGCCACCACAAGAAAGGCAGTAGTAGAAGTTTCTCGAACTTGGAGAACCTCAAGAGCCTTTGGCCTAGTCCCTAATGATTTCTTTTAATGACCCTGGGTGGTTTATAGCAAGGCCCCAGACAGGGGCTCAGGCTGCCCGATGGGACTCTCACCCAGTGGGGCCAGGTGGGATGAGGCACCTCCCCTTGAACAGATGGCCCCAGGGGACTCTGAGGAGCAAGATTGGCCCTAATTGTCCTCAGTCTCTCTTGCCACTTGCATTCTCAGGATTTCCCATTCTTGGCAGACCAGTAGGTCCTCCTATCTAAGCAGGAAAGGGAGACATAAATAAATTTACACTAAGGTGCTACAGAGTGATAACAGCTAATCCCTTCCCAGGGCAATTGCTCTTGGAAAAAAAGAATGATTTAACTGCAAAGAACCAGTGTCTTCTGAAAGAATACCACTCTTTGGGCTGGCCTGGGAGTAATCTCTGGACTGGGGTCCCCAAAACTCTTCAAATCAGCCCCCTCTTCTGCTTTCCTGAGTCCAATGTTAAGTGTATCCCCAAGAAGATTTCTATTAATGGAAGCTCCATGAGGGAGGCTATTTTGGTCTCTCTCTTTTCTTTTAAAGATTTACTTATTTCTGCCTACAGACCTGGGGTACAGGCCAGAGGTTCATGGGCAGTGAGAGGATTCACCAGAGACAGTGGGGAGCAGAGCAGGCAGGTCGATGAAGTACACTGCTGAGGGGAGCAGAGGGTGAGGCAGGAGAGGTCTGCTGGGCCATATGGGTCACCTCTGGGGCCGGGGACTGAATTTGTAGCGAAGAGGCTGCAGCCAGTTTGCAGTGCTGCGCTTTAACCTCTTACGCCACCAGGGAAGGCTCTATTTTGGTCTCTTTTATCTGTTGATGTATTGCCAGAGGCTGATGTGTGGCAGTGTTCTGTGTGTTCAATGAATGAATGATGGAATGAATGAATGAAACCTTTCCTCAGGACCCTGGCTCTTGTCTACAGTGAGACACGCTTGACACCTCTCCCCCTCCCCTTCAGGCTTCCCTGTGGCCTGCCTGCGATTGAGCTGAAAAATGATTTTTCATACACGTCGCCCTCATTATAACATCATCCCTCAGAGCGCAGCTCTCTGACCACCCTGAAGACCTGTATTTAATGTGATGAAAGGTGATTTAATGGAGTTGAGGAGAGCGAAGCAGAAAGCAGACAGCCCCTTCAGAAAAGCGGAGCAGGCTGTCCCTCCAAGGAAAAGGAGAAGAAAAGAAACACAGGGAGGGGGCATTCAATACCTGCCCCCAGAAGATGCTGGAATAAGAAGGTGTTGCCATCAACTCCATAAGAAGGCAAAAAGATAGTCAGAAAATTCTAGAGCCCTCCCCTTCCTGTAGCAGATAACTAACTTACCATTTATTTACCTTGGAGCTGATTATGTACTGGGTTGAGGCAGGCAGGGAGATTTTATTGACATTTGGTCTCCCTTCACACATTTTTGCGACAGCCAGACATCAGGGACTGAGCTGCAGGATATTAAAGGATTTGGAAAAGTTATCAAGGAATGGGACATATTTATCAAAGCCACAGTGATATTAGAAAGCTGGGCTGCCGTTACACCTGGGTCTGTTACTTGATTAAAAAAATAATAATGATTCATCCTCTGGCTGGCTTTTGCACCTGGGTGAATGCTGAGCAGTTCTACCGGACACCCCTGGTTGGGGATTTGCACATAAAGGCCCTCTTTGGGTCAGGTAGAAAATTGTGGGTGATAGATCACACTGTGCTGGGGGCACCTACCTGTACCCATGCATGTGTGGGCGCAGTGAGTCCGCTCCTTCGCCTTCCTGGGCCGTGACTATGGGTGTGCTGCCTGACCCCTATGGGCTGGTTCAGTGCCCTCTGAGCGTTTTTTGCTTGCCAAACAAGGACTATTAAGAGTTGGTTGAGAGACTGAAGGGCTGTTGCAAAAGGGGGCCCCCTGAAGAGTTCCTAGCTGCTTTCACCACCTCATTTCCGGTGAGTAGCGGTTATGCAATACACGGGTGCGCCATCTTGCAACTAGCAGCAAGCAAGAACATACCACGAGTCACCTCTATTTAGCTCTCCCCCAAAATTTTCCACATGAATTATTCAGTGTATGACTGTTTCAATATGTCTATCTTAAAAAAAAATTGCTGGATGAACTTAAAGCAGCAAGAGGAAGTGCCTGCTTTGCAAAAATGGTACCCACCTGCATATTTATCTTAAAAGGAAAGTCTGTAAAGCATTCATTCAGGTGAAAATATCATTAATAGAAGGGACTGACCAACGGCCACCAGGATCCATGGGGTTAATCTGGATTTTGCCATCTGATTCCAATCCATCAGGCCTGGCTATAAATCGCTTATATGTCTGGGTGATAAAAAGCAAATATAAATTTTCAAAAAATTTAACCTTGCATGGTATATAAAGAGAATACATAATATTCTTGGGCATAAATATGTCTCAAGACAAACTCATTGCGTATACTCAGAATACATAATGGATCTTCCCGAGACATATTTTTCCTCTAGCAAGAAAAAGCCAGAAATTTCACAGTAAGCTGACTGTGTGGTTTCTGCAACTCTGAGAGGAGAGCTGTGTGTCTGACTTGGAATGGGGATATCTGAGAACTCTGGGTGCCCTTCTAGAATGACACAGAGTCTAGGTGAGTGAGAGCAAGTCTAGCTAAAGCTGGGAAATGGAGACCTAGGATTTTGGCTAGATCATTTCATCATGCAGCAGTGGAGGAGGCTGGTCCAGAAAGTACTGACTTTAACACAGTGCTTCTCCAACTTTGTACGTATGCAGCTCTCCTGGGGTCTTGTTAAAAATGAAGATTCTGGCCCTCCCTGGTGGCGTAGTAGGTTAAAGCACAGCACTATGAAGTTAAAGCCACTTCATGAGTTCGATTCCGGCCAGGGAGGTGACCCACATGGCGCGGCAGACCTCTCCTGACACACCAGCTGCTCCCCTCAGCAGTGGACTTCGTTAATCTGCTTGTTCTGGCCCCCACTCTGTCTCTGGGGAATCCTCTCACCAACCCTGCACCACTGGCCTTTACCCCAGTTCTGTGTGCAGAAATAAATGCAGATTCTGATTCTATAGCTCTGGGGTGGGGTCTGGGATCCTGCAACTCTAATAGCCTGCAGGCGCTGCTGCTGCTGCTGCCCTGACACTCTGAGTAGCCCCGGTCCAGGTCTCAAGTGGTGACTCTTGCCCTTGGCCACACATTGCGATCACCTGAGGAGCTTTAAAAAATGCCATCACCGAGACTGCATCCTAGATCAGCTAAATCAGAATCTTTGAGACCCACGCAACAACATTTTGCCACGTGCCCTGGGTGATTCCACAGGACAGCCAAGGTTGACTGGGATTGGCACTTGGAGCCACTTGACTGCACGTGTACAGCCGGCAACTTAGAGGCTTGTCACCCACGCGGCTCACTTGTGACCACCCATTAAGCAGAGCAGATGCAACTCACCGACGTGGCGTTCTGCACCTTGCAATGGCGGGCGCATTCACAGCCCCCTCCCGGAACAGTTGCCGATGCTGGGCCTGCTTGTCCAGGGGACCGAGGTTCAGGGGGGTCCACGGACCTTTACAGGGCAACAGGCTGACATATGCAACTTTCTGAGTCTGATGTTCACTTATTTAAATACACAGGTGAAGTTTTCCCAAAAATTATGCTGTTTCACATTTTCCAGAAAACTCATGGCCATCTTTCTCTGCATTTTCCTTTTTGATGGAGACATGTGTAAAGAACAGTATTTGTCTACTCTATAAGAAATTCAATAGGGCAAGTGGGGGGTGGAGTCAGGCTAACATAGGCCTGAGGTTTGCACAAAAACATCATACTTTTACCTTTGCAAACGTACAAAGGTCTATAACTGTGGAAATTGATTGCCATCTATGCCAGGGGCTGTGGAAACGAGGGCTTCTGAATTCTAAGCAGCATTACCTTCATGGGAATCTTCCTCTTGCTCCAGCCAGGGGTAAAAGAGCCAGAAGAGAAGAGAAATCTGCACCCCCTTTGAGTGGTGTGAGCATTAGACTTTAAGGAAGACAGCTGGTGACTTAGCGAACAGAGAAGAAAAGGGAGGAAGGATGAGTCAGTTTATTAGTTCATTGGTTCATTCATTCATTCAACAAGTATTCTTCCAGTGTCTTCTCCTGGCCAGAAATTGTGATCTGCTAGTTAAATGGGATTAGTAGAGTCCTGGGGGAGTG
Organism: Condylura cristata; assembly: GCF_000260355.1. Taxonomy (NCBI): domain Eukaryota; kingdom Metazoa; phylum Chordata; class Mammalia; order Eulipotyphla; family Talpidae; genus Condylura; species Condylura cristata. Next base: position 21,395,176 of record NW_004567128.1, on the reverse strand, counting down.
ATTAGCCTCCTGGCTATTCCTGTCTGGAGCGTCTCCCTTTACTTCCCTACCCCAGAATGCCCATCACACACACAGCAGGAGTGCTCGAACCTGCATTTGGCTGGGACAGGAATTTACTTGTTGGATGGTAAACAACTAAGTGGGTGTGTAAGCTAAATTCCCGGAGGAACCTGGCGCAGCATGTGGGGATTGGTGTGGGGAGGAGACATCCCCCAAATGTCATTCACACAGGCAATAACAACTCTCCTCTTTTGAGAGGGCTAGCCTGTTGAGAGACACAGGAAAGGGCTGTCCTGGAGGGTCACCCAGGTCTCTCGGCTTCTAGGGCACTCCTCTCACAACTTAGCACAATGAGCATACGGGAGTGAGAGGTGAAGGGTTGGGTCCCGGGATCTGACTGGAACTGGGACTGTGGGCGTGTTCGGCTAACTCTCTGCCTGCCCCCTTTTCTGCAACATGGGTGTGGTAATGATGCTTCACAGGGGTGTTATGAAAATCCGAGAGCACCCACAGAACTGGAAAAAGTGAGCTTCTCCGTAAGAAAGAGCTGCTAGCTCTCGGGCTGCAAAGGTCCTGTCAGTCACTTACAGGTTAGTATGAGCTAGAGTTCACCCCCATACTTTGATGTGGCAAGGGTTGAGGGGCGAAGCTTCCCGAAGGGGCTGAGATAGATGAAAGGGCCAATTTCTGGCATCAAGATTTTGCAGGGTGCTGCTCCAAAAAAACATGGTGAGGGGTGCTGTTTGCAAATGGGGCGAAAAATAAGCAAGACAGGGAATTTCAAGGACTAATGTCTGTGCCAGCTACCTCGGGGCAAGGACCGGCCCGTGCTGCCTTTGCTCCTAGCTGACTGTTTATCCAACGAAACATCAAACTTGTGTCCTCGCATTAACCCTTTGTTTCTTCTCTGTTCCTGGTTTAGGTCCCCCACACTCTGATTATTTTTGGAGCTGTGAGAAGTCAGAAGTCACTTCTGTTTACAGAGAGGCCCAGGCTGCCTTCAAAGGCAGGAGGGGGTGTTAACAGTACCCTGCTTTCTCCGCAGACCTCAGGCCCCGCCTTTGCTAATACATTCTGGGATACTGGGCTCAACAGAAGGAAAAACACCATGGAGAGAAATCTTTTCTTTCTCTTAGATGTTTCTCAGTTTCCCTCATGACCTGCATGCATTAAAATAAAAAAAAAAGTGAACATGTGCACACATACACACTGTTGTGTTTTTCCCTGCAAGATGGGAGAAGCAGCCTGTGGCCTGAGCGTGCCAGTGTTCATGAAGCCCAGGTCTTCTTTCCATCCTTCTTCCCAAGCCCCAACCCCTTTTCCTTCTGATTTCTTCCCAGCACTCTAAACCCACAGCCTCCAAACTCGGCCAGGGAGGAAACCTAGAGCTGCCTTTGGAATTAGGGGTACCAGACCCTCCCTGGTGGTGCAGTAGGTTAAAGTTCAGCACCATGAAGCTAGCTGCAGCCACTTCGGCGAGAGTTCGATCCCTGGCCAGGGGAGTAATCCATGTGGTGAGGCAGACCTCTCCTGACCCGCCCACTGCTCCCCTCAGCAGTATGCTTGTCTACCTGCCTGTCCTGCTCCCCACTCTGTCTCTGGTGAAGCCTCTCACTGCCCCTGCACCTAGTTCTGAATGCAGTTCTTTAAAAACAAGAATTAGGGGTGCCCTTCAGTAACAGTGCCAACCAGATAGCAGGTTCTCTATTTGAAGATTTCCAGTATTTTCTCATCTTGGTGACTAGAAGTTTCAGCATTGGTGCTGTGGAATGAGGGCGTATACAAGTTCTGTATCCACCACCCCTTCCCCCAAATGAGTATGCCAAGGCTTGGGAGCAGAAGATCCTCACAGGGACTAAGTGAGGATCCTTTTGATCCTGGCAGGGCCCTCTCCACAGAATGGGGCTCCCAGTCACCCCCAAGGCCATGAGAAGTGCTACCAAATGAAGCCACTTTTAGCACATAGTGAGCAATGGGACCGATGTGTGTGTGTGTGTGTGTGTGTGTGTGTGTGTGTGTGTGAATTCTCTACTTGAAAGCAGGCTCAAATTCCTGTCTTGACTTGTTTCGTCCCTCTGGACACCAGTGCCTGCCTGGACTTTTATGATATTTTTTTGTTTATTTTGTTGTTGTTCAGAGAAGTAGTATCACATCACAGGCTGTGCTGAAATTATGACCATGCTGAGAAAACATCTGGGTGTTTGGATGTGACCAGAAGATTCTATCACTTTCCTTCATTATAATGTGTGTACATTGCAACAGGGCAGGGCTGCAGAAATCATGGCCCTGCCATACCGACACCATCTATGTGAGCACACATACACTCATGCACACACACACGCACACACTCTCTCCTTTACGTATAGTAGTGCCTATGCTCATACTCTCTCACACCAATGCACAGCTCACATGAACTTTGACATGTCAGCTACCAACTCCGGACACCAGTACTTGGACCTTTATGATATTTTTTGTGGTTTATTTTGTTGTTGTTCAGAGAAGTAGTATCATATCACAGGCTGTGTTCTCCTGCACACACACATACACACATGCGTGTAAGTTGTTCAGGAAAGTCTGTCTCCTTCAGTTTTGAGGCTCAAGGTCACAAAGTATCAGCATCTGCAATAGAATCTAATAAAAACCTACCTGGTATGGGCCCTCCCCAGGTGCAACAGGTTACAGCGCAGCACTCAAAACTAGCCACAGCCGCTTCAACTCAAGTTCAATCCCTGACCGGGGAGCTGATTCACGTGGCGCGGCAGACCTCTCCTGTCTCCCCACTGCTCCCTCAGCAGTGTAATTCGTAGATCTGGCTGTTCTGCTCCCCACTCTGTCTCTGGTGAAAACTGTCACCGTCCCTGCACCTCTGGCCTGTACCCCAGTTCTGTATGCATAAATAAATAATCTTTTTTTTTTAAAGACTACCTTAAAAAAAAAACAACTATCTGGTAAGTGTAACGGCTTATCTGCAGAATTTTGCAAGAACTGACCACCTCTCGGACATCCTTGTTTTTTTCTATATCGGCGCCCTTTGAAGCTGAGCTGCATTTTCTACCACACAATAGCTTGGTGGTTGGGGATCTAACTCAAATCTCTGTGCCTCAGTTTCTCCATTTGGAACATGAATGAGAATAATAACACCTGTCTCTTGGTGTTGCGTGTCTGTGGTGGAGGATTCATCTGTAGTAAGAAGACTCTGGCTCTAAGTCACCCAAACTGAGCTTGGGCAGTAGAGGAGAGCGAGTGCTAGTTCTTCCTCTTCATGATGAATGGAGGATGTTTATGAATATGTTGCTGGGACTTTGGACAAATCACTCTCTGCTGTGTTGCAGTTTCATCACTGATTCATCCATTCATTTGTTCATTCAGGCAGCAGCTAATACATATTTATGGAGTGCCTGCTAGGAGCCAGTCATTGTTTTAGGTGCAGAAGAGACTTCAGTAAGCAAATAAGACAAGATTTGGGCCTGGTGGAGTTTATAAAGTGATTTAATTAATTATAATGCAACTAAGATGAAATGAGTCTCAGCAGAAAGGAAGCAGTCTTCATAGAGTTGAAAAGGTTGTAAGAAGGTGTCAGTCTTAACACATCTAGAAAGGGGCTGAAACCTGCTCAATTTTCTATGCTGTGATTCCTATTTCTGAGTTATGTCCGTTTACAACGTTTTGGTTTTAAGTGACAGGAAAGTCAACTCTAACTTAAACCGCAATGGAATTTATTGGCTCACAGAACTGAAAAAACAAGTTGAACAGAAATTGGTTTTAGGCCAAGTTTGATCCAGCAACAAAAATCAGCCTACCAAGGGCATGGTTTCTGTTCATCTCCCTTCTCTGAATGAGTCCATTTCGGTTCCAAGTCCACGTGGTGGCACTTGCTTGCTCTAATGCCCTTCCCTAGAATAATAGAGTGCTATCCAGCATGAGAGTTGAAGCATCTTACTGCCACACCGGCCAAGGGCCTCCTCAGAAGTCCCACCAAGTTCTTCGCTGGCCCTGCCCTGGAGGTAGAGGGCAGGCCTACCTCACCAAGCATGCTGGCTGAAAATGGGAACGATCAGGGTCCATTTGCTGCAGGGCTGGAGAAAAGCATGTTGCAAAGACAACCACAGCTGGACTGTACCACAGGAATCTCAGACATGTTCAGGGCACCAACGAGGCAGCAGATTCGAAGGTGATCTCCAAAAGCAGAGATTTGATTTTTAATGTACACTTTTAAAAGCATTAAAGTCACCATAATGGGGAAACTAGAAACATTATGTTCATTGCAGTGCATTGATGTATGCTTGAGCATGCCTTTTATTTTGAATAACATAAGAGGTGGTGTAGGATATCACAATCTTTTCAGTGCTCAGAGTTTCCTACGTTCTTAATGCGGCCGTGTGGTCAACTAAAAATGTCTACCTGCTCTAGGAGAAGCACTAATTTTCAGTAGGTGAGTTTTTTTTTTTTTTTTTTTTTTTTATGGCAGAGTCATTGGAAAGGAGTAGGGTTTAATTAAGTGGTCTTTAGTTTTATCCATTAGTATTTTGTGAGTGTGGTTAATATAGGTTAGTCCTGACTACATGAGGGAATAAAAGCATTGGTTTCTGAGCTGACAGCGATGAGGCCCAGGCCTCCACCAAGGTGCTCATGGGCAGAGACTGGTCCTGAGGGAGCTGACCCCTGCCTCTCTTCTTGGCATCCTGCTGGTGACCACAGGAAGCCAACTTAACTCGACACTCGATAGAAGAAAGTCTGGAAGGAGCAACAGTCACTCTTCTCAGTGTTTCTCTTGGGTAATGAGATCTGGATGATTATCATTTATTTAGTCCTCCATTATTCTTATTCCCTTTATTGACAACCTGTGTGATGCCAGCCACCATTCTAAGTACTCACTGGAAGACAAAGTACAAAGCAGAAAAAAAAAGATCAGCTTCACAGAGCTCATGTTCAAGTGGAGAATAAACCAGATAAGTAAATGAAATAGAATATGGAAGACAGTGATAAAACTAGGAAGACAAACAGGAAGAAGAAATGGATGGGGCTTGGGGGAGAGCTGACTTTTCAAATTTAAGTAGGTGTCCATGGAAGACTCACTAAGAAGTGGGGGCTTCAGTAAAGACATGAAGAAGGCTCAGGAATGGACTCTATGGCCGTCTGGGGGAACAGTGCTCCAGGCAGGGTTTACTGCAGGCACGAAGGCCCTGGCAGACTATTGCAGGAATGTTCCACTAGTAGCAAGAGGTCCTATGTGCCTGGGGAAGACCTATGGTGGGGGACAAGAGAGTAATATATGAGATCAAGGAGGGCGGACTTTGGGCTGCACAGATTATTGTAAGAACTTCTTCTTCTTCTTTTTTTTTTTTTTTTAGAAATGGGAGGTATTGGAAACTTACAATCAAAGAGTCCCCTGGATCTGGTTTAGGGCTGATCTGGTTGCTTTCCTGAGAATGGATTATAGAGGCATGAGGGCAGGAGAAGGGAATCTGATGAGGAGGCTGTTGTAAGAACAGATACCGTGAGGGCCCTCCCTGGTGGCACAATGGGCTAGGACACAGCACTGCAAGTTAGGCACAGCCGCCTCAGTGAGAGTTCGATCCTTGGCCCGAAGGTGACCCACATGGCGTGGCAGACCTTTCCTGTCTCACCCGCTGTTCCCCTCAGCAGTGTACTTCGATCTGCCTGTTCTGCTCCCCACTCTGTCTCTGGTGAATCCTCCCACCGCCCCTTCACCTCTGGCCCGTACCCCAGTTCTGTGTGCATAAATAAATAAATCTTAAAAACAAAACAAGACAAAACCTATATCGTGATGGTGGGAGCAGGGAGGCAGTGGAGGAGGTGGAAGAAGAGATCAAGGTCACACTCTTCTTGATGTGTGTGGGGAATGAATGAGCGTGTGGGGAAATGACCACCCAAAGCTAGAGGCGTTCTTTCCAGGGCTAGGATGAACAGTGAGCTGCCTCAAGTCCCGATACCACTGTGAATGTGGAAATACTGCGAACCAGAAACCCTGGTCCTGGGGTAACCTAGAATCCCTGTTCCCCACTGGAGCTGGGCCTGTGGCTGCCTGGACCCTCGCCCCTCCTAGAGCAGTGAGGAGGGCTTCACACTGAGGGCCCACCTCAGACCCCACACCCATTTGTTTTTCTGGCCTAAGAGTGACCCGTTGCCCCAATAGAGGATTGCTGGTGGGGTGGGGAGGGAAGAAGTTCACCCTGGAGCCGAGATGGGGACTCGATTTCTCATAGCACCTCCTCTCTCAGTCTCCTTAGAGATGACAGAGCCCAAAAATAGTGACATGGCAGCCACTTGGGGCCTTGTCCCACGGGGCTTGTAATGTTAGGGAACACTGAACAGCCAAAGCAGATGCTATATGACACACTCTTGTGCACCCCTTTGCCTGTTGGGGCTAGAGACCTGCTCAGTGGATGTTCTGCCTCACCTTGAAGGGTCAAGCCTCCCTGTGGGGATAGAGAGAGTGTGTATGTGTGTGGGGGGGACCCGAGCTGTGCTGCTCTGTATGGGAGCACTAGCCACATGTCAAGTGTTCAGTACAGACATGTGCCTGGGGGCCACCATATTGGACCTCGATGCTCTAGAACATTCTTGTTACTGTGAAAATATTTCTTGGTTGGTGCTGAGTTAGAGAGTTGGGAAATTAGCAGCTCTGTGACATCCCTCACTGGCGTTGACAGCAAACTGGCCTCCTAGCAGGAAGGTTTGTGGGGTCAGACAGTGTGCTGTTGAGAGTTCATGCTCGCCTGTCCTACCTGCACTGACTTGGTATCACTGCCTCTGGGCACTTTCACCACATGCCATGCACAAATAAGAGTGCACATAATCACATCTATTAAGATCTGCCTCACGTATTTGCCAGTCTCCTGAGGGCAGAGACTTTGCTTCTTTCAGCTGGGTGTCCCCAAAGCTGCACATACCTGGAAGGTCATGCACACTCCATAAATGTCTGGCATTCCAAGTCACAGTGCCTGCTTTCCTTCTAATTAGGCACTGTGTGTCTTTGTACGGGTCACTTCACTTCTCTGGTCGCTAGCTGCGTCATCATTAAAGTGTGGTGATATGGGGCCCTCCATGATGGCGCAGCAGGTTAAAGCACATCACTACGAAGTGATCCAAGATCCATAGCCACTGGAGGGAGTTTGATTCCTGGCCAAGGAGGTGACCCACATGGCACAGACCTCTCCTGATCCACCCGCTGCTCCCCTCAGGAGTGTACTTTGTCAGTCTGCCTGTTCTGCTCCCCACTCTGTCTCTGGTGAATTCTTTCACCCTCCCCTGCACCTCCGGCCTGTACCCCAGTTCTTGTCGTCATAAATAAGTAAATCTTTTTTAAAACTGTGGAGCTATGATGGGGCATGTACTCAAAACCACGCTGTTTTGGGTGTGAGGAAATACAAAGAGAAGACAGATTCCGACAGCAGATGCGTTCTGCCACCAGCAGCTGTCTCTGTGCTCTGAGCCCAGCAGCTCCCAGATTTCCAGTCTCACCTGGAATCAAGCAATGGGGAGCGCTATAGCGAGCACAGCGCTGGGCACCAGGCCTGGCATATCCAAGGGGCTAATGCCTGCTAAAAGCCAACCTAATCCTCAGATAGAGCCATTTGGTCTGGCTGAAACCCGGCTGGCAACCCCGGGACAGCCATGGGGCGGGGCTTGGCCACTGCTCAGCCGTCCTCTCTCCAGCACACCTGGCCAGCTTGGTACACACCATCCATTCCCAACTGCACCTAATGGCTGGTGACATTTTGAAGGCCACTGCCTGGCTTGGGCTTTACCGGCAGCAGGAGGATTTTAAATGGCTTGAGTGCTGTTGGGCGCCACAGAAATATAAACCAGTCTTGCGCGGCACCTGAGCGCAGATCCTGGGAGCGGTTCCCCTCAGTGACTATGAATGGTGGCGGCCGAAGGGTTGTCTGTCCCGGTTGCTCAGACCTGCAGAAATGGCGGGCCAGTTCTCCATGAATAGAAGCATATCTTGGGAACTTGAGGATTAAAATTCCACACGCCTGGAATCAATATTCTATGCTCGTGTTATAATTCACTTTGCGAGAGAGACGACCGACTCTCCAAATTCTTGGGTGAAGTAAACCACATATCCCAGGGATTAAAAGGGATTTCCGTGCTTACAAATCGCACCCAGTGGTGGGTGGAGTGAGAATGGAGTGGAGGAGAGGGATGGTGGAGGGAGGGGCAGACTGGGAGGGTGGGGGAGGGGCAGACTGGGAGGGTGGGGGAGGGGCAGACTGGGAGGCAGGCTCTGAGCCCCACCAGCCACGCTGAGCATCGGCCCCATATGATTTTGTACTTGGCAACAACAAAAAATGGTGGCTTTGGGTTGACTAAACAGCCCTGATCAGAAATGACTAAAGTCAGTCAGGCTATTTACATAAGCACCATAAATAGTGGGGACCCCTCCTGACCCACATCATCTTCTGCAACTGAAAAGAAAAAAAATGGAGTTGTTGGTAGAATGAATATCTTTCCCCTCAGACTTGGTACTGAGTGGAAGTCTCTGCTTGTTTTGTTTTGATGTCAAGAAACTAATGCAAATGAAAGGCTCAGAATGTTCCAGAGCCAGTGTCAGCTGATGGCAGTCCCAGTTCCTAACCTCCCTTTTCCTTCTCAGACACGATCAGATTTATTTATTTGTGCATACAGAACTGTGGTACAGGCCAGAGGTGCAGGGGTGGTGAGAGGATTCACCAGAGACAGAGCAGAACAGACCGACTGGCAAAGTACACTGCTGAGGGGAGCAGCGGGCAGGTCAGGAGAGGTCTGCCGTGCCATATGGAGCACCTCTGGGGCGGGGATTGAACTCATGCTGAAGTGGCTTTAGCTTCTCAGTGCTCTGCTTTAACCCGCTGCGCCACCAGGGAGGGCCCAGACATGACATTTTGTTTGGGGGTGAGCAATCCCAGCAGAAGCCGCAGCATCCCCAGCAGGATGGGAAAAGCTTCCCTCCAGGGAATTTGTGGCGCTCACCTCTTGGATGGTAACTCCAGTTCAGGCCAAGAATGTAAGTGAAATGCCTTTCTTCATGTCAGTCCATTCCCTAATGGGTAACAGTTGATGTCACTGAATCAGCCTGATGATTGGGCATGATTAGAAGGCACCACATCTTAGACAGGCCTGGGGATCATGGCCCCAGCGAGTGCGGAATTAGTTCTCAGCCCCCCCCTAGGGAGGGGGTCAAACCCCACGGGAGAGAAGCCCCCACTCCCGTTAAGGAAGCAGAGGTAATAACTAATAACCTTCCCTCCGCCCCGCCTTCCCCTAACCTTGTCGTGAACCGTGGTTGTTTTGCTCAAAGAAGTGCTCGTGCAACCAGTCTCACTTTAATGAAAAGCAGACCCCCGTTCACCATTGCCCCTCCTTGGGCAACAGAGATAAAAACCTAATGGCATGTCAGATCCTTGATGGCAAACCCGCCAGGAAAACAAAATTATCAGGGTAGAGCAGAGGCAGCGGACCGTATCTGCTTTTGTACCATAAAATAACATAACCCGGTGACCCCCTCATTTGCTGAAGGGGCACCCGGCTGGAAACACCGAAGCCTCTTGAAGAAGTTCCTGAGGCTGGACTGCTATGGCCACAGCTCAGCTCCCAGACAACCTTGCTCTCTGGCATTTTTTTCCTCTCCCCGTTGTTTTCCCCCTCTCCTTTCTGGCATTTCATCCTCATTTCAATATCCAAGACACAAGCCCTTGATGACAGCAGGTTTATCACCACACAAATTGTGAGATTCCGACAGGAAAAGGTCCAAAGGAGGTCTGTTATGCATGTTAGGAAATAGACACATACACACACACCTACTCTATGTGGAAAAACAAAACTGCCAAACTATCTCCTTCAGATAACGAAGTCAAAACGTTCCTTCCCTATTAGGCCACTGAAGGACTCTCTTGACAATTCAATTGACATTTAATTGCATCCAAGAGATGTTTGGAAACAACTTCAGAAATTGAAGAATGGGGAGAGCCTTTTAAAAACAACCCTCTCTTGTCAGATGAGCATAATAGTCCCAGAGAACTTTCTCGAGAACTGGGGCTGGCTACCATGGCTGATCTTTGTCTTCCTTTTTCCCTCTTTCCCCTCTTCTTTCTACTGTTTACATTTATTGAGTGTATAACATGAATCAAGATCCAAGAGAAGTTCTGGAGAGAACTTCCTGAGTCAGACAGAAATGTTCCCCCCATTTCTGGTCACCCGTCTTGACAGAGGCTACTTCTTGCTCCCCAATATACCTCTTTCCTAAGAATAAAACCCCCAATTTTCTGCTGGGTGCATGAATGTCCAGAGTAATGATTACATGTCCCAATCTCCCTGGTGGGCACATGTGAACAAGTTTTAGCTAATGGGATGTAAACAGAAGGATCCCGTGAATTGTCCATGAAGTGCTATTAAAACAAAGTAGGCATTTCCTCCATCTTCCTTCTTGTGGGTTAAAATGTGCATTTTATGACTGCAATTCAAGCAGCCATCGAATTCCATGAGGTAGATGCCATGTTCCAGAAGATGTAGAGAAATAAGACACATAGACTCTGCCGTGATAGAAGCACTTTGGAAAACTGGCAACTTCATATACAGCCAGAGAACTACCTGCTTTGTGCTTGACAGTATTACTCCTAAGACAAATGGAAACTATGTCCACAGAGAAGATTTGCACATGCATGTTCATAACAGGTTTTTTTTTTTTTTGTCGTAATATCTCCAAATTGGAAACAATCTAAATTTTGTAGTAAAACAAAACATGGTCTATTCCTATCATGGACTATGGCTCAGCACCCAAAACAAACAAGTTATTGAGACACATGAGCACATGGAAGGATCCCCAAAATACTATGCTGTGAAAGAAGCCAGACACCAGGGCAAACACACCATGCACCTCTATTTATATGCATACTGCAACAGGCAAAAAGCACTTCCTGGTTATAGATATCAGGACAGTGGTTGCCTATGACAGACAAGGTCAGTGCAAAAGGCATAGGGAAACTCTAGAATGAAAATATCCTATATTTTAGGCTGGGGTGTTGATGATATGAAGGATACATTTGCGGAAACTCCTAAAACTACATCTTCACAATCTGTATATTGTACTACATGAAAATCATAGAGGAATATTAACAATAGCGAATGGACCCTGTTGACTTTGTGAAGCCACCCGCTTGGCATGAACCATCTACCTCTGAACTTTGATTTACCGAGAAAGAAACTTCAGTCCTGGTTGGCATTTTCTGTCACTTGTCGCTAATGCTATTCTGATGGCAGCATGTCTTCTCCATGCCAGTCACGGATCATCCAGTGATGGCTGTCTCTGCTCCTGGCGATGAAGTCAACAAGAGCCGGTCCTGGGAGCCAGAGCACGGGCGGGACTGACAGCAGGTTGATCTGGGTGCTGGAGTTTAGAGGCATCTATCTCTCCCTGGCCCCAGTTCCAGGGATTCCCAGCCTGAACCCACAGCTGAGGCTCCTGTGGCACTCAGCACCCCTGCGGCTCTTTCCCTCCCCTCACACCTGGCAGCCCATTCAGCAAGTGGGATCCCACCTGGGGGGTCACTTTGGTCAGCTGAGTATTCTTGAATGCTGGTGTTAGGACTATTCTTAGTACACCACCAATCCCCAGGAGGCTCTGAAGATACATGAGGCTGAGTAACAGCTGCATCGCGGCCATTACCAATGCTATTATCATCATCATTATTGTGGGAATGTGGCTTTTGTGGTATGCCAATCAGGGGGTGTTCGGGGGCCTTTTCCATAATTGGCAGAACAGGTCCAGGGTATGTGTGGGTTTCCAGACAGAGTGGGAGTGACTTTCGGGGAGCCTGTTTCCTCGCACACAGTAGGGGTTAGAATTTCTGGCAAGTGCAATCGGCAGCTGTCTGCAAGGGGAGATTTCAGTTTGATCCTCTGACGTCTCCTCTCATCCTGCCCAGTCTTGCCACCTTTGTGTCACTGAACAGTCTCCTCACCAGCAGTCATACATTCTGCAATTAGACATTTATTCCTTTGGCTTTATATTCCCTGTGGCACTGAAGTGCAAGTCTTCAAAGTTGTCTTTCCTAGAATTATATTTTCTTTCATTTTCACTTTCCCTTTCAAGCGAAGGGTGCAGAATCCATAAAGGGCAGCACAAGACAGCGCTGGTGTGAAGGCAGGCACCTCAAGAATGGGAGGTGGGTGAGGACAGTGAGGACAAGAGAAAGATGCATGCCCCCTGTCTTTCCAGCGAGGCTTGGGCGTTGGTGCACATGACGAGAGCAGCGTAGCCCGCTTCCTGAATTTCTAGTTCACAGAAACTTGGTGCTTACTTCATACCGGGCAGAACAGCAAGAGATGAAGGACACTTGATTCAATTAACTCTCTTCATAACCCTATGAGGTGGACATGTTAGCTTCCACATTGGAGAGAGGAGGAAATCGAGGCACAAGACATCAAGCAACTTGCTCAGAGTCTTGGGGCCAAGCTGGGATCTGAGACCTGGCCTTAGCCGCTCTGCCTGTGAGAACGACTCGTCCCCACACAATAACAAGCTACCGCCTCCCCATCGTCAAAGAAGCCGAACTGCCCAGCTATCCTGCTTTTTCATTCAAATAATATTTCCTTCAAGCAGATAGTTTGAGGAAGGTCTCGCTATTATAATTTTCTTGCCACAATGAGAGATTTGCATTTTAAGGAGGCATCTGCATATTTTCAGGACTTCATTTCCCTCCCAAGGTATTTTCCCAAAGGAAAATGATTCGATATCTGCATGCTTTTAAAAATATCTGAAAGCCAGATTGACGAAGTGTGCATAAATAAAAAAATCTTTTTAAAAAATCTTTAAATAAATAAATAAAAATATCTGAAAGCTAAACAGAAGAACAGCAAGAAAACCCAAGCAGTCATTGCTGGGTCATTGCTGGGCCTAGGGGCATCACCCTCTAGGCCTCTGAGAACGTTTCCTAGGATTTTAGAGTGAGAATCCTTAAGTGGCAAGGTGGGGGGGCGGGAGCCTGAAAATATTGTTCAGTTATTGTTTATCAGAGCCACAGGCAAAGAAAGGAGAAACAACTCTGAGAGAACAAATAATAATCTGAGTGGTTTTGATGGACGAAAAACCAGTGTGTAAAACAGTCTCTCACATTCGGTGCTTGTTGTGGAAGGTGCTGGAAGCTGTCGGCTGCAACACTGGCACTTCTACAGACCTGGGCAGTTGGGAGCCTGCCCAGGTGGGGGTGGGGTGAGGTTTCAGAGCATAGCACCTGGACTCTTTTTTTTCCAGCGAAATGAAAACCACATGTGTAACTAAGGAGAAGCATGCCGTTCCGTGGAGAATTTCCTACTTGTACCTGAGCAGAATGGAAATCTGTGAACTCTCTTCCTGCCTCTGTGTCCTTATGCTAATGACTCTGGTGCTTCATTGTTTGTGGAGGCCACAGGAACGCAGGAAAGGACAGTTTTGCTGTGGAAAGATGGAGGCAAAGGGGACCGGGTCTCTCAGTGGTTTGGAGGGGGTTCTTGAGACAGAAGTGACAGGGCGCAATCTTCTGGAAGGTTTGGTAAAAAGGCAGGCTTCTTACTAAATGCAGACTGTGCTCCAGGGCTAGGGTGTAATGATGTCTGTGATTCCCTGCTCCCAACTGGACTCCTTCCTCTGACCAGAAGACTTGGTGCCTACTCGGGGTGAGGACCAGGGGCCATTCTAGGCTGATGTCCCACTGGAGTCTTCCCACTGGAAACACCATGGCCCATCTGTAGCTCTACCAGGATGGCCTGGAGTTTCTCAAGACTTGCTAGCACAGAACCTTGTACCCTACGTGTCAACCCTCAAAAGTCTCCTATCTGTCAGGCCTTCGCTGTGTGTCCCTACTAGAATTCAGGGTACTCGTCCATGTTGTTTTAGAGCTGATTCCACCACCAGCTCTGGACCGCCTGCCTGGTCCAGAGTGTGACTCCCCAGTGGCCAGGGACTGTTCTGTCCCTGAGGTCTCTTTCTGACTAACCGGGGTTCCTGAGAGGCTAAACACACAAGTCCATGGTCATCTTCCTGCACTCTACCATGCGCTGCCATGCTGCACAGCCCTGCTTTCTTGGGATCCGCAGACCATCCCCCTAGGCAGACACTGTTATTCCTGTTCAAACTGTCTGGATCTGGGGCTCAGAGAAGTTAGGTGACTTGCTTGTGAGCTACAGCAGCTGCTTCCCAAAATGGGTTCCGTGGAACACTGGAGGCATAACAAAAGTACAAAATGTTAGAGAATATCACATTCTGTAGCTCCCAACTGGATGTTCAGAATGACGTAGGTAGCCAAAAGGCTTTTGGGAACTGTTTGCCTTTTTTTTTTTTTTTAAGATTTATTTATTTATGTTTGCAGAACTGGGTACAGTCTAGAGGTGTGATGGGTGAGAGAATTCATCAGAGACAGAGTGGGGAATAGAACAGGCAGATTGACAAATTCCACTGCTTAGGGGAGCAGCGGGCAGGTCAGGAGAGGTCTGCTGCGCCATGTGGATCACCTCCAGGGCTGGGGATCGAACTCGTGCTGCAGTGGCTTCGGAGAGCTTCATAGTGCAGAGCTTTAACCTGTTGCGCCACCAGGGAAAGCTCCTGTTTGCCTTTTAAACAAGTTGTCACCTGTCCCCAAACTCTCATACCCTAACTAACTCTTTTCCACTATTTTTCAGCACAGCATTTCCCCACCTTGTGTGACCAGAGAACATTTCCCCATGCAGCTTGCAATAGATTAACTTATTACAACAAAAATTCACCCCCCTTTCTCCAGGCCTGCATGACAAGAGTAAAAACCCGTGGCCCACTGATGAGAGGCTTGGCTGTGTGACTTACTTCGTCCAACTGAATGAGGGTCGAGATGACAGTGCGCCAGTTTCAAAAGTCTAGGCCTCCAGCGACATTGCATTTTGTGCTTTTCTATTCTACTGCCCTCCACTGTGGAGCCCAGAATGAGACACATGGAGCCAATTTGCAGGCGTGTGAGTGAAAAATAAATGCCACTCATTGCATGTCACTGAGTTTGGGGGTTGCTTGTTACATGGCCCCAACTTCAGAGCAATGGCTAACTGACCCCTTACTGTGTGATGGCACTCAATGGAACCATCTTTTGGAGCTGTTGGGTCATGGCTAATAAATGGCCAAGCCAGAGTCACAGTTAACTCTCTTCACTGCAAAACCCACTTGAGCCACTGCAGGAAGCTGAGGAACATTGGCAACAGTGTCCCCCAGCCGCTCTGGGGGTTCTTAGTGTGAGGAGAAGTTGAAGACTGGGGCAGGTGGCAGACATGCTCTCCGTGCTGGGACTCTGTGGTGGGCTTGCAGACCTCGGCCTCCAGAGACCGGAAACTCCTCGTTGCGGTCCATCCTGGATCAAGTCCTTGGCATACTGGATTGCAGGTGTTGGGATCTCAGACTTTGTTAGGACTACTTACAAGTTCTTCTCTTTCTTAAACCAGCAGAAGCCACATTATTTCAAGCTTCTTGTCAGTAGCTTAAATTCATACCAATTTGCTGAGTCGGTACAAAGTGCAGAATTGATGGTACAGAAAGGCATTAAACAACCTACAACCCTTTAGACCGTGTCAACAGATCATCCGTAGCCTCAACTGCAGAAACATTTCATTAAATCCTTGCAGTTTCTCCCCAAAGAGTAGGAATGCCCTTCTATCATTTCAAAACAGATGGAGGCCTGGCATGATTTTCACTCCAGCTGGGACAATGGATTCACCTGAGCTAAGCCCTAGAGAGGGTTGGTTAATCTTCATTTGAGAGATATCTCTTGAGCACCCAGGGAGGGGAGCAGTGGCCACAGTACAGTACCGTGTCTATCGGGGTGGGTATGATGCCAGCCTGGAGCAGACAGGGCCCAGAGACAACTACAATGCCATGTGCTGAAGGCGTGGGAGAGGTCCAAGGATTCCTTAAGGGCAGGAAGGAACTAGAATATATGGAGACAATTGGGAAATCCCCTTCACTCTACCAAATAATAGCTTTAGGGCTACCCCACAGCTAAGCTGGCATTATGGGCACAGAATAGGTCTGATTTGTTACCTATGGGGCGAAGCCCTCACCAGCCAAATGATCTCCAAAATGTCAACCTCAGGTGAACAGGGGCACTCAGCCCTGGGTATGTGATTGGAAATTAGGAAAGGCTAAATGAATCTATCTAGCCCCTTGTATTAAGCTCTGTTAGAAAGAGAGAGAGAGAGATGGAGGGAGGAAGGGAGAGAGGGGGAGAGCGGGGAGGGAGAAGGGACGGGGAGAGGAGGAAGGGGTGAGGGAGAGAGGGGGAGGAGACGAGGAGAGGGAGAGGGAGAGGAGGGGGAGGGGGAGGAGAGGGCAAGTGGAAGCAGAGGTGGGAGGAGAAGGGGCAAGGAGGAGGGAGAGGGGAAGGGAGAGAGAGAGGAGAGAGGGTGGGGAAGAAAGAGAGAAAGATGCTGGTCAGCCATGGAGATTTGCGGAAAGGTGAGAACTGGAGGCAGAGCTGGTGGGATCCATGGAGCAACGCCGCCAAAGAGGTCGTGACTCAGGTCCTTGAACATGCATGTTTCCTCCACCCAATGGCGCAGAACAGGTCTCGGGGCTTCGGTGAGGCGCTCATGTTGGCGACACCAAAATGTAGCATCAGCCTTGACGGGGAGTGTGCTCCTGTGCTTTCCTTGACCCTCCCGAGTCCCAGCCCCGCGGAAGAGAGTCAAGGCTCCAGCTGCATCCTTGGAGGTGTGTTGTCAAGATCTGTGCTCTTGAGCTGATTCCCTGATCTTTAAACTCCAGTTTCCCCATCTGTAAAATAGGGATGCAGTTCCAAGCTCAGAGAGAATTAAATGAGGAGGACGCTCGCAGGTAGCTATCCTTGCCGCGATAAGAGAGTCCTCATTTAAGCCTCCCTGAGAAGTGCTTCTTAAGATCACTGTCATGGATGTGAATATGTCCCACGTGGGGTCCCCTTAAGGCCACCAGGAATGACTCCGCAGCTGCTGAGTTTCTGGTAGAAAGGCCTCAGCTACTTCAGGGGTTGCCTCAGAGGAAAAAGTTGTCTCTTCCAGGGCAGCCCCCTTCTCAGGGTAGCTGTGTCCAGTTACAGATCATCCAATCATGCACAGGCCCAGGGCCCTCGGCCCTCAAACCAACATGCGATGCCCCTAAAAGGCCACCTCAGCTCCAGAGCCCCGTGGATTACCGAGGCCTCTCATTATGGGCAGGGCTGCCTGAGTTCTTCGGCTGCAGTCTGGCTTCTGTCACTCCCCCACAGGCTTTCTCTCCATGAGCTCTGCTCCTGAAACTTCTGGCATGTCACGTGTCAACTCATTGCAGGTCTGCTCCTAGGAAGCCCACCAGCGGTAGCCACCCCACTCCCTCCTATTTCTGTGCTTTCCTTAGTCATAGGATTCTTTTGGTTCTAAACACAGCCTCCCAGGAAAGTTGAAAAGAAGGAAAAGGAGGGAAACACTTGGGTGTCTGTAGCAGAAGCGTGGATGCCACCAAGATGCTTTCCTTCCCTCAGAGCTATGACCCTCAACACAGAGATCTTCCCATGTGCCCATCAGAGCTTCAGAGTTTTGCCACTTCAACGTCGGGCTACTTGAGAAAGGTTGACTCCTTTCTATTCTAGAAAAACTCTTTAGAGAAGAGCCCTGATGTGGCCCATCCTGGGTCAGGTGCCACTCTGGACTAATCAGCAGAGCTCTATGGCCACGTGAAAAGGTGGTCACACCCAGGGGAACCACCATGGGAAGGGGTGGGGGGCAGTGTGGTTAATAGAGGAGGTGGAAGAAAGCAGAGTTGGCAGATAAAGCAAGAATTCTCCATGCAGAGAAAGCTGCCATAAGTTTGGCTGCCCAGCGTCTGAACCTCCTTTCTCTGAATCTAGGTAGGGAGCAGAGACCCCTGTCACCAGAGGAGCTAAAATGCATGGCACCTGCTGCGGCTGATGCTGTTGCGCCCAAGCATAGACTCTCAGAACTCACAGCTCTGGTCTGTGCCAATGTAGGTACGTGTGCAGCCCACATCGGGCAGCCGGATCAGGCAAGGGTGTTGGCATCTCCTCTCTCCTCCATCAGAGTTAAGACCACCCTCTACCAATGGCCGATGAGAATTGGTGGATCAAACTCATTTCCTCAGCCTGAAGATAGAACCGCTCCAAGAGGGTCTGTATTGCCTCCCAGAGTACCCCATGAAGGAGTCTCAGTTGCCCACAGTGCTGACCTGGTCTGGGACAGCTGTGATTTGTGTTTTATTGGCTTGTCACTTCCATTTTCAATCCCCTACGTCATTACTGGTACTTCCTGGGCTCACTTCCTGGGCAAACCACTTGTACCCAAATCCTTACCAGATTTTCTCTCAGGGAAACCCAAACCAAGACATTTTTCTTTCCTGCTTGGTGCACCATGCCCTTCTAGGCTCAGCTAGTCAGATATACCTGTCCCAGCTTTGAATCTAGAGCCAGGAACAGGAAGGTTTTTTTGGCTGCAACATCCACATATCAGTGCATCTGGTATCAGTCATCTGTTGGTGGTGCAAGCTGGTATTCTTGCTGGCTCGGGTCTGCCTCCCAGCTGCCTTCTGGTCTACCTGCTTTCTCAGGCTTATTCATCAGTTTTGCCAGCAAACTTGGTGAATGGACCATCTACCATTGCTTCAACAGCCCCTTTAGTGCACCAATTAAGCCAGCCTCATTCTAAACACCCAGCTGCCGTCAACTAATGTGGCTGCCCACATCATTTGCTCATAAGCAGAGAATGTGATCGGCAGGCTGATGGGAATGTTTGGCATCACTCTGCATTAGTCTGATTAGTCACCCTGGTCTGTAGATTCAAGTCTCTGTTGAGCTGGAGGCGCCAGCCAATCTATTCACAGGGGGCCAAGAAATCTAGTTTCTGAAGCTGCCAAGCTGAGGGTCTGATGCCTCCACGGGCAGTTTTACCAATATGCCACCTCACAGGAGAGCAGGCAGGCATCACTCACCCTGAACCCTGGCACCAAGTCTCGTTGTGTTAGAAAGAGCATCTCTAAGGTTTCCATCTATCACCCATTCAAATTCACACTTGAGCTTCCCTTTTCAGGGCAAGTCTTTAAAAAGCAAGAGCATTTGTGGGGACCACCAATTGGTGGTTCTGCAAGAGAGTAAGGACAGAAAGCTAACTGTGCAGTTTGGAACTGCCATTAAAACCTAGTGGAGTGAAGAGACAACAAGAAAAATTCGCTCTTACTTTTCTGCCTTCTTGATGAAATTAACATTAGTATTAAGTACCAGGGTCTTATGAATGCGTAGAAGGAGTATTAGGTGGGGTGGGGTGCCCTGGCTGGGTGAGGCTAGAGGACAGGAGAGGAGGGCCAGGTAGAGTAAGTTGGGGGGAGGTTAGAGGAAGGAGCAGAATAAGCTGAACGGGTCAGGACAGGGTTAGGATAGAATAAGCTGACCTCACTCCAGGCAAACAAAGCCATCTTGAGAGTGGTTCCTCCATCAGCCTCCCCTTCCCCCAAGAAGCAAATGCTCACAACTTTGGCCTCAGCAGAGAGGCTGAAAATCAGCAAAAGGGAAAGTTCTCTTGTTGCCTCAGAGTGATGGCGGGGGTGGGTCAGGAAGGCGTCGGTCCGCTGGAGCTCCGTTTACACACTGCCACCCTCCCCTCTTGTTAATATTTGCATTCAACGAGCCATTTTCCATGCTGACATTTTGCATCTCGTTAAATGCCGGCAAATCCGGAGAGATGTGGCTCGGAGCCCCTTGGTTCTGCCCTTTCGGACCAGCCCTGGATGCTGGAGCATCTCCCTTTCCATTTCTTCCGTTCCGCACTTGCGATTCTTCACCTCTGATTTTTTTTGTAACTGAATGAAATGCTTCAGACTTAATAATATCACTGCTGAATATTTAATTGAGAAATGTTGTTAAAAAGGCATTTGGCTTAAATGATCTAAGTGTATGCATAGATGTTTTTTTTTCCCCCTACGGTAAAGTAGCTTTGAATGATTTTTGTTATTATTAGAGAATTACAGGAAAAAAATTCCTTAAAACAGTAAATGTAGTATGTTTTATGGGTTTGTGGCTTTGCTGAATAAGAGGGAGAAAGTTCTGCCTTAAAAAAAAGTGTCACATATGGTAACAGGTGTGCTAAGAGTTCAGAGATGGTGCCGAGTGATGAAACTCTGGGCTCTGGAGGAAAACGAGGTTCAAACCTCACACTCCGCTCTCTCTGTGTCTCTGAAATGAGATCTAGACAAATTCAGGGCCTTCCTGTCTCTCTAGGCTGCTCCATGGACGTGAGGCAGGGACACGGGGTGGATCCATGCCACGGGAGCCCTCCGCTTTCTCCCTGAGGCCACGAGCCTGACACTGGCCATAGCTAGGAGCCTGGAGACATGGCCAGTTGGCCCAAGTTTGGCGTCTAAAGCTGTTCTTAGACACGCTTGCTCTGGAGGTGGTGTGCAGCTTGTCTCAGCAGAAGCGCAGATGGCCCTGTGGCCTGATGGGCTAGGAGACCCCAGCCCTAACTTCCCAGTCTAGGCTGCCACTGTGTTCCCCGAGGCTTCTGGGCTATTCTCATTGCCTTACTCCACACCCCTTTTAGTCAGTTCTGGAGACCTCCATTTCCTGACAGCAAGCAGTCTTTGATTAAAGCAGTGGTCTTCTGAATTGCAGGAGAGATGGGCCCCAAATTGCTCTAAAGCAGGTCCTGGTATCTTAACAACTTTCACTCTAAAGCAAGAGCTATAGCTTCATTAAGGAAAGCTAAGGATTTTTAGTAGACCGATTGGCATGTATTTTGGTTCGTGAAGCTTTAGGATTATGGTCAAGTCAGAATTCAGGCTTTAGAAAGCTATGAACTCTGTGGAAATTGCCCTTTAAATCTTTTTTTTTTTTTTCCTTTTCTTGGTTCTGCAGAATTTCTCCCATGTTCGCATTCCACTAGCTCCCTGTTCATGGGTTCTACAGCTTGGCTTCCTATCCTATTTGTTCAATCTTTCAATAAATCTCAAGTGCCCACTATGTGCTTGTATTTTATCATTTCATGCATGGTGGATTCGGAGATTAATGAAATAGGGTCTTTCCCTTGAGGAGCTCAGCTATTGGGTGAGCCAGACAGGAAGTGAGTGAGCATAGCAGAATAGAACGGCTGAGGAGTTCCTGGCTCCACAGTGGTCTGGGGACCCGGAGAAGGATCTTAGAGTGTGGGGAAGCAGGTCTCCAGTGCCCCCAGAAAGGGAAGTTTGAGGTGAATCTTGGTGGCTGAGTCTGTCTGTTCAGGCCATCAGGGAAGCAAATATCAGGAAATGAGATGCCTGGAAGGGTCAAGTGGAGGGAGCAGGAAGAGAGGTGAAGGCGGAGATGCTGGCCTGAGGCCAAGATGCTGGCCTGAGGGTCGAGTTGCTGGCCTGAGGGCCAAGATGCTGGCCTGACCCCTGAGAAAGGAGAGGGAAGGAACAAGCACGGGTATGGAGAGCCTTACGTGCAGACCATCTCTGAGAAAGTCTGCGCCACACCAACGGGGAGCCCCACAGCAGATTGTCCATCAGATACAACCCATGTGGGGACAGGATGGCCCAGTTTGGGACCCCTGCCATACCCAGTCATGGGGGTTGGGAGAAGTGTGGTCTCAGCAGGGAAGCAGAGGAAGGTCTTGACGGTGCAAGCAGCTGGGAGCTAACGACATTCCTTCCAGTATATTCTCCACTGGTGGGAGGCCTGAGTGGTATTCTCCCATGACTGACACAGGTGGGGAAGGTGGGCCTAATGGTGACGGTGGCCAGGTCAGCGGGGAGATGACGAGTAGCTGAGTGTCGTGGCCATGACCAGAGGAGAGTCAGGCTCCCTAATAAGGGATAGCTAAAAGATTAAGAGAAGAATGATGTGACCATGTCTCCTCGACTGAGGGTCTCAAATGTCAGTTCAAGTTGGGCTGAGACATGGACATCCCCAAATGTTCAATTTCTTCATCATGGCAAACTGCTGGGCTTAAATGTGCTCAGCTCTTTGGGTTGTACTGGAGCGGAAGAGGCACATGGGGCTGTCACGTGTTGAGCGCATCATTGCAGCAGGCACCACGTGCCCCAGCCCTCTAGTGACTCATTCAACCTACTGACTCATTCAGTCCCAGCCTATGAGGAAGGTCCTCACTTGCACTGTGTTAAAGGAGACACAGACAGGTGGAGTCACTTGCCCAGGGGTGCACAGTTGAGAAGGGCCAGAGCCAGACATGAACCCAGACACTCTGTCCCCTAGCCTGCACTATCGACCACCATATTCGCCTTGGCCTTGAAATTTTGGCTCTCTAGAGAGATGTGCAAATGGAAAATTGTCCTATAAACACCCGCCTCCCGGGCTTGTCAGCCCGTGGAAGGAGATTGCCTAGAAACATGAGGGAGCTCTATATTCCACCTCCCACTGCACCCCCTGCCACCAGCTGAGTCAAGGTCCTTAGAGGTGCACTCACCTCTGTGGTGAGAACCTACCAGGAGTGGCACCTGGAGACTCTCCTCAAAGGGCAATCCGGAGCTGCAGAGAACTGTGGACTGCTCACACAGGGCCCTGGACTTCCCGAGAGACTGAGGGCATAGGAGGGCAGGGCCCACTGCCCACTTTCTGCCTGGAGGAGCTAGCAGGGAGAAAGGTGCAGAATCGCCTGCGATGGCAGGTGAGGGCAAGTGGGCAGGAGAGGCAGCAAGATTGTGCTCTCAGCACTTGGGGTGGCAAGACGGAACCAAGTGAGTCCAACAACAGGTAAGCTGTCTGTTTGGGGGGGCAGCCAGAGGGTCGCTGCCCACACTCATCAGGACAATGCGGTGCTAGTGCTCAGCCCTCCCCCCCCCCCACAGATCTGCCACAGGAGAGGACATCCTGTGAGCGCCGCCCTCGAGAGAGAACTCGATGAGGGGATCTGGAAGGGAGCAGTAAGGCCGGATTGTGTGCGCTCTTTCCTCCCACACCCCCTTCCAATGTGTCAGGGGAAGAAGTGGAG
Organism: Condylura cristata; assembly: GCF_000260355.1. Taxonomy (NCBI): domain Eukaryota; kingdom Metazoa; phylum Chordata; class Mammalia; order Eulipotyphla; family Talpidae; genus Condylura; species Condylura cristata. The sequence goes on along the minus strand of NW_004567128.1, from coordinate 21,372,232 downwards.
AGAGGGAGGGGAAAAGAGAAGGGGGAAGAAGAGAGTAAAGAGGAAGGAACTAGGGGGAGAGGAAGGAAGAGAGAAGGGAGGCAGACCCAGAAACAGCCACGGAGATGGAGGGTGCTGTGCAGAATTCACAGCATCCCTGGAAGTCCACCTTCAGAAGATTTTGAGGGATGCAAGCCTGGTCTTCCCTGTGTCTTTGGGCTCCATGGTCACGTATGCATGTGCACGTACAAAATCAGACTGACATGCTGTGCACACACGCACAGCCATGACATGTAGACATGTACTGGGAAATGAGTGGGGGCCAGTGCAGACTCACATGGACACACGCACATGCTGTACATACATGCACAGCCACAAAACACACATGCATATGGCTGCAGAAGCCTCTCCAAAGCCCACATCTAGAAGCACGTGCATGCGTGCAGACACATGCACAAGTGCCGGCAGGCATTGCACACGTGTGTATAACCGTAAACACATACTGAGCATCCGTGGAATTCCAGATCCACATCTGCACACACATATGCAGATAGACGTGTCTACACACAACACACACATGCACACAGACACACACACATTGCTTTTGCAGGAGTCAGAAAATCAGCGTCATTACTCCATAGGCATGTCTCCACTATGAGTCAAAGTGCCATACTGAGCTCAGAAGGAGGAATATTTTCCTTTCTGAGATAACTGAGTGGTTTCCCCTGAGGAAATGATTCAGGAAAATGTTTCCTTCAAAAATCAGAACATTCTTGAAGGGAAATTTGCTGTCCAAACATTTGTTTTCTTGACATGGTGACAAGGGAAGCAGCCCCCTCACCCCTCCTTGACTCGTCTGCCTTGTCATGTCTGATGGGTGCAGCTGTGGGGTTCCAGGTCCCAGGAGGGTGGGTGCTCTTCTAACCAGGGACCCACAGGGCTCACTTGTGAATGGCATGGAGGGACAGTCCCATAGAGGGAGACCTGGGCGAGTCTCCCCCGTGTTAATGCAGACCCTCTTCTAGGTCTTTCCCTCCCTGTCCTTCAGACTACTCTGGACTTAGTTGTCTCTGAGACTCCCTCTCAAAGGAGAGCCTCTGAAGAGTGCTGTGTGTGCTAAGAGGATGCAGGTATTTGTAAGCGGCTGTTGTGGTAGATGAATTAGGGCCAAATGACTGCATGGGTGGGGGGGACTGTCAACAGGAACCAGTAGAATTGTATCCAAACTTCTTGGTGAGGAGGCAGCAGAGAAAAAGAACTACTTCCTCTGGAATTAGTCAGGAGAGGAGAGCTGGAAGTGGTGAGTGTAACATCAACGTCCTAAGCTAAGCATGGCAATGAGACAGGCTTCCCTGAGGCCAAGGGGCTGGACACCATAGCTGAGGGTTGGAGGCCAAAGGTAGACATTGCCGAGTTGTCAGTCAAAAGAAATGGCTTGCTCGCTCCTGGCCTCATAATTTGCTGCATTTGGAGTAATGCGTCAGAGTGACTCTTCTGCAATGGCTGCCTCTCTTGGCCTGGGAGAGAAACACAGCCTTCAGGGCCCAGTGCCGGGCTGGCAAGGGCCTCTCCCTGGGGAGAGCAGATCATCCATATCATTTGGGAAACCACTTTAGACTTGTCCAGGAGGCCTTTTGATGTGTCTGTTATCCCAAAGATAATGTTTTGAGGTTCCAAATGTTTATTTTGCTGGCTGTCATGTAAAAGACAAACAGCAGGAAACAGAAAACTCAGTAATAACATATTACTAAAAATGAAATCTTATGAACAAGTCTTATGAACAAGAATTGATCTGATCTCTCCCTATTCTGCTTATTGCTGAAAGAAAAAGACTGAGAGAAGAGAAAAAAAAGAAGGGGAATAGGAAGGGAAGAAGGAAAGAGACAGGGAGAGGAGGGAGACAGGGAGAGGTAGAACAGTTAACACAGATCCTTTCTGGTGAATATTAAAAACATCACAGGAAATTTTTTATACCCATGAAAAATGCCCTTTTGTGTGGGATACGGGACTCTTGCCCTCATGTTCTATTCTCCCACTATGACAAAGACATGGCACCAGGATAAATATTATTCTGACTAAAACAAAAGCACAAAGTTAGTGTATCATGTGTATTGATGGGTAGCCACAGTCATTTTCGGATTTGGGGCAATAGAGATGGGTGGGGGATGTGGCTAACTATTGTTGTCTAAAGGAACCAGCCACCATTCCGCTAAGATCTGATCTTTAAACAGGTGCTGAAAATTTCAGTCTTGTGTGAAATCACCAACTATTGAAATACAGGACCAGTTGTTTTTTAACCCATTTTAGTCTACATGTATAACCAGGATATCTGGTTTGTGACCTGTACCCTTAAAGTCAGCTGAAAGATGAGAAATAAAATATGCCATTCATTCCTGCCCACAAATCTTCTTTTCTCTCCAGTTGCTGATATTAGTAGCAAAGAGAGGCTGGCGTTTTAGACGTTAGTGTAATTGGGATGTCTGGGCACGAAAGAAATCATCTCATGTCCCACTGGGCTCTGGGGCTGGACAAGTAATCCAAACCATATGAGACAGGTCAGCAAAGGGAAAACAGTCCATTTATAACATATATGGAGAATTTACAAGACCCCACAGTTACTTTTACATTCTAAAGAGTAACAGCATGGACCAGGAATATTTATCTTGTGATTTGGAACCTGGGATATCAAGAACAGGGAGGAGAGACCTCACACGACAGACAAGTAGGTGACATCCTTACTCTGAGAGTGAAGATGAAATTTTTAGAGAGAACGTGTTTACTGATAAAACTAGAACAGACTGTGACCCTCAAACTACATTTTCCTTGGTCTTTAAAGGTGAACAGTCATTGCTTCTTCAATTTGGAAAAGGGCCAGAAGCGTGAGGTGGGAGAATTTCTTCTCTTTTTTGGGAAGGATTAAGGGCAGAAGCTTCTCCTGGCCTTCGGGTTCTCACTGCTCTGAACCCCAAGCAAGGGTTCTTATTCACTCATGCATTCATCATTTATTTACAATCGGCATTCCGTAGTGGTAATAGACTTCCAGAGGTTTGCGGGGCCTCGCTTGACCTCTAGCTTCTAGTTCCCATACCAAAGTGACAAGAAACCTACTTAGGCTGATCGAGAAAATCTATTTGACTCTTTTGGGGAAACTGCCCCAACTGCGATGTCTCAGTTAAAAAAGAATGGATTTCTTTTGAGCACTGTAGCACTTTTAAAATACATCTGCCAAATTCTTTGGCTCTTTCTCACTGTGTGGTAGGGTCTGTGCCTTCCTTCCTTGAATCGGGGGTCCTGTGACTGTGACTGCTTGATCGTGGAGGAAGCAGTTCCATGTGATTTCCAGGCTGGTTATCAAAGCCACACCACTTCTAGCTGGTTCAAGATCTCTCCTTGAATCAAGATCTCTTCTTGAGCTGTTGTTCAGCCTCCCGGGCACCTCTCACCCCAGTCACCTTGGGCACCCTTGGGCCCCAGTCACCTTGTTGAGAGGTACCCAAGCCACGTGGAAACGGCATGCATGGGTGCTCAGGTTGACAGCCTCAGCTGGGCTCCTGTCAGCCACCGGCCTCCTGAGTGCACCATCACAGACCCCTAACCTCGCCGAGCCTCTGGAGGACTCTACTGCTACTATCTGGCTGTGACAGCTTGAGAGACTCCAATTGAGAACTTTCCAGCTGAGTCCAGTCAACTCCCAGAGCCCAAGAGACAGTAATAATTGTTGTTTTAAGCCACCACATCTTAGAGTGGTTTGTTACCCGGCAACGGTAGCTGGAACAACCGTTGACTCGGTACAAACACAAGGGGCTGAAATGAGATCCCTCCCGCGCGCGCGAGAGAGACTCACTATTGTCCAGGCCCTTGGTGTTTGTTATTGTTGCCCCAATTCTCATGGAGCGGGCTTGGGGCTGGGAGGCACTCCGTGGGGGAATCCAGCCTCACAGAGCTGGGAGGGCTGCCAAGCCAACTGAGGCCCCGGCTCAGAGCAGCCTCCACGTGAGGCAATTAAAATGTGAGATTTTAACCTTTAAGAAAAGAGCCTGACTTTACCTTTGCATCTTGGAGATTTGGGATGCTGAAGACCTGTCAAATCCCTTCCTCTGCCCAGGCCCTGATCACATTTCCGTCTAATGTTTGGACACAGGGCTCAGGCTGTGTACACACGGAGAGCCGGGTCTGGCCAAGAGCGCAGGACAAGTCAGCACTGCTGCTTCTCCTCTTAGGGAAACAAATGACAGGAAAAGAATGGAAAAGCAGTGGGAAATGAGAAAGGATGGAAGAGAAAGAAGGAAAGAGGGAGGGAGCTGGGGGAGAAGGCACGGAGGGAGGAGGGGGTAGAGGAGATCAAAGAAGAAAGGGAGTGAAAAAGAATGAGGAAGGAAGGAAGAGATGAAGGAGGGAGGGAGGGAAAAGGAGGAGAGAAGAAATAGGGAATGAAAGAAGGAGGGAGCTGAGGAAGGGAGGGAGGAAGAGATAAGAGTTGAGGAAAGTGAGGAAGAGGGGGTGGAGGAGGAGGAGGGACAGATGAGGGAGGGAGGGAAGGAGGGAGGGAAAGAGGGAGGGAAGCCAACTGTCGAGATGGCTGTGCGTTTTTTATTTCCTGCTTTACTGACTGAGGCGTCCCCTTCATCAGAAGCAGATGTACCGAATCACGTCAAAGTCTACCTAGGCAGGAAGCATAGCTTTAATTTACCCAGGTCACGGCAAATATGTTGTCATTCAGCATGTGGAACTGTTTCAACTTACAAGGAGTAACCCAGCAACACGGGAATGGAGCCTCATAATTTCACAAGGTGACAAAAAAATCGCATACTGATATTTTACCTCTACCTGCGAACGAGCGAGCAGGGAGGTGTGGGGGGCCACCTGGAGGCACACGTTTCTTGGGTCCAGGGGCATTGCGTGAGGCCTTGTGTCACTATGGCCAGCCCCCTGTCCTCCTTTTAGCCCAGGCTGGCAGCCGGCCGAAGCGCTGCCTGCCCAGGTCAGGCTTTTGTGAGGGGAACACATCCTGTTCTTGCTTCTCAGACCTTCTGCAACAAACAACGGGAGGGTGGCAAGATGCTGAGAGAAGCTCATCAGTTCAGACCACACTCTTTGGCAGTTTGGATTGACTTTCTCTTTACCGTGGAGAGCCAGAATGGAGCTTCCTCTTGGCATTATCCCTGTAAAAAACATTTCTAATAGCACCTCAATAATAGAGCACATTGACAAAGTTCAGCTAACTGCAGGATAGTCCGGAGCGCTTTCCATGGATGTCTCACTGAATCCTCAAAGCAACCCTGTGATGGTCTTATTCTCTCCATTTCACAGGTGGGCGCGCGGAGGCACAGAGAGGCTAAGACTTGCCCAGGGTCACACAGCTAGAGTCCAGATTCAAAACCCAAGCAAGCTGATGCCAGAGTCTCTTCTCAGACACATTTGGTAGGGTAATTCCCAACTCCGGCAAGAATTCAAATGGCTTCTAAAGACTCGAAAAGTATTTTAACAGTGCCTGTGTCTGTTCTAAACAAACAAACAAAACAAACCATGACCCAGTGGATAATTCTTATCTATTCATTAAACCAAGCTGCTCTGCGGACATCCCATCAGGCCTCATTTAATGCACGTGAAATGAATGAAAGTTCAAATAGACCCATATTCAGACGTTCCACTCTTTGAGACTGGTTTTGCCATTATTATTCAGGCACTGAGGTTTTTTCTGGGAGGCCTAGGAGACTAGACTAATCACAGCTGCGCTTAAGGGGATCACCGGGGATGGGATGTTTTAAAGCGCCATCTAGATTGGCAATCAGGGGCCAGCCCGTGTCATCAGCTGCGGACTCCCAGGGCAGCGCAGTGAAGGGCTGAGAGCCCTCAACTTCCACTTCTGTTGATGGCACAGTTGGTGGCCTCTGGGGGTTGGCTGGGACCCAGCAGCTGAGGAGAGATTCTTTGAGCTGGAAGCATAGGATTCATCTCTTATGCAAAGAACTGAAGGAGAATGTGGAAAAGAGAGGAAGATTTCGGGGTCCCTATCAGGCACGGGCCAGAGCTGCTCCTGAGTTGTAAAATGTCCCTAGGCTTGAGTTTGGGGGCAGTTGTGACTGTGGACATGGCTCCGTCACCAACTCTGGGCACAGATGGTGGCGTCTTCCCTGCAGCAGCCGGCCTGCCCAGCTGAAGCTCAAGTCCCTTGGCTCTAAGTCCTGGCAGGGCAGCCTGGGGCTATCTGAGGCTTTACCCCAATTCTCCACCCTCCCACTATGTAAAAAGGAGGAGAGTTTCATTGTCCTCTACAAAGGAAACAAACAAAGCATTTTCAAAAAAGGGGATGGTAGAGAATTAGCTGACAAGCTGCAGGAGTTTCCCCTTAAAGCATTTGACTTTGGGCAGGAAAGAAAAAAAGTCTAGATTTCTAGAGCCATATGGTATTGGGTCATCTAGTTTGGGGTCTAGTGTTGCCAAAATGATTTTCCTAGACAAAATAAATGGTCATGCTTTCATGGGAAGCCTCCTAATTTTAAATTGGTTTAATTAGAACAATTTTAAAAGTCATGTGGGCCAAACAAAACATGCCCAGCAACCTTGTCCGACAGGCCTTCAGTTTGCCACCTTTGGAGAGTCCTCGCCTCTTGCATGGGGAAACTGAATAAGGGAGAGGAGAGATCCTTACCTCGAGGGCCCATAGCAGAGACCAAAGGGTCCCTTCATCTCCCCTTTACTGCCCTGATTTATTGGGTTCCCTTCCCCCCACTCCCTAAGAGCCAGTACCTGCAGCCCTGTGCCCAGGAGTTTGCTCGGAACTACAAGACTGCTTTTTCTGTCTAAGTGGAAAATACTGAGGAAGTGAGACATCTGTGCATCCTTCAAACAAAGAATCTGAGGGCTGGTGTGTAAGTTCCCCAGCCAACTTGCCCCTTGGGTGGAATCCTCAGGACTCAGAGATGCATCTGCCCACTATGGCAGCTGGATTCATCACCCCCATTACCCATGTAGCCCCCCCAGTCTCCACCAGTCTTTCTGCATTCCCCATCTATGCTAGTTGGTTGTGTGTGAATCCTGTGTCAGGGTCTGTGTCGGGGGTGGAGGCACGTAAGCAGCCTGAATAGCTGTGATGGGTACAAAGAAGGCAGCCCCTCGCTGTTCGGGATGCCTGCAGATGCAAACATTGCCCATATGTCTCCACACCAAAACAAGAGACCCTGTGACCAATGTGAGAACTCTGGGTCCAATTAAGGGCACCTGCTGGTTCTAGGGAAGCAAGGGGAAGGAGAGAGTAGACTTCTGTGTGTCCCTAATAGCCAGGGAAAGCTCTGGAAGGAGAGATGCAGGTTCAACTGCATTCAGAGAAATAGAGCACGCTGGCCTTGTCCAGCTCCAATAATTACTGGGACCATGTCTCTGAATATCACTGACATGCAAAATAATGAGCACACCATTTCTATTTAATAATACTTTTATTAAAAGTAAAGTTCAATTTAGTGATGTGAAGAAGCTGGGGAATGATCTGCCCATTTCTTTCTTCTCCCTTGTTCTCTCTCCTCCTACTTTCCCGTTGCTCTTTACCTCCCCTGTTCCCACTCTGGCGCCCACCCCAGTTGGATGACATCACAGACCGGAAGCTTCCCTTGAACCCAATCATGTCTGGTGAGGATGGCACCAGGAAAAGTCTGAATTGAGCATTTTCTCATGAATCCACAGACTTGGGATGGCATGATAAAACCCATTCAGGGGATCTAAAGCTTTGCTAGACCATAGGTTCTTTCACATCTGGGCAAGACTATGAACTTTTTTCTCAGAATAATGCCTTTAAGTACATAAACTAAAATCCAGGGAATCACAATGGAAACCAATTATGTTGAATATAGTTGTAAAATATAAAAAAGGATATGTGCTAAATGCACATTTTTAATGCATTAAATATGATCTAGTGCAAGTCTAATAACTACCATCATTTCCCAGTAGTGCTGTGCACATTCAAGATACCTGCACCAACTATGGATAGTGTAAAAATACCTATGATTTCTCTTGATGATAAACTCAGAGATATTACTAAGCCAATTATAGACTTGCCAAAGTGCAGTCAGAGATTAGTGAAAATAAAAAGATGATGTGTTTCCCACTGAAATTGACAGATCCTCCTGAGGAGCCAATGCTGCAGTATTATTCAGACTGTCTCATCCCCAGAGATGAGGCATGGGGTGGAGAGACCCATTGCTGGTCCTTTTCTTCTATTTTCTTAGGGAGATTACCAGCTTTCGTCTGTGTGGAAATCATTCAAGTCTCTGTGATGACATTCTTAGCAAACATTTATTAAGCACCTGCTGTGTTCTAGATACTTTACTTACTTAATTTTTTATGTAGACCTTCGGCTACTGGCAGTAATCATACTTCTCCACTCACAGCACACAGTGACCTCGGGGATATGTTGGTCCCACTAGTGCCTGATTCCCGACCCTTCCCTGTCATCGCCAATCCTCACCTTTGTTCTCCTCCCATCTGCAGGCCTCCTTCCTGTGTGTGCTTGGTAGGTGTCCTTATGTGCATGGTGCATGCATATGTGTGCATGCATCTATGTAAAATAGGGAATGCATTTTTGTTAGTGGGTTTTTAGTTTACTTGGCCAGCCTTAAGCTATAATCTTATTCATATTCTTCCCTTTTTTTCCCCTTCAACATGTCATGAATGTTTATCACTGTTGCTATAAATTGATTTGATATGTCATTGCCTACTGTTGTGTGGTATTTCATAATGTACACACATCTTATTTTCTTTCCCATCCCCCTAAGGGTGGATACCCAGGTTGTGTTCAGCTCTCCTCTCAGTTTTCCCCAACAATAGCACAGTTGTCAACAGTATTGGAAAAATGTCCCTCTGGATCTGTGCTGGGGCAATTCCTCTGGATTCTATGCCAGGAGAGGGGGTCACTAGATCACAGTGCATGTGCCAACTCAATTTTAGTAAGCCAAACCAGATCATGTTTCAGAAGAGCTGGGGCACTTCACTTCCCCGTTAGCCATGCCTGAGGGTGTCCTCCCCACAACTTCAGCAACACTTGATAGACTCACCTTTCTAATGTCACCATTTTGATGCTTAAAAGGGGTCAGGCTCTTTATACACTTAGTAGATGCTTTGGGGCCTGTGTCATTAGCACCTATGATGCTTCCCCCACCCAGTGGTGATGGGCTGGTCTCAACCCAGACTCACACTGAAATAGTGCCCCATTTCAGATGTACAGCATGCATCTCATCATTGTTTTTCCCTTAAGACTTTCAAAAAACATAGGAATCTATTCAGTCTGGAAGCAAAGACCAGAAATATAGGGGAGAAAATCTATTTGGGGAAATGCTCAGTTCAACATAGTTCAGTGACTTATGCACAAAGGCCTTTACTTTTCTTCTATAGCAAAAAGTCTTAAAATAGGCAGATTATGACTGGTGCATTTGTTTCAGAAAATGACCAGTGTTATAAACTGCTTCTCACTTCTTGTTCTGTCAGCTTCACATGGTGACAAGATGGCTCTTTCACCACCCAACTTGTGACCATGTTCCAGGCAGGAAGTCAGAAGATGAGCAAGAAGACAAATGAAAGTATTCAGACCTGCTATATTTTTCCTCTTAAGAAAGGAATAACAACAACAGAACATCTTTCCTGAGAATCCTACTCAATAACTTTGACCTACATCTCATTGGCCCAAACTGAGTCACTTGTCTGTACATAGCTGCAAGGGAGTCTGAGAGTAAACAGTTTCACTAGGTAGATCATACCTCTCAAAACAATATGGTTCTATGAGAGTAAGCAATGCATAGAAGATAGACATTTAGCAGTATTAAGCATAATTCTATCCTGTCTCTCAACTTGTATTTTGAATGAGCTCAGAAAAAAGTACTGAGTGTAGGCCAAGGGATATATGTGTACTTGTAGACCATAACAACTCATCTCCTTTCATGCCACCATCTCACTCAGCTAAACTGTACAGGTCTATGGGATCTTGGGATGAAAGAGGTTGACTGCAGAGAAACATATCTTCAATTGAAAGATGGAGATGGGTCCTTGTCTTTCTATTATCCTTTAAACCACAAAGATGATCACTGTCCAGGATTAAGGTTATGTAGGAGATGTTATGGATTTCCCACCTATGTCTCTTTAGCATTTACCCATCATGTACTTGTCAGCCTGATACCCAATTGCTTCCACTGGTGTCTTGTCACCTGTGGGTTTTCTCTGACTGATGGAACCACTTTGCCTGAGCATGCAGCAGGTTCAGAGACTTGCAGAGGTAATGCCTGATTCCCCAGAGGGTAGATAAATACCTCAGCTCTCTCACCCCTTGGACAGAACAACTCTGTGATGCATTTTTTGCACTCTCTTATCCCAATACAACTGGGATGATATTCCGGGTGCCCATAGTGATAACTGGGTTGATAATGTACCTTTTATTGGCTGTTTTCCCTTCCTTTTCTCACTTTAGTGATGGTTAATAATATATGTAAATTTGGCTAGGCCATAGTATCCAGTGTTTGGTTAAAGGCCAGTCTAGATGCTGTTGTGAAGGTATTTTTTATATGTAATTAATATTTAAGTCAGTAGATTTAGAGTAAAGCAGATTGCCTACCATAGTGGAATTGGGCCTGCTCCAGTCAGTTAAAAGTCTTAAGTGAAGAAAGACTGACCTTTTCCACTTCCTCATTGTGAACAACAAGGAATTCTACTTCCACACTGTCTTCAGACTTGAGCTACAACATCAACTGATCCCTAGGTCCCTAATCTGGCAGCCTGCTCTGCAGATTTCAGATCCCCAGTCCCCAAAATTGTGTAAGTCATTCTTTTCATCCATATTTCTCTCTCAGACACACCCACCCACTACTGGGTCTATTTCTTTAGAGAACCCTTATTGGGACTTTCTCAAATAAACTTAAACTCAAATCCTTGTCTTAGATCTACTTCAGGAGAATCTGAGCTAAGTCAGACAGGTCACTTGGCAACCCATGAACTTGATCATCACATCTATTATCATATGAATCGTGAGAGGAAATTCTACCTACAGTTTGAGTAGTCATTAGGGTCACAATTCAGTTCCCTAGCAATGATCTCTAGACATCAGAGCTCATTACCATAAAACTTCCCACCAGAACTCTGCCATGATGTAACTCAACAATTTCCAGCTTCTAAATACCTCCATTCATATTTAGCGGAAAGAAACCCCAGCTCAGTTTTTTTTTTTTAAAGATTTATTTATTCATATGGAACTGGGGTACAGGCCAGAGATGCAGAGGGTGAGAGGGTTCACCAGACAGAGAGGGGAGCAGAACAGGCAGATCGACGAAGTACACTGCTGAGGGGAGCAGCGGGCGGGTCAGGAGAGGTCTGCCGAGCCATGTGGACCTCCTCTGGGACAGGTGGGAATCGAACTCATGCGGAAGTGGCTTAAGCTTCTTAGTGCTGTGCTTTAACCCGCTGCGCCACCAGGGAGGGAGGGCTCCCCCCAGCACAGTTTTTAATCACATGTCTGCTCATGAGCAAGTTAGCTACGGTCATGAAGAAAAGAGCCATGTGAAAGAAACATGGCTGCTGAGTGTCAGAAGCAAGCCCTGTGCATGAGGTGGACAGTTCTTAGAGAACAGGGGCTGGGCAGGTACACCAATAAGCATTTACTATGCTAATACTGAAGCTTTTTGCCAATTCTAAAGCATAGCATTATTAGCTATTATAATGATAAAGAACATGAATGAGACAATGAAAATGGGGTTGATTATGGATAAATCCACATCCTTATAAATGTGAAAGGACAACTCACTGTGAGGATGCTCTAGTTGTCAGGAAAGATAAAATTACTGTGGATTTCATTCGAGGGAGGAGCCTCTGTATAACTGGACTTCCTGCAGGTGAAGAGAATTAACCATATGGAAATAGAATGAAAAGTGAAAAAGTATTCCCTCTGCATGTGGAGAAAATCTTATAAATAGATCTGAGTTGAGCAATAAGATTAAGGCATTTTGTGCATCTGGGATTCTATATCTATACGCTATCTGTTATTATACAAAGTGTCAATAACATCTAGAATCCCTCTTACATAAAGTCAAGCCGGTTTAGTCTTTCTCCTCTGTTCGCCACAGCATGCTATACTCCTGTGATGGTGTCCATCATATGAAAATTCTGTAAGAAGGTCAATAGCTGATTTGAATTCTTGTTAATGGGTTAAATATTTTGGGGGTTTCTTTTATGGGTACAACGATGTCCTTCCCAGCACGCCATCTGCTGTTACAGTCTCTAGGAAAGGGAAAAGCAGGTACTTTTCAAACAAAGGAAGAGCCTTTGCTATGAGGAAAAGAAACATCTGCCCCTTCCAGCCAGAATGGAGGCTGGGAACATGGGAGGGGGCAGAGAATGCACATGCTTAGACTCTTGATTCCCTGTATTAGGGCGACATCCTAGATGTTGAGGAGATTATCAGCAACAGTGAGACTTTTGTGCTCCCCATTTGGAGAATAAAGATGAGTAAAAATGAAAGTGCAGGCTGATCAGTGCTCTGATTATCTACTGCTATGCAATAGAAAAAAATTCCACCAACTTAGTGGCTTAAAATAATGACATTAATTTTGCTCACTGATCTGCAATCTGGGCACAGCTCAGTGGGGACAGCTTTTCTCTGCTTCACATGGCATTAACTGGGGCAGCTGAAAAACTGGGACTGGAGTCACATAAAGCATCACTTATATGTCTTGCACTTGATCTTGGCTATAGGCTAGGAGCTGGATGGGGATATCACCCCACACGTGACCCTTCCAGGGGACATGGACTTCTTCACAGCATAGTAGCTGGGTTCCCAAGGTGAACATCCTAGTAGGAGAAGGCAGAAGCTCTATTGTGACCTTATGGCCTTAAAGTTCATACAGCATCACTTGTACCATAATCATAGTTCTGTCCAGATTCAAAGAAAGGGGGTGCAATTCCCCTTCCTTGAAAATGGATAAGAATTTTACATTATAAGATGTAGGATGGCATATATAGATATGTGGCAATCTGCCACAAGAAGACACAGAAGAAAATGAAATTAAGCTAGTACCTGGAACCATCTCAACATCCCTGTATTATGTAAGATGGCAATAGTTACAAGAACTGAGGTTGATTCTGTATGCAAACAGTGAATGAGAGAATGAGAGGAAAGAGAATCACATATGAAGGGATGAAACACCCAGGAGTAAACTTAACAAAGGAGGTGAAGAACTTATACATGGAAAGCTGTTAGACACTGTCAAAGGAAATAAAAGACGACAAAAAAAAAATGGATAGGTATCCCATGTTCATGGTTTGGAAGAATAAGCATTGTTAAAATGACCATATTTCTGAAAGCAATTTACGAATTCAACCTCAATACCTATTAAAACCCCAATAACTTTTGTCAAAGAAATCGAACAAACAATTGTTAAAATTTGTATGAAACCGGGCTCTCCCTGGTGGCGCAACGGGCTCAAGCACCTCATTATGAAGCTCTCTGAAGCCACTGCAGCATGATTTTGATCCCCCGCCAGGGAGTTGACCCACATGGCGTGGCAGACCACTCCTGACCCACTCCTGCTCCCCTCAGCAGTGAATTTCAGTAGATCTTACTGTTCTGTTCCCCACTCTGTCTCTGGTGAATCCTCTCACTCTCCACATCTCTGGCCTATAGCCCAGTTTTGTAGCATAAATAAATAAAATCTTTAAAAAACAATTTCTAAAAAAAATTGTATGGAATCACAAAAGACTCCCAAAACAGAGATCACACTCCCTGATTTCAAACTATATCACAAAGCAATAGTAACCAAAGCAATATGTTATAGGAACAAAAGCAGAAACACAGATCAATGGAATAGAATAGAGGCAAGAAATAAACTAATACATATATGGACAGTTAATCTATGACAAAAAAGCCATGATCAGACAATGGAAAAAAGGAACACTACTTCAACAAATGTTGTTGTAAAATGAATAGTCACATGCACATAAAAGAAGCTAGATCATTCTTTAATTCCATACACACAAGTTGATTCAAACTGGATTAAAACTTAGATATAAGGCCTTGAAAACATAAAATATATAGAAGAAAGCATAAGTGATACAACTTGCACTTCAACCTTGGGATATACTTGGGGACTCAACTCTATTGGCAAATGAAACAAAACCAAAAATGAATAAGTAGGAATGCACCAAAGTAACCAGCTTCTATAAATTTAAGAAACCACCACAAAGACAAAAAGGAAACCCTAGGACTATGAGGAGATATCTGCATATCATGTGTCCAATAAAGGGTTAATTGAAATAATACATGAAGAACTGATATAAATCAACAACAACAGCAAACAAACCTGTCAAAAACTGGGTGAAGGGCCCTCCCTGGTGGTGCAGCGGGTTAAAGCACAGAACTCAGAAGCTAAAGCCACTGCAGCATGAGCTCAATCCCCACCCCGGAGGTGACCACATGGTGCAGCAGACCTCTCCTGACCCTCCCGCTGCTCTCCTCAGCAGTGTGCTTCGTAGATCTGCCTGTTCTGCTGCCCACTCGGTCTCTGGTGAAGCCTCTCGCTGCCCCTGCACCTCTGGCCTGTACCCCAGTTCTGTACGCATAAATAAATAAATTAAAAAAAACTGGTGAAAAACCTAAATAGACTCTTCTCCAAAGAGGACACATAGATGACCCACAAACACATAAAGAAAATGTTGAGCATCGCTTATTATGAGGAAATGAAAAATGAAAATCACAGTGAGTTATCACCTCACACCTGTGAGAAAGGCCTGTATCAAAATGTTTGGGAAGAAGTATTGGTGACGGAGTAGAGAAAAAGGAACTGTCATCACTGCTAGTGGAGATATAAACTGGAACATATATGTGTTGGGAGTCACCCAAGATTTACTGACAAGGACTGAATTAGGATGGTAAAGAATTGAGCCTTGCATCCAAGCTTGATAAAGTGGTAATAAACTGACCTTGCATCCGGGATGGGACTAGCTGAAGATGATAACCAACAGGGACTCACATCCAAGTTTGATAATTGGGCCTAGCATCCCGGGAGATACAGGTGGGAGGAACTGGGCCTAGCATCAGGGGGCACAGCGATGAGTCACCCCTTTGGAATGTGAACCTAGAATCTATATAAGAGACCCTTCCCCCTTATTGAGTGGGCAGTAGCTGCAGACCCCACTCTAGGGGCTCCGTCTCAGCTGCTGTCCGGGAGCAACAAATTCTGCTTGCTCAGCCTTTCTGCCTCCCGCCTTCCTTTCTTGCGGCCCGTCACAGAAGTTGGGACAAAACAATATGGTATACAGGAAATGGTACGGAGGTCCTTAAAAACTAAAAATGGAAACACCAGATGATGCAACAATTCCGCTTCTAAGTATTTATCTGAAGAATACAAAAACACTAATACAAAAAACATGTATCCCATGTTCATAGCGGCATTATTCACAATAGCCAAGACATGGAATCAAACTAAATGCTCATTGACAGATGACTGAATAAAGAAACTATAAAATATATACTCAATGAAATACTATTCAGCTATTAAAAAAGTGAAATAATGCTTTGGGGGGACAAAGTAGATAGATCTTGAAGTGATTATGCTGTGTGTGAAATCAGTTGAAAAGTGAAGGACAATTACTGGATAGTTTCCCTTGTCTGTGGAATATAAATACCCAAAGAAAACAAAGTGACAAAACACAACAAAATAACTCTTAGACTGTGAAAATTATGGCGGGGACTTGAGGTGTGGGAGAAGAGAGTTCATTCAAAGGAAGCTGACAGGCTATTGGCACTGAACTACAGTGGAGTTAGTGAAGTATGTGCACATGTCGAGTGTGAAGTTGTACTCCTTAAATTGTATAGTTTTGTAAATGAACACAAATCAATCAATTTGACATAAAAGAGAAGAAAGAAAGAAAAGAAAG
>NW_004567128.1:21224252-21356165 GCF_000260355.1 Condylura cristata | reverse complement strand
AAGAAAGAAAGAAAGAAAGAAAGAAAGAAAGAAAGAAAGAAAGAAAGAAAGAAAGAAAGAAAGAAAGAAAGAAAGAAAGAAAGAAAGAAAAGAACCCAGGTTGGTCCCAAGAGTTTATGGTGAGTGACAGAATTTCCCAGTTGCTGAGGAAGGCCCATAAGATTGAGCTGGTGTGGATGAGGGAGTTAGGGAAATGAGATATTTCTACATTGCAGGAAGCCCAGGACTGGGGCTGGGTGCTACTAACAGAACACCCAGGGCAAAGGCCACTGACAGGGAGGCCTGGGGAATCTGAAGAACAAGCAAGAAGAGCACAGTCTCAACAGCCATGGGAATACCAGTAGGGAGTTGGGGAAGGCTTCTGGCAGGAAGAATAACAGAAATTATTGTCCAAGTGCAGTAGTGAAGAGCCAGTTTCCTTTGAAAGTGCCCAGGAACTGCCTTTCATGAGAATCAGAATGCTCATGTGTCGTCAGCCCACCTGCATGCATTGTCTCCCTCAACTCTCCCACCCGTGAAACTGCTGTGATGCAGGGATGGTTATTCTATTTTATAGAAAAGGAGAAAGATGCTCAGAGAGGCGAATACACTTGCTCTAACACCTTCATTCAAAGGCAGGATCAAACTGTGGTTTTCCCTCTTAGCCTTGTCTCTTAGAACTTTCTGTGACAATAGAAATGTCCTGTCTGTGCTGTCCCCCATGTGGCCAATGAGTACTTCATATATGGCTAGTGAGACTGAGAAAGTGAATTGTAAATTGCATTTAATTTGAATTCATTTAAGTTTAAACACAATAGTCACATGTAGCTAGTGGTTACCATATTAGCCAAGGCAGATATAGATCATTAGCAAGTTCCTGCCTGCCTTAAAGGAAGGGTATCTTGCATCAATTTGTAATGAGGAGCTTTTAAATGTTTGGAGTTATTTGGAGAGGATATCCCAGAGGCATAGAGGAAACAATTCCCATATACCTCTTGAATCTGTTTGGAAGCAAGAACATTTCTATCAAGCCAGATTATGATTTGAGAAACCTGGTCACTGAAAATGTAGAATGATTTGACATGACTAAGATGTAAGATTCAGGTGATACTGACATGCTCCAGACTGCATGTTTGTGTTCTCCCCGAATTCACATGCTGAGACCTAACTCCGAATAGAGTGGTACTAGGAAGTGGGATTTGGAAGGTGACTAGGTTGCAAGGGTGGGATTTGTGTCCTTCGAAAGAGGTCCCCTCTCCCCATAGCTCTCTCCCTGCTTCTGCCAGATGAGGACACAGAAAGAAGACAATCATTTATGAACTAGAAAGCAGGTCCTCGCCAGGCATCTGCCAGCAGCTCAGCCTTGGGCTTCTAGCTTCCAAACGAGGAGAAATAATATCTGTTGTTTATAAGCCACCAAGTCTGTGGTTGATGGTGTGCTGTTACAACATGAGCTCTAGCAGAAGAACAACAGATGGGCTAACCTCAAATCCTGGAAGGTTCAAAGAACTCAGTGGTGATTTCATGATACCCACCAACATGACTTACTGTATTACAAAGATGAGGTGTCACTAGTCCTCAAACATCAGAAGGGGGAGAGATAAGAAGGGCGATAATAAAAAAAAAACCTCAAGCTATTATCATGGCTGATTAAGTACATACTAGGGCCCTCCCTGGTGGCACGTAGGTTAGGACATAGCACTGCAAGCTGGCTGCGGCCGCTTCAGTACGAGTTCGATCCCCAGCCCCAGAGGTGATCCACATGACACAACAGACCTCTCCTGACCCATCTGCTGCTCCCCTCAACAGTGTGCCCTGACAATCTGCCTGTTCTGCTCCTCACTCTGTCTCTGGTGAAGCCTCTCACTGCCCCTGTACCTCTGACCTATACCCCAGCTCTGTATGCATAAATAAATAAAATAATCTTTTAAAAAGCCCATACTAGAGCTTATACAACCTAAAGTGCATTGTCTTTCAACCTAATAATTCTAGAAATGTTGAGCACAATGGCAATATCATCGCAATGAATTCAGAGCTTCCTCTGATGACTCCTCTGAAGGGAAACCAGACACCGATTGTATGTATGTACATATGTGTTTATTTATTCATTTACTTTCCTTCAAAAAAGCTATTCACTTACTTATTTTACTTAAACTGCAGTAGTATTGCTTTCCCATCACACTTTTACTTGGTGAGAATATATTACCCTTGTTTGATTAATAGCACAAACCCTGGGACATGCTGGGAAATAATGGTTATTAGGAACTCAGTGCTGCACTTACGCAGAGACACCCACATCTGATGCAAACTAATCAAACATCCGAGAGTGCTGTACATTGTACAATTTATCCAGCAAGGCCTCTTGGGACTTGAACTCTTTCTCTAGATCTTGCAGCCAACAGATTTTCAAAGCATTGGGAAAGAGCACTGATTGCATTTCCCAATGCCATGTTTCGCTCACACCATTTGCCCTAATAGCCTTCTCCTTTTCTTGATACTCATGGGAGAAGTAGGAAGAGGTTGGGATCTGAGGAGTCCACTCCAGTTTTCTGAGAGGTGCAGTTGCTTCCTATTTGGTGTCTAGCAAGGGAGAAAGGACAGGGCTGGCCCTAAAGATAAAGCTACAGGCTGAAAAGGACCAGAAAAATAGAGAGAAAACGAAGGCAAAAACCTGGTCAGAGTATTTATGATGGAAGATAGGGTACAAACTGTTAGGGCTGACCAGCGTGAGCAGAAACTTGGCTTAGTCAAAAGTGTTGAATTTATGAATGCACTAAGAACTCTGTCAGTTGACTCAGGGGATGGAACGTGTGGGCGAGGCGATCTCCCTAATAGAATCCATGTGTTCTCATTCGAAGAAAGGAGAATGGAACGGAACACCCAGGCCAAATGCCACTGACAGGGGGGACTGGGGAATCTGAAGAACAAGCTAGTACCAACGGCCATGGGAATGAAAGAAGAAGGGATAGAGAAAGGAGAAGAAAGAAATGGATAGAGAAAGGAGAATGGAAGCACTGGATACCAAACCATCCCAGAACTCAGAGGCTTAATACTTCTTTAGGCTTAAGTTTGAATCAGACATCACCCTGGTTCAAGTATTGAAAGAGGGAAGAGAGTGAGCAAAAATTGGAGGCAGGCAAGGTCTTGGTGAATGTGAGTAATCCATGGGGGCCGGGTGGGTGGGGGCAGCAGAGAGGTGTGCAGATGAGAAGCTCACTGCAGGTCTTTTATTTTTTTAATGATTTATTTATTTATGCATACAGCACTGGGGTACAGGGGGTTAGAGGATTCACCAGAGACAGAGTGGGGAGCAGAGCAGGCAGATCAATGAAGTACACTGCTGAGGGGAGCAGCGGGCAGGTCAGGAGAGGTCTGCCGCGCCATGTGGTCACCTCCGGGGCCGGGGATCGAACTAGCACTGAAGCAGCTGCAGCGAGCTTGCAGTGCTGGGTCCTAACCATTGTGCCACCAGGAGGGCCCTCACTGCAGGTCTTCAAGCAAGAAGTGACTTTTCTGGATTTAGGTAGTGGACATAGATTAGAGAAGAAGAGGTGGAAGTGATTTGGTTGTCAAGGCAAGCGGCCATGGGCACAATCTAAACATATTCTTGAGGAAATCTGGTTGAGAGTTGCTGGCTGGACGTGGGGAAGGAAAAGAGTGGGGTGGCCCAGTGGCACCTGGTACTGGCCACCAACCTAGGACAGGGAATGCCAGAGACACTGGCAGGTCACAGGATTATTGCACCCTCCCAGGGGGATAACGGGAGCATTAATTAGTTCATATTTGCCTGCATATTCTCAGATAAAAGAAGCTTTATAATCCTCAAACGAAGCATGAAATTTTGAGCAGAAAGAGGCCATGTAGTGCAAGTGAAGACGGGAATGGTTGGGATGGGTGGACCCGAGTCATTAGTCAATAACAGGAGCTTGAATGTACCAGGTCAGCTTCTCTCAGAGTGGGCACATCTGGTGGCCACAGAGTCACTCAATGACCCCCCCTCCCTCTCCAGCTAAGATGGGCTCTTTTATTTCAACGTTGAAATGAAAGCACTTTTCGTGCAGATAGTACGGTATCACCATCAGGTCAATTTCTTCAAAAAGGAAGGAAGAACAAAAGGACAGATTGAAGGGGTCTCCAGCAAATTATCAGAATCATCAAAACTTCACTGAAACCTGAGTCAGCTTCAACAATATTCAGAGACGTTCTCCTGTCTGTGTGTGCATTGGGAGGGGGAGGGGAGACGGGGTGTGCAGGGACACCCAAGGCAGGGTGGCGGTAGCAAAATAATTCTTCCCAGAAAGCTATTCCAGGGCCTGAAGAGTAGATGGCAGTTTCATCTTCTGGACATTTGATGCTTGTCCCTCTCTTTTATCTGAACGCTCTTTCCAGTTGTTCAGATAAAGCATCAAAAATGATATTAATATGCTAGTTAAGAAACATCACCCCCAACAAACCCTGTTCATCAAAATGTTAGTGCTCTCTCCAGGGGCCCTGCGTTCGGTTTGTCAACAAGCTGAAGCTGTTGAGCTGGGGCTGTGTGAGGCCCAGGAGCATGATTTAATTAATATCCTACCCATAATACCTTGCAGGGTTTATGCAAACAAAGCCCTGTCACTCCTCACCTTAGGATTTACCCTCTCCTTGAAGCGAACATTTATTTACACACAGTTTGACCTCATGATGGTGTTCAGCAGATGTGGGTCTCACTTATTTGCATTGTTTTGTGACAGTTGCAAAATTCATTAATAGCTCAGGGATAAATCCTCTGTGGACTGCCCCAAAGATAGGTAAAGTAAGAGGGTTCACTCTAATTAATCCTCCCTCTTCAGTAATGCTGGATATTAATAATAGCAGAGTCCCCCTTTCAGAAACTGTCTATATCGGTTCAAACTTTTGTGGTCACATGTGATAGAAATGGACGTTGGGCTACTTGGGGCAAAGGTGGCAGTCTATGGGGTGACATGGCGAGCTTAGAACAAAGACGGGAGGCAGGAAAACTGGGCAGGGACCCAGTAAGGCAGAGCACAATATTGAGATTGGGACAGGGTACCCCTCCTGGGGCAAATGTGTCTCCTCCAAGCCCACTTTGGCTCCATGTCTCTCTCCTCATCATTCAATGTCCTCCAGAAGATTAGGTCACCCAGATGCCCTTAACTGATGAAAGAGAGCCCTCTGGCTACCATAGGGACTTGGCAGACCTCTTGAACACCAACCCCCCAAAACACAATAGAGGAGAGGAAACGTCTACAAACAAAAAAGCAAAATTGATGGGCTTCTAGAAAGACATGAGTGGCCAACATTTGACAAATGTCCAGCACCCCGCATATTGTCTGTGAAACAGTGCAAACTCCCAAGGCCTGAGAGCCCAGAGCATTTTGTCGCAAAATGTCATCTCTAAGGAGAAATGAGGGAAACTGGGGTTCCATTGAACAAAGACTCAGGTTGGAGTGGGGCCACTGGCGTTGGAAGCCCATATGTCTGCAAAGGTGAAAGCCCTGTCAAAGGACTTTTGTTTGTCCCTCTGAGCAATTCAGCTGTGAGTCTGTGGCTTGGGCTTTGTAAGGCTGTTTCCCATCCATGAGAAAGACAGTCTCTTTCCCACGTTTTTCACTCCATGGCGAGCTCCGTCCCAAGGAGGAACCCTTATTTGACAAGTACTTGCCTGGAAAATAATGGCCAGCTTGTTTTCATCTCTGCAGAAAGGTAAAATCGAAGAGATGGGCTTTATGACAGACACGCTGATCGGGCAACCAAATGATAAAATGACCTCATCCATTCAACACGCTTTACTGCAACTCTACCGCATGCAGTCTAGGTATTAGTGGGCAGAGTGTTTTATGGGCAGCGTTTGAGAGCTGGGCAGGCAGAGGGACGTCTGCCCAAGTCCCTGGTGGTCCTGAGCCCCTTCCCCCTCTGCAGCAGCTGATCCCCAGCACAGTGGGCTCTTGGCTGTAAGCAGAGGAGGGGACACAGACCTTGAAGTCCCTGAGATGGGAAAGGCAGGGCTGGACAGGCCCTGAGCACGCTGTTTATTTTCCTCTTGAGAAGACTTCCTGGAAGGAAATACATTTCTAGCAGTTTCAGAGTGCAGAGGAGTAAGACCATGTAGCAGATAACCTAGAGGGAAGGGTATAGGTCGGTCCCTACACATCCACATCAGCTCCCGGGGCATCGGCCCTCCTTGGCACAGAGATGGCTTCCAAATTTGTACCCCGTGGTTGGACCACATGTGCACAGAGTTTGCAAATCCACACATCTGTGCCTGGATTCTTACTTTTCACCCTCAAGTGTGTCCCTTTCCTGCCGATCCTTATCATCTCCGAGAATGGCAAATTTCGCCGCCTTGGTTCTCTTGACTTTTTACTCCCTTTTCATTCTCCTCTCTCCAAGGATGGATCCAAGATCGACTCCATCACTAAGTATGTCCTTCTACATACACCCAGGACATCTGGAACCTTCTCCGCAGCTCTCCACTCTGTGGCTGCCACACTAAAGCAACTTCCCTTCAGCGCTTCCCTCGATTGACTGAAGTTTCTCATGACTGGCGTTCTGGCCTCCTCCACACCATGCAGCAGTCTTTAGCCACCTTTCAATGTCTCCTTGATGCACTTAGGACAGTGTCCCAGTTCCTTAAAAGTCACACGTGACATTCTAACCTGTGTCTCCCCAGCAACCACTGCCCCTTCCTTCACTGTGCTCTGGGCATGGGACTTCTGGCAGTGTCTCGACTGATTGCGACAAGCTCTCCCCTACCTTAAGGACTACTGCAGGCTGGGCTCTAGAGGATGCAGGCGCTGAGAGTGAGTGGCAAGGGCTTACTAGGGGGAGCACCCACACAAGGGGAGCTCAGGGGGCAGCAGAGATCTGAGAAGTGTCTGCCTGCCCTGTGGAAGATTCCAGCAAAAGGTGCTTTTTAGGGAAGACACGCGCTAGGGGAAATGGCAGCCACAAGTGCCAGTCCTGTGCTCCGTCACTGATCAGGGCCACCTGAGAGGAGAACGACCTCAGCTTAGAAGTTGAGCAGCCCCATTGAAAAGAAAAGCTGGAGACTGTGAAGCACCTTTCTTGTAGTTGGACAGTGAAGAAGGAGCCAAACATTGCTTCTCCGGGTCTGTTCCAGAAGTCAACACATGCTCTTCCCCTTCCTCTTTTATTCTAGTTACTAGATGCCCTTCTAGTAGACTCTCTGTTCCATTAAGGTGTGAGCCCAGTGTCTACCATAACGTCTGGCACATGGTAGATGAGCAACAAATGTTTGTGGAACGGAAGTAAGGAATGACAGAAGGGATGAAGCAGTGAGGCGTGGGGAAAGAACGGAAGTGGGGGTGAGAGGGGAACAAGCAAGACGGAAGAAAGGAAAGAGGCAGGAGGTGGGGAGAAGGGACGAATAGGTAAGTACAAGGCATCTAAGCTTATGACAGCAATCCTTGACCATCTCTTGCCCTCTCTACTTGCCCCCAAACCCCTGTTCTCCTACCTCTGGGTCATGGAATGTGCTGTTCGCTCTGCCTGGAATAGATTAAGCTCCTGCTTTCAGTATGCTCATCATCCAGGTGTTAGGAACTTCTTACTGGGGCAGGGATTCTACCCCCGAAGATTTTCTGCTAGGATACCTTTCATCTGTTAGTAACAAAAGCTCAATGTAACAGCAACTAAAGCAATAGAACTGGCTCATGCAAATGCCCAGAGGTAGGCGGTGTCTGTTGAGTTTGGCTGTTGTGCTCCAAAAATATCCTCAGAGACCCAGTCTCCTGTCTTGTTTCATCTCGAGTGGCCTCCACTCTCAAGGTCATTTTAAGATCCAAGATGGCTGCTCCAGCTGCAGTTATCATTTTCACATTCCAGCCAACAGGAAAGTTGAGGGGAAAGAAGGACATGCCGCCTTCCTCAAAGAGAACTTCCTGGAACTTGCACACACTATTTCCTCTTATGTCTGTTGATGAGAGCCTCATGGTTATAGCTAGCTATAAGGAAGCCTGAGGAATATCTTCATCCAAGGTAGTCCCATGGTTTATTAAAATGTGACTAAAAATAAAAGAAAGGATGTTGAGATAACTGCTAGGAGTTTCTGCCAGAACCACAATCTAAATGAGGCTCCCCTATTATTTATTTCCTTAGCTTCTTTTGCCCCTCTTTCAATAATTCATCCTAGGAGTACCCACTGAGAGTGCTTTTGAGTTACATGAAGGCAGGGCTCATTCCCAATGCCTAGACACACAATTAGATCCAACAGATATTTGTCCAATAAATGGACGAATGAGTACTTCTCAATGTGTTCAATGCTAAGTACTTCTCAAATGTGCTACTACTACACTAAGGATGTATTTATGTTATAGAAACCACCAGGTTGCAGTATTTGTGTGTGTGTGTGTGTTAATGTGCACATATGTGTGTGTGTGTGAATTTTTATTTTTATTGGGGTGTAGCAAACAGACTGAAGAATGTCATCGAAGACTATGTCCCACCCCCCTCCAGGGAATGTCCATTAATCTTCCTGGAATATTTTTTGTGTTGCAGTGTTTTTTAAATTGGAGTTTTATATTGAAAATCCTGTGTTTATCATTTAAATATTAATAATTCAGGTATTTTTACTGTAAAACACAAAGCTCTCTGGAGGAAGATTAGATTATTGGATCCAATTCTTCTTCCCTCCAGTATTCCTCCCTACCTTTTGCCTGGTCTGTAGACAGAGGGGTTTGGTCATGTGACCCGCTTCAGCCAATGAGATGCTAGCAGAGACAAAGCAAGCAGCACTTTGAAATATGCTTGTGCATTTCTGTTTGTCCTCTGGGCTGCTGTCATCATGAGAATTGTTTCCCCAGGGAGACAGCTGCACCCTCAGTGTGCTCATGATCGGCAGCCCTGAACGCAGCCCGAAACAAAGCTTCCCAGAGCAGCCCAGGCCAGATCAGCTAACACACATTTGTGTGAGTAAGAACTATTTGAAGTCATTGAAGTCCGGAGTTGCTTGTCATGGCAGCAAGAGTTGACTAACATCTTCCCCTGTCTCCCTCCATTTCTACTTTCTAAAAGTAATTGTGCTGATTTCATCTCAGACTTTTATTCTACTTGTTCACACATATCTTTATGTATATAATCACCTCTCTGACTAAACTGTGAACTAAGCTATTCATATCTTATTCATTTTGACCTATTCCCCTGAGAATAGTTATTGAAAACTTAGTAGCATACCTTTACTATTCGATAATGTACTCACTGTGTGCCTATGGCTAGGCTGTTGGCCATTTATCGCTTTCCTTGGACATCTCATCTGTAAAGTGGGCATATTAAAATCTACCTCGCGCGGCAGTAAGAGAATGTTGGCTCGCAACTGTAAATCTTCTAGAAGCACCTGTCTGGAGCACAAAATAAAGAGCAGGCGTCTCTCCTAGTAAGTACAGAACACCTGTAGGTTGCTGCTTAAGTAAATGTACCTGCAATAAATAAAGGGTTTGTATGGATAGTAAGGTGATTCAGAGCCCCCTAGTTATGGACGTATCTAGTCACCCTTGGGTGGACAGTCTTGTCATCATCCTCTGCTTGGAAGCTCTCTAAACCTCATGGCCAAGTTTAATGAGAGGACAAGCAGCTCATCCTTTGGCTGTCAGTTGGTGGGGGTGGCAGTGCGCACTGCCCCATCGATCAGGAGGCCTGAGTTCTGGGGACTATCTCTGGCCAGTGGACACACCATTCAGCCCAATACCAACCTATGAGTCACAGGGATGCTGTTACCCTTATTTTACAGATGCGGAAATTGAGGCATGGAAAATTCAGTGAGACATGAAAGGATACAGCACCAGTGAGTAGCAGCTAAGAGCAAACTCTTAACCTGGTGCTTTTCTACTATCCCACCCTGCCTCCCAGACTGTCAGCAAAATGACACACTCTGACCCAAGAATTGTTCTCTGCGAGTCCAAGCCCCAGTCTGTCTATCTGAAGAGAAAAACAACCACAGATTCGGTTTACATCTTCTTTTCCTCCCTAGCTTGCCTGAGCCAAGGTTGAATGGTGCCAATTTGCCTATGGTGATTTTTATGATGTGGGCTGGGATCACTGGGGATTGTTCTGGAACCATCAAATTCATTTCAATTAGAAGTATAACTTAATGTCCAATTTTCAAACCGGATTCCCTAGGTAAAAGAAGGCCATTTTGTTTGTGGAGTTACCCCAACCCAATGAACAAGATTTCTGGGTGCCAATTACGTCCACTTGTGCGCCCCACATGGGGCATTTTCTCCAAGTTAATAGGAGGTACAACTCAATCAAATGAGGGGTGTGAGAGCCAGTGTGGAAAATGGGGGGAGGTGTGAAATTTGAACCAGCGTAGATCAATTCCAGAACGTTGCTCAGGGATTCCTAAAAAGAACCCAGGGAAAAATAAATACATCTCATCCTTATTAACACTCCAAGCCCTTAAATGAGTCCTGATGTTAATCCCTAAGAGATGCCTAAATGCCTATTTCAAATTGCTGCCCCACTTGTCTTATAAAACAACTTGTACTTCTTTTTATTCTCTCCATGTTCAAAAATAAAGGAAATTCCTTTTGCAGTCTAGGGCCAAGGAACAACCCAGGCCTGGCTTTGATTACTGAAAGCTGGAGAATTTTGAGTGAAAGCTGCAGCCGGCTGCCAGCCTTGTTATTAGCAATAAGCATCAAGTCATTCTCAGGAGAGCAGGGGCCTTTTGAGAATGTCAGACAGCAGCCTGCACCTCCCCTTGACAGCACCTGCAGTCACCGCTGGAGGTACAAGCCTGTCCAGAACTCCATTTCCCCTTGGCTGAATCAGCAGCTGTAATCAGCAGAGAAATAACCCCTTATATTCATATAATATCTACCTACAAGCCACTCAAATTGCCATGCTCCTGTCTAAGATTCTACAATGGCTCCCATTTTCTCTCAGAGCAAGTCCAAATGCTTGGGCTTATTGTTCCGGGTCTTGTGACAACAGATTCCACCTTAGTTATGCAGGAGCTTTTCTCTCTCTCTCACTCTCTCTCTCTCTTTTTTTTTTTTTTTTGTTAATAGCTTTCCAGGCCAGACATTTTGCTGCAGCCTAAAAGAGTTATTACGGTGCAGGTAGAAAGATCGCCAAAGCTGGAAGGTGTGGTTCAAGCCTCAGCTCTCCCCTGCTGCCAGATACGTCGCTTGCCCAGGTTACCCAGGATGCACGATATTCCTGGCACGCAAAACGCTGTGTTCAGCGTAGATGACCTCATGTAGCATGTCCACTGAGAATCTGACATCTATTTCTCACTCAGTAAACTGTTTCTTCCAATCCTTGCTTCCTGTAACCTCTCCTTGAGCTAACAGTGGCTATTAAGACATGGGAGGGATTGTGTACTTTACGTGGACTCATGATATGCAGGTGATAACTTGCTATGGAAGAATTATGCCCTCCCCCCATCATATCATTGTGAAGGTCCCAACTTCCATTTCCACAGAATGTGACCATGTTTGGAGAGGGGGCCTTTAAGGAAGTAATCAGCAGGCTCACTGGGATGGACCCTAATGCAACCTGCCCAGTGTACTTTCAGGAGGAGGAGTTTGAAGGCACTGTAGGATGCCTGGGCACAGAGGAAAGACCATGGAAAGATTCAGGAAGAAGGCTGCCATCTGGACTCAGGAAACTCCAGACCTGCTGACACCTTCGCTCCAGAACTGTGAGAAAATAAATTTCTGTTGCTAACGTAAAAATAAAAAGACATGGGGAGGTCTGCTGGTGAGGCAAACAAATGTGACACTCCATAAGACATGCCCGAACCCTTCTCTGATTTCAGCTGCTGCTACAGTGGACAGTTCTGTGTCTTGGGGCTCCTCTCACAAGGACAGAATCCAGCATCGAGGGTGCACTGTGCTGCTCCCTGCTTTCCGTTCTAGGGCTTCTCTGACATATGTAAGTGTGCTTGACATACACACATGCAAAGCTTGCACGTGTGGATGGGGTTCATGCCCTTGGGCATGAATGCGGGATGTAGATATGATGGCTGGAACTGAGCAGCCATGTTGGGGTCAGCGTGAAGAAGACTAAGAAGAAGTAGCAGAAATGACACTTCTGACATCTTTGAGTGACTGGATCAACACCAGTAATGGCTAATTTGTAGAATTAACCTCTATTTTTTTTAAAGATTTATTTATTTGTGCATACAGAACTGGGGTACAGGCCAGAGGCTCAGGGGTGGCGAGAGGCTTCACCAAAGACAGAATTGGGGAGCAGAACAGGCAGATCGATGAAGTACACTGCTGAGGGGAGCAGCGGGCGGTCAGGAGAGGTCTGCCACACCATGTGGATCTCCTCCGGGGCAGGCGGGGATCGAACTCATGCGGAAGTAGCTTTAGCTTCTTAGTGCTGTGCTTTAACCCGCTGCGCCACGAGGGAGGGCCTAACCTCTATTATTTTAAGGTATCATTTCATGTATATTTTCTTACCTGCAACCAAACACAGATGTAAGTGATATATTAATTGTGTTCTACTATACTAGGGTCATTTTTTTTATTATCATTATTGAAGAAACATTGTAACATGACATATAGGTTGTAGGTGTATAAATTTATATATCAACATCTGTATATGCTATATTATGTTCATCACTCAGTCTAATTTCCTTTCACCACTACAAAATCAAACATTTTTATCCAATGGTCCCATCCTTATTTCACTTCCTTCTGGTAATCTCTAATTTGTTCTTGTAGTCTAAAGGTTTGTTCTTGCTTTATTTTGATTTGTTGCTTTTTGTTTCTTTCTGTACCATATATGAGTGAAATCATACAGCGTTCATCTTTTCTCCGTCTGACTTACTTCACTAAGCATAACACCCTCAAGGTCCATCCATATTGTTGCAAACAACAGGGTTTCATCTTTGCTTTTTTATAGCTGACTATTATTCCATTGTGTATATCACTTTGAATCTCTGTGTCTTTGTCCATGGTATGCCCTTTACCCAAAACATCTGCTCTACCAGTCTGTTGCTCTAAATTACCTTTTTCTTTCACCAACCAGATCAATACTCACCTCTTCCTAACTCCTTCTCACAAAAGAGCTATGGTTTTTCCCCTTTATGCAATTTCTCAACACCTTTGTATGAGTAGAAAACAATGCAATGTTGTCCATCTCCAAGTCTGGGTTTTTAGGCTGATCTCATCTAATTCAAGAGTTTCTCAGAGACAAAACCTGCATTCTTGAGCGTCTTCTCCAACCTTCCACACAGGATCAAAGGACTTTATGTAAAGACAGTGGGGTCGTGTGACAAATACATTTGCTTAAGTAAGTTAAACTGTGGCTAAGTGTGTGGGAAGTGGGGACCACAGAAAGTGGTGTGGGTGAGAGATGAGATTCCCTTGGTCATTTTTGCTTCTTGATTTTCTTTTCTTTTTTCTTTAATATTTATTTATTTATTTATTTATTTAGACATACAGAACTGGGGTACAGGCCAGAGGTGCAGGGGTGGTAAGAGGATTCACCAGAGAAGGTTGGGGAGCTGACAGTCAGCTGGAATGAAGTACACTGCTGAGGGGAGCAGTGCGTGGATCAGGAGAGGTCTGCTGCACCATGTGGGTCACCTTCGGGGCCAGGGATCGAACTCGCACTGAAGCTGCTGTGGCTAGCTTGAAGTGCTGCATTTAACCCGCTGCACCACCAGGGAGGACCCTGCTTTTCTAATGCGACAATTTTCTTCCACTGAGTATGGCTTTTATATGAAAGGTGACATTATTATGTTTTCAGAGAACATGCCCACACAGCGCAAGCCAACTGCCTTGTCTGGTGGTCCACGGAAGAGTGATCTGTGCCAACAGGGCCGGTGTCTGTCTGATTTATTGAGGGAGGGGGGAGCTGCTCCCCAGGGTGTTACCTCTGGGAAGAAGTTTGACTCACTAATTGATTTTGACTTGCTGGTTAAGAGTCAGAAATGGCCTTACCAAATTCAAGTACTGACTTGAGTCCATGCAAGATATGAGACCATTTTTCTCATGCCCTGAGTCCTCTCTCGTTTTATTATGTAGTGCCACCTCCTTCATCGCTTCCTCCATTTCCAACCTTGTCTCCAATACTCACATCTCAACCCGCACCTCAGGGCCCTGGCTCCTCTCCATGACCCTGGCATGGAACCCCGCTATCTGGAGGAACATGTGCCACTGCTCCCCCCCTCCTTCTTCGGCTTGCCTTAACCTCCCCATAAACACCCACAATCACTTGTTCCCCCTCCACAGCATGGCTCCAAAGCTTGGTCTGTGTGTTCCCACTCGTCCTGCCTTAGATTGGGTTTAAGCCTCTCTTCAGGGCTGTTGAAACTGCCTCTTCGCTGGTCTTCTCGCCCCATATTGTCCTACATCATGCTATCCTTGCTGTCAACAACTTATCTTTCTAAAAGGTGACCTTGAGCAAAATATTCTCTTGTTGGAAAATTTCAGTGTGTTCTCTTCTCCCACAGTATAAAACTCACATTGCCCCCTCATTTTTATCTTTTCATTTTCTAGCTAAAATAAACCATCTGCTGTTGTGAGAATGTGTACAGGTAGCTTATGCTACCTGACCCCCACCTCTTCTCCCCACCCCCACACTGTGGAATGCTGCTTCCCCATTTCAACCTTGGGACATTTTCCCATCCTTCAAGTGCCACATTCTGCCCTGCAGAGTTCCCAGAAGCCTTTGATCCAATTAAAACACCACTCCCCACTTCACCAGGGCAGTATGGATTTCTGCTCCTGCATCTATCACTCTCCTGCATTGTATCTGTTTATGCATGAGATGCTTTCCTACCGTGTTACCAGTTTTGTAGAAAGCATTGATGCCTGTACATATAATGTCACAACAACCATTGTGGCTAACAGTTCTGCTTTGTGCCAATCTCATTCTCTGCATTAATGTATGGAGTTTTCACAATGCACGAACAAGTCTGATATCCCATTTTTCAGATGAAGAAACTGAGACCAAGGTTGAGCCAGTAGCCAAAGTTTCCCCCAACAGCAAGAACCACCCTCTTGTGTGACTCATGAATTTTAATCTGCAAGAAGAATGACTTTATGAAAGTTTTGCCAGGGGGAGCAATTCACCAAGAATCAGACTATCTGAGCTCTGGTACCAGCACCAGCCATTACTTTGCTGTATAAACTTTCAAAGTACTCAGCCTCAAAATCCACATTTATGAGCTGGAGATAAAAATAACTCAAGTCCTGCCCACCCAAAAAGACTTGGAAGATGGCATGCATTAGGATAGGTATAAAGCCTTTATGAATGGTGAGCGCAGTGGTCACAGACACTTGCGACCTGGAGTAGGTGTGGAAAGAGAGGTGATGGCTGGTATTTTGGCGAAGGTGTGGAACTGAGGTTGGGGGTAGTGACGGGCTCAAAGACACTTAGTCACAAAGTGATTGCAAATATTCAAATTCTAAATGTGCAGAAGGTTAAAGATTATTACCTCCACCAGTTACTTTTGAGTATATTTTCCTTTGCCTAAGAGTGCTATATCATACAAATCTGTCTAAATAAATTTAAAAGTGCTCTTTTAATAACTATACAATAAAATTCTAAGTGGCATGAAAGCGTTGTATTAGAGCTTAAATGGTGGCAAATTTTTTTTCCTGATTGGTACATAAAATATGGGTAGTCTTGTAGCTGATGGATTTTAGATGAATGAAATATCCCTGCCACCAAGGAAAAGCAGAAGGCGGAGAACACGTAACGAGGCTTTTGATCCTAGCTTGGTCATCAGGGACGACTTCCTGAGGAAGTGGCATAGCACTGAGCTATGCGAACATCGGCAGCTGGGAAAGAACCCTGCAATTCTCTTGGGAATGAAGAAAGTGAAACACAACTCCTATTGCTCCCCCACTTTTTCGGGGTTTCCCCACCCATGGCTCCTTGCAAGACTGTCTCCCTTGGGTGCAATTCCAGACCTATTGTGTTGCATTTGGCAACGTTGTCCTGCCTTTTCAACTGAGGATGAACGACACTGGTTGGGGCAAGGCCCAGCTTTTGGGGGGCAGGCAAAATAATCAATAGCCATTCTGCAGCTTTTGATGTCTCCACTTATGGCTCTTAACTCCGTGAACATTCTGACACTGACTTTTCTTGTCCTTAGCCTTCTTTTGGTGTGAGGCTTCCTTCTGTGCATTCCACCATCCTGAACAGCATCACTAGAACCAGGGAAGCGATTACTGATCTTGGTTGCATGCAGAAAGGAGTCAGTGGGAGTGAGGTCTCCACAGTGAATTTCAAACCAGGCATCGTTGTAATGCATATAAACTGAGAGTCTAACTTACCTCTGGTAAGCAGCCAGAGGTAGCAGAGATGGTGACCCTCCTGGAGGGCATGGCCCATTGACGCTACCTGGCCCAGACCTATCCTCAGAGTCCTTCTCATCACATGGGTGCCAGGCATTTCCTGCCAATCTACCACAGAACTGGCCTTGATCGCTGGGAAGAAAGGACTGGAATCATTCAGGAGGCCATGTCTCTCTCTCGCCTGACTCCCAGCCAAGCATGTGGCTATGGACAAAGAGTTTAATTGCTGTGCCTCTCGGTCTTCTCATCTGTTAAAGGAGGGAGTGGGTCTGATGCTATAGAAGTTCCCTTCCAGTTTTCATATTCTAAAAGAATGAAAAACAACCGTAGCAATGGAAGCTGAGGCAGATAGTCCATGCCATGTAAGCTTAGACACCACAGCGACATTTTGAATGTTGGCTGCATAAATATTCTGCAAGGAAACAGAGAAACATAAACTTGCACACTCAGATGTCTGCAGTCAGGTCTGGGAGGTGATGCTTGTATATTTGGAAGTGTAAGTGAGGTTAAATGGTTAAATTGCTTTTAGATCCTAAGGTACACATAAGAAAAAAAACTTATCTAACTTTCTCTCTGAGGCTTGTATTTACAGATGTAGTAATAACAATAAATTTGACCTGAGAGTCAGGGTCAGCGGGAATGTGAAAACAGAGAAAGAAGGGACTCCCCAGAGGCAGGGCACCTTGAAAGGCCTGACTCCTGGCTTGCACTCCTATTATAAATAATCTCTTCTAATCGGTTTGGATGGCTGAGACCCTTCTCAGTCTTGCACTCACTGTCACTATGTTTACTTCTTTTGATCTTCGGCTTTTGTCTCCTAAATTACTTGGTTTCTTTGTCTCCAGAAGGCTGGGAGACATTAAACTTCCATATAATCATAGTTCAAGGGTAGAAGCAATTGTGATTCCCAGTGTACAACCACCAGCCATACCTCAAGATAGCTAGAGAGAGACTGCTGCTCTACAGACCCCCAAACCTCTGTCCATTCATCAGGAAGCAGTTCCAGAAGATGGACCTTCTTCCCTGGCCGCTCGAGCACGAGGAGAAGGCCATAGACCGGGGAGGGTGTGTCCCTGGCCTGGTGACCACAAGTTCCTTGTCCGTACTCTGTCAGTCCCGGCTCTGCTCCTGTTTATCCCTCCTTGCAGACAAAACCAGAAAACCAGGCAGAATGGGCTGAAACCAAGATGGCACTAGAAGTTCAGAGAAGGGTGAAGCCACAACCTTATTACCATAGTAAGAAGAGTGCTCGCCAGCGCCATGACTGAGCCCGTCAAGACCTAACTTGGAAGAATAAGGGGGATGAGCGCAGTTCTGGGAAAATCCTGCCCAATTTCTCTGAAACCCTGCTGGTTCAAATTGCTTAGCCTCTCGCCTTTCTTGATATACTACCCATATAAGTCCTTGCTTCTCCCCAGTTTAGGGGGTTGGTTGGCTCTGGTGACATCAGTCAGCCAAGTGTTCAGCCTTGCGGGCCCCTATTTCCTTCTGCCAATTCTTGTCTCTTAGAGTTTGGTCTATGAGCAGTATACTCAGACTCCAAACTCCTGTAACAAAATAATTAGACAGATGAGGCATAGGGCACAGGGAAGGCTCGTGGGAACTCACAGGAGAGTCCAGCATGGAGTGGATGGAACTGTATCAGCCAGCTGCAGCCACAGTTATTCTGTGTGGTAACTGTGCAGGGCACCGGACAATAAGCATTGCTTTCATTTCGGGGTCTGTAAGTTATGGCTGCTTCTGCCTGGACACAGCTGAGGCAGCAAGGCTTGCTCATGTCCCTGCAGGCAGCTGTGGGTCACCAGAGGCCCTGCTGGCTCTGGCTGGGCTCATTCATATGTCTGAGCATCTGCTCGTTGCCAGCTTATCTGGTATAGGGTGACTCTGCTTGGTGTGACCTGGCTGACTTGACCTTGCTCCTTATATGTTTCTTCTCTAACTGGATTACTCTGGCATGGTCTCATGACAATAGTTTTGATAGATGGTAAACGGAAGCACACAAGTCCTCATCCAGCATTGCTTGTGTCACTCTACTAATTTCGTGGAGGAGGAAGATGGCCATCTGCAGCTGTGCTTTGGTAACTTAGAAGCTACCTTGTCCTTGGGCGGAGGGGCTATTTTTGTCAAGCTTGAGTTTACAATAATGTGGCCCCGCCAAGGATGGCTGAGCTCCTTCAATCTCTGCGGCCCAGTCTGTGAAGGTGGTTTGCATGCCAAAGTCTAGAATGTTCCAGCCTCATCAGCTATAGGCTATGCACTGCTTTAGAATTGGAAGAGGTGATCCTCAATGCCCATTCTCTTCTGATTTTCTGAATTGGGGCTCAGTAGTTGGGCCAGGCCAAGTTTAGGTCCCGCTCTGGTTCTGTTGGGCCTGAGCTCCACGCCTTGGCCACTTGTGCTTCCTAGTGAGAGCGGCATAAGTGACTGCTTCCCTTCGTGAAGCCTTTTCTTCTCTGAGCATTAGCTTGGCTTCTTGCTTGCCCACTGCCACCTCTCTAGCACAAATGTTTTGGCTTCCCTGGAAGCTTCTGGAGAGACTGAGGAACACAGTCTGGATCCATGGAGGCAGTTAGCGCCCCTTGGGTGTGCTGAGGCAAGAGACAGACAGGTGGCAGGAAGGGGCTGGGTGCAGCTGCCCCCTCGCTCCCATCTCATGACTCCAAATACAGCACCTCTATTCGGCTTCTTGGAAGACGTCCGCCGTGACTGAGTCACCAGTTGTGCATCTTGGGAAATGCACCTCTTCACTTTGACCTCCCTTCTCTTTGCCCCTTGTTCCTACTGTCCTGGGGTCACTTCCCTCATAAGGTATCAGCAAGCAAGGTGACCACAGTCGGTGTTATCTCAGGGGCCTGGACTCTGACATCAAGAAATTTGATTTTTATAGTTTGACTATGAATGGTTGTTAGGTTCCTCCTGGTAGCTCTGAGGGGTGGAGCCATTTTCTAGCCTTTTCCAGTTTCTGGGTGCTGCCTGAATTTTTGGCCTGTGGCCCCTTCCTTGAATCCCTCCAACCTCGGGTGTCCATCATCATATCTCCTCCTAACACAGACTTTGATCTCCAACCCCTGCTTATCACCTCCCTGAGGTTACATTGGGCCTACCCAGACACTCCAGAATAATCTCCTATCTCATAATCTTCAACTTAAACACACTTCCAAAGTCCCTTTTGCCCTATCGGATGACATTCACCAGTTCTGAGGATTCTGACATGGACATCTTTGGGGGCTCTGATTCAGCCTGTCAGGAGGCCTCTTCTCCCCTCCTAACAGAGCCACTTCTGGCACCATCCCCAGAATGTTTTTGGTCGTTACCCCGCCATCATCCTGAACATACCCTTTCAGGGATTTGTTTGTGCCGGGGGCTACGTTCCAACAGTCAGCACCCGCATCTCTGCCTGAGGGCTTTTGGCCACTGGAGCCTGCTCTGTCTGCGCCTATGGCCAGAAGGAGATGTTAAGGAATGGGTTTTCCCCTACCCCTTTCCTGCCAGACCCTCCAGACCCCTCCCAAGCAGGCTCCAACCAAGGCTGATGGCACTTGGTGGATTAAAACCCCCAGCTCTGTTGCCCCTGAGGTGTGATCTACCCTGCCCCCTGCAGGCTCTCAGCGGGATTGCTTTCCAGCTGGCCACAACGCTCTTTGTCCTGTTTTTCTTCCCGAACTCTCACACTGTTGTTTTTCTAGAATTACCTTCCAAATTAATGCTTTGTCCTTAACCTTAGCCTCTAAACTGAGACATGCACCTAGTGAATATTTTTTCTAAACCTTGTTTGTGAAAGTGTGTCCAGAGTGTCACTGCTCACGCCTATCTGCTCATGTCTGCAAGTCCTCGTCTTCTCTACAGTCTTCTCCAGCACTTCTGTGCCTGCCAATCTCTCCTTCTCCCGCTTTCCTAAGTGGTCACAATAGGTCATTGTCTGCATCATGTAATCTGGAGAGACAGTGCAGCCTCAAGGGTAAGACAGGGGATTCTGAGAGAATACTACGTGGGTTCAAAACTGTCTCCAGCATTTACTAGCCCGAGACAGGGAGCTGCTTTCTTAATCCTTTTCAGCCCCAGCATGGGAGGAGGGATCATTGAACCCACTTGGGGAGCTCGCTGGGAGAAGAAGATGCCACATGGGCAGGCTTCTGAGAACAGCCAGTGCTTGGCATGTAGCAAACACCTAAGCAGTGGCAGCTATTATCGGCCACACTAGCAGTTACTGTACAGTGCACTTGGCACTTGGCTGCTTTTGAATATGGCAAATCCTCACTTAACGTCATCAGTAGATTCTTGGAACCTGTGATTTTAAGCCAAACAACATATGCATAAAACCAGCTCCTCAAATAATGTTGTTTCCTTTAATGGCCAGGATTTTTCTTTTCACCCATGTTCTAAGAAAAACACCATTAAATGAAATAATATTATTCTGTCAGGAACTGTTGTATTTATCAAATTGGCAATCAATTCATTTTGTTGAGTTTTATTATTTTCTCCACTGGAATATAGTAAGTTCTTTGAGACTGAGAACCGGTCTGTATTTATCTGCTTCTGTCCGATGCTTGAATGGTGAATTGGTATTTGATAGTACTTTTTTGGAGGTTCACTTATTGATACATACAAGAACTGGGGTGTAGGCCAGAGGTGCTGGGGGAGGAGTGTGAGGATTCCCCAGAGACAGAGTGGGGGGCAGAACAGACTGACTGAAAATCACTGCTGAGGGGAGCAGCAGGCAAGACAGGAGAAGTCTGCTGTGCCCTGTGGGTCACCTCGCTGCTCAGGAATCGAACTCATGCTTCAGTGGCTGTGGATAGCTTCATACTGCTGAGATGTAACTCCTTGAGCCACCAGGGAGCTCCCCTCAGCCCTGATAATATATATTTTTAAGGTTTATTTATTTATTCATACAGAACTGGGGTACAGGCCAGAGATGCGGAGGGTGAGAGGCTTCACCAGAGACAGAGTGGGGAGCAGAACAGGCAGATCGAGGAAGTACACTGCTGAGGGGAGCAGCAGGCGGGTCAGGAGAGGTCTGCCGCGCCATGTTGGTCACCTGCGGGGCAGGGGGGGGGTGGAACTCATGCTGAAGTGGCTTTAGTTTCTTAGTGCTATGCTTTAACCTGCTGCGCCACCAGGGAGGGCCCGATAATATTTTTAAATGAATGTTGTACCAAAGGTGAGAAGAAGCAAGGATCAACAGCCTGGGAAAGCACGGGAGGAGGAAGGCAGCTCCTGGGGAAAGGGCAGCTTCACAGTAGTCCCTGTGGAGCTCACAGGATGCCACCTGGCTGCGGCAGGGGGACACACAGAAGGGAGCAGCCCCAGGGGCTAGAATAGCCTGGAAGCCCTTCACAGCGCAAGGAACCAGTTTTGCCTCCGGACTTGTATAAACAGAGATGCACTGCCTGGATCCCCCCTCAGGAAAGTGCTTGCCGCCTGGGTGTGAGAAGCCAGACAGCCTCCTGCTGCCAGCCCCTTTGGGAACCACCTCAGCTGCTGAGACCTCTCTGGCTGGAGCTCACATCTTCCCCTGAGGTGGTCTGTGTCCCAGCACTGAGCAGTGAGGGAGGGTCACGAGGCAGCTGTTTCTGCCCAACACGAGACTTTCTGTAGTCAGTCCTGTCCAAGAGCACCCCAATGAGCTGGCTGAGTCTCAGGCACATGGGACTCCACCTCACTCCCACCTTCCACATGCGCTTCCTTCCTCTCCTTCCACAGGTGTTGATTGAGAGCAAACATCTTGTCCCACAGACTCCATCTCTGGACATAGCAAGCACAACCATGACTGGAACAAAAATTCAACCTCTTTCCAAGTTCAAGTTAATGCTTGAGGCTGTCTTTGGAAGTTCAGGGAACTAGAACCACCTTAATGTTTTCCTTTTTGGCAGTTTAACTCCTCAGCCACGCTATGTCCTAACTTAAGCCTGGGGATGTTCCCAATCCACTGTCCTGAGGCCCAGACAAATGAGAGCTGTTTATCTTTCAACTTCACTTAGAACAGTAAATAAAAAACCTCATTAATTCAGACTGTTCTTATTTGGAATTTGTGATGATCCAGAGAGGGACCCGGCGGGTGTTTGTTTACTTTTGCATTATCAGGGAAAAAAGAGCTTGCCAAGCAAATGGAGAATGTAAGTGTGATTGTAAGAGAACCATTTCCAACAACCTCAAGGAGGGGGGAAAGAAGAACCCCTTCTCTCAATTTAAAAGCAACTGTTCACAGACAAAAAATTCATGTGACATTCTTATCCGTTTATTAAAGCTGATATCCAAAAACTCTTTAAAGCAACCCATGGTCTAGTTGACATCACTATGAACTGAAATCAATTCGACATTTACTAAGTTCCTATTCCCTGCAGAGCAAGAGCTGGGTCTCCTGTGAGATTATACCAAGATAAAAACAATGCAATCTCCACTCACAAGGACTTTACAATCATAGTGGATACTTTCATCACTGTAAACAATTTTTTATTTTGCATTTCTTCTCAAATGCTTAGAATTGTTTCAGAAATATCTACTTGGCCTCAAGTCTGGGACTAGTTCTACAGTAACTACTTGTTGAACCAAAGAACTCTAAGAATTGGGGAGACTGACTTCCCCCAGACATGTGCCACCCATGAGACCATACACACATCACAGAGGAAATCTTTGCCTCACCCACAACCGGCTGTGATCTCACTCTTTTTGAAAAAGATCCTGTTTAAAATGGCAGTCATGACCTTGGCTTGGCATGCTTTGCAGGGACAGAGCTGGATGGTTTCTGGCCTGCGGCTCAGCCTGCAGGCATCCAGAACTTCCAGACAATTACCATTCCCCTGGAATTGCCCTCACTCCTGATTGCTATTGGTTAATTAAAGAAATCTAGGCTCCAGACTACATTACCCACCCATATGTCACATCTGATGTACCTAACGAGTTCTCAGCAGAACAGGATTTTGTGTGTGTGCTTGCGCGTGTGTGTCAACGTTGTTAAATTTGATGTACGAGCCTTTTCTCCACAGAGAGGGGTTCCCTCTCTCCCCTGTGACTTTTCAGCTGCTGTGCAAAGGCTTGAGCTCTGCCAGCTGTAATTCTGCAGATTTTCTAGTGTCACCCACGTGGTTTCACCTTAGGCCTGCCACCTTCACTTTATTTTATTGGGCTTGGTGACTCCTCATGCAGAGAACCTCAAACACTTCTTAAACTATTCAACGATCACTGGGTTAGGGAAATAAGCCTTCTCCCCTTCTGCCAAAGCAGACTACTAACCTGATGGGTCTAGGAGACTCATCTAATCAGAGGCGTTTATTCAGCAAGAGCTACTTGCTATTTAACTCTGGTGAATTCAACAGGAGTCCTGTACTTATTTAGGTGTTTGGGGGGATTACAGGGATCCTTGTATTCACGGTATGGTCTTGTAGGAGCAATAAAATAAGGTTCCTATTACATTTTCAGAACAGTGTATTTCACTCATTCACTCAACAAATATTTACTGAGCATCATATTAGCTAAGGTAAGGGCTAAGACATTCTAGCAAAAAGGCCCCTAGTCCAGTGGCTACAGAAACAGAACAATTAACTTGTCCCTCAGGTAATAGTTACAAGAGATCTAGATTTGCAGGGCAACTTAGCTCCATGTAGCTCTTCACGAATCCAAGATCCTTTGTTCTCATGCTCCATCATCTACTAGGGTGTTGCCCTCATCGGTAAGGTCAAAGCCCAATTAGGGGTACCTTTATGTTCTAGTTTGTGGGAAGATGAAAAGGGTAAGCTGTTTTTAAAACAAGTGAGGAAGAATTGCACATACGTCTTTCTCTTTCACACTTTGGGGAAAACTAAATTGCACCATCATGTCTAGCTGCAAGGGATGCTGGAAAGGTCATCTCTACACAGGTTACATATATTCAGGAAGAAGTGGTGAGACAACCAACAGTATCCCACAGCACATCC
Source organism: Condylura cristata (assembly GCF_000260355.1). Taxonomy (NCBI): domain Eukaryota; kingdom Metazoa; phylum Chordata; class Mammalia; order Eulipotyphla; family Talpidae; genus Condylura; species Condylura cristata. Next base: position 21,331,993 of record NW_004567128.1, on the reverse strand, counting down.
TCTCAGCTGGAACCTTCCAGATCCTATGGTTACAGCAGTGACCAAGAAGACATTAACCTCAGAGAACTGGGATTCCAGAGGGAATGAGAACAATAAAACAATTACTTACATAGTTGTGCAGCACTATGAAACCCAGATCTGATACCAGGGTCTGCATTCTTAAGTGTTATGCTCTAGGAATCCTGGAATTTAAAGCTAAGTCTTTTCAAACACTCTTGTGCTTAACATTTGCCAAAGACTTCCCATAGGTTCAAGATAAAATTTCAGCAGGATAATTTCTTAGCATGACCCTGCCTGCCCGGTTAGTTTCCTGGTTGTTTATACACCCTTGCCTACAGTCATGATGAACTGCCTGTGGTTTCCTGAAGACACACAATTCTTTCATCATCTTGTGCTCTTGCCCACGCTCTTCCCTCTGCCTCTGTTACCCTTCCATGAGCAATGGCTGGAACCCCTAACCACCAGCTTACCCTTAACCCAAAATTCAAGCAATTAATTCTGCTGTTCCACTCTTCTCCCATCATATCTTGTATGTGTCTTTGACACGAAGTTTTGCCTAAGGTTGTGAAAATTACTTGGCTTTGGCAATCAGACAGATCTGAGCTTCACCACACACTAGCTATGTGACCTAGCTGAGGTACCATGTTTTTCTACCTGGAAATAACACTATGAAGGATTTGTTTAAAACTTGGCTTCTTTATGCAGTACCTGGAACAGAACAGATGCTTGGCAAAAGGCAGCTACTGTCTTGCTATCATATGTCTGTCTCCCCTAAGAGATGGTAAGCATGTGAGAAGCAAGGACCCCACTCTGAGTCGCAGGGTCTAGACCAAAGGAGATGCTGGATAGATATCTGTAAAACAAGTAGATGGATTAATGATGTTAACTCATATTAAGGTGTGAGTGAATTACTTATATACTATCTCTTTCAGCAGAATTACAATTTTTAAAAGACCAGAGGAGAGAAGACATGTTTAATCCAAAGAAGTGTCTTTCCAGTGAAATTTTAGACAAACCATTTCTGCACAAAAGTACTATTTTCTCACAAGTTCAGTAATTAGCCCCTCCCAGCTATTGCTTATTTCCATCTCACAGATGCAACCAATATCCATCTCTCTCAAATGATTCTGTTTTCTTCTCCACCAGGGGAGCGCCCAACTGATTGGTGCCCTGCCCATAGTCAGAAGGAAGAAACACATCAGAAGAATTCATTTGCAGGAAGCTTTCAAGTGCTGGCGATTGGAGGAGGGGAGTTTGGGGAAAGAGCTAGAAGACCTAGGTGTCCTGTTAATCCCTGTTCCTCACCAGCATATGACTTTGGCCAAGGCCCATGAGACTCTGAGCTTACATTCACTCAGCTGCATACTAAAGTGTCTCATTAGGTCAGCTGATATCTAAATTCCAATGGATATTCCAGGTCCTGCCAAGGGGTTGTATCTTGATATAAGGGAGCACTATAACTTGGCCTTTCTCAAAGAGAAACAACTGGCAGATTCAGAAATCAAGTGGCTTTGATGGTCACATTTGGGCAGCAACACCATGGGATGCTCCAGACAGTGTGTTCCTCGGTGGCCCCGTCTCCAGAGCAGGGGGCTCTGCCGGGCTCCATGGCCCTCCTCTCCTTTCAGACTTTCCCGATGACTCTGGCCAAGGTCAGTGCTCTCCAGCCACGACTCTTGCTTTTCTTTCCTGTCCAGAGCCAGCCCCGCCCCCTAGCCCACACCCCACCAGCAGACTCTGTCCTCCTCCTGTTCAACTCTTTGTTCACATCCATGTCAGTCTTGCTAATTATTATTCAGTCCAAACACCTCTGTCATTCTGGCATTTTCATTGATTCAAATTACAAGTCAGACTAATAATTAATGCGAACTGTCCCCCCATCCTCACTCGCTGACTGATGGATTCTCAGTGTCAAAACATTAACCTTTAGGTTTGGGACCTTAATGCATTCAACCCCCAAAAGCACCTGATAAGCAAACAAAATATAGACCCTTTCCTAAGTCACATCTTTCTATCTCACCAGTCATTATTTATCTTGAGAAAGAAAACAAACTTATATTCAGAAGGCACATACACCGAGAACCAACCTGCTCATTACTGCAAAGGTAGAATTTGAAAGCCAGTTAGCAAGTGCTTCGGTCCCCTCTAGATCAGATTGAAGGCACTCAACTAAATGCCTAGAAGAAACTGCATGAGGCAATATGGAGACCCCAGGAGGAGTTCTGTCAACTCGGGGAGTGGGAACATACCCTCCTGATCACGGACGAGGCACCCCAGCTCTCTGCTGCTGGCAGCCCACCGCTCTGATCCTAAGTGGTTTATTCCAACAGCAACACTCACTTGGTCAAGATTTGGCGATTTGAGCAGAGCTCTGTGGGACAAGCTTGTCTCCTCTTCATGCAGCTTCAACGGGGGTGGCTTTGCTGGGACTGGAAGACACACCTCCAAGATGTTCACTCACGGGGCTGGCCGGTTGGTGCTGACGGTTAGCGGGGAGCACCGCAGCACTGTGGTCCAATCTCAGTTCTCTACATGGCCTCCCTACATGGCTTCAGTTTCCCTTACATGGCAAGTAGGTTCCAAGAGGGAGTGCCCAAGAGGGCACCCCCTAGTGTGCGAATGATTATTCAGCTCCTACTTGCTCTGGGTTTGCATTGGCAAAAGTCAGGGAGGGCCAGCCCCCCAAGTCTGTGTGGGAGAGGACCCCATAAAAAAGGCAGCACTCTGAGGCATGGCTCACTGGGGGCTCTGAGGCATGGCTCACTGGGGGGGGGGAGGGGCGAAGACAAATGTACAGTCTACCACAGGTGGTAGCTGAGGAGACACTAAAATTACCTTTCTTTAAACACAGTAATTACATACCTTTTAATTTGAATATTTTTAATTGAAGTCCCATTGTTTTACATCCCTGTTAGTGTTTTGACAGTGCAGGATTCCCCGTTGGGGTGGAGACGCTGCAGCGTTTCCACCACTGAAGCACCCACAATCCTCCATCTTAGCCCATTGTCTCTCCCCGCTCTGCTCTCTCCCCTCACCTGCTCTCTCCCCCTCTGGATGCCTCAGATCTGTGGTCAGCTTTCCAGGGTTGCTTTTAAATTTTGTCTTTTTCTTGACCATTTGTTCAGTTCCTCTCTATTCCACATATAAGTGAAACCATCTGATATTTATCTTTTTCCTTCCGACTTATTTTTCTTAGCATAATCCTTTCCATGTTGCTGCAAATGGCATGTGTTTATCTTTTTTGATCGCCGAGTAGTATTCTGTTGTGTCTATATGCCACACCTTCTTGATCTGCTCATCTGTTCTGGGGTGTTTAGGATGTTTCCATCTCTTGGCTATTATAAATTGTGCTGCAATAAACATAGAAGGAGAGCAGGTTCCCTTTCAACCTGAGTATTTTTTTAATAACTGCTGCCCAATCAGCAAGAAAAAAGGAGGGGTTATTTCACTCTTTCTTGTTTATAACACTGAGGAGTCTGATGCCTCCAGGGTCGTCAAGGTCTGTTTTGATCTCAATGGGCCTTGACTTTGTAACCCATTGGTTCTGTTCTTCCCATTCAAATTCCTCATCACCTCCTATACCCGGACATCTTTTTCATGCTGCAGCCTGAAGATATGGAGGTGATTAAACTTGCTGGATGTTTGAATTAAAAACAGAAGCTTTTCAATGCGTGGAATCAGAGAGCTGGAAGGCAGCCAAGGCATCATCTGGCCCACCCTCACATCTGAGGGCAGAGAGGAAGCTGAGGAGCCCGCCACGGGGAGGAACGGGGAAAGGAATAGGCTAAGACAGCTAGAGAAGTCCCAGAGATAAGATGGGACCCCCAGGCCAGCCATTTCCCAGGGTCTTTTGCATGACCTAAATCTGGACCCACCTATAAACCAAGGAGATTACAAAAAGACAGAGAGAGAGAGAAGACTCAGTGCCGTGGGAAGTCATGCAAACACACAGCTGGGAGATGAGAGGAGCCTGGGACATTGGTTATGGCTCTGAATCCTCACTGAGGTCACACTTGTGTTCTGAGGGAGTAAGAGCATCATTTCCTTAGGGTCCTTTGAACAAATTCCTTCTCCTTAGTAGATCTGGTTAGATATTCACTGAACCAAGATCTGAACAGTATCTCTGCTGCTGCTGGAAAGCGTTAGTAGTTGTTCCTTCCAGGCTCAGTCTGCAAGCGTCAGCCCCAAAGTGGGGGACCCTACTACGATCAATGGCCTCTAAAAGGCTGGGACACTCGCCGGATAAAGAGTAGCACCACTAACTCTCCTGACTCTTCCTTGTGGACTGAAGGGTCTCCCTCTCCTCCCAGGTCCTCCACTGCCCTATACCCCATAGTCCCCAGATATGGGGCAGCTGGCAGGTCTAGATGGCCAAGTTGCTGAGTTTCCATGGCCCAGGAGGCCGGTGGGTGTGCTCCGGGTGTGCAGGCCCTTGGCTTCGTGTCCATCAGCCAGCTCTGGCCTGACACATCTCAGCCTGGGGGCAGAGCAGCTGAGCTCTCTGCCTTGCTTTCCTGGGACCACAGGGGTTCCTCCAGAATGCCACTATCACAGTGGCCCTGGGCTGCACACAGTGATGTTCTGTTTTTGCTTCCTGCCCTCCTCCCTCCACCCCAGGACCCCTTCCTAAGTGTTTTCATCTGGTCTGGTTTCTCAGGATCGCTCCCTCACCTGCTCTTATCTGGTTTGGGCTGACCGGTGTTCTCTCCCTGTGACTCTCTTCCTTGTTCTGTTCCCATTTGTCCTTCCTAGCATTTGATATCGTAGGGTCCCCTCTCCTGATGAGGGGCCATTAAGAGTGGTCCCCTCTCCACTCTCCTCCTGTACCTGCCCAGCTGGTGCCAGGCTTTGAGACAGTCTGAACTGTTAATGAATGGTGTCCACAAAAAGGAAAGCATTCTGGGAAGGCCTCTAGGGGACAGGTGGAGTGGGGAAGGGGAGGCATCTGTGGGAGGTCTTGCTGAAGAGCAGCTAGAGGGGAGGCCTTCACTCTGCTCCCTGGGGTGCAGTGAGGGGACCCACAGAAGTCATCCTCACTCACCACAGCGTTCTCTATTTCTGCCTAGCACTCCAGAGTGACTAGTGATTTCCTGTACCACAGTTTCTGGGCTCTAGTGGTAAAAAAAGGGGTCACTCCTGAAAAATTGTTTGGATTTGAACAAGAGGGTCTGAAGCTTACTTATTTTTTCTTTAACATCAACAAATTCCTTTTAATCTCTGCATCTCCCAAACTTGGCCTCTGTCTCTAACAATCTTACTGTCTCTAGCTGGGTGTCTCTGGGCCTCTTTGTCTCTGTCACTTCTGGCTCTGTCCTCTGTCTCTGCTCTTTATTTGTTCTCTGCCTCTCTCTCTGTCTTCTACTTGTTCCCTGCTGTGTGCGCGTGTGCTGCGGTGTGAGCAGTACGTGCTGTGTGTGTGTGTGTGGTACATGGGGTGTGTCTGCGTACACATGCTCCTGTGTCTTCCTCTCTGTCTCGCTTAGCTTCTGTCTGACTCATGAGTTCCTTCGTTGCCTTTCTCTATGTGAATTATTTCTCCCACATTTCTTTCTTTCCGCGTCTCGGTGTGTGTGTGTGCTTCTGTCAGCCTCTCTCTCTTGAGCTCTGTCTTCTCATGAGCCCTGAGCCCCTCTCCAGTGGGGCGTCTTCTCAGGCCCCCAAACCTGCACTCGGTGCCCTGCATGACTGCTCTCAGGTCCCGACTGTGGGTCCTGCACTGCCAGCTGCTGCTGGGTGGTGCCAGGTTTCTATCTGGTACTTTCTCTGTGGGCAGGCTTGATGCTCACAGCTGTTCTGCCATAGAGGCCCTTCCCAGACTGACAGAAACAGCAAAGCTGGAGGACCGCTGGTGCTCATGGAGCTCAGCTCAGGACCCAGTGCCCTGGGAGAGGAGAGAACACAGGTACCTGCCATGCACACTGCTCAGGCACAAGAACTATTGCTCACACAGTTATTAGGTAACTAGTAACACCTTCCCAGGCCACCATCAAGGAAGGACTCGCTGCCCAGGCGCCAGGAGAGCCGCCGTGAGGTGGGCCTTCCAGCTCTTCGTGAGTCCACAACGGCCGCAAAGGCACAGAGCTCCTCTCCTGAGGCTGCGATCCTTGCCCAGACCCCAGGAGCGACAGGCGCGGGACGATAAAGTCTTGGCCTTCTGAACCCATGTCTGCAGGACCATTCTGGCCACCGGCTCCCCATGGACTGGGCCAGCACTGACATCAGGCCAGCTACCCAGCAGCCTGTCAGCTCTGGCCTGCTTCCCTCTCTTCTCCTCCCCAGAGGTTGGTCCAAGTCTCTCCCTAATTAACATCCTGCATCTGAAACTCAGCCTCCAAGTTTGCTTCCTGGGAGAGTCAGCTGTTAACACACGTTGTCTTTCTCCTTCTCATCTTCCATCCCGCTAGCTTTCTCCCCGCCCCCCACCATTGTCCTCTTACCGTCCCACTCCCACCCCTCACTCTGCCTCTCTCCTTGCCTTCCTTCCATCTCATCACTGCCACCACCCTTCCCCCACACAGGGGCACAACACTACTTAATTTCTTCTCTCCCTGATGCCTAAGCCCTGCCTTCCTCCTAGCACCCCCCATTGTAATGTGCTGGAGCCCTCGCCCCCAGGCAACTCATCATGGCACCCACTTCTCACCCCCCCTCCCCTGCCTCCGGCAGCCTGGTTTAGACCCTGCAACGGTCCCTTACATCACATGAGACTTCTCAGCACTTCCTACCTCACTTTCCCCTCATCTGCACAGTAGAAAGAGCACAGCCTTAGAGAGGCAGGGGCCGAGTTTGGAGTCTTGGCCCCATCACTAACCAGCTGTGGGACCTCACGAAAATCATACTCAGGCCTGGGCCTCAGTGTTTTGTCTGTGAAAGGCGTTTCCATGAAAGGGGTGTCCACAGAGCAGGAGATGGCACCAAGTTCTGGGCTGGGATGTGCTGTATACTTCCTAGTGACGTTAACAGACTGGGTGGGTAATTTTGGTCATGTGACAATTTCCCCCTTTACTCTCTTTCTTTTTTTTTAAGATTTATTTTTATTTATTTATGCACTTAAGAACTGGGGTGTAGGTCAGAGTTGCTGGTGGAGGTAGTGAGAAGACTCACCAGAGACAGAGCAGGGAGCAGAACAGGAGGATGTACTGAAGCACACTGCCGAGGGGAGCAGCGGGCGGGTCAGGAGAGGTCTGCTGCGCCACGTGGGTCAGCTCCCTGGCTGGGGATGGTTAGCTTGATAGTGCTGAGATTTTAACGCCTGTGTCACCAGGGAGGGTTTAACTTTCTTTTAGTGTCTTGACTTCTGGTTTTCTGATTGTTCCAAAAGCAGTGGATTCTTCCCCAGCAAACAAAGTCAGCGATACCTATATTTATGGAGCCTCCACTGTGACTTTTCATTTTAATGCCTCGATCGAGTTCCATAGCCATCCTATGAAGCTCCCTGTAGCATCCTCTCCTACAGGTGGGAATACTGACGTTTGAGAGGTTGAGAATTGATTCAGTGTCACGTGACAAACGAGTGCTGGTGTAAGACCCAAATCTGGCTTTGTTGGTGTCTGAAGCCCATGCTGCACGTTGGGGAAGAGGGGTTGGGGTGGGGGTTAAGTATCCCAGACGTCACGACCAACACTGCGGAACAGGATGACATCAATCCATGGATGTGGGCCCCAGAAACACTCAGGGTGGGATGATGACCTTCATGCTGTATTGCAAGCTTGCTTATAGTCTGTTTACTAGCCAAGGATCGGACAAGCACCGCAGGACCGGGAGTCAGGAACGCTGAGATCTAAGCCAACTTCTTGCGTACATCTCTTCAGCGTGGCGGGTTTCCATTTCTTCATGGATTAAGCAGCCATGTGATCTCTGTGGTCTCCTCTTCTAGTTCTAAAATGAGCATCTCCCCCTGCGATTCCTGCTCTCTATTCTCTGGCTTTCCAAGCCCCATCCATCACTTAGAGTGCAGCCTCGATCTTTTCACCCAGAGCTGTTCCCGGTGACTTTCTCCTCCAAGGACCGCCTTACCTGGCACCCTGTGCCCTCTTCCTCCCCACATTCATTTAGATGCCTTTTCAGGTGCCATGGGGCAGGTCTACAAATTCACCTTTGGACTTGAACCTACATTTAAATCATTTAAAGGTAGACTCAACTTTATTTGCTGTGTGCCTTTGGACAAGTCACTTAACCTCTCTGTGTTCAAATTCTCCCTTGCAGGGAAAGAGTGAAAAAGAATGAGATGCAAAGTTTATGTCTGGAAAGCGTCAAAGGATTGTATCAATCTTAGATTATATCATCACTGGTAAAATTCATCAGTAGTTTGTATGTACTTTGAGCATTCCTGGAAAGGCATGGCTTCTGCTTTTTGGCCACCCAGGACATACTCTGTATGTAGTTGACATTAAACACCTGAATTGGCCTGAATTGTGCCTGAGATCCGAGGAAAACATCTGGTTTACTCTGTTAAGTAATACATGAGGATGGTTTTTGAGAAGCAGGCAGCACCTTTTCCATTCTGGCCTTGAACATGAAAACAGTAACCTTGAATTTTACAGAGCACAGAACCAAACAATTCTTCCAACCACCCATTGGCATAAGCCAGAATATTTATTTTGCCTTAAGATCAAAGGCTAGAGGCTTCACTCTAGGATGACAGGCAGCTGTCATACCAGAAACACAAATTCTAATTCTCTTGGGCTTTGAGTCAAAACCACAAGTGTGTAAGCAGAAGTACACTTTAGGGAGAAGGTGGTCTCTGCAAAGGGATGTAAGGAATAGATTGCTGCAGAAACAGGAAAGGGAAAACTTTCTCCTGCAAAGAAGGAAGACTCAATAGCCCAGAAGACCCCCAAGATGCTCTAAAAGAAACAGGGGTGAACGTACTAATGGGTGAAATGTGCCCCGCTTTGGAAGAAAGTTAGGTCTGCCGGGCATTTTGCAGTTGGTGCTCAGTCCCACAACTGTTTTTCCTTATTCTGCTCTGTAACGATGGCATAGGACTTGGGAAGGTTTGTTTCCCAGGGTCCTTTGCGAGCTGATAGGCGATCAGAAGGCAGGAGGTAGGAAGCAGCTTGGCTTGCCTCTCCTTTGGCTTTCTTCTATTGTGAGAATTTTTGGATGTAGCCAAGTCCATGGGCTAACAGGCCCTTTCTGAGGTGCAGGACCCTTCTCTCACCTATTGGGGATCATAACCACCTCTTTCTTGTTCTCCCAACCTTCGGAGTAGTAGCTTCTTCCTTCAGTTCCTTATCTTTAGGCTCATTTACCTATTTCTTTAGCCTCATTCAAACTTCCATTACTTAGGTAACCAATGTCCACTTTTAAATCCCCTCTGTTTGAAATACCTAGTTGGGTTCTGTTTTCCAGAATGGATGTTCCATTATGTGAAGAGATCAAGGGACAATAGTTTTTGACTGGAGCTCCTGGGGGAAGTCACCCTCCCATGGACCTTGGATGGTCATTTGACATAATAATCTTATACAAAATGCATCTGTTGGTGGCAAATAGGTTGACAGTAATAACAGTGATATCTGCCACACAAATAACACTTACCATGGCCCAGATGTTATTCCAAGTGCTGTATTAACTCATTTAATACTCCCAATAACCCAGGGAGAAAGGTACTGTTATTATTTTCCTTTTATAAATGAGGAAATTTACAAGTCACAGAGTGGCAAGTTGCCTAAAGACATAGAAACCTGGCTTATAAGACAGCGGGGGGAAGAGGAAGAAGGAGACTCACAAACAAAAGATATGGATGTCACATGTTGCCCATGGAAATGAGGCAGTGAACTCAGAGTGTGTGAATGGTGGTGATGGACCCAGACGTGATAGTCTCATTTGCCACACTAGGCAGTTTGGCTCTTTCCTTGGAAGCTACAGAAAGTCATATGGGGGGTTTAGCAGGAAAGGGCCATGGCAAGTTTTGCATTTTAATAAGATTGCCCCAACAATAACATAGATTGGAAAGGTTCAGATAATGGAGGATGGGAGGCAGGGAGGCTGGGAAGCTGGGAGGCCAGTCAGAAGTTCTTGCTGGAGAGAGAGGCTAAAAGCTTACATGAAGACACAGTGATGAGGCAGATGGTGGGGCAGGAGTTAACTCTTGTGTGACATGGTGGCAGGCTGGATGAGGAGAGGTGGAGGGAGATCATCTTGGTCACAGACATTGGCAGCCTCGCCTTGGGGTAGGAAGAGTGAGTCTGAATGCTGTGTTGGCTCCAGAGCACCTCAAGTTGCCAGAGCACCTCAAGTTGTCGTCTTACTTGTGTATGACTCGGGCATGCCTGTGAGTAAGCAAGAAACAGCAAAATTTAGTGTAGTGTCATAGTGTAGTAGGGTCTAGTAGAGGCAACCAACACCTGCCCGTATCCTCTGTCCTTCCAGCGGGTCACCATGGAAGGTTCTAGGCTGTGAGTGGGTGACCTACTATGGTTCTTCAGTTGAGGCTGTTCTATGACAATGGGGACATGTGTGGCATGTGCAGGGAGTGGCTGAAAGGGTCAAAGAACTAACCCAACAGGAATGATCCCCCCACAGGCTAGATCCAGCCTCCCAAGTGCCCTGGCTGCATGGAGTCCCAGGTGCTCTCAGCAGCCTCCAGATTATTAGCACATTCTTTCTCAGCTTTCTTCCTTTCACTCTCATTTCACACTGTGCTTCCTGAAATTACCTCCCAAATACATTACTGCAAGCCAAATATGTGTCTCAAGGTCTGTTTTTGGGGAAAGCCACACAAAGACAATGGTGAAGAGCGTGGACTGTGGAAACAGACTTCCTAAAAATGAACATCAGTTTTACCTCTCAGGAAGGCCTTCTTGGCCCCCTAGAGCACACGCCCTGAGGACACACTTCTCTCCGCTGCTCTCAGTGTGCCTGCCTTCCCCGTTCCCAGCACAGTGCTTGCCATGGGGAAGGTTGAGGGAGGAATTTGTAATCCAAACTGGCACGCTCCTGGAGAGTGAAAGGAGATGTCATTAATAAATTACATCAAGATAACTAAGACTGTCCCAGGGTCACCAACTGTTTGTCCCTTCACACCCATAGTGCACACTCAATTCACGGTCGCTGAACATGTAAAGCAGCAAATATACACACCTGATTCCTGCAAACTTAGTGAAATGGTCTCATAAATAGGGTGTACATATCACAGGAAGTATCTGAGATGAGCCATTGAGGGCTAGAAAAAGTATTACTATATATATAATTTCTTCTAAATTTCTATTTTCCATATGTTTCATTATTGAATCTGTCAGCTGTTGCCATCATGATGCATAGTAACAAATCATTCTCAAACTCTGTGGCTTAAAATACCCATCACTTATTCTCATTTTCATGTTTGCGGGATGACTGATTTAGTCTGGGCTTGGCTGGGCTTGGCACCAAGCTGCAGGCTGAGTCTGGGTCTGCTCCAGGTGTCTCCCTTTCCTTGGCCCTGCTGGCTAGCTGGACCACGTTCTTCTTGTGGCAAAAGCAGGTACGTTAGAAGGTTAGCTGGATGCAAGCCTCTGTGAGTAACGTGTTTACCCATCGCCCAAGGCCAAAGCAAGTCAGAGGTCCAGTCCAAAGTCAAGAGGTAGGGAAGTGTGGTCACTATGGTCAGCATGAGGCCGTGCATGGCAAGTTACAAGGGTGTGACTATGCCGTACAACTACAGAGTGAAGGAACGGAAACTATAATTAGGTTTACCGTATTATGCACAGATCATGTTGATAATGCAATACACATTTATGTAATGTACACACATGTGGATGTGTGCATAGATATATAGGCATGCATCTATATAATGTGCAAAGCCAACATTTTGGAAACAACAACTTGTTATTGTCACAGTAACGTAGGAAGGAGGTTGGTCCTCAGTAGTCACGGCTTGCGTCCCCCTACAATGACAAATACCCTTTTATTGACAGTGGGCAACAGACTTGCTCCTTTGTGTCCAGCCAGAAACCACAGAGTCGTGGACACAAGCACTTCATAAGACTCGGGAGGACCAGCTTTGATACCAGGCCCATCCATTTACATGTCATATGGTCTTAATATTCTCTGCAGATGCCTGAAGGCTCGGTGTCCTCATCTGTGGATGGGGGCTAGTTATACTAACCCCCAATCTACTTGGTAGCGTTGTTCTGAAGATGCGGTAATGAGAAAGCACATATGTAAGTTGTCTTCAGCTGGGTTCGCCGAGCAGCACACTGAGATCGGATGGAAATGTAAGTTATTTATCTGGCAGCAGATCCAGGAAGCCCCAATGGGGGTGGAGAAGGGAGGGGGGAAGGCGAACAGCCAACACAGGGTGTGGACAGCAGGTTGCTCTTCTAGTAGGTGCCTGGGGTCCAGCCCCCTGGAGGGCTGTTGCCCTGCTTGCTTTAGTATTCCAGAGTCTGGAGCATAAGCTAATAGTATCTGCTGAGGCCACTGTGGCTATTTGGTGGCTATTGAATAGGTCATTAAAGCATTTGGAGCAGAGTCAGGCACTTAGCAAGGGCCCTTCCCAATCTCACGCAAGTGGAACAGACTGAGCCCTTCGAGAGCCGGGGAAACTGAGGCCTGGGAAAGCTGGTACACGAGGACATGCTGGTTATCACCACGTCCCCCAGCTCTACCCTCGGCTCCCTCACAGCCTCCATCTCGCCCAGGTCTGAAGCACAGTTTGGCTGCTGGGGGTGTCGGTGCTCTCAGAGCCAACCCAGCTGAAACACCTACATGTGTGCATTTTCCTCATCCCAGTGGTTGCAAATGGCAGGTGTTCAAGGAGAAAAAGGCCCTGCTTCAGCACGAATGCACGGCCAGCCAGGCCAGCCAAGTTTCCAGAAGCTCTGGGCCCCGTGGCTGGGGGCAGGATGTCAGGAGCAGGAACCAAGAGACTCTGGATGGAACACCCTGCACCCACCTCAGTCTGCATTGAACTTGGCAGGTGCCCCAGTTTATGCTCTCACCATGCACGTAGATGCTTCCCTTCCCGATGCAGGCACACGAACACCGCCCTCCCCTGCCCACACACACTCTAGAGCCCAGCGACACGCAGGTGGCTACATCCTGGTTGCAGTTGTAGCATCTCCCTGTCTTTGGCTCCTTGCTACATAAAAAGTGATAAGGGATCAAGGGGTCACAATGAGGGACATGGACAGTTGCAGACAGAGAGAAAGAGACTGTATCATAAAAGAATGAGGAAGGAGGGCACAAACGGGCGGAAATAAAAAGAGAGGATCAAACTCCCCTGATCGAAAGTCAGCATCAGGAAAGAGAAGAGACCATTTTCGTCTCTGCTTTCTGCAAAAAAATAATGGCAGTAACAGTGGGTTCCCACTGCCCCCAAGTAAGCTAGGCAGGGAGTGGGGGAGACGATGAACCCGTGTGGCTGTATAGGACAGTCCTGTTATTAAAGCAGCAGGAAGTAGGAAGAGTGGCATGAGCTCTGTGGGTCTGTTCATTCTATTGCTGGAGACCGGTGCCGTGCAGGAAAAGGCCTTGGTCACAGGAGGTGGGGATGGATGGCAGGTGCTGACTGCCTGGCGTCATTCAGGACCACGACACTTCCAAATGGGGCTTCAGCCAGAAAGTAGAGGCTATAAAAAAATCTCCCTCCTTCTCCAGCCCTTCCTTTAGAAGGGGAAGGGCTTTATCTTCCCCTCTCGGCTGTGCACACATTTGTCATTAGTGGGACCACCACCAAGGCCCCTCTGAGAGGCACAGATAAATAAGCGAGACACTTGCCCCGGGCTCCAGGAGTCCCCAGTCTGGAGGAGGAGACAGAAGCACCTCCAGAGGACCTGCCTCCATGGCACAGATTCGCAGGCCAGCAAACCTCAGGGACATCAGCTCCAAAGAGCCAGGAATTTGCTCACAGAGCTGCTGAGTCACCTGTGATGTGTGATTTTAGAATGCGGAGTCTTTGACACCCTCATGCATACTAATAGGCATCTGTGAAAGGCCGGGGCTCCTTCCTGAGGCGTGGGTTAGACGGACTTGTTCAAGGGCGTGGGCTGAGAATTCAATGCATTTACTCTGCGTCCCCCATTTGCTGGAACACAGTGGTAGACACCAGGGCTTTGGGACTGGAGGTGTGCTGACTCTGGAGCTACAGGTTGTGCACTCAGGCAGTGCCCACTCATGAGGTGATCTAGCATACAAGTACCCCTAAACAGCTGTTCTCCTCACTCATGTTCCGGGTTACAATATGCAAAATGTCAATGTGGAAAAAAAGATGTCCCCTCAGTTAAAAAAAAGCAAAAACAAAAGCAGTCTCTCCCATCTTGAGCAGCAAAAACATTTCTCCTCTGCTGCCTTCACATGGGCAACCTTGACACCTGAAGCTTCTTAAGACACCAGGCTTGTGGTGATGGGAACTCCTGGGGTTCAGAGGCAGTGGGGAAACAGGCAGGAGTGGGCAGCTTCTCAGACTCCTTTGTGAAGACTGAAGGTATAGGCAGGAAAGGGTGGCAAGTAAGGAGACATGTTCGAGACGCGCAGACAGGAGCAACAGCCTTGAGCAACGCTGCTTCTGGGTTGATGTGTATTTAAGGGGAGAACTTAAAGACGTTCATCCAACGGGCTGCTGTAGGCTCGAAATGGGCTATGCGCTGGGGTCACTTTATTTTTAGACAAATTAGTTATGTCTTCACAGTGTTGAAAGGAATTGGAGCATGAGCTCATGGTCGTTTCTTCCCGTGGAAACCTTTACATTTTCATGTGTCAGCGTGTGGGCGAGAGTATGTGTGGCAGACTTTGATGGCTGTTTGGACAAAGGCCGTTCCCCTTTTCTCCATGCTAATAGAGCTTGGGTTTGTTTGGTGGCAATGTGCCCAGACTCAGAGGATAAATCATGATTAGACCAAAACAACTAGAACAATTCTGTTTTCTTTCACAATTGACTAGGATCTTACGACGTGGTTCTGGCCAATGAGATTTAAGAGGCTCTTTTACAGAGGGATGCTGGGGAATACTAGGCCCTGGGAAAACAGAGGGTCACAGGGGAATAAGGCCTTGACTGCTTCCTCACTTCCTGCTTTGGGTGCAGACTTCTGAGGATGGAGCCTGTGGCCATCTAGAAGCCACGAGGGAACAAATGTGAGGATCAAAGTATTGGGTTAAGGACTGTGCAGCGGACGGTCTTTGCTGAGATGCTGAAGTGACCCTGCAAGCATGCAAGTCCACACTGCTTGTTAAGTGAGCATGCAAAGGTGTACTTGTGGCAAATGCCACGTTAAGCCGCTTTTTTTGTTATACCGAATCATATCCTAACAGCTACTTCCTACTGACGGTGGGGATTGGATACTAAGATAGTCAACACACTGAAGACATATATTGTTCATTATGCCAGGTGGCCAATACACAGTGTTCTCTGCTTACGTGGAGTACTAAGCTTCACTGGCACCAAATCTCATTGTGGATTGATTCCTATCTATTGCCTCTCAGTGTGAAGGAGCCCAGGAGCAGAAAGGTCAATGGATAGGTGTCTGGAGAGCCAAGTGTAGGTCTCAACTCTGTGATTTTGGGCCTTGGTTCTTCCTCTTCACAGAAGAAACAAAAGGGGCTGAAATGGAATCAGGGTCTCCTGATGTTCAATCTGGCATTGATCCAGGACAAATTTTCCAGACGGCAAATTTACCACCGAACACCTTTACTTTTTAGAATCTACAAAATTCATCTTTAAATGAAATGTCTTTAATGTAAATTAATTTTTTTATTTCAGTGATAAAAGGAATGAATGAGAAAGAATTTTAAAAGGTTTCTACTGTTTATTGAAGAATTTAATAAATATATATTACATCTATATAATTTTAATTAATCCATGGTGGCAAATATAGAGAGCCTGTCCTTCTTTAGTATAGTTTGTGTAGGAAACACTGAACTAGATGAATCTTTAAGGTTTCTTCTAGCATTAACTGTCTGAGTCTAGGTAGAAAAATGTATTGGAGTTCTTTGCCAACAGAGAGAGTCAACATGGCAGCCTCAACTTGTGGTGTTCCAGTTTTAGGGGACCAGGGAAGAACTGAGAACGGGAACTAAGATGGCATCCTGGCTTCCTGCCTGTTTTGCAAGCCCCCACTGCCTTTCTGGGTCAGGGAGCTTTTGCCAAAACCATACCTCACTCATGACCCTGAATGAAAATCTGAACACATTGTTCTGTGGAAGTAAAGCAGAACACTCCAATTTAGGAACCCTGTTAGGCTCTGGCCTATGGAGAGCCATTTCTTATGCCCTTCTAATTCTTGTTTTAATAGAATGGGACCAATGGTTGAAAGTCAGATTGCCAAATAATGGAGGACTATTCAGTGCATACAGACTCAGGTTCAGTGCTGTGTGGAGACGTGGCTCTTCCAGGATGTCTGCACAGCCACTCGCTAGTGAAGTTGATACTACAAAAGGCCCAGTCTCATATTTTTTTCTGCATAGAAGAAAAACAGCTGACAAATCCATAAATGCACAGGTGTCATGATTTTGCTCTGGGGTGGGGCTGCCCTGTGATTTGATTATTGGAAATGATTAGCTCATCTAATGACTACCAAGCTTCTCTTGAGGATAGCATCAGTGAGCCTGGGCTGAGTTGTCTTGACTCAAAACAAAAGCAGGAAGTTGAAAATGGGGCCCAATACCCCTCCTCACAAGTCAGCCCAGGATTCTCTTCTGTTTTCAGAGAGTCAAGAATTCAACACATGATATTTCATCACAGAATCTTCTGCAGTCAGCTAATCTGGAGTACCATTGAGTTAATTGCATTCTTTATTCCAGGGCCAGCTTTGGGAGAAGATATTCTGTCCGTTCTGCTCTATGTTAGTCTGACCCTCAATCAGAAGATGAAGCAAGAAGATGACGCAGTTGAATACATATGTCTCTTTGAGGATAAGGAAGTGGCTTAAGAGGAAAAGTGTCTGGATCAGAATTTGAGCTAGACTCAAAGAACATTGCAGATAACAGAAGGCTAGCGCATCATCTTTCCATGTGGAGAAAGACTGTCTGAGAGTAAAACTAAAGCCAAGGAAAGCAAAATGAGATAAAGAAAGGAAACAGATTCTGAATTTGAACTTCTGAGTTCAGTCTTATAATTCTGAAGTCTATAAATCAATAGATTCCTTTTTTAGATTAAAAAGGTAATAAAAAGCCAAGTGGACCAGAGATGGGTCTAAAAAAATCTGGGCCTTTATTTTTCTGATCAAGGGGACAGACAGCATGGAAGCTCTCAGAATTTAGGAAGGTCACTAAATCAAGAACCAAGAAACTGAGCTCAGAAATTGAGGAAAAATAATGGTGGTGATAAAAATGTACTTTGATGGGGTACAGAGTAGTTCATTGTTTCTAAAACATGATCAGCATTCAAGAGCATACTATAAGTACTCCAAATGTGGTCTCAGTGCTGAAAAGCACCATTAGGACTTTTGTCTGAGTACTGTATATTTATGAGTGCAATCCAGGATGGCATTAGTTTCTATGGCATCTCATTCGATTGCCATAAGGTTCCATTGGGATTGGTAGGTCAAGTATTGTTATTTATTATATTGTTACATATATTATTGTTCCCATTTCTATTATAAAACAATACTCAAGGCCACAAAGCTAGCAAGTGGCAGGATTGGGAAATAGCACAAAACATTTGATTCTAAGCTCAGTGCTCATTCTAGCACAGAATCATTCAATTATCTCTCCAATCATCCATCCACCATCCATCCATCCATCCATCCACCCTTATATTCATTCATCTATATATTTGTTCATCTATTCAAAAAACTTCCTTGGGCTTCTCTTTGACAGAAACTGTTCTAGATTCTGGAGATTACAAAAAATGTAACTTTAGTATGTAGTCTTCCCCTAGGCTCTTAGGATAAATGAGGTCACTCTAGAATTTTATCTGTATAGTCAGTGTTCTCCAGAAAAACAGAACCAATTATATATATATATATATATATATATATTCTCACATCCTATTGGCTGTTTCTCTAGAGTTAAGTAACTGGATTGGACATGCCAGGGATTAATTAGGGAGCAGTACCTGTGAAGCAAGTCAGGTTGGGAGAAAGTGCAAGATCTGACACCCATGGAGGGTGAGGGGGAAGACATGGATATAGTTGAACTCTTTTCTTGAATTCTAAAATCTCAAACATCTTAAGCTTAGCATAGAAAAAAGGGAACATTTGATTCTCCTCAACACATATGTTCCCCTTACGTGTTTGCAATCTGACGCTAAATTCAAAAACCTAGAACTCACCCTTGTTTCTTCACCAACCACCCCACCTCCCACCACGACCACAGCCTGCCCCACTCTCTGCATTCAGTCCACAAGTAAGTTTTGTGGAACTTAGTTCCAAAGTCTTGAATCCACCTACTTCTGTCTCCACAGCTACCACCATATTCCAAATCTCTGTCATTTCTCACCTAGCCTTCTGATTGACCTTTTTGCTGTTATTCTTGCCATGTTGCAGCTGACATTTCACCACAGCCAGAGTGAGCCTTCACACAGTACCTTGGAACATATATGTGTCTACTTCAGTGGCCTCCCATTACGAATAATTATAATAAAATCCAAGCATATCACCTTGCTCTACAAGGCCCTGTGCGATCTGGCCTCCAGCTACTTTGCTGTGCTCGTTAAGATCTGGTCACATGCCTCTTCCTTCCTAACTCTCACAGACCCTGCCTTTTCATAGACTTCCCACAGATCTTCACAGCTCTCATTCCTTAGAGGTCATCTTGCTAGTGACCTCACATACAGACTTTTTCTCTTATGACCACTGCAAAAACAGGCCCTCCAATAATGTAACATAGAGGATAATGATTCATCTTCTCATAGCCCACCTCACCCTCTCAAGGACCTTGTGTAGTCACCTCATTTATGCATTTAGCTCTCTCCCCTTCCCCCATGTGAATCTAAGCTTTATGAGGATAGGAAGCTTGTCTGTCTTATTTAATGTTATTTCCTCAAAGCCTAGCACAGACTTGGAAACAATAATAGGAGCTCTTCTTGAAGGAGGTGTCTTGGGTTGAATTTTCTAGGATTCATACTCTTACATGGATATTAGTAAGTGGCTTTACTAGGGGTTACTCATAGCTTCAACTCCTGGAGAAGTGGGAGAAGCATGGATGTGCAGAGAGAGAGTTAAGAGCATGATGCAGACAATATTTTTGGGTGCTCTGGAACTTTGGAGTTGAGCCAAATTGGGATGAAGATATTAACCTTCCATGTTGAAGTCATCAGAGGCTAGCCTGCTGGGGAGTTCGTTTCTTTAGCTAAGGTGATCCATGTAGATGCTGGCAGCCATATCTGCCAGCCATGTTCCAAACAGCTGCAGCAACAAGTTCTTCATTCCCTAAGGGAGATCTGTGCAGCGCACCGTAGAGAGTAGCACACAAGCTTTCCTTGAAGTCCCATAGAATGGCTCTATTTATAGCTCAGTGGCAGAACTGTGGCTTATCGCTACCATTAGTTGTGAGGTGGCTGAGAAATGTAGCATTTTAGCTGGGCATATCGCCATCCTGAACAAAAGGAATGTCCTGATAATAAGAAATAAAGGGGACATATTTAGGATATTTTGGTAGGCCACCAGCACGCTCCACCATGGTAGAAGAGTTGCCAAATCCTCTTTTTTTCTGTACTCTGGTAACATTCTAGCATTAAAAAAACAAGCAAACAAGCAACTAGGCAAACAAAACAAACAAATATGCACAGATATATTTTTCCTTAACCAAGGCACAACCACGTATAAACACTCATGTCATACATCTAGGTGAGTGCTGTGATGTCACTGGGACCAGATGAGACCTGGCGAAAAGATATAGACCCTGCTCTCAGGAAACTTTCAATGATGGAACAGACTAGTATAAGACTAGTATAGTATATGATATAAGAAAATATCCTAAGTGGGAGGAGAGGAAAGTTCTAGAAACAAAAGGAATCCAAAGAGGAGCACCATGGTCTGTGTCGTGGAGTCAGAGCTCTAGAAATAAAGAGATACTGGAGATATCATCTTAAGGAGAGAGGGACAGATAGTTGTCAGAACTACAAGGTCAGGGAGCTGGATGGCAGGCAATCTACAACTCGAAATGGACAGCCAGGTCTAAGTCCTGAGGGAGACTGTGTGGGACAAGCCCAGGCATCTCCAGCAAAACAGTGATGGTCCAGGAGCCATAGTCCTTCTCTGCTCCTCAATCTCTGTTGCCTGGGTTCGGGGATGCTTTCCTGGGTGGGTCTCTCAGCTGAGGCATGTGTGGCCTCTGACAAAATTTCTGGACAGGGAAGGAAGGAGGAGGCTTGTAGGCAAAGTTGGTGGGTATAGCCTATGAATGAACTGAAGTGACACAAACAGCCCTTTCACTATTGTCTAGACAGAAAGCAGAGCAGGGAGCTCCATGGAAAACATCAATTGTGCCCACGTAGCTAACTGCTCCAACCACATAAAAGCAGCAGCAGCTGGAGGTACTTAAGGCAGCACCGCTATGGCAGAAGAGGCTCTGGGTTTGCTTTACAACTCCAGCATTTGTTAAATCCATGGTTACAACTTCTGAGCCTTGCGTCTCCCTGTTTTGAAAGAGATGCGGGAGATACTGTTGATTGCCTACCTGATAATTACTTTCTTCATCCTTTCTTACCAAACTTCAGTGTCATTCAAGAATTTTCCCTTGCTCGCAAATGCCATGTGCTTTAAAGGAAGAGACCAGCCCTGTTCTCAGAAGACAGAGGACTAGCCATTGGCCTAAGTTAAATACGATGGTCCCATTCTCTTCAGTAGTCATTGGTTAGGCTTGGAAGTGTAATTTAATTCTGGCCAGTTTATGTGAGTGGGAAGTCTGTTGATACCTTCTGGGGAAGATTTGGGTGAGAAAGAAAGAGGCATGAAGATTGAGTCCTCTTTTTCTATTGGGCCTTATGGAACTGGCAAATGACTTCCACAACTCCAGTCACCATCTTGTAATCTTTCCAAGACAAGATACTACACCAAGAATTCAGACAGAAAGATGGAAGGAACATGTGACCCAGATGACAGAGGTGAACAACTGATGAATCCCAGAGAACCCCCACTTTGGGCCTCCTTAGGACATGAGGTAATAATGCTCTGTTTAAATCCTTTTGCATCAAGCTTATCTGTTATTTGCAGCTAAGGACGATCCAACTGATACAAAGGCTCTCTGCCACAGTAAGGAAGAAACATAATGACATGTGAAAATACCAACCCCAAAATCAATGGACTAGGCCCAATTTGCATATACTGATTTATGTGAATGCTATTTGTTAACGTTCTCTCAAAATCCCCATTATTAATGTAAGAGTACTTTTTACTTGAAAGTGTTGCCTTTAGCTCTGTCTAGGGGTCACCACTGGACCATTGTCTAGACAATTCAGTATTTGACAGGCTTCCCAAGCCCTTCCAACTGTTGGTATAAGAGTGGTTCCCAGAGTATGTCTCCTAGTTAAAGTCAACAGCATGGGACTCTGGGAATAAAGACAGAACCTCTGATTGCTGGCCTATAGCTCATTCCTCGGAGAATCAAGACAGCTTAAAAAACATTGCACATTTTTTTTTCAGGAAATATGATTTACTAAAACTGGAATTAATTTTATTTGGAAATTGTTTTCATAACCAAGTTAGGAACTTGCCAAAGGAGTCTTGAATCTACAATTCCATATTCTTACATTGCTTGTCCAATTTGGGAATTAGTGCATAGACTCCAGATGAAACAATTTGACAGCACAAAAGCAATGTACAGTATAAATATCCTTATTTCCCAACTACTTGTCAGCTATTTCCAGTGAGTAAATATTTACACGTTTTCCTCTCCCCCTGCAGAAAGCAGTACTCACATATATGAACATAAATATTTTGGTGTATGTAAATATTTACTTGCACGAGCAATATATTTCTTTTTCCAGTCTCCCTCATAAGTTCTTTAATAACAGAACAATTCCTGCTTACAAATAAGTTCTGTTCTTACAACTCTCCTACAATATTCTACAAATGAGAGGATTTGATGGTGGTGGTAAATTACTCATTAGCTAAAACAACTAGGGTCACAGCTGAACCCAACGTTTTACTAGCTGAGGAAACTTAGGTACTTAGTCTTTCTGAGGTCTGAGTTTCCTCATCTATAATATCAGGCAAGGGTGATGACAGTGTCTACCTTCCAGAACTGTTGAGAGTATTAAATGATTTAATGCATACAAAGTGCATCAAAGAGTATCGAGTGCTTTGTAAACACTTAATGAATAAATATTAGCTTTTAACATTGCCAGTCACTGAAAAGAAGTAATCATTTTTTTCTACTTAGTACTATGGATATAAATATATTTACAAACAATACCATAAATTTGTGTGTCTTTTTTCTTCTAAGTAACAGTTTGTAAGTACTAACAATAGATTTTATACAAGTCAGTTGCCCACACTGACTTTTGACCATTTCCCACAATCCACTGGGTTTTTGATGTTCATCATTTTCAGGCATTTGTAGTTTGCCAGGCAGTGCACTTTGTGCTTTAAAATGCAATATTGCAATTAATCATCACAGCAACTCTACGAGGAAGGTAATATGAGTGTCCATCTCTAAACTAGGAAATAGAAACTCAGTGAGGTTAATTGACTTACCTTAAGTTAAACTACTGGAAAGCAGAGGCATGGAAAAGCAGAGACTCAAAGCTAGGTCTTCGTGATGTGGAAGCCCTTGCTTCATCCCCCACCCCCCCGTGCCATCTCATTTTCACCATTTACATAGTCCTCTGCAGCAAAGGCTTGGGGCTCTATTTGTTGTTATTTTGGAAGTGGAGTAAATTCCATTCTACTTTCTGACCCTTAGAAAATATAGATCGTCATCAAATCAGCATTGCTTCCACTTAGAACATCAATACCATGCTGTCAAAAGTGCTTGAGGCTCATTCCACAGTGCTCTAGCTTTTGATTTTTAGCCTAAATTCTTCTCAGTCACTCTTAGCCAGATACAGCCTGTCTCAGCTCCTGATCTTGAGTGCACATTTCCTAGCTCCTCACACAGTAAATGGAGACCTTGGATTTGGGGGCCCATGGCCCCTAATCCCATGACAGGCCCAGAAAGATCCTTTGTTTGGACCCCCTTATTATACAAGGCAGTCATGCCTGCCCTGGCTAGGAAACCTCTTCTCCTCTTTGCCACCAGGTCTCCCATCAGCCATTAGACCAGGGTCAATGCCATTTTTTTTTAAAGATTTATTTAGTTATGCTTACAGAACTGGGGTACAGGCCAGAGGTGTGGTGGGGTGAGAAGATTCACCAGAGACAGAGTGGGGAGCAGAACAGGCATGTCAACAAAGTACACTGCTGAGGGGAATAGCAGACTGGTCAGGAGAGGTCTGCCACGCCATGTGGGTCACCTCTGGGGTGGGGATGGAACTCGTGCTGCAGTGGTTTCAGAGAGCTTCATAATGCAGTGCTCTAACCCACTGTACCACTAGCGAGGGCCCGGTCAATGCCATTTTTCAGCTTGCTAGAGACTTGTAGCACTGTGTCCACTGCTTAGGACTTAGCCAGCACAGCATCTCCATTCCGCCCCACTTCTGCTTCCTCCACACCTTCTCATGTCCAGGAAATTTCCTGCCCTTTTCCCATTTATTGTTCCCAGTCAACATGCCTGTATCGGGAGCCAGTGCAGGAAACAGAGAACAATGCCGTTCTTTCAAGAGGAAAGGATTTAACACAGAGAATTAGGTGCTTCCAAAATCACTGCAACGAAGGCAGGAGAGAGGAAGAATTTTGGCAGTTATGTCTCAGGACAGACACCACTATAGCTAGGATCCAGAGGTCAGGAAAGGTCTGCTCACTTCCTTCACAGCCACCCACATTTATAAAGCTGTTGATTAAACAGTGGAGCAGGCGTCTGGCTGCTGCCAACTCTCACGTGGACATAACCCACTTGGTGACCTGAACTCCCTCAAGAGAGACGGTATCTGCCTTCTTCCCGCATTTCAAATCTTTCAAGACTGTAAGAAATTGGCAGGATCCAAGTTTGAAAGGAGTCTGCAGAACGTAATTTCTAACTTGCCAACATCTCCAAATAGAAGGAGGTTCAATTGCTATCTACAAAAAGCCAGTCCAATAATCCAGCACTCTTTCCTGCTGAAGTGATTCAACAGGGCATGGATGGTTGAGGGCATGGTTCACCGGGTTTAACAGGTGGCCGACTAGATAGATGAGGTTGGAAGGAGCTCCACACAGAAGAAGCATGAGCAAAGCCATGGGGCCAGACGAGCCCATGACTTTTGGGGCAAGTTAAGTACTTCAGGTTGTATTGGAGGCAACAGGGAGTATAGAATGTTCCAGTGCTGGTTTTCTCAGCCCTGGCTCCAGGTCTGCCCCCCTCTCTTGTCTCATCTGATTTCCCAGGACTTAACTTATTTCCTGGCCAATGTGTGCTTTTCTGCTGAACTCCCAATTCTAGCTCTTCCTCGATCATATATTCCTATGGCAGCTTTCTGGCCAGCAGCCTCATTTCTCCTCTTTGTGGGCCTTCAGGTAGACGATCATTCCACCAACATGCCCATCTTCTCTTGTGCTAAGTGAGGCCATGCTAATGGACCTCTTATCCATGGGGCACGCGTGGAGTGTTTCCAGACCTGGACTGCCCCGAACATGCCATTTGCTCTTTCCCCTTTCCAGTTAATAAGAAATGGAGACAACCCTCGTGGCAAATTTGGGAGCTTTGCTTTGAAGATGGCAAAGCCAGAGAGTCAAGGAATGAAAGATGTCCAGATGCTTGTCTATTGGATAGCAGTGCCCTGCCTGACCAGGGCTATCCATGCCTTGTGACAGAAGAAAAACCACACAACCTTCTGTTGTAATCAGCCCCTAAGATGGTGAGGTTTATCAGTGATAGCAGTTGGTACTCCCGAAATTAACATAACGGTAAGCCCAAGTCAGGGAGTGTCTGAGCACCACCCTAAAGAACTGGGGGGGGTGTGGGGAAGAGGAGACCAGTAACTCAGGCTGAAGTAAGGCCATCCAAGTCTGGGAAAATTTCTTTGAATGAGGTAATGACAGCTTTCCTTTCTGTGAGACCGAATTTATATAGAGGAACATCTGGAAGCCAGTGCAGGTTCAGTCATTGACACATTCCCCATCTGAAACTGGATTTTTACCCTCAGTCTCTTAAAGTATCTCTGACAACTTGTATCCTTGGAAACCGTCCGTATTTAACCTACTGACAGGTGAGCGATATAGTTGTTGGGATAAGTTAATTAAAGGAACAGGATTTCATATAAACATAAAAATAATTTATAGTTGATTCCCTGCTTTAATTTGATTTTCACAATAACACTTCAATATTGGATGGGTAGAATCTATTATTTTGTTCTTCTGGATAGGGAAATTGAGGCTGAGGGGGAGTTGATTTGACTCAGAGCTCACAGTCCACTGGCAGAGACCTGCGACTCACATCTTCTATCTCCCCGCCAATTTTAAGAATATAGACCCTGCGCGAGCCATGTCTACATCCCCTGGACCCACCTGAGATCACACAGCAGAATGCTCCCGCGGCCTCCAGGGCCTGTGTCTCTGGTGTCTGCATGCTTGCACCAGCACTGTGGGAACTCACTTAGCTTAGCGCAAGCACAGCTAGGAATTGTGAGGGAATTAACAGTCCTCAAGCAATGGAGGGCAGTGGACACATGAGCCAGCCTCCCTGTCCTCCAAAGTGTGCTTTATGGGGTTTCGGCTTTCTCTGCTCCTCCGGACAGGTGCCCAGGGCTTATTAGCACAGGCTAAGTTGACTCTTCTCCCTTCGCTGTTCACACCCCCTGCTCCCTCCTTCCAGCCCTAAGATCATGCCTAAATAGTCACACCTCCACCTGTGCAAGAGCCAGTTTTCTGGGGAACCTGGGCTAAGGAGGTGGGTACCCCTGCACCAGGGGAAGTCAGACACTCTCAGAACCATTTTTTTCATCCTCTCTGAACTGACCTCAGATAACCTCTCACTGCAGTGAGCGAGGATAAAGGCCAGGCGAATTCCCTTATCGGACGCCTCCTGTCACAATCTCCGCTGTGTTGTAGGCGGTTGGTGGCACCTGCCGGTCTGGACTATCCTTTGTACTGGTGACTTTGCTGTGCTATCCAGTTGGCACAAGGCTCTGGATGAGCAGCCGCGGTCCCAGACAGTAGCAGATGCTGGCAGCGCTCCACCTCCTGCTAGTGAATCCAGGCTAAAGACAGGGCAGGAGAGGAGACCAAATTTGCCCCAGGGGGAGAGGAGAGTTCCATAACTTGCCATGGCTGCTATAGTTCCCAGCCTCTTCCCTGTATCCTCCGGTCAGGAGGGAGGCCCGGGTGATAGAGATGTCAGCTCAGCGGTGACTGATACGTCCAGACAAGCTTAGCATGGCATAGTGCCATGGGGAGTGGCAGAGGGGTCTCAACCAGATGCCAAAAGACCCACAGGCCTGAGTCTGACACGCTGAGTCATGTCAGGCTGGGTGTGCAAATGCCATCTGTGGGTTATCTCCTGGAACAGCTGTATCCATTCACTCACTCACTCATTCGCTCATTCAGTCATTCCTGTAATATTTATTTATTAATGTTGTTGACGTGCCTGGCATTGTGGTATGAATTAGGCAAATGGCAGGGAACGAGGTAGATGTGAGTGCTCCTGTCTTTGAATTTCTACTATAGTATGGACACAGATATTGATCAAATATCAACTATATGTAATTATACAGCAGCTTGGGGGGTTTCTTTACCCTGTTTTTCATTCCTACACTCTATCTGGACCCCAAGACTATATCAAGACAGAATATTTTAAAGGTGGAGACAAGAGAGTCCTTTCCCACGATCAAAGCACCAAGCTGTTCCAGGAGGCAGGCTGTCTCAGTGGTAAGAAAAGATAATATACATTCTGTTGGCTGGGAGCTTTCCAGATCTGACCAGCATCCTTGCTCTCCAAGCCAAAGTGAGCCAAGTCAGTGAGTGGCATGTCCTGGCCAGCGTGGTGGGGCCCACATGGACAGGGAGGGGCATAGCTTCACGTATGGCACCTCTTTTCAGTCTCCATCAAGTACCCTCATCTCGGGGGCAGGAGCATGAGAGGGCAGAGCACTAACCATATCATTTTAATCTTCAGAGGGAGAGAGGTGGGGTGTGGAGGCAGCTTACTTTCCGGTGTCTTCCTGTGCTTCTGGCATATGCTGGTCAGGGCCTGGGGGCCGAGACCAGGGCATTGGTCTCCCGCATGTCCAGAAAAGGTCAGGCCCCCAACTCCAGTCACTGATGGCCTGGATGGTGACTCAACCCCGGTTTTTGCAGATGCTATTTGGAGCGACTCCCAAACTATTAAACTCTCCGTCCCGGGGACTCCGCAGCTGTCAGAGGAGGAAGAGAGCGGGCGGCATAGCCAACTCAGATTCACTTCAAACCAGAAGTAGAACAATCTCTGTTACATTATTAATCCCCAGAGCAATGTAAAATTTCATCTGTTTTCTCTCAACGATTTTTTACAAGCTACATTTTCCAAAAGCTGCAAGACCTACAGGCCTTTCACATGCGCAGGAAAATCCCGGGGTAAGGACAGCAGGCCTGAGAACAGGGGCCGGGGGTTCTAGGTTTGCCTTTGATCCAAGCCAGCTGTGCTACCGCAGTGAAGACAGTTTCTTCCTCTGGGCTGAACTGCCTGTGTGGATTAGCCATGACCATGTTAAAGTACCCAGCCTCAGTAGCATCCAGCAATAGACATCAGCGCCACCGATCTGGACAGGGAGGGTGGTTGAGCATTTTCTGATTGAGGATGGGGATTGTCGAGGTTAGTGCTTCACGCTGCAGTGTCTCAGATTCGTGACCCAGGACCATTTGCAGGAGAAGACCTGGAAGTAGGTAAGAGTCTCTTACGGCCTGGGCTCAGAATTATCATAAATCTCATCCCACTGGCCAGACCTAGACAATTGGCCACACCCCAAATTTGAGGTCAGAGAAGTGCTCTTCCCCAAGACAGTGCCGTGAGGTAAGGTGAGGCAAAACATTGCGAACATAATTCAATCTGCCACACTTATAACACCTGAGAATCCTTAGATCACAAGCTTCCTGGGGTCTCTTATCACCTAAACTTCGTTTCTAAGAGGTAGAAGCAGCATGGAAGGCTATCAACCAGTGAAGCAAGCGAGAAATAAATGAGGCCCTTCTTTGCAAAATTTCTCAAAATGTACAAGTAAATTACAATCAGGTCCCCAACTATGGGTGTCAAAATGTGCCCTGTTCACCCAACTCAAGCACTGGTTTTCACAACATCAGTGTATGCGACTGCCAATATAAACATGCAGGAGGCCCCTACCCCAAGGTCCCACACCCATCCTCACCTCCACCTCGCTAACAGCAGCAGAGTGAGTTAACCTGCAGCAGAGGTCGAGCGCTGAACCCCTTCCAATGTGTACATGTTTTCTGCTTTGGAGGCAAAAGAAGCAGCTTCCTGCCAGAGAATATGCAATTAAAAAAACAAATTATATCAGCAGGACTCTCTTTGCTGGAAGTGTGAACTTGATAGAAATCAGAAATGCAAATGGTATTGAAGTGCGGTGAAAACTTCCGCTTTCTAAAAGGGGGAAAAATTAATTGCTTTTATACTTACCGTAGTGATAAGCCGGAGGCACACGCTCTACACAAGGAGCAGCATCCAGAAACCTTCCAAAGGGGGAGGGAAGGGAGCCAATAAATCTCCCCTAGAAAGCCTCACGCTCCTCGCTGCAGATGTGCGTAGCATATCATCTTTGGGCGGTGTGGTTCGGGGAACTGACAACAGTTTCAGCTACAGCTGATTTCCATGAAGGCTGGAGAAGGAGCTATTTGGGAGATACTCAGAAATGCTGAAAGAGTTGCGTAGCCAGAAAGTAGGTGTCCAGAACTCCCTATTTGCTGGGGAGAGAGGAGTTAGTTTATGGATTTTTATTGCAAGGACATCCACAGCACCCCAGCTTTATGAAACACAGACAAGAATCCTCCCCCTCGAGTCTCAAACCACATTCACTTTATACAGTGGCGGGCCTGGCAGAACAGGGAGTGGCCCTCCATAGTCAGGGTGACCATTTGATCCAGTTTACCGGGGACAGTCCCAGTTTATTCCCCTGGTTCTATTTTATCCAGTTAGCGACACCATTCATTCGCAAAAGTGTCTCTAGTATAATAGCTTTGGAAAACTGTGTGCAAACATCTTCTAAAACTGATGAACAGCATACCACTCACTCAGCAATTCCACTCCTAGATGTATACCCAATAGAAATGAATATGTATGTTTATTAATAGGACACTTACAGAAATATCCATGACAGCCAAAGACTGGAAACCACTCAAATATCTCTCAGTAGGAGCAGCGATAAAGCAGGGTATATTCACGCCATTATATAACGAGGATTAACAAACCACATCGCAGTGCAACAATGTGAATACACTTAATAAGTAATAGTGGGAAGAAATGAGACACTACAGTGTATACGGTAAGCCATTGCTGTCCAGAGGGTCTTGGAAATTGCATCCTTAAGTGAAACCACATATAATAAAGGCAAGTTCCCCATAAGCTAATTAATAGAAACAAGAACGAAGTTCCCACAGCCTATTTCTGGTCACAAAAAAACATCGCCAACTTTCTAAATAAAGACCCAAATACTTCTAATATTTAACAGCCATTTGTATTCACTCATTCATTTTCCAGACTCCCATTTTCCATGCAGGGTGGGGGAGCCTATCCCAGGAGCTCAGGGCACAAAGTGGGAGCTGACCCTGGACAAGATGCCTGTCGATCTCACGCACACAGAGCGAGTGTGCACACACACTCACACACAACTGAGCCCCACCAATGAACCTTGTGTCACAGCTTTGGAAGGTGGGAGGAAATCAGAGTCCCCAGGGAAAATCCTTCTGGAGGTGGGGAGACTGAGAAACTGCACTGAGAAAGTAGCCAAGGTTGGAGACCGAGTTGTTCTCCTCACCAGCATTGTTAATGAAGCCCACTATTGGAGGACTGGCTGTACATATGACATGATTCTGCCCAGAAAGGGAAGTTCCAAGTTCCCTGCCCCACCCACGGAAGGGTGGAGCTGAGGAGGGAGGAGGAGGAGCAGGAGAGAAACCTGGGAGAAGGAAGAAGGGAGATCAATAAACAGACCTGGAAGAGGCACATGGAGCAGGCGTGTGAAAAAGCTGTTTGCTGCTTGGCCTCCAGGAACCAAGCAGGGGGACATGGAAGAAAACACTTGCTGACAATGTCAGCCTTGATTTTGATTTTGATTTTGATTTTGCTCCTTTCATGCTAGACTTGCCTGCCCCTTTCCTAAGGGTCCCCACCAGAAGGTGCCTTAGGCTGTGGCAGGCTTTTAGGCCTCAGTGGCTCCAATCCTATTTGTCTGGGCTTTTACCCACAAGGGGATGGGGACCTTTGGGTGTTTTGTGTGAAAACCATTTTACCTTCTCTTTTCCTTCTCAACTTTATTGCACAATAATTGTATTAAAGTTCCTTTCCAGGTCTTACACACAAGAGTACTTATTGTCTTGATACAGCAGATGAAAGAGCCTGTTTAAAGCAGGCAGGTTTGGGGGTTCTGGGATACCCCTCACCCTGCCTGGTAACAGTTCCATGTAGAGAGTTCAAGAACAGGAATATTAAGCTATGCTGTTAGAGTTAAGACAGAAGAAATCACAAGGGTGCTTCAAGGGTCTGGATGTGTTCCCTGCGGGGATACTAGTTGCACAGATGTGTGGTGTGTGAACTATCATTTAACTGCTCATCTGTGGCTTGTGCACTTTGCTGTACCTCTAACTACACCTGGTAAAGAGACTAAACAGCTTTTCTGGGACTTGCATGCTATCCCTCTGCTTTTCCTCCTCCACTCTCAGTTCTGGTTGCATTTGAAGTCTGTGGCACGGCTTGGGGAGAAAGGAGCTTCAGTTTGCCTCTCTGAGAGCCTCAGTACCAGTTCTCAGTGCACTGTCCTGTCCTCATCTTGCAGCCTGGGCTTTGGTAGAGATGCTTTGGGGTTTGCAGTTGCTCCTCTCTTTCTTTCAATTCCTGCTATAAAGTGGGCCCCCCACAAATGCCCTAGCCCCCAGTGTGATAGTTTTCTGAGTGGGTCCTTTGGGAGGTGATCAGGTGTAGATGAGGTCACACGAGTGATGGGATCAGTGGCTTTGGAAAGCACACTCTCTCGTGAGTGAGACCAGGAGATACAAAGACAAGGCAGCCATCTGTGAACCGAGGAGAGTGCTCCTCAAGAGCCTCACCCTGCTGACGCCTGACCCCTTCCAGCCTCTAGAACTGTGAGAAGTAACTGACGCTTGTTTACCTAACCTATGTTCATTTACTAAGGCAGGCCAAACTGACTGATACTTGGCAATTACGGATACTATACTTTCAAGTTGGCCCTACGCAGCTTTCCAGACTTTTCTGGATTACTCCTAGTTCCATGAATCTATCTTGAGGTACAAAAAAAAAAAAAAAACCAAAGGGCAGCAAATAGTCCAGGCCAGCGCATAATTGTGGCTTAGTCTTCGGATGGAGAAGGCTTTCTGAATTTCTTCAATTCCCAACCATGAATTTCTTGGTGATTTCAGTCCACCAGAAACTACGGAAGTGGCACTCACAGCATAGCAAGACAACATGGGCAGAGAATCAATCGGCTGCTCCCCTTTCTTTCCCTTAGTCCACACCTCTTGTTTCATTCAATCCAGGCATGGCTTTAAAGACCAAGCCAGGCATGGGATCCACCAGTCTATTCAATGAACATTTCGCTCCTGGTTACTGTGCACACACACCTGGCTCTCTCTCCAGATCATACGCCTTTCTGCAGGCAGGGCTGTGTCATCCACATTTGAAGCTGTGATCCTTCTCCTCCCTTGTCTCCTTAGAATTGTTTCTGTTCTACCTTGCACAATCTTGCCTCTCACATCACATTCAAGGGGACTCTCCTCTCCCACCTCCCACCACACCCTCTTCAAATACCATGCTTGTAGCCATGGCTACACCCGGCTCAGCTCAAGGGTGAATGAACACTGCACCATTCACAAGCTCCTAGTTAGAATATCTCAACACAGCACCTGCTGTTAACTCCGCGGGGGTTTCAAACTTTTAACTCCCTTGGGATTCATATCCCTTTTGTCACACAAAAGCAGCAAACAAAAAGTACAAATATTTTTCTCTATGTAATCCTATTTTAGAGATAACAGTTGTCTTGGGTGGGCAGAGACCAGCTGCATGATCCATAACCCATTTGCTTTGTTCCTGGGCACTTGAGTGGACTACAATTCCCAGCTGCCTTTGGGAGTGGAATATGGCCACATGACTGACTTCTGGCCAATAGGATGTAGACAGAGCTGATGCATCTTTTCCTGGTACATACACACTTCCTACATGGCTCATTCATCTAGTTCTTCTACTTCCCATATTTAATGGCTGGATGTTGATGACCAAGGTGATGTTAGTGATAGGAACTCATCCCTGTTAGAGTCTCCAGCAGAGCACAGCGCACTCTGAACCAGTGACGCTGGAATCTCTTCTCCCCTCCCCACTTATAGGTAGGTCCCCATGGCCCTTCCCCCGCCCCTCTCTTTCCACTCTCATTAGCCCCTTGAATGTCCCATCTCTGTTCCATCTACCGTTCTCTTTCTACTCCTCCCCCTCCCCTCCACCTGCTCCTCCTATCCATGTTCTTCAACAAAAAGGTGGTTTTTCCCTCTAGCCACTCCTCCTCAAACAGACTAGGGGGACAACCATGCCCATCATTCACTCATCCTCTGCTTAACATCCTGACACTGTTAGGGCGGGGTTGGCCATGACCAGGCCCCGCGCTGTGGTGCACCTACAAAGACAAGACCATCTTGGCTAGGGAGACAGCAGCACAAAGGCCAGAGGTGGGGAGTTGTGTGGTCAGGAAGTAGAGAAGCAGAGGAATTTACCCTTAGATGATTAGTTTCTTTCTTTCTAGCAGAAAAGATCTGAAATTGCCAAGGATGAGGTCTTTTTGTTCACCAAGAACGCATCAGTGATGTTGCGCGTTCTATTTGTGAGGGAGAGCTAAGAGCTCAGGGAGGAGGATCTTGACCTCAGGAAGGAGCAGGCAAATTCATACAGTGAGCAAGAGGGCTCAGGGGAGAAAGGGAATTGAAACCCTGTCCCTATCTCTTGGGATGGGTCCAGGGTGGCTTTAGATGCTCCCTGTTGAACTCAAGGGCAGGGTGGAAGTCAGCCCCCAAGCAGGGAGCCTGGCGTTCATGCTGTGGCCCGTCACTATAGGGAAATGAGAAGGTGAGCGGCAGCCCTCACCTCCTGACCCCCCCTCAAAACTACTGGCAGGTCCATGGAAACCTCACATCTGGGTAGCCATCCAGGTGAAACAGATGTCTAAAATCAAGCGATCCTGGGAACCCAGGCCGCCTGTGATGTGGGGCTCCCACTTTCAAGTTCAACCCTTGGAGTCATGTGCCTGGGTCCCCATCTCTGACAGCCCTTAGACTGGGTCCTCGGCTCTTCCCCTTTCCCTGGGTGATGAGATTACCGACTCAATCTTTTCTTCATTATACAGTAAAACACAGGCAGAAAGGTGCGCAATCCGTGACTCCTTCCCAAAGTATTATCATCAAACAAGCAACACCTAACTGTGACCCAGGGCAAGTCTTAGAGCATTGCCAGACTCTGGAAGCTTCCTTCCATCCTCCTTCAGTTGCATCCCTTTCTTTCCTCTCTCCATCCTAATTCCTAACACACTTTACCTTGTTGACCTTTGAAATATATATGTAAATGGACTCTTTCAGTCTAGATCCTTCGATGAGGTTTTTCCTCAATACCTTGGGTATGATTCATTCATGGTGCTTCCTCCATGTCCCTCAGTAGAGAGGAGTATGGAACTGCTCACTTTCCTTTCCTTAACCCTGGTTAATCCACAGTGTGTGAATAAACCCTGGTTAATCCATCAAATCCCGAGTGGATGGACACTCCTCTGTGTTGCTTCAAACCCTGCTGCTGTGAACTGTCTTGAACATGTCTCTTAATGCACAGAGGACTATTTGATGAGTGACAGTGAGGTTGTAGCAGATAAAATATTTCCTTATTTTTTCTGATTCCTTGGATAAATGCGCTCAGGTGGTGAGTGCCCCACTACTCAGAAACTCGATTTGCTCATCCATAAAGTAGGGGTCATTACTGTATGAGCTTCCTGTTACTGCTATAACAAATCACCACAAGCAGTGGTAGTAATGTTTGAAAACAACACAAATTTATTCTCTGATCGTTCTGGAGGTCAGAGTTCCAAGATGGGGCTCACCAGGACCAAATCCAGGTGTTGGCAGTATCGTGCTCTTTCTGAGGCAGTGGGAAGATAATTTCCTGGCTTTTCCAGCTATTAGAGGCCACCTAGTCCCTAGGCTCATGGCCTCTTCCTCCGTCTTCAGAACGGGTAGAGTGCCATTTCCTCTGACCTCTGCTTCCAAACTCTCGTCTCGTCTGATTCTCACCCTCCTGCCTCTTTGAGAACTCTCTGATTACAGCGGGCCTGTCCGGACCAGGCAGTTCATCTCCCCATCTCAGTGGTCTTGACTTAATCCCATTTGCAAAGTTCCTTTGCCACATCAGATAACTCACTCATTGGTTCCTGGGATTAAGATGCAGACATCTTTGGGGGCCATCATCCTGACAACCACATTCCCGTGCCTGCAAGGAGGAAATGTCTGTGAAGCTTCTAGCACAGGGCCTGGCACACACGAGACATTAGCTCATGCCACCCAGGATAGATTTTCCAGCTCCACCGGCTAACAGAGGGGTCTGGCTGTGAGCAGAGCAGGCCCTAGCTCAATGTTCACTGACAGTCGTGGCTGGGCCAGGTCAAAAGACGGTAGATGTGACATCTGCTGAACCACAGACGAGTGAGTGGCGCTCAGTCTGAGTGGTCACAACCAGGCTCTGCAGTGACAGGCTGATCCCCTGCGCTGAGTCTTGCCCTCCTTGCGGGGCTGGGCTGCCCATGCTGATGGGTAGGGGGCCCTTCAGAGCAGGCAGAGATTGTTGGCGGAGCGCGGCTGGGAGCATGGCCGTGTCACTTCAGCCTGTCCAGTCAGGCCTCAGTCAGGTTAGGGTCATAGCTGGGTCAGTCTCCTCCTCTCATTGCCTCCCACACCAAGGAGTCACTGGGCTCTCAAGAAAGAGTGACAAATGCTCAGCTGTGCCCCACCCATGCCCGTGTGAGGATTGCGGGAAAGGACAGCAATGCTGCCTGGCCTCCAGCACGCTGGTACTGTTTTCTTACTCTCAGGTGGTGGGGCACAGAATGGTGCTGTAACAGGGGGTCCCTGGGAAAAGGGGAAGCTCCAGGTTCCCAGCCCAACACAGAAGGAGGGTGGAGCTGAGAAGAGAAAAGAAGAGGAGAGCAGGAATCTGGGGAGGAAGGAAGCAGGATGGAGAGCCAGAAGGAGCCTGAGGAAGCCACATGGAGCAAAGGGAGACATGTGAAGAAACCGTGTTGTTTCTTGGCCCTGGACTGGTTGAATGCGATGTGGGTGAGAGACCCATGGGGAGGTGACTATGGCAGTGTTTATATTCATTTTGATTTTGCTCTTTTCCTGCCAGACTTGTCAGCCATGTCTGACCCTTTTCTATGGGTCCTGGCCAGAAGGTGCTTTAGGCTTGTGGCGGGCTTTCAGGCCTTGCTTTGGGCCAACCCTTTTGGGTGGACTTTTGCCCACAAGGAGATGGGTAACTTCAGGTGGTTGATTTAGAAGTTATATTCTTTGTCTTCTGTGTTGTATACTCACTAATTAAAATTCCTTTTCATAAAAGTCTTATATGTTTTGTCTTGATGCGGCGGATGGCAGAAACTATTTGGAGTAGGCAGGTTTGGGGGTTCACAGGTGCCCCTCTCTCTCTGACCTGTGATAGTGCTGGGCTCACGAGGGGAGCACATATAAAAATGTAAAATCAGATTCCTGCCCCCCCATGAATCAGAGATGAAGCCTGGGAATATGCATTTTAAGCCAGTCCCGGGTTATTCTGATACAAATGGTCCTCAGACTCGACTTGGGCCCTGAACTTGCCCTGACTCTGCTATTTGAGTGTACTATGTTGGACAATTCCATCTTCTGGATTCTAGTTTCTTCAGGAACAATCAGAGGAGGCAGAGGAGACCTGGAAGAATGGCACTTCCAAGCTGGGAATCTTCAGTTTGTTTGTTTGTTTAGCAAACTCACCTTTTTGTTATGGAACTTTTGACTTTTGGCCTTCTATTTAAAATGTTTCTGGAATTTTCTGACACTCCCTTTTGGGAAGGAAGGGTGGGGTGAGAAGAATCAAAATCAAGGATTTCTGCATTTCGGGAGTGATAAGATAAAGGTTGTTCGAGTAGAACAGCAGAGGGTTGTGAGTTTATGTGTGCACGCGCATGCGCCTTTGTGTCCGGCATGTATCTGTGAGTGAAGTACCTGGGTACCTTGCCTGTTGCTTAGTCACAGTCACTGAGTGTTAGCACTACCAGGGCATGTCCATTACAAAGCCCAACTGTCTCCTTTTCTTCAGGAGTAAACTGGGACGCAAAGAGGATGTGAGTTTTTCCTTTGAATTGTTACCGTGACCTGGAGGAGCTTTTAAGAAATGCGGAAGCCCAGCTGCCACGCTTCAGGGTTCTACTTCTACTGACTCGGGCACAGCATTTTTGTCAGCTCTCCTGACAAGGCTGATAAATCACGGACGCAGAGGCTGGAGTCCACTACCCTTTAGTCTGAAGGACTTCCTGGGTCCTCCCGGGCATAGGTGACGAGGTACCCTAGCCTGTGTGGGGGATGAAAGGCTTCCACTCACCCTGCCCCTCCCCGCCCTCCAAGAACCTGGCTCCCTGGAGTCCAGTGGGAATGTGTGGCTGCTCCAAGATCCCCGAAGAAAGTTCATTAAAATGCCTGCCTGGAAGGCGGTTTCAGAGGCCAATACCCACGTGTGAAAGTGAACACAGGAGGCTCAGCTTTAATCAGAAGCGAGCTCCCCAGCGATTGTTGGAGGGTGCCTGGGGGATGAGGTGGGAGGTGGGAACATGGGAACCCCCCAGGAGAGGCATGAGGGAGGGAGAGCACACAATCATCTCATTTGCCTAGTCCCTCTCCCAGGGATAATAATTCATCATCTCTTTTTCCTTCTCTCGGGACAAGCACATGGCCGGTGACCTGTGCTTTCTCATTTATGTTAATCTCCTCCTCGGAAGAGAGCATTCCAGAGGCGCCATTCTCCTGGGCTGCACAGGATGGCAACCCAGCCCCGCCGACCCCCGCCCTGCCTGCTGCCCCACCTACAACCTTCCTCTTCTCTAATTTGTTCTGTTTCTCCTCACCTGCCCGCTCAGACTCCTCTGAACAGTAGTGCAGGTTGTACACTGTGCAAACCTGTGTCCCCAGGAAGACGCTGTGTTACCCCTGCCATGCTCAAGTCCCCCTCCAAAGATCCCTTCTCAACGTCATTTCCTGCAAGCTTCTCTTTGCTAAATTCCTCAGGAGGGAAAACTGGCCTCCGTAGGGCTGATCCACATCCATCACCTTTGGCAGGGTGGGGCAGAGCCAAGGCCAGGTGTGCTCCACTCAGGAAAATCAAGGGGCCTTCTTTCCCAGTGAGCTGGCCCAAAGAGCTCACAGACCCAGAAACTCTTGCTCATCACAGTTTTGCTGTGCCAGATGTAAATTGTTCTCTAGGTTCACCCAAAGGCCATCAAAGCTATTTCATAAATAAGCTTAGGTCTTACCTTTGTGTTTTCCCCTTAACCTAGCAGGCCCCTCCCTGAGCACTATTTTACTGGAACTACATAAATATACCCCTACAGCACCCTGCACAACTCATAGCCTCAAGCATTTTTTGAAAGCTAACTTGTTTAATCTTCATAACCCGTCCCCCCCCCCACCATGATATAGGTAGTGACCGATTTTATGAAGAAAAAAACAAATCTCAGGCTGGGGTCACAGCACTGTGGGAGAGCTGTATTTGCGCCATGGCCTGCTGGTTCCAAAGCTTTCGTCCTTCATCCCTAAACCCCCAAGGTCTCTGCTTCCCCTGTCCCATCCCTCCACCCCTCCTTCTCTGCACCCCACCCCCCACATTCTGGCCTCACGCCTCAGGCCCTAGTGACAGCTGCAACAACCTGCCTTCCTGCCCTGATTCTGTCTGACATTTGTCTTCCTGCTCGGCTTCAAGTCTCTCTCAGTACATTGCTGTCCAGCCAGACCGGGACCCAAGCATTTAGAACCAATGCCGCAGGGCTGACATTCTTGTTGGGTGTGTTCTACACAGAACACATTCTTGCCTATCTCCCAGTCAGCCACCACAAGGGAGCCCTGGGTCCACCATCCATCCTGCTTGAACCTAGCTACCTTCACACAACAACATCATCGTCCAACAAGACATCGTCATCAGGGACGGCCACACTACCATAAGTCCCCCCTGATTCCCTGACCCTCTCCACCCCAAAGCCTCAAACCCCCACCGCTTCTGCCTCCACCCAGCCCATGGGACCAACATGGGGAATTGTCCCGTGATCACCTGTACGCACACACCATCCAGGCGTTTCTGTTGTCTGGTTATCTTCGGAAACCCTGGAAGGGGAGGAGGGGACTTGAAAACTTCTCTGCTTCCATTTTGGAAAAAGAACGGCAGAATATTTGCTTCACTACCTTATCTTTAAAGAAACCTGACAGGGAAAAGGCAGGCAGATAAGATCTATGACTTCATCAGCTTGTTCTCTGAAGTTGTTTCAGGCTTCCCCACCCCCGACAGGCCCCTTAATTTCCTGTTTTCAGTATCTAATGGCAAGAATACAGGCAGAGATACTCGGTGATCCTGGGGGTCAGTGCAGAAAGCTGGCCAGAGAGGAAGCTTTTAAGATCCAGCCTGGAATGTGGCCACAAGTCAGGAGCACATCTTCTTAATTTGGGTTTTATTTTTACTTCAACTCTGTGGTCAGTGGCTCTGGATGGTTTGTGGTCTCAGAACAGCTGCTGGCTTGAGATGCCTTCAATACAATTTGAGCACTCACAAGATTCCAAATGAAAAAGGAGAGAAAAAATTGAGCATTTCATAACAGGAATTCTTGACAACCTTTTTCTTTCAAGATGCTCCAAATGCCTTGCAGACGTTCTTGCGTCAGCTCTTGCCGCCTCCCACGGTGGAGGCCAAGGATCTGGTACCATCTGAATCATTTTATGGAGGGGAAAACAGAGACACCCACTTGTTCCTGCTTACACAGCAAGTCGGCATAACATTGTGACAGGTGTTTTCCCCGGGCCCCAACCAGCTTAGGGTGGAGAGAGAGAGTGTGTAATATGGGTCACAATTACAGTGTCAAGAGCAAGGAAAACCAACTATCTTTGCCTCTGGCCCCCTGCCATAGAGGTGCATTCCCTGGAATCCTAGTCAGCTTCATCTCTTCTATCACTGGAGGGTCCTTGGGTGGGCGCGGGGTCTGTTGCCATGGTAACACTACTAGCCGCTCTGCTCAGTCAGGAAATGGGATCCCCTGCAGGGGGCTTCACACAGAGCCATCCACTATCGGAGGGGCTGAGTGCGTGGTGTCACCACCGTCTATTGAACTTTCAGGGCCCCTCAGCAGGGCATCCCTTCCTCATGCTCACACCCGTTACTACTCAGGCCAGAGAGCAGACCTACCACCTGCTGCGGAGGGCTGGCCCTCTCTGGTGTGGGTCTGGGGCCCATTCTCAAGGTCAAATGTTGGCAAGCCTGATCTGGGGAGGTGCTATTCTTTGGGGTGGGAGAGGCTATACGAGAGTTGCCCTCAGAATCTTGTCCATCTCCCCTGGCCCTTACCACTTTTGTGAATGCCATCCAACTTCCAACCGCCATGCTTTCAGTTCCTTTGCCTCAGGGCTTTCTTCAACCAAGAAGTGTCTTTTGCTTGCTGCTGTTGAAAGTGTCAGAAGTGCTAGAATATTAACACCCTCCTAGTGCCCTCATAAGCAACCCTTCACCACTGAGGACAGGACTGGGTCTATCAATGCCCTGGCTCCCTGCCCTCGGCGGGTGTACGCTGAGGCCTGTATTCTACCTGAGCTTGTGAAGTGCACACACATGAAAAAAATACAGTGGAAGAAAAATGATCTCTGCCTTGTGAGCCTCAAGAGCAAGGAGTAGAATAAAACTGAGGAGGGATTTTGTACCTGTGAGGTAGAATATTTGTAGCAAGCTGTGCCCTCTTTCAGGAACGTGAGATAGGAGTGGGGTAGTGACAGAACTGCACCAAGATGGCAACTGAGTGCCCACAGAGGCAGGGAAGGGGCATGTTCAAGATGCCAGGTGTGTGAGAACTTCTGTGAGACTCCAGCCTTAATCCATGACGTACTGTGATGTCGCAGCCCCCCAGATGAGGTACGAAGTCCTCCCTGCAGCTCTGGAAGAAGTGAAAGTCTTTTTCTTTCTTTTGAGCACGAGTTACCCCTTCTCCACTGTTTGACAGGCAATAAAGCTCTTGGTTTGTTAAATAGGACCCAATTTCTGAATTCTTGGCTTCGGTCCCCAGCAAATGGACCTTGGGCTTAAGGGGCTGCTAACATGTGAAAGTATCCCTTCACAAATGGGGTCGAGACTGGGGAATTGTCTGACTCTTTCCTAAGCTGTTTGCGCCTTCCTTGTATGATTCCATGATTCGTAAAGCTTCGCCGTTCACCTACCCTTAGCCACAAGGTTCTGTGAGGTCTTGTACCAGTGTTTCCCCCTTGTATCCCAGGTCAGAGTGGCGCGGTCCCCTGGATTTGTCATCTGCCTGTTGGAGGGACAACATTCTAGGCGAAGCAGGAACCTGAAGGCAGCTTTCTGGATCGATGCTCCAAGGGATTTTTCGAGAACAAGAGTGTAGACATAAACTTGGCTTTTGTTCTGGACTTTTCTTCTTTATAATACAACAGTCCGTTACCTAAAGTAGTGTCCTCAAAGGCCACTGCCAAGGTGGGTCATTTAATCCGTGCCTGGAGCACACTCTCCCACTGGGGCAAAGCTGTTCGTGATCAACGCTTCTGTCAATCAGACCCCTGGTAGGGTGATGCCAAAGATCAAAGAACCTACCTCTCTCAGTGCAGAAAGAAGCCACCCCATGGCCAGGGTGTAAGTGGTGGCAAGACAGGAA
Organism: Condylura cristata; assembly: GCF_000260355.1. Classification (NCBI taxonomy): domain Eukaryota; kingdom Metazoa; phylum Chordata; class Mammalia; order Eulipotyphla; family Talpidae; genus Condylura; species Condylura cristata. The sequence continues at coordinate 21,290,943 of NW_004567128.1, read as the reverse complement.
GCCAGGGGGCAGGGCGCCCCCCTGCCTCCGGGTAGTCTGTATTCACTCCTGCCTTGGCTTAGAATTCTGTTCCTCCAACAGCCATGACCCCACACTTCCTTCATTAATTTACTCAACTGTCACCCTCGGAGAGACCTTTTTTTTTTTTTAAAGATTTATTTATTTATTCATATAGAACTGGGGTATAGGCCAGAGATGCGGAGGGTGAGAGGATTCACCAGAGACAGAGAGGGGAGCAGAACAGGCAGATCGACGAAGTACACTGCTGAGGGGAGCAGCGGGCGGGTCAGGAGAGGTCTGCCGCGCCATGTGGTCGCCTCCGGGGCAGGTGGGGATCGAACTCATGTGGAAGTGGCTTAAGCTTCTTAGTGCTGTGCTTTAACCTGCTGTGCCACCAGGGAGGGCCCCGGAGAGACCTTTTAAACCACCGTCTAAAGTAACCTCTGTTACCTGAATTTTCTTTTCTCATTTATCACAGCAGAGTGACATGTGATAAACTTTTTTATTGCACCCACAGTTGCTCCCACCACTAGAATATAAGCTTCTTTGGGATAGAGATTTTTTCCCCTCTTTTTTATCCACCACTCCAGTCCTAGCACCTAGAACATTGCCAGCACTTTCTAGAATCTCATATAAATACCACTAAAATGAATGAACAAATGGATGAATGAATGAAACAGACAACAGTTACCTTGACCAGAGGTAACACATTCAGTCAAGTGGGGGCTGAGGGAGAGTGGGGCCCCAAGCCCAACTGGCTCTGTGGCCTCTGGTCCATTTCTCTCCCCTGCACTGGGCTGATTAAATCTCTGAGTAACATGGGACTCATAAAGCAGAAAACAAGGAGAAGAGGGACGAGTTCTCAGTGGAGAGAGGACATCTCCTCCTCTCTCCCTCCCTCCCTGCCTACTTCTTCCCTTCTGTCTCATCCCAAGAAGCTTCTTAGGAAGAAAGCCCTCCCCAGTCTCTCCCCAGAAACCACACTCTGAACACTCGGATGCACAATCAACCAATTGTTAAGTCCTCGACAATACCTCATCAGCGAGCACAGCACTATAATTAAAAGTAAATCCAGCTCAAGCTTTTTAAAATAGGATCTAATTTAATTGGTGCGTTTAATCTATCACTGTCACTCCACGCCAACCAGGGGGAGCATGTCATCGCAGCGGTAGGTGGCGAGAGACTTAAGCAGGCCCCTCAGCAGGGTCTCGGGGCTGCCCCAGGCCTTGTGAACAGCTGGGAAGGGACAAGCAGCAGCATGCCTGGCAAAGGGAGACTACACAGAGGTCCGGAACCACTGAGGAACCAACTGAAACTGGGTCTGGCTGCCTGAGCCTATGTCCTGCCACCCATCACTTCGCCTCAAGCGCCTCGGTAGGGGGCTTCGGCATCACCTCATCCTTCTCTCCAACCTCCTCCAAAACAAATCTCAGGGCACTTTGTGGAGAAACCCAAGGGAATTCATTAAGGTAGCATTCAAAAGTTTGATGACTGGGGGGTAAGCCACCTGCCAGGGGGCCACTGTGTCTCCACTTAGCGTCAGCATTTGATTCAAACCCACCTTAGAAAAACAAACAAAACCAGCTCATCTTTTCTGATGACTATCACATGAAACATGGCAGTAGAACAGTCATTAGTGTTGTGATGAGAATCTTAAAAATCTTACAGAAATGGATTCTAATCCCGAATCAACCATTTACTGACTTGGTGAATTTTAGAATGTATTTGAACCCCCCTGCGCCTTCATTTCTTCATAAATTGGGGGTAACCCCTATTTCATATTTTTATGCTGAGGCTCAAGAGCTGCTGTTGCAATGGCAACTTGGTTGCCACTTTGCAGCAGGACTCCAATGAGGGACACAGCAGTAGTGAGCAGGTTTGCAAGGCGAGACTCTGCTGCTTGAGCAGATGCCCTTGATCCATTTATTGAAAGCCTACGGGCTGGTAAGTCTGATCACGTAACAGTGGGATGAGGAATAAGGTCTGGAGGGTGGGATAGGAATGGGGGACAAAGTTTTACAAGCGACAGGGAAAGGGACATCATGACCATCGTCAAGAGACATTTGCATCAGCGAAGTCTGATGTCATCACAGGCAGAGTTATCCCGGGACCGCCAAGGAGATAGTCACACAATCAGGTCAACAGCAGCCTGGGCGTCCCCGGGCCTGCCTCGTGACACTGGTCCACCCCCTCACGGTGCTTTCTGGATCACATCCCAAATGAACTCAAATCCTTGTCTCAGGGTCTACTTTGGGGGATTCCAAATCCAGACATTGGCATGACTCAAGCTCCTAATAAATAGCTCGGAATTACCAATATAGTCTCCAGAGCGTTGCAATACAGCTGTGGCGCTCCCATGTCTACACTTTGCCTGTGAATGGGCGGTCTATTTAGAAAATTCCTTTGATGCCCTTCAGGAAATATTCCTTTCCCAAAGTACAGGACACAAGTCAGCCTATATTCAGAAAGATTGCTCACTTAATGTCAGCATCCCCAAGACTCCTTGTACTCCAATGCAAAGGTCGACTTCGGGACAAGTGGGTCATGCTAACTCCTTAGGAATATTGGTGAGTGTTATGGTTTGAATTGTGTTCCTCCTCCAAAAAAATACAGCCCAACCTCCAGTACTTCTAAATATGACCTCATTTTGAAACAGGTTATTCGCAGATGATCAGGTTAAGATGAGGTCCTCGATGTGGGCCTTAATCCAGGACAAACTGATGTCCTTATAAAAAGGGAGATTTTGACAAAGTGATAGAAACAGAGAAGGAGAACACATGTGGAGGGTGGCGAGATGCTGCCCCAAGTCAAGGAGTCATCAGACATAGGGTGAGAGATCTGGAATCTTCCCCAACACCTTCAGAAGGAGCATGGCCCTGCCACCCCTTGACTTTGGACTTCCAGCCTTGGAAGCTGGGAGACACGTGTTTATGTCAGCCACCTCAGCCACTTGCTTTGTGGCACTAGCTTGTGACAGCCCTATCAGACTACTATTGAGGGTTATTTCTGTACAGGCCTTTGTGTGGGGTGGCAGGCACAGTGCCTGGACCGCAGGTGGGATTGCTGGCCTTTTTCTGTATGACTCTATGGAGTCCTGGATAAGATCAGGCCTTAGCATCTATAGCCCAGACTAAGCTTTTCTCCAGGGTCTTCCCACATTCCTCTTCTTAGCCCTTTGTTCCCAGAGATGTGCTGTCTCCCCTTCCCATTGCTCTGTGGCTACCACAGTTCCAGTACAGCTCCATGGAAATCTGCAACAGCTGCCCTCCCTAGGCCCTTCTTAAATATTCACTCAGACTTTCCCCTTGATCACCAGCAACACTCCATTTACCACCAAGTCAGTGGTTCATAACAGACAAAGCTGTATCCCTCTCAGAAGTATGTGCTCACCGGAAGAAGACTGACACCCCAAAATAATCCTCTAGGGGTAGGAAGACTGACACCCCACAATAATCTTCTGAGTGATCTTGAGGTCACTCAGCAGCGAGGGAAAATGCTCCTCAAACTCCCTGCTCTCAATGCCAACCTCACCTACTATCATCGCTGATCTGGTCAATTGGGGGGACCTCCCCAGGCCCACCCAGTGAAACTCTACCCTGCCCTGAGCCTTGGAAGCTGGACATCTGTGGGAGGCAAAAGCTGAGCAGTCCTGTCACCCCGCTTCTGACGGGTCTGACCAATGTCCGTCTCCGACCAGAGCTCAGAGCGTCAGCGGGCAGAGACTGGACTATTTGTTGTCCTGGCTTCATCAGCCTTCCCACCAGAGAGAAGCTGGTTCTGGCATCTTTCCTTGGCCTAAGCCTCCAGCTCCTGTTCAGTAGCTCTCTTCTGTAGCCATGGGACCTTTACTCCTTTTGACAGTGCCATCTGTTTCCTGCCCAGGGCCTGACTGAGACACCTCCTGATCTTGATCTTTGGGCTCCAATTTCACCTGCCACCATCCAGTCCATACCCCAAACTGTCTCAGAGTGAATTTTCTAAAGGCTCCAAACTTGTCCCTCCTTAAGCATGCGAGGCCTACGTTGCTTCCCGGGGGCTGCACTGTAGACGTCTTCCTCTGGTATGTTCAACGTCCTGCACAATCTGGCCCCAGCTTACAATCTGGCCACATCTCCTACTGCTTCCTGTAAAGCAGCCAAAGCCTTGGCCGTGCCAGGCGGCCCGCGCTTCACTGCACACGCCTTGCACGTTTGAGGCTCGCCCCTGCATTCCCTGAAGTTCATTGCTCCTCCTTCTCCTGAGGAACGTGCTTCCTCCCAGGCTCAGCCCAAATATCTTCTCCTGGAAGATGTCACTAATCTTTCAACTCTCCCAGCCCAGAGCAAGTTGCAAGCCCCCGCGTGGTCTGTATGTATCTTTCTCCGAGTCAGGCCTATCCCTGCAGCTAATGGCCTGACCGCTAGCCAGCTTGTATTTCCCATAAGGTGGTACATCTTGGAAGGCAGAGGATCAGGACAATGCCATCTCACCACCTGCAGCAGGCCCTGTCCATACCCATTCTGTATCCCCTTGGTCTTTATTGCCTTGGCCATCTGACTTACCTGTGGCCATGGTGGGAAATTTCCAATTACTGGCAATTTCCTAGCTCATAGGCCCGCCTCTCTCCACTTCCGGCTCTCAGGGTTTCTCCAGCAACTTAGGAGCTTGCTCTGCTGCAGGAAAGCACCAGCCTGAAATGCAGGAGAGGGAATCCCCTGGGGCCAAGGAGTTAAAGACCCTAAGGATGACAGTTGGTGGATTGATGCCCCAGGCTTCCTGGCCTGTGAGGGAGGATTCTCTGCAGGTTCTACACTGTGTCTCAGAGTGTCCTCAGGGAAAGTGCGCCCCAATTGCCCACAGCAGCAACTTGCTCATTAAAACGCCTGTCATTGGCTTTTCTTCCTCCCCTGTCTCACTTTTTTCACTCCCTCATTTGGGCCTCCCAGGTATTCTCCTGGATAAGCCATCTGCATCTCAGGCCTTGTCTCTGAGTTTGCTTTGGGAGGGGACCCCAAACTAAGACAGGACTTCATTGCCACACAGATCCTTGCACACAGCAGCTGCCCCCCAAATGTTACAACAGTCGGAGGTCAGGGACACAAAGTCTACCGGCCTGGTTTGGCCACATGAAGACCCAACTGGTATTCAGCAACAGTGTTGTTTCGAGGTGTCAGGGGCCCTCCTCGCTGGGAAGGTGCCACCCACATCTGCAGGGGTAGCTCAAGCCTCCCCCCAGGCAAGCTGCCTCCTGGGGAGACCAGCTCAGACAGGCAGTTCTGATTATGTATGCAAACGCAGGCCTGGCCCTGCCACTTCTGTGAGAGCCACAGAGCTCAGCTAAGCCACCCTGGAGAAAGAATCTTACAAAGAATACTAAAGAGCATCCAAGTGTGAAGAATGAAATACATGCGAGTTTTCTCTTTAAAAAATAGAAATCAAATTGTATTTTCATCTTGGCTTTCTCACAAGTCAGCAGCCCACAAATAGCCTTAAAAAGCAAAAGAAGACTTTATCCAGATTTCTGATCTGGGTTGAGACCAACCATTACCTTCATCAAAGTGAACCTCACTGACTAACATGTCTGTTTCTGAAGATGGTTTGCACCCCAAGGAGAGAGTGGGAGGGGTTGGGCCGGTGGGGTTCGTTCTCATCTCTACCTGCACAGAGAGCGCATTAGATTCAAGCCCCATGGAGCCCATTGGACCCATTGAGACAACCTACGTCTTGGAAATGAAGACCACACTGCAGCCTAAAAGAACAGTGCATACAAAAACTTGGTACAGTTGAAGGAACCACAATTTACCTAACTTCTGGGGGGGGGGTCTCAGTGATGGAGGGGAAAGAACTAAGAAAGGAAGTGTAGACACAATCACAGAAGAGACTGTGTGTCTTGCCATGGAGGTGGTACATGGACAATATTGGCAGAAATAAATTTAAGAAATTTGAGGAAGAGGATTAGAATGGCCTGGGTCAGAGCAGTATGGAAAAGTCAGGAGAGTCTGACTCCAAGATTAGCACTTGGAGCTAACAGATGAAAAACAAGGCCCATTCACTGAGCCAGTGGATCCAAGAGACAGAGGTGAAAGAACTATTTGGGTGGTAATGCCATGGCAGGCTGAAGAGCTCCGTTGGGGTCCTATGGGCTCAACATCCAGGGAGGAGACTTTCAGGTGGAGAGGTCCTGTGAACAGCTGGATGAACTGTCTTAGAGGAGATGTGGATTTTGTAGTCACCCACATGTGGATGGGAACTGAAACCACACAATCATTTGAGTTCCTCTAAGGATATGGTGGAATACTCCAAGAGGTCGGAGGAGAGCAGGAGATGATAGAAGGGCAGTCTGAGGAGGCTCCATCCATTGGCCAACAGTCAAGTTCTGCATAGATGCTCGAAAAGTCGAGATGAAGCGTGAGCCCCCACTTCCTACCATGTCGGTGAGTTCTTGGCTTGGTGCTTGGAGTTCCACATGTACCTGTCAACTGTTGGGGAGAGGAGAGTTTATTGAGCAGTTTATTGGCTGCCCAGACCCTTTGTCTGCTCTTTGAGTCATTTCACAGTTTATCAGCCCTTCAACCAAAGGCTGGACAAGGGAAATAAACTTTCCCCAGTCAATTTTATGACATAATCTATCAGTTCTTTGGAAAGATTTAGCAGAGAAATAATTCCAAATGATTAGTTGGTTTCTGTTTGTGGTTGTGTTATCTATGAATTTCATTGTTCAAGCTTGGGCTGGTGGGCTTCCTTAGAGTTAGTGGTCCCTTCCCTCTCAATATATACACAAAAGAGTATCACACCAATAAAAGGGAGACATATTTTTTTAACCTAGTAGGGAAAGCATAAGGAAATAGAAGTGTATGTTTAGCAAGCCTCTGAGGAAAGGGGAACTTCCTACATGTTGAAATGATAGAATAGACCAGCGAGGAAAAAGGCCAACCAATTTAACTTTGTATATAAAAATATTTGTTTGCATATAAATCATATATATGCACGCAATATTTATAAAATACTTGCAGCAAATCCCTTCCTCGTGTAGAGGGAAGGGAAGACAAACCCTGGAAGCTAATATTTCAGTGGCGAAGAGCACGAGCAGATAATTCACCGAAGAGAAAACACAACTAACTCACCAACATTTAGAAGAGTGTCATGCCTCATTAGTAAGGAAATAATTGCAAATTAAAATAATGAGGTGCCATTTTTCCCCAATAAAATTGCCTCAAAACTTACCTAGTGCTCTTGAGGGTTTGGTGAAATTGTTGCTGATGACGTCAATTATTGCAGCTACGTTGGGAAGACATTTGGTAAATACGAATGAAGATCCATAAAAATGTCCATATGCCTAGACTCAGCAATTCCACTTGTATCCAAAGGAATCTAATCTAAGGAAATGGTCAGAAACTGTATGCATGGGGGAAACACTTTATCCTTGGAAAAACGTAAGCATGCTAATGCAGCAAAATTACAAATTCCAACATCTAAACTTCAGGCTACAAGGTGCTGATAGACTAAATTGTGGGGTATTTACTGATGAGACATTTTGAATCTGTTACAAAATGAAGACCAAGAAGGTAGAATGGTATGTGGAAAAAGGAACATCACTTAAAGCTAACTGGAAAGATTAGCTTTAACTAACTGGGGAGATTTTCTCAAAGCAGGGGATATGATAATCACATAGACTTCCACTCACAATCACACACGTAAATTGAAACGTATAAAAAGGCAAGATGAGAGCCCTCCCTGGTGGCGCAGCAGGTTAAAACACTGTACTAAGAAGCTTAAGCCCCTTCCGCATGAGTTCAATCCCCGCCTGCCCCGGAGGTGATCCACATGGCGAGGCAGACCTCTCCTGACCCGCCCGCTGCTCCCCTCAGCAGTGTACTTCAGTTGATCTGCCTGTCCTGCTCCCCACTCTGTCTCTGGCCTGTATGAATAAATAAATAAATCTTTAAAAAAAAAAAAGGCAAGATGAAAACATACCCAAACGATACAGCCCAATGTAGCTTTGGGAGATGATGTTTCTTCCTTTCCCACTTTCCCATACATCATAATGACGAGTAGGAGTAGCTGGGTTTGGGGATCAAATAATGTTGGCTTCAAATCCTAGTTTTAGCATTAACGGTGTCATCTTGAACAAGTTATTTAAATCTGAACTATAAGATTCAGCTGTACACTGAGAATTTCAACAATTATCTCAAAAGAGAGCTACAGAATTAAGTAGAATGATGTGGAAACACATTCACCATTGTGCCTAGAACGCAGTAAATGACCAGAAAGTGGGAAAGCTTATTATTGGAGTTATGATTTAGCTAATATAAAAAAACTGTATTTTTAGAAACTTGTTGAGCCCCATGGACTGGGAAACAAAATTGTCCTTTATTTCCTGCCTCCCTTCACCAACCACCACCAAGAAAGATTGCCAGATTTCATTTAAAAGGTAAAATAATGATTGCTTTAGTTCATGTATATGAACTTCCTCATTATTCTAGTTTGGTTTTCTTTCAAGTTGCTTTTATGTCACCACCACCAGGCAGGATGTGCCAGGTGACAAGACTGTGGGGAGCTTTCCATGGAAATAAGTGCCCCCATTTCATATACCAACATGCTAGATCTCAGGAGTGTCAAGGGATTGGGCCCCCCACTCTGCCCAGGACTCCTTGGTGCCTTCATCCTGGGGGACTCATTTCCTGTTCTCCATACTCTGAACTTTTCTTTCTCCCTCCGTTGTGTGTTAGCAGCTGCCAGGGATTTTCTGGGACACCCTAACTGGAAATCCTAGGAACACAGGCTTCAGAGGACCTGCAGGAGGTTGAGTGTGTGTGTGTATGTGTGTGTGTGTCTTGAGTGGGTGGGGACGGGTGGGGACTTCAGGAGAAACATCAACTAGGGAGCAGGTGAAGACAGAACTGGAGGAGAGAGTGAAGAGCTGCAGCAAATTGTGTTGGATGAAAGAACACCTCCTCTCTCGTCAAGACATGTGAAACCTGGGAGCTTGGGTTTCCCTCTTGACACTATTTTCTTTCCTCCTACTCCTTCACCCCTGCTGTGTCAGCAGGACTTCTAGGCTCTCTCCCTTCCCCTCTACTCACCACACACACTTTTCTTCTCAGACTGGTTTGGACCCTGCCAGCTACCATTAGCTTTGTGATCTTGTTACCATCTTTGGTAGTCTTCCCCCTGGCCCTCCCCAATCCCAGCTCTATTTCTCATTCCAAGTACCAATAACACTGTTGGGGAATACAACACAAAGGTATCCAAGAAGGAGACGATAAACTGGTCTTACTCCATCTCATTGGAACTATTGGTAAGGAGTGGTCATCTCTCACTGGCCTAGGACTCCCCATCTCCCCACTAGACTGCTCCCCTAACATACAGCCACACATTGCTGTCATTCCTTTTCCCTCTTCAACCTCACAGCCCCACATCCAGCTCTGCTAAGGTCCAAGTCAATGCCTGATGGTTCCAGCCTCTAGCCTTGGAGTATTCCTGGTGAGGCCCTGACATTGTGGAGCAGAGGCAGTCTCTCTGCTGTGCCCTGTTCGAAACAGTCAGAGATAATAAGATGATTGTTGTTGTTTTAAGGTGCTACATTTTGTGATGATGGAATAGTAACTAGAATAGATTCCAACAATCATCACACCTAGTGACATCTCTGTGGTAGTCATCCCAGCAGACTTAGCATTCACATGAAACTATTCCTTTCTCTTCAAGACCCTCTCTTGCATGGCTAGAAGAGACTAAGAAGATGTGAGTAAATACAGAATGGGATCATGTCCAGTCATTCTAATTCTGGGGTGGGGGGGACAATGAGGGGAGGAGACTGACCCAGCTATTACCCTAACCTGACTGAGGCCTGACTGGACAGGCTGAAGTGACACGGCCATGCTCCCAGCCGCGCTCCGCCAACAATCTCTGCCTGCTCTGAAGGGCCCCCTACCCATCAGCATGGGCAGCCCAGCCCCGCAAGGAGGGCAAGACTCAGCGCAGGGGATCAGCCTGTCACTGCAGAGCCTGGTTGTGACCACTCAGACTGAGCGCCACTCACTCGTCTGTGGTTCAGCAGATGTCACATCTACCGTCTTTTGACCTGGCCCAGCCATGACTGTCAGTGAACATTGAGCTAGGGCCTGCTCTGCTCACAGCCAGACCCCTCTGTTAGCCGGTGGAGCTGGAAAATCTATCCTGGGTGGCATGAGCTAATGTCTCGTGTGTGCCAGGCCCTGTGCTAGAAGCTTCACAGACATTTCCTCCTTGCAGGCACGGGAATGTGGTTGTCAGGATGATGGCCCCCAAAGATGTCTGCATCTTAATCCTGGGAAGAATTGAGTGGGTTACACAGAGCCCGTCCTGACCATCCAGGCTAATCTCCCCATCTCAAATTTCTCAACTAAATCCCAGCTGCAAAGTCCTTTTGCCATATCAAGATATATATAATGGAATACTAGTCATGATGAAATATTGTCATGTGTGACATGCATGGACCTTGAAGGCATTATGCTAAGTGAAATAAGTCAGAAAGAGAAAGAAATACCACATGGCATCACTCATTTGAGGAATATAAAGGGGAAAAAAAGGAATTGAACAAATAAAACAAAAACAAACCCTGAAACTGACAGCAGAATAGAGGTTGGCAGAGTAGACGGAGTGGGGAGGGAACATGCAGAGGGCTGATCGGTGCTGGATGCTGACTGACGTCTGCTGGTGGGCATGGGGTGACATACACAGTTGCTGAGGTGGGAAGTATATACCTGAAACTTACACAGTGCTGTAAACTAATGTTACCTCAAAAATTGCAAGGAAAAAAATGAGATCATGGATTAGATCCTGGAACAGAAAAGAAGTATGTTAGTGGAAAAGCTGGTGAGCTTTGAATGCAGTCTGTAATTTTGTTAATAGCAGAGTGCCTACATTAATTTTCTGGGTTTTCTAAGTGTAGTGTGATCATGTAAGTCATTAAAATTATGGAAAATTGGGTGAAGGAAATATGAGAATGTTGCACTATTTTTGCAACTTTTCGGTGAGTCGAAAATTATTTCAAAACAGAAAGTTAAATGATAACAAAAATAGCACACAAAATAATGACAATATTTATGAAAACATTCTCTTACTTGGCATCTGAGATTCAGTTTCCTTGTTTCCTCTTTTACTGATGACTCTTTCTCAGACTCCACTGGTAAAGAGTTCCCTAGTGCTCCCCATAGGGACTATTTTGTCCTTCTGCTCTTTTTACACAACCCTAATGCTCACACCCACATCTGTCACCTGAAGGGCACCTCTTCTGAGCTCCAGCCTGAATACCTGCCTGCCACCAGCATTTCAGGCCCACCTGGATGTAGCTCAGCGAGACATAGCTGATGACTCTTCTCCCCTCTCATCCTCTGACTGCACCATCTGGTTCCTCCTGCTAGGTCTCCATTTCAGCAAGTGACCTTACCATCAATTCTCTGATCCCTGGTAGAAACATCCAATGCAAATGACCCAAGCACCTAAATTGTTTGCAAAGTTTGTCAACTTCTCTCTACTTCCACAGTCAGCCCCCTGTCATCACTTATCTAGAATAATGCATTCATCTTCTAACTGGTTTGTCTGCATCTTATTTCTTCCCTCTGCCTCAGCTTAATGACTGTCACCAAAAATTACTTTGAAGCACAAGTCACGGTCATGGCACTTTGATGACTGGCTTTTTTGGAATGAAGTGTAACTTCGATAACATTGGGATAAAGTCTTTTTCTCAGCTGGTCCAGGGGTAGCCAATTTAACCTCATCTCCCACCAGTCTTTGCCCTCATTCCTATCACCTAAGTCTCAGTTGCTTACAACCACTCTCTAAATTTGAGAGTGTTCTTCACCCCTCCATAAGCTTTAGGTCAGACTTTTCCTTCTACCTGGAATGACTGATAAAACCTTAGGTATCTTCTAGACCCAATTCAGATACCTTGTCAGATGAGAATCCTTCCTGATGCTACCAGGCAACAATGATCACTAATTCTTCCTGCTCTTTTTCTCTAGTAAAGTGTTTGTCAACTACTATTACTTTCATATGCTGACCCGTGACTATCGAGAGGATATAAACTGGCACCTAACACTCTATCTCTCAAGAAATCCTGAATGAATAAAGAGGGCACATAGATAAATATCCATAAGTGGAGGGGTGGAAACTGTGTGGATATTAGGTAGGTGGATTTATGGGTGAATGGAGAGCAGGTGGGTCTGAAGGATAGGTGAGTGGGAGATGGGTGGGTTGGTGAATGAATGGCTAGATGCATGGTGGGTCCATGGGGGAGATGGGCAGGTGGTGGGTGGTTGATGACCAGAGAATGGACATGATATTGGATGCATGGTGTGTAGCTCTATGGATCTGGACTGGGTAGCAAGCGGGTGGAGGAATGATGAATGGCAGGTGGGTGAATGACCAGAACATGGATGGTAGGTGGATGGATAGGCTGGAGAGGGGTTGGTGGGTAAACAGAATGGATATGGTGGTGGTTGTAGCACAGTGGATGGAAGAAAGAAGAGAGGTGGGTGGATGAAAGTGGATGAAGTGGAATTTTGGATTGATATCAAAAAATATCTTAGAATGAAGAGAGTGAAAGGCCTTTACAGAATCATGTGCCCTGAAGTCAGATGGCTGGGAGAGGGCTCAATGTCAATTCAAGGCCTACTTTGCCAGTCTGACCCCTATACTTGGGACACTTGGGGCAGGGATCTGGTCATTTCTATCTCCCATAGTCTATCAGAGCTTTAGTCTTGTTCAAAGGGGCTTAATCAATGTTTGTCCAGTGGAATGTCATTCTTCTAGATTATCTGTCTTGTAGCAGCTAGAAAAAAGTCCTTTATTTGGTTCAGGGGATAGGGTTGACCTCTCTTTGGTCATAACCTATACCTGCTTTTCTTGCCCTTTTCCAATACAGACCATGTGTCATCTTTAATGTCTTTGGGCGAACTCAGCAGGTCTCTTGACTCCAGAATCCTAAGGTTATGAGTCATGAGATGATGCTAACTACTTCAACACGTGCAGAGTCTAAATGGGGAACCAAATATATTTTTCTGAGAATCCCACCAGAGCACGAACAAGCCAAATACCTTTGCTTAGGGCTAGAATTTCATCTATTCTGGCAGAAACACTAGCAACTTCAGGTTGTACTGACCAGAAGCCTTGTTTTATAATTTCCTAGTACTTTATTGAGTAAAAATGAGAAAATAAATAAAGTATTATGTAATAGTTGTACCATGATTGCAAAATCTTCCCGAACAGGGTGACCACAGGGGCATGTCTAGCTCCTTTAGTCCTTAAATTCAATAGGCCCACCCCAGACCCCTCACCTCTTCCAGGTGATTTCCAGCTTGCTGTTCCCGCCCCCTGTTCAGCCCACAGCCTTGACTTTCCATTCGAGCTTGTAGACTAATGGCTACCCGGTAGCCACAATTGGTTTTGGTCAATAGGGCTTCTGGGAGTCCTTGTATTCCATTGGAATACAAGCTGATGGTTGTATACAAGCTATTCCATAGCTTCCTTTGCTGAGACTCTGTACTTCTCATGACTTTGCAGCCCCTCCTCTCCCCCCGTCAAGTCCGCCCTCCTTCCTCTAACCTGCATGGAAGAGCAGGGATCTGTATCATGATCCACAGGATGAGAAGGCTCTGTGGTTGCTTCTCCTGGCTTTGTGACGGGAATCCTCATGACCCAAGGGCATAACCCTGGCAGCCAAGGAAGGTTGCATCATAGGAGACACTTTAAATTAAATAGTATGGTCTAGGTTCTTGGGCTCCGATGTGTGGTCTGGGGCAAAGGGGCTGGAATGGAATACAGAAACTTGGACTCCACTCTAGACCCCTGGAATCAGGACCCTATTCTAACGAGATCTCTTGGGGATTCAAGTGCACAGTAGAATCTCAGAAGCCTTGGACATGATGACAAAATCTCAGTGTTATCTAGCCAGTAAGTCAAAACCCTCATCAGTGACAAAATGTCTTATCTTCCTCCCACCGACAAAAGTGACCCACATCTCATGGAAAAGCTCTGTGCTGTAAAAAAAAAATACAATTAAAAGCCTGACTCATTTACCAGCCATTAATACCTTAGCATACAATGATTTTCAGTCAGAGCAGAGCAGTCACTCAGAGTAGTTCCATGAAGGACAACAAACAGATCAGATTTGTTAGGGAGGACAAATGGATCAGGCAGGTGAGACACAGTCAGACAGCACTTGGCATGGGGAGGAGGGACAAAATGAGGTTGGGAAGTACAGCAGGAAGGGGTGAGCAGTCCCTAGAAGGAGAAATAGGGGGCTGAACGCACCTACCAGTGATAGACTGAACGTGTCCTCAAAGTCTGATGACAAAATCCCAGCCTGCAGAACGTGGCTGTATTTGGAGATGGGGCCTTTTAAGAGGTGACTGAGTTAAAATGACGTCATTAGAGTGGTCCCTAGTCCGGTCTGACAGGCGTCTTTACAAGAAGAGAGTACAATACAGGTACACATGGGGAAAGGCCATGGGGGAGACAGAGAAAACAGCATCTCCAGGCCAAGGAGAGAGGCCTCAGAATGAGCCAACCCTGCTGACACTTTGATCTTAGGCTTCCAGCCTCCAGAACCATGAGGAAAATATATGCTGTTAAGACTTTCCAGTCTGTGGTATTTTGTTATGGCCTCCTGAGCCGGCTAAAACACTGCTTTTCCTTGTCTGGCTGCTCCACCCAGAACTAGTCAAGGAAGGAAGTGCACCACCTGAGGTAGTAGTGTCGCTCTTTCAGACACAGATCCTACTTCTTCGCATGAGGGTTAAGAAGAAAGGTCGGCTGGCTGAATCCAGATCAGAAGCCTTCTACCCCTCAAAGTTTCCTTTCAAACTCGTAGACACATTCCCCGTAAAAGTGCGCACAACAGGCCCTCCCTGGTGGCGCAGCGGGTTAAAGCACAGCGGGCTAAAGCCACTTCCGCATGAGTTCGATTCCCGCCTGCCCCGGAGGTGACCACATGACGTGGCAGACCTCTCCTGATCCGCCCGCTGCTCCCCTCAGCAGAGTACTTCCTCCATCTGCCTGTTCTGCTCCCCACTCTGTCTCTGGTGAAGCCTCTCGCCACCCCTGAGCCTCTGGCCTGTACCCCAGTTCTGTATGAACAAATAAATAAATCTTTAAAAAAAAAAAGTGTGCACAACATTTTGCCAATTACATGGGTCCTTTCAATCAGGAGAGGGCAAAGTGCTTTATAATAAAAATAGCTAATGCTTGTCACAGTTTCATACATAGCAGAGCTGCTCCCCCTGCTGTGATCTATTGAATCAGCCCCCACTTCAGGGTTATTACCAAAAAAAAAAAAAAAAAAAAAGCTAACACTTCCATAGCGCCTAGTCTGTTCCAGTCACTGTTGTAATCAGCGTGCACGTGTTAATTAACTGTATGCACGCGTTAATCCACCGAAGCTTGCAAACCAGATTCCTTGATTTCTCTTCTGCAGTGGAAACGTGTGGTTCCAACCTCCTTTGTGAATAAAGAATTTAAAGGTCAGGACCTTGCACCCCAACTCTGGAATGCCACCTCGTAGTTGACTGAAGTATTTTTTAAAATTGCATCACACCATGATTTTCCCATCCACCCACCCTGCTTCCTTCCCTTCCCTTTCAGGAGTTTTGATTCTTAAAGAATACCTTAATCTCCACCTTGGCGTCAGCTTCCTGGGACACTCACCCTTCAACACCTCACTTACAAATCAAGAAGCTGAACTGCAGAGCAGTTATATGATTGTCTCACGGCCACACCATTAGGTGGTAAAACTGGGGTGGGAGCCCAAGTGGTGAGGCTCCAGGACCATACTTTGAACCACGTAATCCCGCTCAACGGGTAGTTGGACATCAGCTCTTTCTTCAATGGAATGTGACCTAGAGAAGGTGGCTGTCTGGCTCTCCCCTCCCGTTGTCCTGCAAGTCTATTAGAAGGCAGGTGAAATGGATTTCCTCAGGGGGCACCAGAACAGTTTTCCTTAAGAGGCAGCCTGAGGGACCACCCGTGGAGGCTCTCCCAACACCTGCAGCCCAAGTGTGTTTTCCAGGCCAGCATTTACGAAGACAGCCTCCCTTTCTCTGGTCTTCCCCTCCCTGCTGCTGCCCAGCTCATGTAGAAAGACGGTGTAATTGCTCGCCTCGTAGAAGCAACTGAATCAGGGCCCCTCTGCTGATAGCGTTAGTGACAAGTGATCGCATCAGGACACTGAAACAGCAGCCAGGGCCCGGCGCCGGTGTTATTTACTGGTCCATCAGGTATGATTCCGGAGTTTAATTTTATCTTCACAAACTTACAGGTGCAAAACGCAGGATCAGCCCGGTGAGAAACCAGGCTAAACTTGCCTTCCCCCAGCTTCCACCCCCAAGAGCTCTCAGGGTGGCACACTCAAATTAAATCATTATTGAGGAGGAATAATCCTGGTAGGTTCAGAAAATCAGTTTTAAATTCAGCCTGCTAGCAAAATTCTGAATGTATTTACTTTCTAGATTTCATTTCTCCATCCATATTAAAGCTCCGTGGCATTATCAATTATGGGTTTATTGCAAAGCACAATAGGATTCAATCTGGAGGAATGCCTTAGGGTATGTCTTAGGAGGACGATAAAGCTAATAGTAATGGGTCTACAACTTCTAAGGCTAATTTTCACAGTTACAAATTTCATAAATAAATAGAAGGCATGTCAGTTTCCAGTCACCCAGCTTGAGGTCTCTCACACTGATAAAACAGGACCTTCCATCATACCCCAGAGATCAGGGGACTCCTGTTTGAGTCCTGGTGGGCTGACTTGAAGTTCCTTTGATCCCTTGTGGAGGAGAAGTGAGCAGCTCTGCTGGAGCCGTTCCAGAACCCCTCTGCTGCTCTATCATGAGGTCAGGAGGAAAGTGGGCCCCAAGCCATAGCCATCCCTGGAATCTGGGAGGTTGGCCATCCACGCTTATCCCAGAATATAGCTAAACTCAGCCAGTGGGTAGGGTGGAGTGTCATATGTTAGTGCCAGGGTGCTGGAGCTGGGCTCCAGGTGCTGGGCAGGACAGAGCTACATCTGGCCCAGCCTGGGGTCTCTTTGGTCCTTTGAGAAAAGAAGGCAGCAGTGGCAGGAAGGTGGCATTGCCATGCTCCTGGCTCTTCCCAGACAGGATCTTGCACACGGGGGGATGGGCCCTCCCCCCACCTCTGTAGTTACTGTAGATGCCTGCACTTGCACACCTCATACCTGACCGACCATCGACTGTCAGTACTCTGGTCCCAGAGTTGCATCCCATGGCTGGCCCCAGGTGGTGGCTGTTGGTTTCTAGTTGGCAACATTTCACTTCAGGGGTAGATCTCTAGTCTCTCCACACTCTCCTCTCCATCTAGGCCAGTGAGCACAACAACACAGGAGTGCAACGTTAACCAAAAGGTTAACGTTGGGGACAGGAACTAGGGGACAGGAACCAGGGAGGCGTCTTTCCGCTTCCCTTCAGGGGGTCCCAGCAGTGTCAGAGCCTGGCTGCTTGTGGTGGCAACTTTAACACACATTTGCATTGCTGTGTCCCTTTTCTTGCCCCCCTCTCCCTGCTCCCTCTTTCCTGATTCTTGGGATCAGCTTTCAAGCGAACGCCCTGCCCCCAAGTGTTAGTCTCAGGTCCCGCTTCCAAAAGAACCCATGTAAGAGGCACATCATTGTCTTTGTTCCTTTGATAGGATAAAGACAGTCCATCTTCCAATAGTTCTCGTAAGATGCACAATTGTAACTTAGCAGGGAGAGACATTACTCTCCCTCTTCTCTATTCATGTGGAAGCATCATCAGGGGGGTTTATGTGTCACCTGAGAAGGCAG
This sequence comes from Condylura cristata, assembly GCF_000260355.1. Taxonomy (NCBI): domain Eukaryota; kingdom Metazoa; phylum Chordata; class Mammalia; order Eulipotyphla; family Talpidae; genus Condylura; species Condylura cristata. The sequence continues at coordinate 21,273,146 of NW_004567128.1, read as the reverse complement.
GGAGAGAGGAGAACCAAGAAATGTAAGATCAGCAATGGGGTGAGAGGGTGGCAGGGGCATGGGACTCAACAGGAGTAACTACAGCAAAGGCCAGTGGCAGGAAGTGTGCCCAAAGTGTGTGTGTGTGTGTGTGTGTGTGTGTGTGTGCGCGTGCCTAGGTATGTGTCTGTGCCCATGCAGAAGATGATTATATGTGTGCCTCTGCTGAGAAGGCTGCACAGCTTTTGGGTAGCATGAAGGTACACCCATAGGTGGTGATGGGCCCAGCCTAGGGCAGTGAGCTGGGGTAGAGACTCAGTGACCACCACTTTGTGCCTGGGACTCAGTTCTGTCTGAACACATTTTGTGTCCTCAACAATGATGTCCAGAGGTCAGTAGGACCAACAAGTTTGTGCAGCTGTTACTGTCCAGATGTGGTAGGTAATCCCCAAATCCATTCAGAAATTAGTAAGTAGATGTCTCAGGAGTCTTTAAAAAATCAAGTCAGCCTGAAAACAATACCTGCTCATAATGGGTAACATTCCTCAAAGCTTACTATATGCCAGGAACTGTTCTAAATTATTTGCCATATATGAGCTATGTACTCCTCATGACAGCCTTATGAGGTGGGTACTGCTATTATCCCTTCCTACGGGTGAGGAGACGGAGGTACGGAGTGGCAAAGTAACTTGCTCTAAGTAACACCGATTGTAATATGTTAGACTAGGATTTAATACAGACAAAACTGTGAGCCAGGCAAGGCATTTTGGTGCTTTAGAGACATAGACGTCATAGGAGACACATTTCTGGCATTCGAGGACTCTAAAATTTATTGGAGGAGACAGACATTTACACAAATAACAAAATATGAAGCAAAATGAAATAAGCCCCATAATAGCCTCTAGAGTACCATCCTCTGTTAAATAGCCTCTGATTCTATGGCTGATGTCTCACTGCAGCTTTTACAGGAACAGGTGCTTGGAATTTGGGGGTAAATGTGCTTAGAGTCTCAGGAGCAGACGAGGTTGGGTTGATGTGTTAATTCAGATGAAGTCTGGCCTCTCAGTGCTGCTGAGAACAGGACTGTGATCCTCCTTCAGGGGCTTCTTGCTGAATCACTCCCATCATGCCAGGTTTCACGCATATGCATGTTGAGTGCCCCAGCTGCTGTGGGCATGTTCCCACTTGTTTTAGGCAGCATCAATGCTTGGGTCAGGCCCAATGGGCAGACTTCCTTATGTCTGTACCCTGCTGAGTACCCTCCTGAAACTGCAAGGGGACATAGATTTGGGGCTGGTGGGACTCTGATAGACTATGAACCAAGTAAGTGAGGAAAGTCCTTTCAAGGGTAAAAAGGGCATGGATGAGGCTCACAAGGTGAGTCTAAAGTGAAAGAGATGACATGACCGCTCAAAGAGTGAGACACTGAGTTCCTGAATTTCCATTCCTGGTTCAAGCTTACAGAAGACTTGCTATTATTTATTTCCTGCTCTTGGGGCTTTGGAAGATTTGGATATTCACGAATAGACCCTCTTTTTTATTGAGGTTAGCTTGAGTGGGTTTCTTTACCTATCAGACAAAATAACCTTTTATTATCATTTTTAGACTAAAGAGAGTTAATTGTCATATTATGGCATTTCAACAAATAATAAGAAAGAATATTAAAGAAGTCAAAAGAATGTGCACAATAAATATATGGGTGAGATGGTTTCTTCTAAAATATAGTAAGAATTAATTGAAACTTATGAAGCCAATATCCAGACTCCATGATATTAATGGGTCAAAGGAAATTAATGAAAATTTTCACACAGGAAATTCTAACTGTAAGTCAATGCCTAGGAACATATTAACTTCATAGTGACAATAGAATGTATTTATTTGGACTTTATATATTTATTGAGCACCATTATCTTCTAGGAGCTTTGCTAGAGTTGAAGAGTATGGTGTTGAATTTGTCCTCAATGTGCTTACAGTCTAGGTGTGGAGAGAATAAGTTAAGAGAGCAGTAGCAATATATTGCTACTGTTGGAAAATGTAGTAATAAATACATTACAAAAGTTGGAAGTGAAGGAAATGAAACTCGTAAGGTGACAGGGTCAAATAAAAAGTTAAGTTAGCATAATCAATCCATGGATTGATGCTGAAGTGCCCAGGGAGACTATCCGAAAGAATAGAGGCTTTAGAGTAGATGGAGAGTTTGAGCATAAATGTGGAGTCAGGAAATAGGGTTATGGGTGAAAGTGATATCTGTATAAATTTGATACCTTATGAGGATGAAAAACTTTTGAACTGATTTGCCATCAGTCCAAGATAGTGGTAAGTTTCCTGTTTTCTTTTCCCAGGGCTTTAGGTAATAAGTTAGACTCTCAATGAGAATTCAAAGCTCTGTAAAGTCTGAATTTATACTACATGTATGATATAGGAATTTCTCCAACCATAAAACATGGCCCTAGAAAGCAAAGGCAAACCTCCTCTTCAGCAATGCTGCCATATTCCAGGGTGAAAAAGAGTCCCATGCAATCTCCAAAAAACAAAAACCAAAAACCTACTAAAGATGATTTATTAATAAAATACCTTACAGACTACAAACTATGAGCAAGCATCATTCACATGAGGGAGAGTCGGCAGTAAAAGAAATAAACATATTAAAATATAAGCTTGCATCCCAGTAACTTGAGGTAATAGAATAACTGAGTGAGACTATACAACAAATCAATTTAATAATTAAATCAGTAAAAGAAGAATATTATAATGAAAGGATATAGCCCCATGTAATAAAAAGAAGCAAAAATATTTGAAAAATAGGCAAGTAGAAGTTTTGGAAATTAAAAATAAGATGAAATTAAGCTTTTAATGGATGAGTTCAACTGAATAATAAAATAATCTGAAGAGAGATTTTGTGAACTTCAAGTTCGCTGAACAAATCACCTATAATATATAAATATAAAATGAAAGGGAAACAAAATAGAGGCTAGACAATTATGGAGAATAAGCTGATAATAAAAGTCTCAGGAGTTGAAAATAGAGAATGCAGAATACAATAGAAAACACAGGGGTGTGTCAACATGAAAAAATCTCATAGTAGAGAACATTTCAGAATGAATGAAATCCATGAGTCTTCAGATGGTAAACGAGTCCCAAGAGTAAATGAAAATTAATCCACAGTTAGGTTCATCATTAATAAAATAAGAAAGACAAAGAGAATGTCTCAAAAATAACCCAAAGGGAAAAGGAATTGATAAAGAACAACCATTACAAAGTGACAACAGACTTTGTAGGAGTCTATGTGAGGTCCAGAAGAAACAATGGCTAAAATATGGAGGAAAGAATAACTGTGAATTCAGTGCTTTATACCCATCTAAACTATCATTCCAGGGTGAAAATGACAGTGATTCAACTGAGCATTAGTAAAAGTGAGTCCACACGTGCCACCTGATGTGATGCAATATCAAACAGGCAGTATTGCCTATGTGGTATTGTTAACAATGTTTAAACTGACAATGTTTAAACTGAAAATTTAGAGACAGTGGGACTCTTCTGAATTAATAGTACTAAAGATGCTTAATTACAAATGAGGGAATAATGAATTTGTGGCATACACACATACATTGGAATACTGCTTTGTTCAGCTATGAAAAAAGATGGGAGTCTTTCCAGTTAAAACTAAATGGATGGACACATGCCTTTTTGCAGCAACAAGGATGGAGCTGGAAAAGATCATGCTTAGTGAAATTAAGCCAGAAAGAAAAGGAAAAATACCGGATGGTTTCACTCATAGCAGGTGTGTAAAGGACCAAGGGAGAAAATAATAATAATAATGAACAACTATATCCCAGAGACATTTTACGGGAGTGGAGTGGGGACTGGGATCAAAAACAGTGGGAGGGGGGAGTGCACTGGACTGTGGTGATGGCACACGGGTGATCAAGTGATGGGAAGCCCACGGAGATTACAACTGAGATGGGAAAAGGCACAAAATAAAGTAAAAATAAACTATTATGTCAAAATTAAGATAAAGAAGAAAAAAATGGAAAAATAAACAACATGGATGGAACTAGAGGGAATTATGCTAAGCAAAATAAATCAGAAGGAGAAAGACAAATACTGGATGGTTTCACTTACATGTGGAATATAAAGGAAAAAAAGCAAAGAAACAGACAAAACCAAATGACAAACCAACCAACCAACCCTGGAATATGACTGCAGAATTGAGGCTACCAGAGGGAAAGGGTGGTGGGGCAAAGGGTGAAGGGACCCCAATGGACTGTGGTGGAGAATTATGGGTGCTATGATGATGGGCATGGTGTGGTAATATACATTTGAGGATGTGTGAATGTATATTCCTAAAACCGTATAGCGTTGTGAATCAATTTGCTGTGAACCAGTGTTAATGCAATTTAAAAAAAAGGGACTTAAGAGACATAAAAATTAAATACAATGCATGGTCCTATGCTGAGCTCTGAATAGAACAAGTCAGCTGTAAAGTTTTTTGGAAGTATTAAGTAAATTTGAGTATGAACTAAATATTAGATGATATTGAAGAAGTGCTGTTAAACTTTATTTCATTTGCATGATAGTGATATTATGTTTATATTTAAAGTCTTTTTAAATATTTATTTGTAGATATATATTTATGTCATTGTTTATTTTGTATAAATAGCTTTTTTAAAGATACATATTAAAATACTTAAGAGTATGTACTAGTCAGGGTCACATGGAATAATAAAGTTTAACCAAAGGTCTATTTACAAAGGTGTGGGCAGAATGTGGAAAAAAAAAGGAAGTAGTTGAAACATCCCCAAGCTATAGGAGTTCTCAATCATAGATCTTAAGGGGAAGAAGAGGGAACTGTCCCTGGGATCTGGAGAAAGATCTGTAACTATAGTTCTAAAAACTTCCTGCCAAAAGTTGGGGGTCTCAGTGAGAAACAACTATTGCCAACTCAAAACAACTTCTACTCTTCTGTCGGATCCTTCTATTGACCAAACCAAACTGAGAGTCAGAGGGCAAGAGAGTCTAGGGATCAAATCATAGAAGTCAATTTCTCAAGAACAGGGCGGAGTAGAGAAAGGAAGGGGGAAACAAAATTATTCATCACAAGGTAAACATGAAGATCCCTGAATCTTTTTTTTTTTAAGATTTATTTATTTGTGCATACAGAACTGGGGTACAGGCCAGAGGTGCAGGGGGCAATGACAGGATTCACCAGAGACAGAGTGGGGAGCAGAACAGGCAGATTGAGGAAGTACACTGCTGAGAGGAGCAGCGGGTGGGTCAGGAGAGGTCTGCCGCGCCATGTGGGTCACCCCTGGGTCAGGGATCGAACTCATGCTGAAGTGGCTTTAGCTTCTTAGTACTTATTGTGTATTAGAAATTTTTCATAACAAAAGTAAAAGGAAATAAGACTAAAAACAATATAGATTTAAAACAAAGGCCGAGAGAACTGAGATTTATGATCCTAACCAAAAGAATTACTTAAAGGATTTACTTCAGATGGGGAATTCAGCAGTTAAACCCAGAAGGAAGTTATAGGATGCAAAAAAGCAATGCTAAACAATGACCTTATTAAATAGGATCATGAACCTAAACAAGCATTAACCAAGAAAGAAGAAATAGTTGGAAATCACAGATTAGTATGGAAAGTGATATTGCAGGTGGAGAGACATAGAAGACATTTAAAAATATACAGAAGAAAAGAGAGAGCGAAGGAGGGCTTCCTGAGAAAGGAAGGAGGTGCAAATTGACCTCAATTGTAAAAGTCAAACGGGATTTACTGAAGAAGGTCAGAGAGAGGGACAAACCTGGCAGAGGGCTCAGAATCAGAGAGACAGTGTCCCAAGTGTATGCACTGTCTTGATAAACTACGATGTGGGGATGTAGGGAAACCATGCAAGTAAAAGGCACAGCTCAAAGGACTGTGAAAAGTCAGATCTCAGGGACGCCCAGATAAAGCCTGGGGAACAACCAAAGTTGTTCCTGTAGAGAACAAATTTCTGTAGAGAGACGATCTGATCAGATTTGCATTTTAGAAATGAAGCTCAAACTCACCTTCGAAGGAGTGGTTGGAGAGTGTGGAAGCCAAGAGAAGGCTACTGTGGCAATCCAGATGAGGTTGGATGAAGGTCTGAAGTAAAGCTGTGGGAGTGGTGATAGAGAAGACACTGATACAAGAGTCAAATGATTTAGTGATTGGTGAAGCCAGGGGGGCAGTGGGGAGTGGTGACGAGGGAGAACCAGGATACGAACACGGCCTTTGACATTCCCCTGGGTGATGTATTCTGGTGAAATCATGGGACTGTTGGCCCTTGACAGGATCCGCATGGGAGGTGAGGTGATAACTCAGTTTTGTTCAAATCTAAATACCTAGGTTGAAAACTATGAATTTTGGGTTTGGGGGAGGGGGTGGAACCATGGACATCAACCCTAAATTCAAGACAAGAAGAAGGGGAGGGGAATGGGTCATGCTAGAAATCTTCCCCAGGGTATTAACCCACCCCTCTGAATTATGCATGTGCACACACACAAACCCCTTACTGACCAGACTCTCTTAGGACCAGACATCCCTAGCATCCCAGGAGGCTGGAAATATAAAGAAGAAGATAGTCCTAATTGGCTTAGACAAATCATGATCCTGTGCCTCGAGGTGATGTATTGCTCCAAAAACAGAACTAGATTTGGACTAGCAAGGAAGGAAGAAGGGTGTTAAGTATACGACAATCATATTAACTAGACTGGGATTTGGGAACACAGAATTGCTGGCAGGAAGGGTAAGAGCTACGACCAGATGCCCCATTCTGAAGCCTAGAGATTAAGGCCAGGATATATCCTGGTCTGCCTAATGAGAGTGAATAATTGACCCCAGATTAGGGCACATCAGAGTTGGCGATAGAATCTAAGGGAGACTGAAGACTCAGTGGGTTATTCTGGGGCCCAGGACAGGGCTGGGTGTGTAGAAGGGTAATGCAGTGGAGGTTGTAGGGATTCAGGGAAGAACATGAGAAAACCAAGTTAATGTTAGATTTTCTATGAGGTGCAGGAAAAAATAAATCATTCCTAACCAGTGTGGTGTGTTACAGCCTTAGTCTCCATCTGAATTCCAGTGCCAATGACTCATCCTATCCAAGGGCTTCTACTCTAATTCCCACAAGATCTTGGGTCGTCTTTGTTTTTGGAGTCCTGACTCCAAGCTGAGCTAGGGCCCAGCAGCCCCTTTCTGGGAACCAACTTGATGGACGTTACCTGCCGGCCTCAACCTTCCTGTGCTCCTGTCCCAAAGCCCCTCGCGGTGTATGCTCGGCCTGTCTTCATTATAGTAGAAATTCCTGGAGGAAGAGTAAAGTTGGAAGCTCTCATCCATCTTTCCAACTTCCATAGTGCTTCATACAAAGTTTCCCCCAAAGTGTTTGTTGGATTCAATTCTATTAAGTTGGGGAGGAATATAATTTAGTGGTTAAGGGAACTGCCTTCAGAGTCAATTTTTCTAGGTTCAAATCCCAGCTCTGTCACTTATTAGCTATATGATCTCTGGCAATTGGTATTGTTCAACACCTTTTGAGGGGATAATAATGGTACCGATCCCCCAAAGATTGTTTTGAAGACATAAAGCACTTAGAGCAATGCCTGGTATAAAGAGAACACTAGGTATTTGTTCTTTTAATTTAAAGTGCCATTGGTGATGGGTTGACACAGTTAAAGCTGCTCCTGGGGAAAGCGCGTATAGTTTTCCTTCTCACCCACCACACTTTCCTTTATCCTCGTCTTCTTCCTTAGGAAACTTCCACCTGTCTTGTGTCCTTACTGTGTCCCATCTGGTTCTGTGTTCCAGGTCAACGGTTTTTGCTCCAAAATGACTTTCGTCACCCTGAACCTTCTAAACCTCTAGGTCCCAGTTATGTGTCATGGTGGGAAATGCTCTGAGCCATGATCTACCGTGAGTGAGCTCCTAACTAGCTCTGGATGGTGCTTCACTCCTGACGGGAGTTTACATATCATGGGAGCAGGTCTCAGATAATAGGTAGAGGGGTAGTTTTAGAAAGAGAGTAGTATTTTGTGTGTGTGTGTGTGTGTGTGTGTGTGTGTGTATGTTGGGAGTGTCCCTTTAGGTGTCTTTTAAGTCACCACTTAGGCCACGGATTCCATTGGTTGTGAATTGGTTTGGGACACAGGATTCAGGGTTGTGTGGGCATTGCTAAGTGGGCCACTTGTGCTCACTGGAAATGGAAGTTCCAGGAATTGTTTCTGTAACTGACCAGGTCTTGAGCTCCAGAAATGCCCCAATGGGCAGATACCTACAGTGCCAAAGGATGAGGTCATGCCAGTGATGGAAAGTTCAGAGCAACAGACCAGGAAAAGGGGACTCAGAGCCCGTCTAGATTTCGTGGAAGGAGATGATCCCCCTCGGTCTCATCCCATCTCCTGCCTCCCAAGGGGGAACTAGTTCAAAGCAGTAGATACATAGGCACACGGAACTCAGACTCATGCCATGCACCCCCACAGTAAGAGCAAAGACAGCAGGTGTGATTTGCAGGCTGGGAGAAATGGACTTCATCTGTAATCGTACATTATGTTTTCAGAGTACTTTTCAGCTTTTAAAGCACTTTCACATGCATTTTCATATTTATCCTTGTAATAGGTCTGTAAGGTAGGTAGAAGAGGGGGAACCTGAGCCAAGAGGAAGGCTGACTTAGCTTAGCTGTCCTTAAACAATCCCTCTCGCTCAGTATTTTACAAAACAAAATGTAGTTTGCGGCCTCCTGGCCCCGTCTAACCTGTGTGTCCCTGGTCTGGCAGCCCTGTGCCCAGAAGGGGCCCCAGCCCTCGGGGTTTGGGTGCTAAGCCCCAAGGCCTCAGAATCTTTCACTGCATTCCTGCAAGCAACCCACAAAGGAGAGAAGACAGTGTGGGGGAGTTCCCAGGAGTTTCACCCAGTCATATACCTTACGCTCATTCTCATCTCATTGACCCAAAGTCAGTGGCACCTGACAGAAAACTGCAAGAGAAGCGACAATCTGCTCAACCACACAGGCTGTATTTGTCATTCCTATTGATAAAAATAGCTACGAGTTGTGACCCCATTCTGCCCCCTCCCAATATTGAGAATTTTATACTTTCACTCTACTTTGCTTCAAAATCCTAGCAGGTAGGTCTGGTCGCCTGCATTTCACAGAAGATAAATCTCTGCTGGGAGTAGTTAAGGAACTTGTCCAAGAAATCCACAGTCAGACACCGGTAGAGCTGGAAGCCAAGCCAATTCTGTCTGATGCCAGACAGAGCTCGTCCTTGCCCCACTCACTGGCCTCTGGCCACTAGCCAGGATCTGACAATCACATGGTGCTCACCTTATGGTGCGTCAGAGGTTTCTCATTTCACTGGTCTTGCCTCAGCAGCCTGGGCTGCGTACCTAAACACCCTGGAAGCTGAGGGGCCTTCTGGGAAAGATTTCTGCTCCCCACTGTGAAAGAACATCTGGTGTCTCACACTGACATTTGCTAGAGTTGGTGGTGGGTAAAACTCCTGTTTGGTTTCCTGGCACAGGCAGGACACGGAGTCCCCTGGACTGGTTCTCTTGACTTTGCTCCCCTCCTGCTGCTGCCATAGAACCTTCTAGGGCCTCAGCTACCTATCATCTGCCTCTAACTTGTGCTTTAGCACTCCCCTCCTCCCCTGAGCTGCTACTGTGGGCTCACCTTTCTCTTCATGGGGACCCAACATCTAGCCCCTATCCTCAACCCAGATATGCTTTATGCCCATATTCAGTGAACTGGGAACATCCAAGCCCAAGATGGTTTCAAAGCCATCTTTCTGCCTGTTCACATGACACACCCATTATCTTTGGCTGCCCCTCCCCTCCTGTGACAGCACAGAGCACCCACTGAAGTGGCCTCTTCTCAGGGGCCCAACAGGAGCAAAATCTTCTGCTCTTGACTTTCTTCATCCTCTATAGTTGGGGTCTCACTGTCTCCTGCCCACTGGGAAGCCATTTCCTGGCACCTTACTGCTGTGCCCAGCTCTTCTTGACTTCTTTCTCTCTGCCGTGTCACTTGGTCTCAAAGAACAACAGGAAATCTTTGTTCAAGGAGGAAAGCCTCTTTCTCTAGAGCCATAAACTTAATATCTTGGCATCAGCAATGAGCGTGTGATCAAAGAGAGGGACTCAGAGGGAAGGGGGCCCTGGAGGAGGTCCTTCTGAGCTATTATCCGTGATGTGTGCTTTGTCTGTCATCCATTGGAGGCCATTTCCGAAGGGCTTGGTCACTGTGCAATCCCAATCAGATATAATCGATTCCTAAGGTGAAGATGCCACAGTCGATTCAGGATCGAACATCAGGTCAACTTCTTTTTCTCCAAATAGCACAGTCGGCAGAGCCCTACAGACTTGTCAAATGGAGAGACAAACCCACTATGGTGGATTTACATATCCATCATGCCTGCCACCTGGCCCCTGCTCTTAGATCCATTCCTTCCCTTGCTGTGCTTTGTATAGCAGAGAAACACATTTCCCAGATGCCCTTTCCCTCTGGCTTCCAGTTCAGTTGACCAGTGAGAGGCACTGGGGTAAGACTGAAGGGCAGGAAGTAGGCAGAAACCTCTCACTCTTTGCTTCCTGTGGTATTTCCCGCAAGATACTCCAAGACAGTCCTTCTCTCTGCGGCCAAGCTCTCTCTGGGACCCCCCCTCTTGGCTCGCTCCTGTTCTCCATAAACTTTGTCTTCCTTGTGTCCCTTGAGGCCTGGAGGTGGTGGCAGCTTCCTGTTATTGTTCATCTCTGGATCCTCTCAGCATTGTTTGGTTTTCTCACTCTTCCACATCCTGAGTAACCAATTCCCTGCAATCATCTGAAACACTTGCCGAAGTATCTGTTCTTCTGGCTGGACCCTGACCAAGGCAGCTGCGTAATACCTATAAAACATGTAGACTTGACCACGACGATAACACGGCTGCGTATGTTTTTGAAAATTCAGAAACTTACACACGAAGCTCATTCATGGCTTTTGGTGTTCATTTCCCTCTGTGGCTTCCCAGAAAAGAAACAACACCTCCAGTGGTGCAGCTTGCCACTGGAGGTGACATGCAGGTCACCCTCTGATCCCACAAGTGAGAACAGTGCCCTGTATAAAAGGCCACAATTAATTTTTATTGCACATACATGTGGGGAGATACCTGTTTGGCCTCCGTGTGAGAGCCATAACTCTCTTAAATTGATGTGTCAGCGAACTAAAACTCAATATTTTTTTTCACACAGTATATTTTACAGTCAGAGGCCCTTCCCTAATCGGAATAAAGCAATTTGGCTCCCTGTCATTGCTCACTGAAAACATATGAGCTGGTTGGCATTTCTAGCAGCCCAGATTTATCAGGGTCTCTGATCGAGTGCACAGGAGGTTCAGGGCTGTGGCATGGACAAAGGTGGATTTTTTTTATGACAGCCTTGTGCTGCGTCTCTGCATAGCTAGATTTATCCCTTTATTTCAGAAATATTTTTACTGTCTTTAGTTCCTGATCTACTTCAGATTGAAAAGATTCCACATAGTTTGCATGAGGGCTTGGGGTCATTCTCTCTGCCCCTTATAAGCTCCAGTTTCCATTCTATAAAACATCTTGGCATCGCTGTCTCCAGCATCGTGAGATCCTGGAAGTTCAAGGTCTGAATTGCTAAGTCTTCTGCATATCAGCTGTCTGCAGCATTAGAGTAGGCTAAAGACAGGGATTTTTGGACACCTGGGGCCAAGGCCTTGCCCACAAGGCCTTGTAAATCTGTATCTGAACAGAGAATTACCCCTTCGTCTTCCTCTCCCCTCCACACACGTAAGTGTGGCTGCCATCCTTGCAGCGACTGCAGCGACCCTATGGGGGTCCTCCGACTCCTTTCACTGTTGCCCAGCACCCTCTGGCTTCATTGTGCTTTTGTGTCTGGCTGCTTGTACCTGCTCTTCTCAGAGGACTGTCCTTAGGTGACTGGGCCCAGTGGGCCAAAACGTGGGGAGAGACAAAAGTGCCTAGATGTTTACATCCTCTTGGGATGACCCTTAGCCACTGATGGATGGGTGGGTGAGGAAATAGGGACATTCAGCTCCCTTGTCTGGAGTCCCACCAGAGTCTGAGGTGTAGGAAGCCCCCAGAGCCCCGCTGTGGGGTCAAGCTCATGAGGCTGGGACATTCCCTGACATGGAACTGTTGCGTGGCCTCTTGCCCTCCTCTCTTGCTTCTCTCACTCCCTACTGCCTTCCCCGGGAGTATTTCTTTAAGAAATCCTTTGCACCTGAATCCTCACTGCAGGGTTTTCTCTGAGGACTCCACCTAAGATGGTAAGTATGCTAAGTGTTCCTCACTCCAATGGTAAATCTGCTGCGACAACATTCCATTCAAGGGGTTCTTAGGCACGTGCTTAGCCCCTCTGGAGCTGGGTGACTCTGTACCACCATGGCTGTGAAAACCCATGGTGCAGACAGCTCCATATGTCAGAGAATCATGAAACAGAACAGCTGGGAGCAGTCATGAAGGTCATCGGGACTGACTCAATTTCAATGTGAGATGCCAGGGTCCTGTTCCATGTTCCTCAGCACATTCAAGTCGGCTGAAAGCTCACCAATCTTGTGTCTACTACAGCTTCCCACCTCAAGAGTTTGCCTTGTCCTCGACCCCACTCTCCAGAATCATGAGCGTAACCTGGAAGTACAGGTATGTGGATGGCCAAGGAGGGACCCTTGACAAACTGGAGACAGGTGTTGGTGCCTAAATACCCCAGCCTCTCTGTCCCGGAGGGGTGGGGTTCCAAAGTCTGGGCCACGTGGCTTTGTGCACAGCCTACTATGAGACTGAACCCTACTGGCCCCAGCAGTCATTGCGCAGGAACTGTCATTAACTCACTTCTCTCCCTTCTGCATCACTCTCACCACTGCTGCTACATGTGCTTCTTGAGACCACATCCCCAGTAAAGGACCTACAGCCAACTCCTCCCCTTGGCATCTGTTTTGAGGGCATTCAACTAACACAAGGGCGCAGAGAAGCGAATCGATTTCTATTTTTTTCCACCTGGAAGGCCCTTCCCCAACTAAAGGCATTTCCTCTCAACCCAGAACACCCACCGCACCAGCAGAGGAGATTCAGTGAACCATCATGTGCCCTAACCCTTTGAACTCTAGACCAGGGCTCAACTTGATTCCATGCCACGTGCGTTCATTTCGTTGAATATTTAAGCTATGTTCTGTTTTGTTCAGTAATGAATTACTTGTGACTTCACTTGATATATAATTTTATATAACTCATTTGCATAAACACAGTATTGTATTTATGTTTATATCATATATATCTTCTCAGTACACATTTTCTGCACCATAAATTGGATTGCTGTGTTGCTTTGTGTTACTAACGAAGGGACGAGATGAGTCAGGCTTCTTGATCTCCAAATCCACAAGCATTTGCCCACTGTGGCCACAGGCAGTCTTATTAGGCTCCCCTAAGAACTCCCACGCCAAGTCCTTCTGCTCTATGGTTTTGACCCCTAACCCCCACATACTCTGTGGAGCCAGACTGGGTTGTGGCAAGCCACAGGATTCCATTGCTCCCCTGAGTTAAGGCCCAGGCTAATTCATGTTCATGTGTCATCCTATCCTCTGCCCCTTCCAGTTACTGTTATAATTCCTTGGATGTGGAAAGCTCCCCTCCTAAATTTCAGCCACAAGGGAGAGAAATTCTTAAGAAGGAGGGTCAAATGACCCAGTCATTTGCATATATGAAGCCTTCTAACCTCCAGGTGAGCCACTTGTCCATAGCTGGTCCCAATAACGCCCTTGATCTTGGCCCATTTCTATCAGCCCTCCTCCACCCCAGAGAATAGAGGGAGGAGAGACAGAAGCCTCGAGCTCCCTCTAGAGGTTACATGTTTCCACTCACTGTGGTTTCATCAAATGTTGGGAGATACTGAAGAAGAAAGATATTTATCTATTGGAGAACAGAACTATGTCAGGGCTACCTACTGGTATTCCATATTATATGTACCTCACAATGACATGTATGAACCTAGCATGATTAAAAATGAAGTATGAACTACATTATCTGTGTAACACTTTGGGTAATGATTATCAAGAGTTTCTCAGTAAACATTACCCTAATTTCACTCTTGAATCACAGAGCCATGTCTGATTATAAACTGGATGATCACTTAACAAATAAATAGAGAACAATTCTGCATATCTCATCATCTACTTCTCAGCACATGTATAAATGGGGTGTGGCCATCTTTACTGTCATTTTAAGTTCCAAGAACAAGGTAAACAGGCAAATGTGAACTTAACCATAAGACCAAAAAGCACCTCTTTGATGGCATACATAGAGCTACAGAAACAAACCTTGGATAACTGTATTATATTTTACTACAAACCTGGTAAGTAAGACTCTTAAGGCCTTAAAACACCATCAGATCAGGATATAGAATTCTAAATTTTAAGTCTCAGTTCAATCACTGAAGAGATGACTGACCTCAGGGAGGTTGCTTCCTGATTTTAGGCCATAAATTCCTCATGGTGATGTGGAGCAAATGTCAATGGCTCTACAGCTCACAAAACAGCTGTTGGTATAGACATAGGCTGGAAACCATTTGTGATCACCAGTGAATGGACAGTTTCACTGAAGTCCTACAGTAGATACAGAGCTGTGAAAGTTGGTTTGGGTTCTGGAAGGAGGGGACCTGACCAAAGGATATGTTGCTTTTCACTTGGCTTGTGCTGTTCTTTTTTTGATAATTTTGATATTGGCTTTGATAGATTGATGGATACATAGATCCATAATACATGCATGCATACATACATAGATAAATGAACGTTTGACTGCAATGCCCATATAGATACAAATTTGCTTGTTTTTCTTTTCATTAATTTAAACATGTACCTAACATAGAGCAGTTGATTAACAGATACTTACAAATTAATTGCTTGGTTATTTCTACATGCTTGTCTCTCTGATTCCCACAACTTGGAAAATAATGCCATGCTTTCTGCAAGAGAAGTGAAGGTAGCCCATAGAAAGCATGCACCAAGTACTGACAGAGAGGCTCATCTTTGGGCTGGAAGTCCTGGGACTGAGCACAATGAAGGACGCATTTTTCTTCCTGGCTGGCTGAAGTGGAGATCTTCACACAGAGTGACCCAGGGCCATCCAGGGTAAGATGGGGCCCCAGACTTCTCCAGGTGCTCCAACAAGTTCATACACCAGTACATACCCTGGGTGCCCTAAGGAAGGGTCCTGAGAAGACAAGGGACTGAGTCAGTCTAGCCCCAAACCAAGCAGATGCTGGAGCCTGTGGGTTCCTCTACCCAGGAGAAACCTCCTGGGCTCACGATGACCCACTCAGAGAGGAACAAGGAGACAGGAGAGGCACTGAGACTGTGCAACATATATAGCAAACAAGAGGGCTAAAGTAATGGTTCTAATTTCTCTGACACTTAGACTGAGGGTGGTGTCAGGGAAGGAGTGGAGAGTGAAGGCACAGACAACTTTGTAAAGGAGTTTTGCTGTAAAGGAGAAGGGAGATATAGGTAGTAGCTGGTGAGGTGTGTGCATCAGGGAGGCTTTTGTTTGTTTTTTAGTGGTAGGTATTGCAGCTTGCTTGATGCTGATGGAAATAATTCAGTAGGGAGAGGAACGTGGAAGGAGCAGGCGGGAGTGCCAATTACCAGAGCAGCAAAGCCTTGACTCTGCAATGAGATGGTGTCCAGTCCATACCTGGAGGAACTGGCCTCGTATAAACAGTCATACATTTTGGAAGGGCAGAGTTTTGAGTAAAAATGCAGGTTGATAAGCAGATGAGATACTAGGGAGTAGGAACGTTCTCTTCTGATTGCTTCCCTCTTAGGGAAATAAGAACAAGGTGATCAGCTAAAAAAGAATGTAGAGGAGTTGTGGGGCACTGAGGAAAGATGAAAAGGTATGAAATAGTCATCAGAGAGAGGAAAGAGTCAATTGACCAGGGAAATGGGCTAGGATTGCCTGGTTGTTTTGAGGTCCCCGTTGAGATCTGCCATCATAAATTTCAAGTGAGGCCAGTCAGCAAGTTGAGTGTTTTCTGCCAGTCACCTTAAACTACTTAAGAGCTGAGATGGAAAAGGTGGCAGGCTGGAATTAAACAAGGCTGAGCTTGCTTAGCAAGGAAAAGTAAGATAATGGCATTGAGAAAACACACAAAGAGTTGTAGTATATACAAGAAGTGACGTATATGGTGAATGGACTGTGGAAAAGTTGTAGAGTGAGGAAATGAAGAGGTAAGGTAAGGCAGAAAGTAGTCACAATGACAGGACAGCCTGAAGAGCCCGAGGGTTGTCACACCACTAGAGAGAGTGAACCAGGATGATATGATGATGAGAGGCAGGAATGTGGGAAGCCTGAAACTAGCACTTGGAATTAGAGCAGTCCCTGGCACTGGCTGAGGGGCAGGGGCATGGGGAGGTAAAGATCGCAGGAAGAGAGGGTGTCGATGAAACAAGAAACTCAGATGCTGGAAGGACTCTCCATGTACGTGGAGAAAGTCATAGTAGTGGGGAGAAAAACAGTGATCCTGATGATAAAATCTTCAGTGAAAGGTGATGGGGGAGGCGGTGTTTGTGTCTGATCAGATGATGGAAGAGGCTGCAGCAGGACCGTACCTGCCCAGAGAATGCCCCCTCGGACCTATGACTGTCAGAGTGTAATTGACCGGTGGCCCATCGACCTGCTTCCCACCAGTTGCCTCCAGCCAGTGAACGAACATGGCTGGGTTACAAGGCAGGCTCTCATGGGCGGCGGCAGATGCCTCTGACCACAGCTGGAACAGCAGGACCCCCATCAGTTTGGCCAAAGCTTTTCCAGGAAGGCACTGACATCTAAGGCTTTTTCTCCCACCTTCCTTCCTTTATAGGGCCAGACCTGCATCCTGATGTCTCTTTCTGCCTTTTCTAGCTCTCTCTCAATTTTTCTCTTTGCAGTGGGCCTCCCCACTGCCAAGGAGGACCTCTTACCTTGGCATCAGTTTCTCAGGCTGCATGACCTTCAGGGTTTTGCCTGTCTAACAAGCCCCTCCATCACCAACCAAGTAGCAGCACTACTGGGTTTTACCTTTCTAATCTGACATGGTTTTTAAAGACCTACCCTAGCTCTCTTTCCTGGCGGCCCATCTACCATAGTCTGGCCTCTGTGTTGGGTTTAGATACCCACTTGGCAATAAAACTTCTCCACTAAGGCCTCACCCTCTGATCTTACCTTTTCCCCTTTAAAAGTTCACAGAAGAGCTTTAGACTCTAAATGACTGTGTAGATGATAATCACATGTTCCAGAAGGTAATATTGAAGGGTCCAGGTGGTGGGGGTGGGAGCCCCACTCAGCAGGGGGAATTCCAGAGCTATTTGGAGAGAGGAGACCCGGGACGAGCAAACTGGAAGGATAGGAGAGCTGTGGCAACCAGGATAAATGGGGGTGTCAAGCACAGGCACAATGGGCTAAGTCCTGTGGTCTCTTGGGGGGGTTGGATGGATGGCCAATTGTAATCACAGCCCCTTTCTGAGTTTGTCATAGAATGACAAGTGTTGAGGACACCAGGAGTCTGCAGAGCTCCAGGAACCCTTCTGTAGGCCTGCTTTGGGCTTTTTCAAGCTCACTATTTGCTTTTAGTCCATGTTTTTTCATTCACTCACTTCCTCTACATGACCAGAGAGAGAAATCAGCCCTCCCTTAGCAAACAAAAAATTGAGACAGCGAAGATTTGCTTTCTAGGAATGCTAGATTTGTTTCTAGGCATGCCCTGAGGAACACCTTTTCCTCGGAAACAATGAGACAAACACCCTTGCCTCTTCTACAGCACTTCCAGGCCTTTACCTCCAAAGCAACTCAAAGCTATAATGGTTCAAAAGCAATCCGGGATCTCAGCACTTTGGGCTTTTAAGCCTGAACTGCTTATTCCATCTATTCCATCAAGGTCACACTGGGACCTCCCCCAAATGTGTGTCCTTCCCTCTGGGTCTATTCGACCTTTGGATTCCAGCCATGTCACCACTGGCCCAGCCTGCTACTGACAGGGTCATGAGTGGGACAAATGTGTTTGTTCCCCCTCATGCATCTGGGGTTGCCTTTGAGCACATTCTAAAGCAGCGAGATTTGGGCATTAGTTGCTGACCTTCATTATTTGAGCTGCCTACTCTTCTCTGTCAGAACTCATTGTAGATATTTAAAGTGAACTGTTAGTTTCACATAAAAGTGCAGGAAAGTTTCACATAAAAGAGTGGGAAAGTTTACAGTCAGAGAGAGTCCAAATTCTATTCATTTATCATCTGCCATCTATTTCCTAGTTCAGGTGAGGAAGATGTATTTCCCAGCTTTTACTTTGATTTGTTTCCATTATAATTCAACAGTTCCTACTAATTTATCTATTCTGATGCCATTTTGCTTTCCCACCTATAGAATTCTTGACTTTTGGATGCAGTGGAAAAAGCTGAACGAGAAAGTAGCGAGATTCTTCAATATGGAAGGGCTGTCTAAAAGTTAAAGCTGGAAGCCATCTGAAAGATAACAGAAGCCAGCCAGTTTGCTTTATTGGTAAGTTAACTGGGGTTCAGGGGGGACAAAACGTATTCCCTCAGGTGGAAAGACTACCAGAAAAAGGAGCTGGAGAGCACTAAGGCAAAACGCATCTTTTCAGGCCGCCGTGCTTACGTAGCTGCGTCGACTGAGGCGTGGAAATCTGAGCTTTCCCTACCATCTCCAACATCCCCTACCAAGGCTGCTTGCTGGTGTCATGCTATATGAGGCTTATTGCCTTTCTTCCAACTCTGCCTTAAACATTTCTTGTGTTCCTTCTTCTTCTTTTTTTGTTAAAGATTTATTTACTTATGCTTACAGAACTGGGGTACAGGCCAGAGGTGCGGAGGGTGAGAGGATTCCCCAGAGACAGAGTGGGGAGCAAAACAGGCAGATGGACAAAGTACACTGCTGAGGGGAGCAGCGGGCGGGTCAGGAGAGGTCTGTCGCGCCATGTGGTCACCTCTGGGGCAGGCAGGGATCGAACTCATGCGGAAGTGGCTTTAGCCTCTCAGTGCAGTGCTTTAATCCACTGCGCCACCAGGGAGGGCCTCTTGTGTTCCTTCTTTTAAGTTATTATTCACTTCAATAGGAAGCTCACTTTCTGTTGTCTGCAATTCTTTATGAATCAAGGAGCAGTCAATATTTTTTAAAAATTCAGTATTACATAAACCTACCATTAACGGAACATTTTCCTTTAGCATAGCCCCGGAATGCTTTATTTTTTTGCCCAGTTCGGGCACAATGATTCACATTGGATATTCTATCACTGATGCCCCTGCTCACTCTGAGGCCAGAGTACAGGTTTTCTTCCAGCCTAAAACAGGGAGGCGCCATCCATTTGTTAAAATGAAATAAATGTTCTCAGCAGCTTGGGCTCCTGGGCAGTAGACAAGCCAAATAAATGTGGAATTGCTCTTTTTTTCTCCAATTCTATGGTTTCAGACAGAATACAATATCTATCCATTGTCTAACACAGCCCATTAGCCACCTGGCTGACAGAAAATAATCTTAAATGGACACTTTGAAGATGGGTCAGCCCACGGCTTTTTTTCTCATAGGTTTCAATCTTAATAGAAAACTATACTTAGCATTTATAGAATCTTGTCAGTCAAAAGTCAGGGGCCAAAAAAAAAAAAAAAGTCAGGGGCCATACTGACTTTTGTCACAGCCCTTTTTTTGCAAGAGAAAAGGTAACACTTAGATATTGTTATTTTTATTATGATTATTGATATGATTTCTGAGAACATGGCACAATGACTGTTATAATTTTTTTAACATAAGCTCTTTTTTAATTAAAAGTCCATAAAAATGATCTGTGTAGTCTTTGAGTATCACTTTTCTCATCTATAAGGAGTGTACAATAATATCTACTTTGCAGAATTTATGAGGGTTAAACAAGACAGCATTTGTAAACTGATTACCTCATAGGATGGTCCTAGACAACAATAACAGGTAAACCCAGAGTTTTTCTCATGATAGGAGGACAGTACATTTTATTGAATAAATTGAAATGATACTTGATGTGACAAGTCCCTATGATTGGACTGTAGAACTGTCTTTCTATTGAAGGTCACTGACCCACACACACAGAAAAATTAAGCAAAGGCTCTGACCTGCTATGTAGATTAGCATTGTTTTAGAGAAAAACATAGGAAAGGTGGAACTCACATCATTTCAAAAATCAAGAAAAGGTGGTTCTGTTCCCAATATGGCTGAGTAAGCTCCTATTAGACTAATCCTCCTATAGAAAACAGCCATAAACTCTGGAGAAAACACATAAAACAACAACTTGAAACTTTTGTATAGTGAGCAAAAAATACGAAGACCCTGCAGGGGAGTTAAACTCGGGAAACAGCAAAGACGGAATGAACTTCTGGCTTTTGCAGCTCTTAGTCTGAAGTTAGATTGTAGTCAAAACTGCAAATCTGCTAAAATTCCTATAAAAAGTTTACTCTCTTTAGCGGGAGAAATTTGGGGTAACATACTCATAGCAACTAGAGTGAGAGGGAAAATTCCTAGAAATGAGTGATCTAGAAAAGAGGAACTCAAAAGGTGATGTGTATCTTTTACCCAAATCTCCAGCTGAGCTCTGAACCAGGCACATAGGGAAGACCTAAAGCATCTCACCTAAGAATAAAATAATTATATTGAGATTTAGCTATCACCTAAGAGACAGAGTTTGCCATTTAATTACTTGCTTAGAAAGAGAAACACTGTCTTTGGAGGAATCTAGCAAAATCCCGAGTGTTCTTGACATTTACAACATCCAGGATCTAACCCAAAAGTATTGGACATATAAAGAACCAGGAGAATGTGAACTATTCTCAGGAGAAGAGACAATCAGTGAAGACTAACCGGTAGTCTCCTCAATCCAGATGACCCAGATGTTGGGATTAGCTAACAAGGATTTTAAAACAATGGCAACTAAGTTGAATAACTTAAAAAAAAATGCCTGCAGTTAATGAAAAAATAGAAAATCTTAGTATAGAAACTACAACAATAACCAAATAAAAATTCTAACTCTACAATATACATTATTGGAAACAAAAGTTACGAAAAAAAAAACTTTATCAAACAGCTATTGTAAATATATTTGCTCCATCTTATGTTAATTAAGATGAAGGCAGAGTAAGCAGAGGACAGAAAGATCTGGAGAGAGTAGGAAGCTGGAAGGTATTTGGAGAACATAAGAAAAGAATTATGACTAAGGCAGCCTCCAGAAATAAAGAAAAGCTGTAGCAAATGTGGAGAGGAGCTACATTGAAGCTGAGTAAGGGAAACATAGGAAGAGTTAGTGGAGAAGAAAGAGTTATGAAATCTTAAAGCGTATAAACTACTTTTTAAAGTAGCTATTCTATTTGGGATGAGGTAAGATGGAAACTCTTATGAAAAGCTTGAATATATGATTTTAAGCACTTTTTAAATGGCCTATTAATATGCCAATTATTGTTTAATAAATTATTAATGAAACTTACAGGGATGCCATTCAATTATTTCCTTGGCTTTCCTTGGTACCATAAGTCACAGTCATCTGAGCAGAGATTAGATTCTTCATTTTCATATTATACAAAACACAATGCATTCAGGTCACATGTATCACCTGTGACAACTGACTGGGGAAATTCTAGCCAAATGGGTGCTCAGAAGTGACTCCTCATCACTGTAAGCAGGAATGGATACTTATATAAGAATGTCAGGTTAGCTGGGAAATCTTAGGAAAAAACTCTGTCTGATGCAAAATCAACTGGAATGTTGAATATTTTTTTGCGTCCCAGCTTTCTCTGCACAGACTGAATGCCAACTCTCCTTGTCAGGGCAATTTGTAGTTTAATAGGGGAATCTGGTAAGTGGAAAAACCCTTAAAGACTTAAGCTACTAATTTTTTAATGATGAAATTCCATAAAAATATCATTTTGATTGAGAGAGGGAAGACTTAATCATAAATCAGAGAAGACAGTTCCTGCCTTCTGGGGATGAAAAATCAGAAAACTACCCAGTGACCAGAAGTCAATGATAGACCACTGGCCAGCTGTGAGCTCTAGTTTGGTTTTGCAAGTTCATTTAGGTCACATGTAGTGAAAACAATGGAACAATCCCTAACTCTTCATAGTATCACTTTTTAGATTCAGAAGCAGACATTAGATTGACATCACAATATCTTTTCTTTTCCATTCTATTAAGCCTTTAATCCTCCCCAAATATGACTGTTTTTATGCTTGCCTCCTTATATGACAATATTCTTTTTTTCTGAATTGGTTTCATTATTTCTGTAAAATGTTTTTGATCACAAGCCATGCCTTATTTGCGTTAGAGAAGTGATAGGAATTAGTTTGTAATATCACTGATGGGGGAAACAGTTAATGGGAATTGCAGCATCATACAACATCAACAACAATAAAGGGAGCTTGCTGGCCTACATTAATTCACTAAACTGTGTTTGCCCAGAGCCATGAATTCAGGAAAGGTTCCATGATAAAGAAAGAAAACAATAACAGTTGGCCTTGGCACAAAAGCTCTTTGTGTACAAGCAGATGCAGATCTGTAAACAATGTAAGCCTCTTTCAATGAATGTCCTAAATGAATTTAGACTATGCTTTGTTTTTAAACAAAAACAATTTTAGCGTTTGGGGAGAATTCATCATGTCATCAATAAGAATAGACGGTATTAGGGATACATGCGTGTCTGCTCCCAGTATTGAATATTTTTGATAGAAGAAAAGAAAATGAGCAATTTCCCTATCAGATCAATAAATCAAAAACTTAGAACTCGAGGTCTCTTGCTATGTATTTAGTCACACTAAATACAGTGTGACTACTATTATCAGGCCAGTTGTCCATGGCTGCACTTTGTTGTCAAAGGTACCACCATAGAAACTGGGGAACGCTCTGATGGTGGAGCCAACTCTTTTCTGGGACTGATTGGAGCAGTTTCGCTTCACATTTTTAATAGCTTTATTGATATATAATGTATACATCATGATATAGTTACAGCTGTGTAACTGCCATCATTATTTAATTTTTGTCATTCTAGAACAAGCGCCACACCCACCTAGCAGTCACTCCCCACTACAGCCTTTCTTTAACTTGTGGCAAATACTAATCTTTCTGCCTCTATAGATTTGACTCCAAATCTTTCTCAAATTATGATGGGGTCACATCCCTATAAACCCATTGTAAGTTGAAAATAATCTTAATACATTGAATCTACTGAACATCGTATCTCAGTTGAGCTACCTTCTATGCTCTCAATTAGCCTAGAGTTGGGCAAAATCACTTAACACAATACTTATTTTATAATCCACTGTTGACTATCTTGTGTAATGTATTGATTACACAATCAATGTAAACACATATAAAAATACAAAATATAGTGTGCAGAGAACTCTGGCAATGTGGTATGCTGCAGAGCATCATTTGTTTGCCCTTACAATCAAATGGCTTATGGAGAGCTGTGGCTTGTTGCTGCTGCCCAGCATTATAAGCACCAAAAATTGCTAGTCCAGGAAAAGACCAAAATTCAAGATTAGAAGTACTGTTTCTACCAAATGTGTATCATTTCCTATCATGGTAACGTCCAAAAATCCTAAGTTGAATCGTCACAGGTCGGGGACTGTATGTATTTTGAATATTTCATGTAAATGGAACCATGCAATATATTCTCCTCTGTGACTGATTTCTGTCACATAAGAACAATGTTTTTGAGGTTCATCTGTGTTGTAGCAGGTATCAGTACTTCATTCTTTTTTGTGACTGAATAAGGTTCCATTGTGTGAATAGATCATGTTTTGTTTATCCATTCATTTGATGGATATTTGTATTTTTCACACTCTTGAATAATTATCCTATAAATGTTTGTGTACAAGCTTTGTATGAACATATTTCCATGTCTCAGGTGGAAACACGAGAGTAGAATGACTGGGTCATGTGGTAACTTCATGCTTAACTTTTTATTCACTTTCAAACGGTTTTCATAATGACTACATAATTTTTAACGGTAACCACAAACCAGCAATTTCTAAATGTTCTAATTTCTCCACAGCCTTGTTAACATTAGTTATTATCTTTGACATGATAGCTCACTATGGTCTCCCTCCATAGGTTGTAGTTACCATGAAGATTCCTTGGCTACAAACCCCTAAAAGGCTTTTACCTTCACTGCACCCCTTCTTTTATATCTGGTAGCAAATCCAAGGAAGAAATCATTCAGTCATTCATCTAACATATATCTAACACTGACAGCACCAGACATTGGAGATAAAATGAAAACAAAACCAGTTGTAGTGTTCATAAAGCATGCAGTCAATAGAGAATATGGCTATTTACACAAGTCATATTTGATGGTGTGGTAGAGAAAAAGTCAGAGTCCTCACTGTGGACCAGTAGAGAATGGTAGGAGTGAGAGTGGAGAGGATGGAAGGGGTAAGAAAGTCACCAAGGACCATGTGAGCCAGATTAAGAACTCCATGAAGGTAAATGTGACTAGTCCCTATGGAACTGGGTAGGTAGGAATCCTTCTA
Organism: Condylura cristata; assembly: GCF_000260355.1. NCBI lineage: Eukaryota > Metazoa > Chordata > Mammalia > Eulipotyphla > Talpidae > Condylura > Condylura cristata. Next base: position 21,248,607 of record NW_004567128.1, on the reverse strand, counting down.
GTCTCTAGGTGAACCACTGAGTAGCTGATTCTGTGTTCTTGGCCCCATGGCTGAAACTCCTAATTCCCAATAAACTCCTTTCAAAGCTTTTTCTCCTTAAGGCAAAAGTTCTCAAAAGGTGGCCCCTGGACCAGAATCTGGAAACTTGTTTAAATGCAAATTACTGGACTTTTTCCCAGATCTACCGAGTTAGAAATAGTGGGAGTGGGCCCAGCAATCTGTTTCAACAACCTCCACTCCCATCTTTCGGAATTCTGATACATGGTTTTAAAAATCACTGAGGTAACCCAAGTGGAGTTCTATACCTTGCAGTTAATCTATTAATAATACAAGGTGGAACATTTCTATATAAGATTTTACAAGGCAATAGTTACTCCAGTGCCTAATGGTTCAGTCCAAGAGTCAAACTATGTTTCTTGGGACAAATCTTATTATTCCCCTATGTTTGTAAATAGAGGTTTATCGAAAGACAACCATACCTCATTCCCATAAGGATTGTTTGTGGCTGTTGATTGGGTAGTTGAGTCAAAGACCATATAGCCCATAATGTGGAAAATATTTACAACCTGTCCCTTTACAGAAAAATTTGTCCACACCCACTATAGATGACCATGCTATAGGGACATTGCAAGAAGAGGGGTGGTATCAGGGAATACCAGAGTACAGATGACAAAGTGAAATACAAATTTAGGTGATAATAGAATATGGCATCTTCAAGTATACTGTAAGGCACTTTTCTAGGTGAGTGAGAGATGTTGGACCATATTAAACCAATGCTTAGACTTTGAAAAAGACCCCACTAACCATAAGGCCTAGGGATTATAAATTGAAGGGGCTTACTAAAGTAAAAATTTCACTTTCATTTGCATTCTGATTCAGAAGTGTGGCTCTGAGGGGAGCCCCAAAATCTGTAGGTTTATGCAGTGCCCCCAGAGGGAACCAGTGAAGGTGTTTTCTGAAGAGCCTTGGAAGGGCATTTGGCTGGAGGCCAGTCAAGGGAATTGAAGCAAAAAGCACTAAGAAGATGCACAGCCTGGCCTAGAAAGAGTGTACTGCTTCCAGAGGTTTGCTTGTATTTCGTCATCCATGGGGGACCCAGGGAGAAAAGGAAATATTTTCTTGGCTCTCTTCTGGACTTCTTACTTTTTCCTGACTTCTAAATCCCACTTCCCAACACCCTCCCTCAGATGTCTAGATGCTTCAAATACAAGGGAGAAGCTGAATTTGAACCCCCTGCCAGAGGCTTCTCCCTGAGTTTTAAGTTCTGGGCTCCTGTTTAAGACCAACTGTCTTTCATGATGTGTCTGGTCCAGGAATGACCTCAGTTTTTCAGAAAACAACACCTCTCCTGCCCACGAGGACAGGTCTAACATTGCAGGTCTCAAGAGATAAGGCTTAACAAATATAGCATAATACTTAAATGCTCATGCAGGGGAACTGACATACAGTATGAGGGTCATCTGCTTATGAGGTCATGACATCTGGACAGTGTTATCAGACAGTCGATGGGGTTACAGCCAAGTATGTCATACCGCGGGACAGCCAGACAATTCTGCACAGCCTCCTTCATCATTACTACAACCTGGTTCCTTAGACTTAAGTTCCCTTTCTTTGTCCGTATCACTTACTAAATTGTAAGTTTGATGTGGCCATCAGTATCTCATTCACCCTTGTATCCTCAGCCTATCTTACAGCAGGCATTAAATAAATAGTCAGTAAATGAACAAATGACTGCATGAATGGTTCATTAGACCCAAGGGTGAATATGATATTGTCTTTGTATTTCTCTTTAAAAATCCTATTGACTAAACTACAGTATTCCAGCAGTATGAACAAATTAGTCTGTGCAACTGTTGTATCAGGATTTTCTTAGAGTTTCTTTTCTATAAAAATATCTTAGGGGCCCTCCCTTGTGGTGTAGTGGATTAAAGCCAGCACAGCAAGTGAGCCACAGCTTCTTCAGTGCCAGTTCAATCCCCAGCCCCAGAGGTGACCCACATGGCGTTGCAGACCTCTCCTGCCCGTCCGCTGCTCCCCTCAGCAGTGTACTTCGTCCATCTGCCTGTTCTGCTCCCCTGTCTCTGTCTCTGGTGAGCCTGGGTCTTCCCACTGCACCTGCACCTCTGGCCTGCACCCCAGTTCTGTATGTATAAATAAATAAATCTTTAAAAAAAAGTCTTGGGGGAAGCAGACCTCTCCTATCTCGCCCACTGCTCTCCTCAGCAGCACATTTTGTCAATCTGCCTGTTCTGCTCCCCGCTCTATCTCTGGTGAATCCTCTTGCCACCTCCGGCCTGTCCCCCCAGTTCTCTATGCATTAAATAAATAAATCTTTTTTTAAAAGTCTTGAAAAAGCTATAAGAGGTATAGTCTATTAAATCTAGATTTGAGTCCAGCCTATTGAAATCATCAACTTGAAGTTCTAAATCTGGATGACTCAAAAATGGTGTTCTAACATATTCAGCCAAAGAGAGATAAAGGGTGAAAAATTTCAATTGACAATTTATCTATATTCTAGTTGACCTTACCAACCCAGAATTCAATTTATTTATCAAGTTTTCTCGTTTGAAGTTTACTGCATAATTCCCATTTTCTGAATAAATCTTATTTGGCAACCAAGACACTCATTGTCAATCTTAGTATAAATTTAGTGACTTTGAAATCATTGGCACATAGACTAGTCATGAATTCTAATAGAAACAAATGCTATTAAAAGGAGCTAGCTTGGAGTCTGGCAAGGCGGTGGCAGAATGAAGACACTGGGCTCGCCTCCTCCAGACATGCACAATAAAATTGATACAAAACAGTGGTGCTCCTGAGACTTGGCACTACACTGGATAAGGGGGTGCATAAGTGCGAGCTGAGGATGGAGGGTGCATTATGGGAAAACTACGGAAGTGGGGGCACAGAGTGAGGACTGATGGTTTGAACATGAGGCTTATGATACAGAATAGCTGTAGCCTGAATTCGGTCAGAGCACCTGGACTTCCTTACAGAAGACACTACTACTGAAGGCCAGGCTGAGATGTCTGAAACACCTGTCACTCCTCCACCCCAGCCTGAGACATCCAGAATACCTGTCATTCCTGCCCCTGGAGATGGCCTTCTATCCCTCACCAGTACCAGTCCCCTACTCTTCCAACAAGTACAAAAATAAAAGTCAAAAATTCACCCTTACTAAAACCCATGCAGAATCAAAAATGAGGAGACAGAAGGTCATGGCACAAATGCTAAAACAAACAAACAAAAAATCACTGAAATGAGCCCTGACTCTGGAGTTGTGAAGCAGGACAGAAGGGGAATTCAGGGCAACAGTCTTGGCAACAATGATGGAGCTTAAGGAAACAATGGAGGATATGAAAGGACAACAAAAGAAACAATGGAGAGAATTCATTAATGAATGAACTTGAAAACAGTACTGGAGAACACAAGAACAGAACAAGGCACAGGGAAAGGAGCTAAAAATGAAAACAGTGCTAAGAACTCTGTGGGACAACCATACCATGGGGAACCCAGAAAGAGACTAAAATTACAAAGTCATAGAAACCTGTTTAAAGAAATAATCACTATGAACCATTCTGAGAAATGAAGCAGAGGTTGTGATCCAAGAGGCCTAAAGAGTTCCAAACATAGTAATACCAGATAGCCATACACCAAAATACATAATAATAAAGCTGTCAAGAACCAACAAGAAAGAAGTACTAAAAATATTAAGAGAAAAAAGAGCAATCTCTAAGGGAACACTAATCAGACTATTGGCAGAGTTTGCAACAGTAAAATTACAAGCATGAAGAGACTGGGAAGAGATATAGGTAAATATGTACCACAAGCCTAATGTAGAAAAAGACATCATTTAGTGTAAAGATGGTTGTGTAGACTGTAGAGAATTTGGGTCCTTTCTTACCACTCTTTGATTTTGTATGTAATCGTAGGTAAGTTTCAACACTTTTCAGGGGTGCCAGTTTTTCCATGTTATAAACCAGAAGAGTTTTTGTTTTTGTTTTTAATTTTCCACAAGAATACCCAGTTATAGTGGTTCTTATACCTTTGGTTGATTCAAAGAGAGAGTGGATGCATGTGCAGAGTGAGCTAGAGCTCATGGCCATTATGCAGAGAGGGTCACTTATGACAAGATGGATCCCATGTAAAGCAACATTGTAAGGGATTAGAGATTTAAGTGGGGCCTGGTAGGTTCAGAGAGGCCAGAGAGAAGGGAATGGAAGCAGGATGGTAATGTGTACAGACAACCGATCCCTTTTCCTGGGCTATATACAGTCTCTGGCTTTAGCACCTCCTGTGAAACTTCCATACTACCCAATGCCTTGTCACCTTGTAACAAGTTTCCTTTTCACATGCATGAAATCTTGAGCTAATTTTACTAAATTCTTAGTTCCTTGAAACCCGAAAGAGTGCCTAGAGCAGGAACTGAACTCTATGATTCTATGAAGTTCTATGTGATTATATGGTACAAACTCTGTGCTTGACACAGAAAGAATATAGTGCAATATATTTTCACCAAAGCCAATAGTCTATTAAAACCCCAACCCAAACAAATACTCACCCTTCATCTATTAGTGGCTGTGGAGATGACTGAGGTACCAGTGCTCCAGGCTTCTTGGTTTAGGTAGGGTGTAGGGCTTATTCATTATAGGTACGCAATGTTCTCTTTCTGCACAACACGGGCGCTGAACATCGAAAGAACACACCTGTGTCCGAAAGGTTGTTTAAAATTTAGAACTTAGATGATTTGAGGAGTCCTTGGGTTCCCAGGGCACCCTCCACCCCAGCCCCACGTGACTCAACCTTTGATCAAGTGGCATCACGGTGCTGACAACACTGACATTTCAGGAGAACTGAACAAGCAGTTAAGATTTTGCTGTCACCATGCACTTTTACACCAAGATGGAGCACTGCCTTCTCAGGAAATGTTTCTTGATAACCCCTGTCCTAAATAAAGCTGACTCCTCGTCTATGGCCCTCCCGTCCCTGCCACCACCTAGTCCTGTCCATCTTTCTTTCATAGCATCTACATTATTTTGCAAAACCTGCGTTCACATGCATCTCAGTCAATTCTTACCTGAATGCAAAACCCTCCTTGCAGGTGGGACGGGTCCCTGTTCCTTATCACTCACATGCTGAACACAGGACCCACTTGAGATACTTTTGTTCAAAGGGCGTGTGCTGAATCCAGCTACCGTCGATGCTCAGGCCTGCCTGGGAGTCTCTAATGCTCAGCACACCACTGTACCTCTGCGCCTACAACGAGAGCCCAGGCTGGGTTACTGATCTTGATGTAGAATCCAGAAGATTCCAGAGATTTCTCTGTTGAAAGATAGGGATGGTGAGGGCGGGAGCAAGGGGGTGGGAGGTGCGGAAGAAGAGCCAGCAGCTTCCGGGCCTGTCCCCACATTGGGTTTTATGGAGGGGAATGTGTGCTGGACCTTGACTCTCGGGCTACACAGTTCTGAGTCTTTCCCATGCCGCCCTCCGCAGGGAAGGACTAGGTGCTGAACAAACTAAGAAGCAAAACCAGAAGACTTTCCCGTGGACAGATAGAGCTTAATCTCTGACTATCTGCTCATTGAGGAGAGTAATAATTTTGAAAAATACAAAAATCTTGTGTGTTTGGCCTTAGAATTCATGAAATAACTATCAGCGTCTCAGGTGCTAGTTTTGATCTGCCACTCACGGGTTCTGAGACCACGCGGCATCTCAAGCAGAAAAATGGATCATTTGGACTACTGATTCCAAGGCTGTATCTCCGCAGCCAAGTTACCTTCCCTTTTCTTCTGACTACTTTGCTACCTCATGGAATTTTAGAGCGAGCAAAGATCTTAAAAAGCATAAAGCCAAGCTTCCTCATTTTACAGTTGAAAAAATCTATGAGGTCCCAGGAGGGAAAGACATGAGCTTAAGGTCATATAGCTCATGAGGAGTTGTGTCAAAACCAGAGGCAGGGTCGTGGGCCCTCGGCTCGGCACAGTTCCACCTCATCTCCCTGGGCCCGGGAGCCGACGCCCGTGGAGGGTCAGGGGTGGGTGCGTCACAAGTTGGAAGGAAGTAATTTTGACTTTTAAAATTAGCTGTGGATAAGTCACACATGGATAATCAGGAGCTGACTGCAGCCTGGGCCCTGGCTGAGCTTTAAGTCAATATTATAAGCCTGAATATTTATGGGTGTTTTGGTTTGTTTCCAAAAATGTTTGAAAGCGCCCTTCTTCCTCCCGTCACACAAATGAAAAACACCAAAAAGGCAGGATTTACAATGCTTTCCCAGCCTGGCGCATTTTGATGTCTATGTGGCTGGACTGAAATCTGAACGAAAACACAGAGAGAAAAGGGCACGCTAGTTTGCAGTGTTTTAAGGAGGAGGGGGTGGTTAGGGAATTCGGAGTTTGCAGAGCACAAGGTGCTGCTTGTCTGAATGATTAACCATGAAATTTGAAAAGCATTATGGGGTATTTTTCAGGAATATGTTTGAGCTCTTCAGAGAAAAGTGATAATGCTAGGTCCTCTCTTGTGCAAAGCTGTGCCTTCCTGTTCTGGCTAACACACTCCATGGCTACTGGAAACCTGACCTCCTTCCTTTCTCTGCATGTGTAGTAGGACTTTAAGGCACTTTTCTCAGCCCTACAGGTGATATTTAGGAGCAGGTAGTATGTGGCCGGCACTCTGCTAACCCTACCCAGGGCTCACTTGGTGAAGTCTCACAATCATCCTCTGAGGACGGAGTTACGGTTATTTCCTTTTCTGTCATATGGAGGCTGAGGCACAGAGTGGTTAGGAACTTGCTCAAGGTGCCACAGAGCCAGGAAATGAAGCAGGTAGGTCTGACTCCAGAACACCCCCACACACACACACACACACCTAAATTATATTGAAAATGAATAGCAATTTTCCAAAGTAGCAACAAAAACTCCAGCCCACAAGCAATTCTCCAATGGGACCTCATCCCGCATCAAAAGGTAGAGGCAAATGCCCCTCCCCTTGAGGGCGGGCCGCTTAGTGACCAGCTGTCAACCCCAGAGAGAAGTAGAGATGATGATATGTAACTTCTGAGTAGGTCAGAGAAAGCCAGGCAGCTTCACCTTCGCGTCTGGGAAAGCTTGCTCTGGGCACTCTTTGGGGATGTTCCTTCTGGAAAGTCAGCCTTTGTGCTTTGAAAAGCCCAGGCCACGTGGAGAGGCTGTGTGCAGGCTGCCTGTCGACAGTCCCAGCTGAGCCCAGCCTGCCCGTCCTCCTAGTCCAGGTGCCAGATATGTAGTGAAGAAGCTTCCAGACAATCCCAGCCTTCCTGCTGTTCAAGTCTTCCCAGCTGCAGCAGAGACATGCCACCCCTGCTGTGCCCTGTCTGAATTTCTGACCACAGCCTCCCTGAACATATAAAATGGTTGTTCTTTACATCACGAAGTCTGGAGAGCTTGGCCTTGCAGCCAGAGGTGACTCAAGTAACTCCTCTGCTATTCTCCCTCGGATCTTTCAGGACAACTCCCTCCTCATTGGGAAGAATCCCCCACGGTAATGTCCTGGCAAGCCCTCCCTCTTCTTCTTGCCATTCTCTCAAGACACAGAATGGTCTAGGTGAGAAAAGAAAATTCTGGGAGTGTTAGCTACACTCCCCGCTGCCCAGGTATTTCCTGGCTGACAGGTCAGCCTTCCAAGTTATCAGATGGCCTTCTGCTCATACACCTGTCTTTGCCAGAACCCACGAATGAGCCAGGCAGGCCAACGATGGGGACTCTGGTCCCTCACCCACCTAGTAGGCAATTCTGGATAGGAGGTTGCCCTCTCCTGCCCTGCCTGTTGCCGGCTCTGGAACAAAGCCGTCGAGAATGGCTTGAAAAAATCAAAGCAGTCTGAAGGGAGACCACTCAGACACGGGAGCTGGACCACCATTGGAAGCATCCAGAAATTTCTCAGAATGGCCGAGCTTGTCACATCTCCCAACCTGGCTCCCTGAGCTTCCCCTGTCAGGGACCAGCGCCCCACAAGGAAACCTGAGGCTGGACTCCAAGTCAGGAAGGTGGCTCCCTGTTTGGGGAGGGCTGACACAGGGAGGGGCTCAAGTGGTGGACTTTGAGGGACAGAGATCAGACTCCGTTTCTCAGTCTGGGTGCTAACCTCAATGTCTTCGTTCTGTGACCACTTGACTCAGCCAGCTGTACGTGTATGGCTTATGCACCTCTGTGTGTGTCTTACACATGGATACAAAGGAAGGAAATCCAGACCAGTAGTTCAGCGGCAGGGGTCAGACCTGAATGAGGATCCCTGGAAGCAGCCCCAGAGGGAAGAGCCTCCACAGTGACAGCTGGCGTGGTGGCACCGGCTGCAAACTCCTTTAGAAAAAAAGCTTTGATGTTTGTGTTACCAGTACCCACGTAGAGCCTGGCATCCAAAGGGCGTGAGATGACTGCTCGCTGACTCACCACCTTTTCCCTCTCCTTCCTTCCTGGTCCTTCCCCCACCGCCAACAGAAAGTCTATTCAGGAAGTTCTTGGCTAACAGTAGTCCACTCCAGCAAGACCTACCCTGCTCCTTGTTGTGGCTGATACCTGAGAGGATGCAGGCCAGGTGAGATAAAGAAGAATAAAGACCCTAAGTTTCCCTGAGGGAACTTTACAGAGATCCATGCTGGCCGCCCTTCACCAACCGGCCACAGAGCTGTGAGGAGCACCCTACAGTGGTGTGACACTACGCTGGGTGCTTTACACGCAAGAACTCATTTCATCATGATGACCACTCTGTGAAGTTGGGAAGCTGCTTTTAATCCTTCTTTGCAGGCTGCTCAGCCCAGGCACAGAGAGGTCAAGTACCTTGCCCAGAATCACACAGCTAGTCAGTGGTAAAACCTGGATTAAATGCAGCCGTCTGGCTCCAGGGTCTGCAATCTCATGGCCTATAGAATCCTGCCATTACATAGACGACGATAACATAGTCTTGGCAGACATTTCCAAAAGATGTGTTTGGTAAATGCCAAATAACTGAACAGAGGGGAGTTTATTCTACAACATAAAAAGAACTAGTGCTGGAGCTGGTGGGATTTATTCTCAGCAATTGGGGGCAAAGGTGGGGAGAGGCCAAGAAGGGGGTGGTTGGCTGGGCCTCCCAGCCTAGAAAATAAGTGCTCTTTGGATCAGAGAAAACAAAATCCTACTCATAGAAGAAAGATCCCTTGCTATTCCCCCACCCCCCTCAGGATCTGAACAGATAATCAGAGCGTGCAGACATTCAGCAGTAATCAATTAGTACCTACTTTAGATTAAATTGAGAATATGTAAATCGGGCGCCTCATCAAGGCTGCACAGAGCCAGTGATTTGAGACGCAGGCATCCAACGACGTGCTGCAAACATACTGAGTCTGTGACACAGAAGGGCATGCAAATCTTGTCACAGTCTAAACATTTCGTAGACTGGGAACCCTGCTGTGTGCTACACAAATGCTTACACATGCACACACATGCACTCCCACACATATGCACATGGGTACGTGTGCATGCATGCACACATACACACTTGCACACAGAGATATTTGCACACACACATTCTCCTTATCCACCCTTCTGCATCTTTGCAGAGGGACCTAATTTCTTATATCATTCGGGAAGGGCCTCAGTGTCAAAACCCAGTGCCAAGATCTCACACACACACACATACACAGCAAAAACATCCTTGAGCTTGATCTGTAACTCCACATCTAGAAGCGAGTCCCAGTTTTGGTGTTTGGTGGTAGTTTTAGTGTTTAGAATAATCTAAACAAAATCAATGGCTAACTAAGGAGTCCGGGGCTTCCTGGATTCCTTTTCAAATTCTCAGACAGGGAAATGAAAGAAGGGGCCCCTGTCAACTCTCCAACAGTATTTCTGAAAATAGGCTTCACAGGCAACTTAAGGGACAGACCTATTCTAGCAACAAACAGTAATGTGTCAACACAAGTGTGGGGTGCAGGAAGGGCCCAGGCAATAAGAGGGCCTGACGAGAGGCTTCCTACGGCAGGCTCTACGCCAGTCTCGCTGGAGGGTCCTTGATGGCACAGAGGAAGGTATCTAGGTATCAGATACCCTAGATCCCCTAGGTATCTGGGCAAAGGGCCAGGGGAGATTACAGCCAGCAGGGAAAGGGGATTTCCAGGTTGAGGACCTCAAAACTTTCCTTGGTGAGACATGGAAGACTGGGGTTTTCCATGGAATTCTCTCAAAGGGCATGTCATGACCAACAGTGATGCTGCCTGCCAGCCACAGAGTGTGGTGTTGAGCCTGCAGAGTGACAGTTGAGGACCTTAATCTTGATCTAAGATTAGGAGACGAGCTGTAGTTGGAGCTGTGATCTCATCTACTCAGAAAGCTGAAATCATTGCACCATGTGAGCTTCTCCTATCACCTTCTTGGGAATGCTGGCAGAATACACACACACACACACATGTATTTGTGTGTGTATATACACATATATGTATGTGTGGTATATATATGTGTGTGTATGTGTGTGTATATGTGTGTGTGTATAAACACACACACACACACTTTTTTTAACTTATATAAATTTAAGGAAAAATGACTTTTAGGAGAATTCTGACACATTCCTTGATAGCCAATAATACTTGATAGCAAGTATTATTTGGCACCTCTCAGAGGCTGAACACCATACTCACCATGAAAGTAAAGATCCATGGAAGGCACAGATGTATATTTCATAAGCATAGACATAAAAACTATTCCCTGGGTAATTTGTCTTCCAATTCAGAAGACAGACGTGAGTTCAAGAATGATCAGAAAATGGCAAAAGCTATGGGAGGGGGCAGAGTTCAGAGGTAGCAGAGAGCTGGTTATTTGGGGATCCTTAGAGCAGAGTTCAAAGAGGAGGCAAGTCAGCCCTAACATTTGGGAAGAAGAATTTAAATTAAGGGAGCAGAGTCGGGAGGGAGGATATCCCCATGACAGGACGGGCAGGAAGAGCATACTAATAACACCATCTCCCAGTTCATGCTGAGTGCAGTAGATGATAAAATGCCTACAAATTATTCACCTCTCTGCAGTCACTTCCTTGCAATGTGACATTGCATCTCCTCCCATCAAGAGACAGGGTCTATTTCTCTACTTCTTGAATCAGAATTGTTTATACGTGACTCGTGTTAGCCAACAAGATCTTAATGAGTGAGATATAGGTAGAGGGTTGAAAACAGCTTAAACCCTGGGATGCGCTCTTGGCTACCCTGTGGGTGCACCTGAACTAACAGCAGAGAGAGGCTGCTTGGGAGACTGAGGTACCCTAGCCAAAGCCTGCCAACCACCAGATAGGTGAAGGAGATCATTGTTTTTTTTTTTTTTAATTTATTCATTTATGCATATAAGAACTGGGATACAGGCCAGAAGTATGGAGGTGGGAGGGTTCACTGGAGATAGACTGTGGAGCAGAACAAGCGGATTGACTGAAATACACTGCCGAGGGGAGCAGTGGGTGATACAGGAGAGGTCTCCTGTGCCATGTGGGTCAGTCCCTGATTGGGGATGGAACTCATACTGGAGTGGCTGCTGATTGCTTCGTAGTGCTGGGACTTAACCCCTTGGGCCCCCAGAAAGGCCCAAGGGGGATCATTCTCAATCATCTACCTCACCGGTTGATGGTAATGTTTGAGCAAGCACAGCAGATACCAACCAAGTTGGTTCAGCCCAGAAGCTATACTCAGCCAACACAGAGACTTAAGAACTAAATAAAACCAGGACTATTTCAGGTCACTAAATTTTGGGATGGCTTGTTATGCAGCAAAAGGTGGTGCATCAGGAACCAGCTAAAGTTGCTGGTAAGATAAACTGATCTGAAAGGGATTGAAATAAATTGGGTGGTCAAGATAAATGAAGGCCCTGAACATCGGGAGGAGCAAAAGACACTCAAGAACCCTCAGGAGTTCTTTGATAGAAGGATACTTTGATAAAAAAAAAAAGAGGTATTTTAAGGAGAAATAAATGGCAGATTGGAGGGGTAGAGCTTAGAGTGGAGAAACCCAGTGTGAGGGTGATCAGGCTTTGGAAAGGAGGATCTAAAATCTCAGAGGCATCAGAGGAAGGGATATGAAGACATTAAACAAGATGAGCTATTGAGTAGAAAAGAATGGCATCAAAGATGCCCCCAAAGTTTATCGTTTTGGAGCCTGGGGAAACAATGGAACCAAAAGGAAAGTAGGAAAGGATAGACGCACCAAGTGGGATGCAGTCAGAAATTTCATACCTGCAAAAGAAAATTGTTAGAACTCGTTTAAAATTGCAATTGCTTGGGTGAATTGGGGTATCTTGCAGAATGTAAGGAAAATTTGACACCTCCACCTTAGAAAGAGCAAGAAAGGAGCTAAGCTTGGAGTCCACAGTAGCGAGAATTTGTGGATTCCCACTCCACCACCGTGCCAGTCCAGGATGCTCTCATTCTCTACTGCATGCTCAATCCTGTGAGGATCCGTTAGGCTGTAGGCCATCCAACAGGTGACCTCTGGGTCAGAAGTTCACAAATCCTAATCCAGTCAGCTTTGGAGGAAGAAGAGATGGTAAGTATATAGGCTGTACTTACCGGAAAGAGCCAGAAAGAGGCCGATGAGGGCTACAGAGGGAGTCATGAGCTCTTCTGTACAATCAGCAAGGATAATGGACTGGGGTGAGAATTGGAAGCAAAAGAAGGCATTCCCAGAGTAGAGGGCCTGCTGGAAGTTGGAATCCCAAGACCGAGAGGTAGGCCTAGCTCTCAGAGTTGTGAATCTGCTAGCAATCATGGGTGGAGACCAGCCACTGATAAGTAACCCATCTTCAAAGAGAATAGCAAAGGGAGACCCTAGGGCAGTGGCCCAGCAATGTGAGCGATGCCTTCAGATGTGCAAAGAGAAAGGGGACCTACTACAAAGGCAGAGGCAGACAGAACGAAGCTCAGAGAAAAGCAGTATGGAAATCAAAGCCAGGAAACTGGTCAGCTATGGATAGCAAGGTGAGTCCAGGAGACGGAGGACCGCGACAAAACCCTTCCTATTTTTAGGTTGCCACAGGTGACTTCCAGGAGTCCCCTCCAGGAAAGACAGGAAGTAAAACCTTGGGGGGAGCCTAGAATGCCAATCATACCCCTTGGTTTGGTAGTATAAGCAAAAGCAATCAGGCTGGTCTTGGAGGACGCAGGATGGAGAGAGGGAGAATTGGAAGCATCTTCAGATGACCACAAATCAACTTTAGTACTGTCTTCTTTTGAGGAAAATAGTATACCCGAATTCACACATGGCACGGAGACTTCCGCTTTCCATATATCACCCATGGAAGTGTCATCCGACAGTTCTGGAACCATTGCCAAAAAGATTGGCTCAGACATGTGTGATTTGTAGAGTCTAAGTTCGGTAAAACATTTAGTGAAGCAGTTTGGTAACAGTAGAGACAGTGGACAAGCCCTTATTGCTCACAGGGATGTCCCAGGGGCTTCCTTCACTGCAGTTAATTTCCAGGACATGGCGCCACTAAATATTAGCATGTCCCCTCGTGTTAATGGCAAATGGCAAGAGGCTCTCATAATTTAGATATTTTTATGGCTGTTCTGTGGAAGCTAATTTTGTCTAACAAAACCCCATTAAGTTTTAGCTATATCCTTTTCCCTTCCTCCAACTCCCAGAACTGGGACTTATATGTTAATTGCAGCCAGTCTATGCTAATTAGGTTTCATCTCTGTTTCTTAAAGAGACAGATGCCACTAGACCCTGCCCAGTCATCACTCCCTCCCACCTCTTTCACCAGATTTACAGAGGTTAAACTCCAGACCAGAAGAATTCACTTAAGGCTCACACTTGAAGTTGGGAGGCAGAGGAGTCAGGGGCTTCCGTATTCCTTACTACTTCTTTTGAAGATGAAATACTTCTTGTCCTTAGAATTCGAAGTGTAGCATTTCTAACTAAGAAACAAATCAAAAAGTCCTTAACTACACATAAAACTCAACAAAATACCCCCATGGCCAACTCTCACCATTGCTTTGAGCAGGAGACCCTGGATCCTGGAGTTTTCATGTGCTCGGTGATGAGTGCCAGCTCAGCACCATAGGCTGAGTGAGGATGTACAGAGCAAGAACCAAGAACCGCTCAAACAAAGGAGTGACTTCCTACATCAGTGCTTGGCTCTTTTCTTGTAGGAGCCCGGTAGACATTTGGGAGGTTAAAGAGTTGCCTAAGACAAAGATCTATTTAAAAAAGTGTCTCAGGTTTTGTGGCAACAGTACTATAAAATAAGTTACCCACTATTTATCAAACACTCCTGTGAACTCAACTTATACACAGGATCACAGTTCAATTATTGTAACCATAAAATGAGGTACATGTTTTTATACCCATGACACAGATGGGGCAGAGTGTGTCAGTTGGTGAGTGCCCCAATGATGCCACGTAATCACCTACCACAAAACTCAGTGGCATGCCATAATAAGCTTTATTTTCATTCAGCATGTGTCTGTGGGTCTGCTTGAAGATCTTGACTTGGCTTCAGGTCGAATTGTAACAGGGTGGTCCCTAGGAAAAGGGGAAGTTCCAGGTTCCCTGCCCCACCCAGAAGGAGGGTGGAGCTGAGCAGAGAAAAAGGAGAGAAGGAATGAGAAGAGGGAAGAAGAGAATGAAGCAGGGTGGACAAGGAGGAGACCTGAGGAAGCCACATGGAGCAGCAAGCATGTGATGAAGAAACCGGGCTTGTTTCCTGACCCTGGACTGGCTAAGGCAGATGTGGGTGAGATACCTGTAGGGAGGTGACTATGGCAGTGTTTATATTGATTTTGATGTTGCTCTTTTCCTCCCAGACTTGTCTGGCCATTTCTAACCCTTTTCCATGGGTCCTGGCCAGAAGATGCTTTAGCTTGTGGAGGGCTTTCAGGCCTTGCTTTGGGCCAATCCCTTTTGGGTGGACTTTTGCCCACGAGGGGATGGGTCACTTCAGGTGTTTGATTTAAAAGTTATCTTCTTTGTGTTCCGTATTGTATATTCACTGTATTAAAGTCCCTTTTCATTAAAGTTTTACATGTTTTGTCTTGTTGCGGCGGATGGCAGAACCCACTTAGAGCAGGCAGGATTTTGGGGCTTCAGGGGTACCTCACTCCCCCTGTCCTCTAACAGAATTGAGGTGCCTTATAACAGATTTGGCGCCCAGCGTTGTAGGATTAGAGCCATCCGTGGTTAGTCAGCCCCATGGGGAAAGTTGGCTTCCCCATGACACTGAATTCCTTGAACGCAAATGTGGTTTTTTGTTTCTCTAGATTTTTTTTTTTTTTTTCAGATGGAGATTTGTTGTTAAAAACTGGCTTGGCTTTGTGAAAATTCTATGTGCATGTGTACAACGTTGTTGTGGTCACTTGCTAAGAGATTTGGTTTTGTGGAAATTGTGTAGCAGTTTTACTCAAAAGATAGTAGGACCATGTGGACAGATTCCTATTTCCAAAGTCTTAGGTTTGTAGGATAACAACTGAAACTTGTGATTTTCTGCCAGTGGCACTGAACATTTTTTTTTTTTTTGAATTCGAGATTTTTTCTGGCCTATATGAGTAAAATTTCAGTTACATAAGATCCCACGTGGCATAACTAAGAAAACTGTCTTGTCTATATGTTGCATGTCTCTATGTCTTGTCCTTGTGCTTAATTGTCTTGGCCTCGAGGTTTTTTATAAAATTGGTTTCGGTGGTACCTATAGATATTTAAAAAAGAAATCGAACAAACAGACAAAACTAATGAAAACTGGTATATATATGTTTTGAAAACACAATCTGGGGTACTTTTTGGTCCATGGTAACTAATTTGTGCTCTAATGTTTTAAAATAGGCGCTTCTAAGGTTGTATTGGATATAATATTTTACCTTTTGCTTGGGTTGATAATGTAAGGAAAATGGAAATTTGAAAAAAAATTAAGGTTTCTGAGGACAAAGAGTCTCTTGTTATGAAGGAAAAAGAACAAAAAAGTTTATGGTTTGACTGTTAAGGTTTGACTGTTGATGTATTACTGACTGAGCTGGAGCTTTCAGAGAGATTGAGATTGTTGTTGTTTATTTTTTTTTATTTGTGACAAAGCTTCCTAGAATTCAAAATTTGAAGAAAAATTTGGTAGTCTGTCCTTTGGTTCATCAAATAAAATTTTGTGGAACCTCAGTAGAGCTCCTGAGACATTCCACAAAATTTCTTCTTTTCCTTCTGGAAAGGCACTTAAATCAACTTGGACTTTTTTTGGTTTACCTAGTAAAGAAAAATGACTGGAAAGGAAGCATTGTCACTTGGAAAAAGGTGAAATATGGCATGAACATAAACGTTAACACTGGTATTCTGAAAAGTGCATAAAAACATTATGATATAATATATTGTTTGAATTTAAATAATTGTCGTCCTGAAATATTATATTTAATGGTTTGGCATTTGCAGAAATTGCTTCTGAAAAAAAAAAGTTTACAGAGAAAGATCTCAACAGATTCCAGTTGGTGGAAATTTTGACAATGAAAAAAAAAGATTTTCTACAAAGAACTGAACAGATTGATTTTTGCTAAGTTTTCCTTTGAAATGATACTAGTATTTTTCCCCCCATTTGATTCAAAGAAACTTTTTTTTTTGCTTTCAATAACCAGAATATGCAATAATTTTTTTTTCTCCAGCAGAACTAACGTGTATTTCTATCTTTCTCTCCCCTTGATACCAACACAGTGTAAAGATTGTGGTAGTGATATTTACTACTCGAGTATTTTTGCGTAACTTCAATAGGGAATTTTGTTCGCTTTAACCTAAATAAATTGGAAATGTGTTTCAGTGGCTTTGCTTGGCATTCTCCAGGAACTTCAAATAGAGCTGAACCAAGAAAAGGGGAGAAGCTGCTGCTTTGTTTGTAGGGTTCCAGAGACTGCAAAGAAAGTGAGGAAGCTTGCCTCCATTCGCAGGCCTGGATGACCCGGAAAAATAAAAGTCCTGGTAACCTCGAAAAGAGGAAACTCCAGGTGGAGTCTGCTGAGACCAACGTTGCTCCTGAAGCCTGTGTGGACTGGACATCGATGGTTCGCTCTGATCCTGTAGGGAGGACTCCAGCAAGGCCAGCAACAACAACAACTGGCTACTTGACTATTCTGCCCTGTGATTTTATGCAAAAATACAAAAATGGTTAAAAGCTAACATGTATTTGTAAATCACTTGTGCATACAAGTTGAACAAAGTTGGGATCAAGGTTGAGAGACCCTTTTAAACAGCTTTTAAAGTTGTGTTCTGTTGATATGATTTTGATACATACCAAGAAGTTTTTTTTTTTTCTTTTACATGCACAAATAGACTATTTTCCACTTATGGCTGTCATATCAGTCATTCATGGACAATGTTGGTAACTGACTGTACCCTAAAATTGTGCCACCATAGATATGGTGGTATGAAAATCAAAAGGGGGGATTGTAACAGGATGGTCCCTAGGAAAAGGGGAAGTTCCAGGTTCCCTGCCCCACCCAGAAGGAGGGTGGAGCTGAGCAGAGAAAAAGGAAAGAAGGAATGAGAAAAGGGAAGAAGAGAAGGAAGTCAGATGGAGAACAAGGAGGAGACCTGAGGAAGCCGCATGGAGCAGCAAGCATGTGATGAAGAAACCGGGCTTGTTTCCTGACCCTGGACTGGCTAAGGCAGATGTGGGTGAGATCCCTGTAGAGAGGTGACTATGGCAGTGTTTATATTGATTTTGATGTTGCTCTTTTCCTCCCAGATTTGTCTGGCCATGTCTGACCCTTTTCCATGGGTCCCGGCCAGAAGGTGCTTTAGTCTTGTGGAGGGCTTTCAGGCCTTGCTTTGGGCCAATCCCTTTTGGGTGGACTTTTGCCCACGAGGGGATGGGTCACTTCAGGTGTTTGATTTAGAAGTTATATTCTTTGTGTTCCGTATTGTATATTCACTGTATTAAAGTCCCTTTTCATTAAAGTTTTACATGTCTTGTTGTGGTGGATGGCAGAACTCACTTAGAGCAGGCAGGATTTGGGGGCTCCAGGGGTACCCCACTCCCCCTGTCCTCTAACAGAATTGAGGTGCCCTATAACAATTAAAGTTTGTCCCATGCATAACTCACACTTTTTGGACCTAGCTCACCTAGAGTGTGTTCTACTCATGGTGATGACAGAAGTGCAGGAGCACAACTAGAAACACATGGTGTTACTTAAGACCTGTTAAAGACCTGCGCTCAGAACTCACTGTCACTTTCACTCACATTCCATTAACCAATTCAAGTCACACTGCCAAACCCAACATCAGTGGACTAGGGAAAGTATTGTATGCTCATCCAAGTGGGAAAAACTGCAAAATCACAGAAAAATCTCTGGATGTGGAATTCTAATAGAACGAGGATATGGAAAATTAAAAAAACAGTGATCTAATCTGCCGCACACATATCAAAACTGGTGAAGTGAGATTGAAACTCAGGACGATCAGGCTCTAAAGTAGGTCCCAACCATTATGCTGAATGTAAACATCTAATAATAATCAAATCTGGAGGTGGCAAATAAATATCAGTGCCACATTGTGACAGGAAGGTTGGGTCAGGCCTCACAGAGGATCTAGCTGGATGTGAATATGGAGAGGACTGTTGGAGGCCGAGATGATGACTAGGACATTGTTGGAGGCATCCATCACGAGGTGGACAGTTAGATATGACATGATCATGAGACAAGAATATAAACTTCCCAGGGACGGTAGAGAGTGGTGAGGGCTGAGGCTGAGAAGTTAGGATGAGGTAAAGATGGGGTTCTGAGCGCGTATGTGATCCTGTCACGTCTGGAATCCCTTGGGCCAGCCCTTCTCAAACTCTATCACACATCTGAATCCACTGGAGGGCTTGTTAAAATGTAGATCCGATTCAGTAAGGTTTGTGTGTGGTGGGGGGGCTGAGATTCTGTATGTCTAGCAAGTTCTGTGGTGATGGTGATGCCGCTGTCTCACACTCTGAGCAATCAGCCTGCTAGCCAGTCAAGGTCAAGGATTATATTTTCTATCTCTTTATCGAGTGTGTTGACTCATACATAACAGACCCACCGTAGGTGCTGGATGTTGCCTCTGCTGCTTATGCTTTTCTTTCCCTCTAATCAACCTCTTTGGCCTCCCCCAACCCTTTCCCACTCACTGTCAAATCCAAAGCTCGCCAACACCTTGTTGCATTAGCTAGCTGCGGACCTATGCTCCAGACCGTTCTATTGTTAGCGAGAAAAAAACAACGTGTTGAAAAAAGCAGGCTTCTATTACCGGAGATCTACACAGATTCATTAGAGCTTTGGGGAAGCCATCAGAAGTTGATTGTGCTTGAAGGAGTTGCTCGTCTCCTCCCATTTCCTGATTTGATCTCACAGCTCTGCAATGAAGTCAGAATTAGAGCCACATTAAAGACGGGAAGAGGGAGAAAAAAAAATTTCCCCAGCAATCAAGTTCTGAAACTTGCAAGGTGCCTTCCCCCTCGTTCCCCAAGGAATTATTCCTTTTGACTAGGGTGAAGGTGACCTCAAGGGGAATCATAACCTGAAAAAAATCATGATTTCCACAGTGAAGTGGGGGAAATAGAATGAAAGGTAAGTTTCACATTTGTGGGTAAGGGGCTCTGGAAAAAGAGTGGGAGTAACTCCAGAAGTCCTGCTTGAGTAGGTTTCATCTTGGAAACCGGCGGCTCTTTGGACAGCAGGTCTCAGGTCTCAGGACGCTGTCCCGACTCAACTACCTGTTGCGAACTTGGAGGTATCTTTGACTTTATTGGTGACAGAGACTTAGCTTCAGGTGATGTTCAGGCATCTATTGGATGCTGCTGCTGTGTCTCCCCTCATGCTCCTAATCCTGCAAGTGCTTATGGTGAACATCCGCTGAGCTGTGCCTGACGACTTTTCTGTTGGACATGGGAACATGTTCAGATCTCAAAGCCGGCAAGCTCTAAGTGCCAGAAAGTTTATTCCCTGGGAAGCAGCCCTCAACCAATGAGTTGGTGAATAAATGCCTCGCCTCCAGGCTAGGAAAAGTCCAGGGCATATTCTAAACCGGCACCCAGAGGCCCCCTGCTGAACTGACTTTCTGTGGGGAGCCCTCTGTGGGTCACCTGCTTCATAACACACTTCACACTTCGTATCCATGTCCTTCCTCTCCCTTCTGCCCTCTTAATCCCTCTATCAGTGCTTCCTGGAATCAACTTTCAAAGACACTGCATGCACTCAAATCTTCCTCTCTTACTCTGCATCTGGGGAAAGCCCAACTACCATAGTGCCCTAAACTTCCTGCATTAAAATGCCACCGCTTTCTGCGGCAAGGATTCAGGGATTTGGAAATGAATAGGGCTTTAAGAGTGAGTGAGTGAGCGTGTTATGAGTGAAATGTGGGAGAGGGTCTCAGGATAATTCTTTGAGCAAGGAAGGGAGCAGGGACTGTGTTGGGGGCTATGAGAACTAGGTGCAGGTGCAACACAGGTCGCTGATTGCCAAGTGGAAAGGTGCCAACTCATCTGTCATTGCAATTCTGCTTGGAGCTCATCCTATTCTTGGATTTTCATTGCACAATGGAAAAGATTAATGGGTTCCCCTAAGACACTGGGTTGGAGTTTTGCCTTGCCTTGCCTCTTCAGGGGTGTATATCCTAGAGTGAGTCATTTGCTTTTTTCTAAACTGTGATGTCCTTGGGGACAACTGGAAATAATAATAACACTCCTGGAACTGAGCAGTCTTGAGCGCTTGGTGTAGAGGAGAACCTTTGGGCTCTGCACGTCTGGGTATAAATCCCAGTCTTGCCTTTTTTGCTGGGTGAACCTTGTACAGGTATCTGACATCTCTGGGGGTATTTCTTTATAAGATGGAGAAATAACCAAAAATGGAACCATAGTAATTGGCCTATATTTGATCTTTTGATCTAGAGAAGGGGAACTTCATATAGTCCAATTTAAGACCTATCTTGCAGGGTTTATTGTGAATTTAAAATAATATCTGAAAAGCACCTAGTATACTAACATGCACACAGTAGGTACCCAGTGTACCACTCTGGTGGTTATGACCATTATTAGTGTGATACCATCTCAAGGTGATCAGACCATAAAAAGTATAAAACCCTACTGAGATTTTCAGTAAGTAACTCAGTGCCAAAGACCCTGTTTACCTGCCTGACCACCTACTGAGATCAAAACAAAGCCACAATCACCGGACATCGGGATGCTGAGAGAATGTACCAGGCTTGGTTTGATCCTGGGCTCCCTGCAGAACACAATTTTTTTTTGTTTGCATTTCCAAATGTCATATTGAAACCATTGTGAATACAAGAATAAGAGATGATTTCAGCTTCCATCTTTAGGAATGCTCACGTTTAAAAAATAAAAGAAGGCCCAGCAAAATTAACTTTATCATTTTAAGAAGCCACCATTGAAACAGCCGCTGCGAATATATTCATTATTATACAACGCCAAGCGCTGTGCACCAGTGCGCGCGGCATCTGTCTGCTCACTAATTCTCCCGTTATTATTACCCTCTGAAAGGGCAGGCGGGAGAGAATTCCAGGCAATCTCTCTCAGCAGAGGCTTGCAGGTTTCGTGGAGCGCTCAAAACTCCCCCAAACGTGCTCCTTGAGCATTTGACTTGCTAATCTTGTTGATGTGACAGAAAAAAAAATCGAAAATAGCTAATGGCCTTAATTTTCTTATACCTGACAGCTAACCAATCCATCCCATCCTAAACAGTTACTCATCTGATTCACCCCCATCCCCTCTCTCTCTCTCTCTCTCTTCCTCTCTCTCTCTCTCTCTTGCTCTTGCTCTCTCTCTCTCTCTCTCTCTCTCTCTCTCTCTCTCTCTCTCTCTCTCGCACACACACACCTCTTTTCCAAACCTGTCAGTCACAGTCCTGTGTGTGTCTGTGTGTGTGGTGTGTGTGATGGGCTTAAATTTTATTTGACGCTCAGGAAGGTCACAAATCACAGTTGCTCGATAGTAAGCAGGGAGGGACACTCAGAAGGGCCTCAACAGAGCCCTGTGGCAACGGGTGGTGCACATCAAGGTGACTACTGGGAAGAAGCTGGAGACACTGCACAGTCAGGCCTGGGAGGCAGGTCTGCTGAGTGTTCCAAGGGCAGGGCCCGGTGGTGACTGCTTCCCTGCAGACGCTCGCTGTCCAGGAGAATGAACAGGCTGGGCAAGGCAGGAGGCCTGGGCAGGGCTTGAGGGCCTGGATTCAATGGGTGCATCCAGAGAGGAATCTGGTGAAAGGGCATTTGCAATTTGTTGTTTCTCTTTCCTCTCCCACTCTGGTTTTCGTGGCTGGTGTGAACCCTTCCGCCTGCATCTGGGGCTGCTTTTGAGAACATGAATAAGAGAGAAGCGGCTGTAGCTACACCAGATTAACTACCCTTTGTGTGTGCCCATGTGCATGCCTTTGTGTGCATGTGTGAGAGGTTGTGAGCTTGCATGCGTGTGCGTGTGTGTGTTAGGGATGGGATGGTTCTGCATTTTAAAGGGATGGATTAATGGCTAAATGGCTGTTCTATGCTTTAAAGGGCCAGCTGTTCAGCGGTTTGTATTACAAGATTTATCTCTTGGAATGTTTTTTTTTTTAAATCACACCCCCTTGCCCCCCATCCCCAGCTGTAGGCTTGTTATGGGAGAAGAGAAACATTGTCTGTGTAAAGAAAAAGCATCCGAGAGTCCAAGTAAGAACTTTCCTGTTCAGTAAATGCTGGGCGATGCCTCCCTCCATGGTGTCTCTAGATTTCTTCAAGTTCCCGGATTACCTGCTTAGCATGGACTCACCTCAGAAACATTCAACTCCTCTGCATACTCCGGCGAAACAGGGATTCTTTCCCTGTTATTATTTATCTGATCCTCACCCTTCCTTGTGCCGATTTACCTCAGGCTTGAAACAGACCGTGACTTTTGCTTCAGACCTTCCCCGTGACCCCCACTTACCCGTCCCCAATTCTGTCCCTCTTAGGTGCAGCACTTTCTGCTTTTACCTCTTCACAGGCCTGAGTGCTTTTTGCCTCCTCTGAGGGTGCCCATGTCTGCCGTTGAGCTGCAAGAGGAAATCCTTTCCTCCAAAAAGTCTCGCTTCCGCCTCTACTGAGCACCAAAGACTCAGAGCAAGGGCTCCTCTGGGCTGCAAGGCCGGTGCCAGTCTCTCTGGCCTTGTGCGTCCCTTCCTGTCTTCTGGAGGCGGGCTCCTCATCCTCATTTCTTGCCCCCTGTACCTACAGCCTAACTCCAGCAGCAGAGTTAGGTATCCAAGGTCTCCCCATGATCCATGACAGCAGACTGAGGGCAACTTCAAAACAACTGGGACACATCAAACCAAGGCCAAACATTAACTGCCTCTGGCAACTTCTCTTAGGCCTCACTCTCAGGCCCTAGAAAGACTAAAGGTTCAGGTCACAAAATCCAAACTCCCAGACCCACAAATCATCGACTCAGGCCTGAAGGAGACACCCATTGCAGCCAACGTCTTCCTGGACACACAGTCATCTGGGCAGCCGTCCCCTCCCCACCTCAGGGCCCTTTCACGTCCACTCTCCTCTGACGGGCCCGTGAGTGGTGGTCAAATAAATGGTCCAGAAGGTTCTAAGGGACACCTAGGTCTTGCTTGGAATTGTGAGTTACTAGCAGCTAGCCCTAGGCTCCAGACCCAAGGGAGAGGACATAGGGTCCCAGGACCATCCGTGCATGTCCCAGAGAGGATGTGTCTTCCCAGAAGAAGGTACCTAGAACGTGCTCTTTTCAAGTGTGTGTTTTTCTCTTTTCCATGAAAACGGATATGCAAACATGTTCCTTAATGCTACAGACACATTGTGAAGGGGTCTGCAACTTTGCAAAATATTCGCTAGAAGATTCTTTAGATTGTGAGCTACCCCACCTCACCCATGAAAGGGAGCTTCAGGCTGCTTCCTAGTACTGCCACTGACGAGTTGTGTGACCTCATGCAAGTTACTTCTGTGTCTCCGTTTCTGCACCTGTTCAACGGGAGCAATAATCACAGTGACCTCAGAAAGCTGATTTAAGGATTAAATGAGATCATCAAGGCAGAGCATTCAGCACAATGTCTGGCACAGAGTGGGCATTCAAAAAGACCAGCTGTTACTCAAAATGTGATTTTCTAAAGTGAACTACTCTCGATCTACACTCAGTCGGGGGGTGGAGCTATGTCAGGCAGGCTGATTGTCGCTGATACTGAGTAAATGGTTCATTTCAACATTTTCTCATGGTGAACATCTACCGCTAAACCTCCTTTTGACTTTGATTATTACTAGCAACCATAGCAGCAGGCAAAGTACTAGTCCCTTAACTGTTGTCTATTCATGGGGAAAGAAAATAGAGGAATTAGATTGGAAATCTGTTGTTTTTATTTAGCTTCCATTTTCTGGTTTCTCACTGGCTTC
>NW_004567128.1:21221172-21224152 GCF_000260355.1 Condylura cristata | reverse complement strand
CCCCCACCACCACCACTCTCAGCATTGTGCTCTGGGTGGGCTTCCATAGTGCTCTGCTCTGGACCACCTCCACTAGCTCTGAATGTGCCATCTTTTCCCAACTCCCTCTTTAGAGAGCATCATGAGAGCTGCCTGAAACCAGCCAGTGGGAAGATGGACACCACTGAGCTTAGCAAACACTACAAGTGAACCCCTCCCCTGCCGCCCCATAGAGCCGCTTGTTAAACATTTACCAGCACGCGCGTGGGCCCCGTGACATTCCACAGATATGTGCTCTAAACATGGTCAATCAGCGTGTTACACCTTCCTGGCCTTAGAGGTGACTGCAGAAGTGGAGGTGTGTCTAGAGTCAGACCAATGACATGCAATCTGGGGATGCTGGGTGAGAAAATTTAAAGAAAAATGTCTTTAGTGACACTGTAAGCATGAAGGTACTAGTGTCAAATATACCGCTCTGTGGAGACAGCCTCACCTGAGAGAAGGAAAGACGAGACCGAGTCCTGATGACTAGGCCACAATAACCTTTGCATTTACAATTAAAATGACCCAATAAATAGTCCCTTATTTTTTCTGGATGAGTCAGTTGGCATTGGGTCATGTGCTACCAATGTTAGTATGCAACTTAGGGGCACACAGGAACCCCAAACTATTAAGGGGTATACTCTCTTAAAGGAATCCTGCAACATGCCACATAAAGACAAAGGAAGCAGACACTCGGTATGATAGACCCTTATTAGAATTAGTGTGTGTAAAAGAAAGGATATTATTAATAATTTGCTAATAAAATGCCCCAACTTATCCAACTCCTTGTGAGAAAATCCCAACCAAACAGACCTGGTCTTACATGGGGACACAGAGGCCAAGAAGTTTGCCACAAGTCTAAGGCACCTTCTGGTGGGGGCCCGCAAGAAGGAATTAAAGACGGGCCTTCGAGAGCTAGGAAGAGAGATGATACCACATCAGGATAATGGCTGCCAGTGCCCAACCACCCCCACGTGTCTCTCACCTTTGGGTCTCTTCCAAGTCTCCTATATGTCTCTCTTCTACCTGTCTCCTTCAGGTTCCCCCAAGTCCCCGGGGTGCAAGGCAAAGCTGAAGAAACAAGAGCTCCGGACCCACCTGCCTTCCATGATGCAGTTTCAACTGGCTGCTGCTTCCGCCCCGGTTCCAGTAGCTCCCCCTGCTAACAGAGAAGCATCACATGTGATCTCGGAGGTAGACAGTTACTGGCTGCAGTTTTCTCCTATCCTAGCAAACACATGTTTTTGCAATGTGATTTTGGAGTTTCTCCTTGCAGAAACTGGAGTCTGTCCTCCCTGGTGGTGCAGCGGGTTAAAGCACATCAATAAGCTAAAGCCACTGCAGCATGAGTTCAATCCTCGCCCTGGAGGTGACCCACAGGGCGCAGCAGACCTCTCCTGACCCACTCGCTGCTCCCCTCAGCAGTGTACATTGTCAGTCAGCCTGTTCTGCTCCCCACTCTGTCTCTGGTGAAGCCTCTCACCACCCCTGCACCTCTTGCCTGTACCCCAGTTCTGTATGCATAAAATAAATAAATCTTTAAGAAAAAAAGTGGAGTCGATTTCTTCCTCTCTTAAATCTGAGCTGAACTCCTGGTTTGCTTTTGCTGATAGAACACAGTGGAACTGATGCTGTTACAACTTCTAGTACTCTGGAGACCAGAGGCAGCCTCCACCTCTGCTCTTGGCACCCCAAGACCATGACACTCTGACCACCCACCAGGTAGGATACAGGGCCAGCTGAAAGGAAGGCTTCCTGCGTGCCAGTGCTCTCCTGAGCCCAAGCCCCACAAAGCCTCCAGATAAATGCAATTGTATGAGGCAGTCCGGGCAAGATCAACAGCAGACACTGCAGGCAGTCCGCAGAAGTGGGAGAAATAATCGACTGCTGTTTAAGCCCCTCAGCTTTGGGGTAGTTACACAGCAAAAGGTACCTGATTCTTCTTAGCATGCAGATTTTATCTATCCACTAATGAGGGGATAAAGGTCTTATGTTTTAGAAAGAGTTGGATCTTAAGTCAGAGTTGGACTTGAGGCTAGCTTCCACTGCTTAGCAGCCGTGTGCCTCTGGGAAAGTTACAGAATTCCTCTGCTTCAGTTTTCCTGTTTGTCAAATGGGGGATAATAATGACACCTACCTCATAAGGCTGTCTTGAGGATTAAATAAACTGAAAATGTACTATATGCCTGGCTTGGTACATAGCGATCTAGGTGTTCGCTCTTACTGGTATTAGCACCTATGCTATGTGAAAGAAATCGAAGCCCTTTGTTGAGTGTGGCAATCTGGTAATTCAGATTATAGTAATTGTTTAAACTATGGTCATGGGACCATTTAAAATTGCCTAATCGTGGCTAGGAGGACTGGCTAGAAGGGGGAGGGGCTACCATCAAATCCATGAGCATTGGTGATCAGAGAGACCGCAGGGAAATAAGTCACTCTGAGTGTAAAGAAGGGTAGTATAGGATCACAGTTTGTATTTATTGAGCATGTCTGTGTCACATACTCTACTAAGAGCATGGCATGGATTATCTCATTTAAATTTCACAACAATTTTATGCACAAGGTGCTACCGAAATCTTTATATGGCAGATAAGAAAGCTGAGACTCAGGGCCCTCCCTGGTGGCACAACACAATAAAGTGCAGCACTGTGGAGCTGTCTGCAGCCACTGCAGCATGAGTTCGATCCCCAGCCAGGGAGTGACCCACATGGTGCAGCAGACCTCTCCTGTCTCGCTTGCTGCTCCCTCAGCAGTGTATTTTCAGTCCATCTGCCGGTTCCCCATTCTCTCTGGTGAATCCTCTCAACCCCCCTCCCCACCAGTATCTCTGGCCTGTACCTGGGTTCTTGTATTAAATAAATAAATAATCTTTTTTAAAAAGCTGAGACTTGGCCCTCCCTGGTGGCGCAGCGGGTTAAAGCACAGCACTGTGAAGCTAAAGCCACTTCCGCATGAGTTC
>NW_004567128.1:21210716-21220997 GCF_000260355.1 Condylura cristata | reverse complement strand
CCTCTGGCCTACACCCCAGTTCTGTATGCACAAATAAATAAATCTTTAAAAAAAAAAAAAAAAAAGCTAAGACTCAGAGAGGATAAGTTACCGCTCAAAGCCCCGCAGTGATTGAGGGTGGAGTTGAGGATTTCAGTTGCAGCTCCCTTCTTCCAGAGCCTGCATGTTACCCTGCTGCCTTTGTTCTTAGACATGGGATACTGCTGGCCGGCACCGCCGACCTTCATCTCCTGAGCTGTGAGGCAAGCATAGAATATGTCATGGACGGGCATGAATTGCTCTACCCTTGGCAGGGGACTGCACATATGGGCAGCCTGGCAGTTCTGATCCTAGTCCTTTGGCGGCCTAGGGAAGGTGGCTTCTCTACTCAGATACCAGCTATCTGCTGTAGGGGTTCGACACTCTGGCCTCATGGAATTGCAGATTGTAGACTGTGTCACAAAACCTGGAATCCAGGCGTTGGCCAAAACAGCAGCCACGGAAAAATTGCAATCCCCAGAAACATCTTCAGGGGCTCTTGTTAACAGGCAGGCTCTGGTGGAGGAGGCAGGAGGATCAGAGAGGCAGCTGCTTTAACTGACTCCCAGAGGCTGCTGATGCTGCTAAGCTGAAGATCATGATCTTAGTAGCAAGACTCCATGGTCCTGGGCACTGAACCCAGCGGATCCAGGATATCAACAGGTGTGCCCTCAGGAGCTCCAGTTTTCCAGAGAATCCTGAAGGCCATTCATGACCTTACACCTACTGTGTGGCTAATGTGAGGGCTTGCTTGGCTTCCCTGGAAAGGTCATTTTGGAGAAAGCACGTGTAGACATTTGTCCTATCAGAGACTTGGGGGTTTACAAAAGACGCTTCCTATCAGGGTTGTGTAGTCCTCCAGTTCTCGCTACTTTGCCATTCACCAGCTATCCGGGAAGCAAAAGGGATCCATAGGCATTCGTTCACTTTCTTGTTCATTTGTTTATAAAGCACATATATACGCTGAAGGTGTTGAACACCTTCTCGTTGGCGGGTACATGCTTGGGTTCTGGGTCGGGGACAACCTAGCAGTGCTGTCACAGGCCCTGAACTCATGGAGCTCTGGAGAGGAAGCCAGGCATGAGAGCAACAATCACGGCACTGTGGCACAAGAGCCTGTGAGGCTGCCATGACGGAGAATAGGGGCTGGGGGAGCAGGCCACAGCGGAGCTGCCTGGGGAGGGTTGACCTTGCTGGGAAGGGTAGTGGGAACTGAGATCTCAAGTATGGATAAGGGAGTGGGTGGAATGATACTTGGCTGGGAACCAGGAAAAGGCCACTACCAGAGACATTCAATGTCCTTGCTAGCCAAAGGTCTCATCTTCCTGTGAGTGCCAATGTCGCATGGCCTACCTCTGAGCGTGGCCGGGCTAGTTTCCAGCCCTGGCTGTTGTTGCAGCCAACCACGTGAGCCTGCATCCTCCTGTCCAGCTGTGAGGACAACAGTAGAGCAGTGGGATCCCTTAGTTCTGCCAGAGAGAGAGAGAGAGAGAGCGCGCTCTGGCATGGAGTGTTCCCTTACCTTCCTTCCACAAAAAGATATGCTGAATGCCTAACCCTGTGCATCTGCAAATGTAACCCCATTCAGAAAGAGGGACTTTGCAGAAGATAGAAGATGAGATCATTGGGGTGGGCCAACCTGGAGTCTACACAAGAAGGGTCTTTTGGACAGGCGTGTGGAACGATGTGTGCGAAGACACTCAGCTACACAGACACAGGAAAGGGGGGCAGGTAGAGATGGAGGCACAGATTGGAGTGATACAGCCACAAGCCAAGGGGTGCCTGGAACTATCAGAAGTAGAAAGAGGAGGCCTCCTTGGTGTTGCAAGGGGATAAAGTGCAGCACTAAGAAGCTCTCCACAGCACCAGTAGGATCCCTGGCCAGGGAGCTGACCCACATGGCGCAGCAGACCTCTCCTGTCTCACCCACTGCTCCCCTCAGCAGTATGTTTTGGTCGATCTGTGTATTCTACTCCTCACTCTGTCTCTGGTGAATCCTCTCACCCCTACCCCTGCGCTTCTGATCTGTACCCAGGTTCTCGTATGCATAAATTTAGAAAAGGAAATAGAAAGAGGCCAGGAAGCACTCTCCCATGAGACTTCGGAGAGAACATGGCCCTGCTCACATTTTGATCTTGGAAGTAACCTCTAGCACTGAGAGAAAATCCACCTTCATTGTTTTCAGTCACCCAGTTTGCAGTTCTTTGTTATAGCAAGTCTGGGGGGTGAACATAGTGATGGAACTGCCCACAGAGTTGTCCTTGGGGATGTGAACCTAAACTGGGGGTACAGGCAGTCACAGGACACCACCCTGTCCTGGGTCAAGAGTGTAATCACCCCGCTTAGCAGCTGTGGGTCGAATGAAGTAAAAAGGACCAGAGTAAAGGCAGGGAGACACTCAGGAGATCCCAGTACCAGTGATGGATCAAGGAGACACCGAGGCAGTGAAGTAGACAGATTGTGATATTTTCTGTGGCAGCAGCAGAAGAGAGCAGTGTTTGGGGTGACCTCCAGCTTTGGACTTGAGGACCTGGAGATAGCACATGTAAAGGGGTCGTGGAGTCTTTTTTCTGCCTATCTCACCAAAAAGCTAATTGTATTCTCAACACTCTTTGGGCTTTTTCTCTCTCATTTGATGGCTAATTTAAAAATGAAAAATGTTTTCTCATTAGAGAAGGCATTACTCATAGAGAATGACAAGTGGAGAAAACAACTAAGGTCAGATCAGCTTCTTCCTCTCTTCACAATCTCCTCCCCCTGTTTGTATTTCTCAAAGGAGGCCAGTCAGGGTCATTATGAGGCATTATTCAAAGAAGATTCCCCAATGCCCCAAGCCCTGGAATAATCCTCTCCCTTTGAGGGGCGAGTGGGCGAGTGGGCTTGGCCTGGTCAGATGAGCCCTTTAAAGAGCATTTAGAGCCCTTCCTGGTACACAGCGAGTTAAAGCACAGCACTGCAAAGCTGGCCACCACTGCTTCGGTACAAGTTCCATCCCCTCCCCAGAGGAGACCCACATGGCCCAGCAGACCTCTCCTGTCTCACCCGCTGCTCCCCTCAGCAGTGGATTTCAGTAGATCCACCTGTTCTGCTCCCCACTCTGTCTCTGGTGAATCCTCTCACCGCCCCTGTACTGGGATTATACCCCAGTTCTATATGCATAAATAGATAAATCTTAAAAACAACCTAAAAAGAAGAGCACTTAGAAGGCGAGATGGGTGAAGCAAGCTATCAGCGGTCCTATAATTTGTCCAACAACCACATGAACTTGGAAGAAGACCCTGAACTTCAGATAACACCCCTACCTGCCCCCACTCCAGCTCTTGGAAGCATCCTTGACTAGCTTTGGTTGGCCAGTCAAGCTGCACAATGTAAACTGTGAGACAATAACTGTGGGTGTTGTTTAAAGTCTCTACTTTTGCACAAGTTTGTTTTGTAGTAATAGCTCACTGATATAGTGATGATTTTGACTCCCCCAGCCACATTAAAAAATGAACCCAGGCCTTCCTTATCTTCTTCCTGTAACACCATCCCCACCCGTGGAACCTGCTAGATCAGGCCAAGAAGTTCCTTTAATAATAATTGCAGATGTTGAAAGTAAGGGCATGACCAGCAGGTGAGGAAAAGCTAATAAAGGTGCCAGCAGAATTCCTTTTCTTTGGGGTCAAGATGAACTTTTCCATTTCTCCAGCTTTGGCTGGACAGTATGGGCTTGGGTTTTGGGGAGGTGTGCTGGGAGGCGAGGACACAAATGAGCACAGGGCCTGGCTGTTCTGGATCACAGACGGGGAAAAACAAAGGGAAAATGGCTGTTTCTGAAGGGAGAAACTTTCACTGTAGACTTTGTAAACTCCAAGGTGGCACAAGGAGGGCTTGTTAAGCCCTAGTGAGCCTGGGATTCTGAGAATCACTGTTGGGCAAGGCAAAGCTTCAAGCGGGAAATCCGAATCTGTGTCTCTGTCCAAACTGTCCTGAGGCAGGGTGCTGGTCCTTCATTTTAGAGGTGATTCCTCAAGGCAGTAGTGAAGAAGCAGGAAGAGTGACCAGGGAGGGAGATCAAGCCAATACGGAAGCACGCTTTAGTCCATGTCCCCGTGGAGTTGGATGAAGCCTACAGATCCTTCCTCCAAGAGCCCAGAGGGGAGTTTGGTGCCTCTGCCCTCACAGGGTGAGGGTCAACCCCCCATAGAGTGTTAGCTCCCCCACACTTGCAGGCTATACCTACAGATTTCCAACATTTCAGACATAACTGAAGTAGAAAACTGGAGAGTTTCATAGAGTAGGAGGGAGTGTGCACCCACAAAACTGGTCTTTGTCACCTCACAGAAATCAGAGAGGACTGTGGGTACACCAGGTACAGAAATCACCTGCTACACCTGATTGCACCCTCTGAGATAATGAGGGGAAGTGTAAGCAGTTGAACAGAACCTCCCTTGAGAATCTAGTTAGTGAAGGCTCTAGATCCTTCTCTCTCCTCCCACAGAAATATGCACAAAATTGTTCACAATTACAGGCATAGAAATGAACTCACTTCTATGTGTGTGATTTAAGTCCACACTTCACTGCTAGCAGAGGCATCTTCCTGCCTTCATATTCTGATAGACTTCCTCCAGAAGACTCGTAGGCATTTTGCCCCTGTGAAGGTCAGACTCCCTTGAGAAGGTGCCCTGACCCCAGGGCAGATAACCTCAGTCCAGAGAGATCTCTGGTTGAAGCCAAAGTAATCATTTTGCTGTATTTCTCAGAGGTAAATAATAAGGCACAGCCCTGGCAGTGAGAAGAATCCAGATCATAGACTTCTAGAGACTTTAATGAAATGGAAATCCACATGTGGAAAGGGTGACAGGAACCTAGAAGGAATGTTGAGACAGCCAGAGACTAACAACAGCAGAAGCAGGAAACTGAGACAAGGGAAATAATGAATTATTTGAACTCAGTAGCACCCAGAGCCAAAATGGAAGGGCCAGAAGAAAGGGCCAATCCTCTAGGAACTCATAATTGTTTCCGATTGCTGCTGTAACAATCTACTGTAACTTAGGGGCATAAAGCATCACAAATTCACTGTGCTACAGTTCTGGGGTCTGAGAATATAGAGAAAGTCCATACCAACATTTCCACGAGGCTACAGGACTAAAGCAAGGTGTCCGAATGGGTGTGTGTCCTTCTGGGAGCTCCAGGGAACAATCTGTTTCCTTGCCTTTTCTAGAAGCTAGGAGCCACCCACATTGCTTAGCTCATGGTCCCTTCCTCGCCTGACTGCAATCTCTGGTCTTCCTGTGTCCCCATAGGAACCCTGGTGGTTATACCGGCCTAACCAGATAATCCAGGATTATCTTCCATCTCCAGATCTTAATTCAATCACATCTGCAAAGACCATTCCTTTTGCCAGGGTAAGCTAATGTAGTCAGAGGTTCTGGGGATTAACGTGTAGACATCACTGAGGGGCTATTTTTCTCCCTCTACAGTGCTATAGCTCAATGGCACAGCCTCTACTAAAGATGGGGAATCAACGAGAAAAAGCATCCTTTCCTCTCACACTCCAGTCTCCTGCCAGTGCTTTCCATTGTCACACTCTGATCACAAATCAGCAGGCAAGGGCCCCAGGAGATTCAGTCCCCAGGGGTGAGAAGAGTGACAAACAGAGGGGTGTTGGATTGAGGGGAAGGGGCTAGATAATAACTAGCACAGCAACTGTGGCTCTAAGGGGATGAGTTTCACTCTGGAAGTTTCATCCAGTATTCTAGCCAGGTAAACAAATGCTTTGGGACCTGCTATCTCAGGCCTTATCTATGTTTTCTCAGTGGGAGCTAGCCAGGGTAATATGCCTGCCTTCCTGCAGCCAAAGTCAGCAGTAGATTAAAAGCCTCCAATTACTAGTTTCCACTTTTCCCAACCCTTCCTGGTTTAAGAATTCATCTCTAGTCTGTTCTTGCATTTGATGATTCATTCATCTACTCAATCAACACTCATTGCTCTGTACCAAGTACTGTGCTAAACCCTGTGGAGTAGAGTTTAATGACACACACTCCCTGCCTCCAAGAAACTTACACTCTAGCAGGGAAGGAAAGAAACATAATTTTTTCTCAAAGAAGGCTAAATGTCAGAAACAGCACTTGAGGATGATCCCAACGAATCGGTTGAATTGGAACCACACATTGGCAGCGGAGGATGTCCTCAGGTGAGGAAGTGCTGTATTGCAGACAGGTGATCGTTTAAGCCTTGGGGTCCTCAGGGAGAGAGAGAAGTTTAAAGAGGTTGGAACCCAGCAAGCACCGGGCACCACGGTAGGCCATCTGAAAACGCAGGTTGGAGTCCGATGAGGAAGGGTGTTAGTATGCAAGCTAAGGATGTAGGTGTCTTCCTATCCATAACTGGAGGGAATACAAGTTTTAAGCAGCAGGAAGACCAGGCAGAAGGCTTTTGAAGAAGTGTTGGTCAGTTGATTTCAAAGTATATCCCTAGAGTCAAGATTTCACCATGACAGTTAGGTTTAAAGTACAAGACTGTGGGGGACATTTTCACCTCTCTCCAGATCAGTAGCTCCCTTTTTACCAGAATAAAAATGTACTAATTTGTCAATCATTTACATAACTATAGAATGGGGAGGGTACAGGATTACCCGTCCATATGTGTACATGTTTCACTCACCCTCTACCAGTTCTCCATGCCACACCCTAGCACAGTACCTTCCCTTTTTCCCTCCTCCTACTCCCCTGTTTCATCGTAGCCAGTATATTTTTCCAGAATGTAAAAGCTATTTTGGCAGTGTTTCGCTAGTATGTATTCTTTGGTTATTTGTTTTCCACACGTGAGTGAAACCATCAGTAATTGTCCTTCACTTTTTGACTTATAAATAAGATCCATCGTTTTTGTCCCTAAGGCACAATTTCATCTTTTTAATAGCTGCACAGTATTCCACTGGATATACATTCCAGTGATAATTTCTTTATCTAACGGTCTATCGTTAGGCACTTAGGTTGGTTCTCTGACATGGCTTTTGTGGACAATGCTGCTATAAACAGAGGAGTGCATGGCTTTCATTGGCTTGATACCTTGGGATTCTGTGTAGAAATTTCATTTTCTGGAAGCATTTTATTCTAGTATTGGTTGGAGCCCACTGTGATTGGAAAGATGGGCTGAGGATCTTTTCTAAAGTTGGTGAAGTTGACAAACAAGCAGAGCTGGATCTGAGTCCCTCTTCTGAGGTTGGCTGGTGGTGAACTAGACATGATGAAAGAAGAAAGGCATGATGTGGGTTTCTGGTTGTGGTTAGTGCTGGTTTTTGAGGAAGAAGTGTGTTTAAATCTGGTGTTTGGATCCCCATAGGGGTGAGTATAGTGAAGTAAATCCTGTGCATTTGGCTCACTGAAAGTCAAAAGGGCCTGTTGCTTCTGGGAAATGTGTTGGTGTTGTGAAAATTAGGTCCTTCCTTCCTTCATTCATTGACAAACCTACTCTGAGCACTGTTAGAGATGGGGACTCAAAAATAGGTCAAACCCAGTCCATGCTCTGAAAGGATTCTCAGCCTGGGGCATTATGGTCTGTAGCAAGGAAGCAAGCTTGGGAGAACGATTGTGTGTGTCTGCATTCCCAGAGAGCCTGGTTGCCAGGAGTAAGGCTTCCCACTCCCCATTTTGTGGGGTTCCCAGTCTTCCCCATTCCTCCATGGCACCAGTGGCAGGTCTCACCACCCCATCACAATGAGGATGCTGGGAAGAAGCCAAGCCTTGTCTTTGCCCCAGGCAGGGAATGTGCCCACTCAGCTGGGCCTCAGACCTGAGACAATCATGGGCTTGTGAGGAGCTTGGCCAGAAGTTTCAGAAGGATTTCTCTTTTCTTTCCTCTTAGCCTTTGAGAGCCACTCTAAAAATGTTGTTAATTAGAGTTCTTAAACTAGTCCATATTTGAGAAAGTAGAAAAGAGAAAAAAACAAATGTGTAGATTTTTGGTATGGTCCCAGATGACCAATGAGAATGTCCTCAAATTGTAAAGGAGTACAATTGTGATGCTCAATCAGATGGAAGATCCGGGGCCCAGTGAGAAAGGCTATTCAGCAACCCAAGCAAAAGTCGTGGAAACTGCAGGCCAAGAGTCTTATAAAGAACCTGCAAAAATTGCACAATTAAGCCTCCCCCTCCCCTTTCAGCACACATCTCTTCACACCATGAATGATTTGAAGGCTGCATGCTTCGGATTGCTTTGGTGAAAATTTAGTTTCCAGCTCAAGAAAATCCACGTCAGAAGATGATCCTTCAGCGTTCTCAGAGGATACATTTTTAAAAATTGCTGCCGAAAGAACTCAGTTTTGGTTTTTCAGAATATATGTTTAAATAGATGTCAAAAAAAATGAGATTGAGATGATCAAAATATTATAAATTATAATCTAGGGATTGAGGGATTATAAGGGTTTCTATTTTTTTCTTTGAGGTTTTAATTTTCTTGCCAATTAGCATTTGTTATAAAATGGTGTTGAAAAGAATCCTATGAAAATCAGCTTCCTTATCTGTGAAAAAAGGATAATCAACCTCACATAGGATTTGGGAACATTCTATGACATGTATATACATATTTTGTCACCGACCCTGAAACACTGAAACAGCCAATAGACCGGTGACTTTCCTGTGGTAGCCCTGATCTATGTTACATGTTATAAATTACCTAGCTTTTTAAACAAAAGCAGAGTGCATGTCACACAAACGTGGCTGAATAATTTATTAAGATATTATTTTCAGTTTCATCTTGCTGCTCTAGGTATTTCTTTCTCTTCGACCCCTCCCCTTCTCCCAGGGCTGAGCCAGGTGCTCATTTACGTGGAGTTTCCGTGTGGAATGGTTGGAAACAGAAGTTGCCGGTTCCTAGTATAGGAAAAGAAATGCAGCTGTAGTCTGCTGTTCTACAGAAGTCCCTGGAAAGATCTGCATTGAAAAAGTGTGCATAAGTGTATGTATGTTGTAGGGGGTAGGCATGAGGAAAGGCGAAGACTACTTAGAGTTCAAAGATTTTAAGAGGGAGAAATAAAAGAGTAGTAGAACCTATTTGACAATCCTGTGGCAAGGGACGGGTTCTTGCAGGTTCGGCTAATGGCGATGGCCCCATATCCTACTCCCATACACGGTGACTGAGCCGGCTCATGTCCTCCGATGAAAGGGCTTTGTGTTGGCAGATGTGATGATGTCTGTAATTGACTCTAAATTTCAGCATAGACCATACGATTTTATGTATGTGATCATCTAAGCCTCACCACTAGGGCCCATTAGTTACCTGTTGGAGAC
The DNA here is from genome assembly GCF_000260355.1 of Condylura cristata. Lineage (NCBI taxonomy): Eukaryota > Metazoa > Chordata > Mammalia > Eulipotyphla > Talpidae > Condylura > Condylura cristata. Next base: position 21,211,710 of record NW_004567128.1, on the reverse strand, counting down.
TTCCTGTTCCAGGAGGACTCAGCTGGTATTAAGCCAGAAATCCCCGCCTTCCACAGGAGACTCCTTCAGGCACTCTACTGCTAGTGTCTCAATCAGCACTTGAGGTTTTTCCAACTAGTGTATATGACTGTCAGAAATGGGTTTTCATCATGGAGCCTGACTTGTGAGATAGCAGGAGGCATGCCAGAGTAGGGCTCTCCCCAGCCATGGCAGATGCTGATATGTGCCACCTCTGTCCTCCTTGCCCTATTCTGCGAGCCCACCAACCCACTGCCAAGAGCCAGCATCTGTATTGTCTGCCCTGTGGGTCTTGTTATTAGAACACACTTTGTGGCCCGGGTGCCTGGCCAAAAGTGCCAGGAAATTGATAGAGAAACCCCTGGTCAATAATGAACCAGAGTTGGTACATAAATGCCCGCTCCTTGCCCCTCAGATTGGATAACTGAGACTTGTGATCTGTATTGGTTCCCAGTTGTTGTCCTACAGCTTTAAGCTCTAGTTACTCATAGAAGTAAATGACTTAGCATCATACGTTTAATTGGCTGACTTTTCTTCCTGGGATTCATTCTACTACGGTGGCTTCTTCACATCCTAAGAGCACTGACTGTCTTATGGGAGAATCCAGACTGTCCCTGATTTGTGGCAAAACCCAATTGGAGCCCTGAACAAGTCTGTAACCCACTTCCACAGGCAACTCTATAGTCAAGTTCTAAATGATCTTGCACCCAACAAAGGGGAGGTTCTGTTGCATGATTTGAGAATCCTGCCACTGGAGTTAACAGATTTGCCTCAAGTAAATATTTTAAGCAAGATGGTTGTTGGAGTCCATGAAAGGACAGCCATCAGATAGAATGAACTGTTCCTCTGTTTTCCTTTTTTCTTTTTTAAGATATATTTATTTATTTATTTATACAGAACTGGGGTATAGGCCAGAGATGTGGAGGGTAAGAGGATTCACCAGAGTGGGGAGCAGAACAGGCAGATCGAGGAAGTA
>NW_004567128.1:21209972-21210616 GCF_000260355.1 Condylura cristata | reverse complement strand
CCTATATTGTGTTCTGAGTCATTGGATTTTCTAAAATATCCATTGATTTAACCTATTCTTGAATTCTCCCTCCCTCATTCACCTCCACTCTAGACACCAGAGTGGGGAGCAGAACAGGCAGATCGAGGAAGTACACTGCTGAGGGGAGCAGCGGGCGGGTCAGGAGAGGTCTGCTGTGCCATGTGAATCTCCTCCCTGGCAGGCAGGGATTGAACTCATGCAGAAGTGGCTTAAGCTTCTTAGTGCTGTGCTTTAAACCGCTGCACCACCAGGGAGGGCCTGTTTTCATTTTTAAAAAAGTTAATGAATGTCCACACAAGAGGCAGAATTTGTTCAAGGATATGTGTTCCATTGCCAAGGTTATAGGAAGAGTAGATAACGCTTCCTCATCTCAAAGTTTCTGGTGACTACAATTGCCTACCATAACAAACCTAAGAGATGTGCATGTTGGCATAGCTGCTTTGGAATTACAGATAAATAAGCTACTGATAATCAAGATTGATTAATTGATCGATCCATCTATCTATCTGCCTGCCTATTTATCTGCCTGCCTGCCTGCCTGCTTGTCTCTATCTATCTATCTATCTATCTATCTATCTATCTATCTATCTATCTATCTATCTATCTATCTATCTATCTATCTA
>NW_004567128.1:21119380-21209573 GCF_000260355.1 Condylura cristata | reverse complement strand
ATCTATCTATCTATCTATCTATCTATCTATCTATCTATCTATCTATCTATCTATCTATCTATCTATCTATCTACCTACCTACCTACCTACTCAGGGTCCTCCCTCAAATGTCATGTATATAAAGTAATCAAACCTTAGCCACAGCCATGGGTTGTGGGGGCCCCAACATTGAATTAGAAGAAGTAGTAACTGAATTTAAATTTCTTGGTGGTGAATCCTCTCAACCCCCACCCCCCACACCTCTAGCCTATTTTTTAATAAAGATTTATTTATGCATACAAGACGTTGGGCACAGGCCAGGTGTGGGGGGTGAGAGGATTCACAAGAGACAGAGTGGAGAGCAGAACAGGCAGATCTACTGAAGTACACTGCTGAGGGGTGCAGCAGGCGAGGTAAGAGAGGTCTGCTGCACCATGTGGGTCAGCTCCCTGGCCAGGGATCGAACTTGCAATTCAGTGGCTGCAGATTACTTTATAGTGCAAATTAGCCCCTTGTGCCATCAGGGAGGTCCCAAATAAACTTTTTTTTTATTTATTTTTTTAAAGATTTTATTTATTCATACAGAACTGGGGTACAGGCCAGAGAGGATTCACCAGATGTTGATGTTGGAGAACTATAGCAACCTGGCTTCTTTGGGCCGACGACCTTGCAAGCCTGACATAGTTTCCAGGGAGGAGTGTTCAGGAGAGCCATCGCCAGGAGGCAAGTCTCTCCTGCAACAAGAGGTTACAGGTATGTTGGACATAGCTGGCAGCTATATATAAAATTATATCTCACTTCTTGTACGCAGAGTTGTAAGATGGACTCACACATACTGACAATTTATATTGTATATATCTTTCCATAGTCAAACCTATATTGTGTTCTGAGTCATTGGATTTTCTAAAATATCCATTGATTTAACCTATTCTTGAATTCTCCCTCCCTCATTCACCTCCACTCTAGACCAATTGTCTGTCATCTCAGGCTGCGGTCATACTTTCTGACTGGTTTTACTGGCCACTCTTCTTGAAACTCCAACCCCATAATCTATTTCTCACTGGAACCAGAGAGAACTGACAAAAGTCCATTTCTGAGTTGATGTTATCTACTGTCTTAGTCTATGTAGGCCCCAACATTGAATTACCATAGACTAAATGGCTCATGAACAACAGCTATTCATCTTTCACAGGTCTGGTGAAAACCCACTTCTTGGTTCTTTGATGACTGATTTTTGAAATCTCACATGGTCAAAGGGTTGAGGGAGCTCTCTCAGGCCTCTTTTTTATAAAAGCACTGCCGTTTTGATCTAATTACCTCCCAATCACCATACTTCCTAATACCATCACCTTGAAGTTAAGGTTTCAACATATGAATTGAGAGAAAACATAAACATTCAGCCTATAGCATCTTCTAATAAAGTATCATTGGTACAAGGGAAAGACTTAAACACCAAGACTCAAAGCTTCAAGAAGCTTCATGATGTGCCCAATTTTCTCTCCTGGCTATCTCTCAACATATCTCCCACTCCCCTTTGGATCCTAGATACGCTGTCCATTTGCCATGCCTAGAAGGTAGCATAGGCTTCCAGCTTCTGGATTCCGGTCTGTGCTAGTTCCCTTTGTAACATCATCTCACCTGCCTTGCCCATTCCTTTCATCTAGTTACTCTTACTTTCCCTTTAGTTATCCGTGTAATGTCTCTGATTTGGGAAAACCATCCTTGGTATATGACCATTACAGACTGGATATAGATTCCACTCACCATGTTAGAATGACTTCAAAAGCTAATTCTGGTGTCTTTAAATGTTGCTTTATATGGAAAATAATTTGTAGATGTGAGTAATTTAATGATCTTGAGATAGGGAGATTATTTTGGATTTATCTGGTGAGCTCTATATGTAATCATAAGTTTCTTCATATGAGAGAACCAAAGGGAGATATGATACACACACAGAGGGAGAAGCTATGTGAAGACTGAGCGGGAAGATTTGAAGATGCCTTAATGATTGGAGTGGTGTGACCACAAGCCAAGGAGTGACAATAGCCTTCAGAAGCTGGAAAAGACATTAAGAAGATTCTCCTCTAGAGCCTCCTGGGGAACCCTGGCCGGTGATATTGATTTTGAACTTTTGGACTCTAAGTCTGAAAGAAAATAAATTTCTGATTTTTTTAAGTTACCAAATATGTGGTAAATTGTCATAGTAGTTTCAGGAAACTAAGGTATTCACATAGCAGGCATTACAGTTCATTATTATAATTTGGTGCTGTTTTTGGTTGATGTCTGTTTATGCCAACACCAAGATTTCTTAAGCTAGAATCTATGGGCTGCATAATCCAGAAGCTTCATTAATTCGAAGCTAAAAAAAATCACTCATTTATTTTTCACTAAATATTACTAAAATTTAGTTTCTCCTTATAGTAGCTACGTAGGCAAGTAGCCACAGTGGCACTGACTATACCAGGGGCTGTCACCAACAGAAATCATGAATATTTTCACAACAAAATTTTTGCAAGTTTCTCAGTATATTATATGTACTCATCACTACTTCAAAATGTGCTAGAATCATCACTGGATCTTCTATTAGATGCAATACTAAAGAAGCATATACAATATTATAATCACAAATGAGTTTTTCAAATATTTGGTAACTACTGCAATATAATTGGTTTCCTTCATGAGTATATTTATTTAATGTTTCATATATATTCTTCCGAGAAAGGGTCCAGAAACCTCACCAGTTGTCAAATGGATCTGTGGGCTGAACAATTAAGATCTCTACACTGGACTCCATTTCTAACAAGACAGAGATGCTTCCCTAACCATCATAACAGCCAGGATACCTAGAAGAATACTTTCTATATGGATAGTGTTTGATAAATATTTATTGAATGAATAAATAAATTAGTAAATGAGTCATCAGAAACCTGTTAAAACAGGACAGAGAAAGAAAATTCAGCACTAAAATCTAGTCTTTCTAATCAGAAGTCAACAGTTAGCAAAGAACAATCTAGAGCTTACTTCATACTGTAGTCAAAAGTAGATAGCGGTTTGCATTATCCATTGCTGTGTAAAAAACCACCCCTTACTTTGTAACATAAGCAACAGCCATTTAATTGTGATCATGAATTCTCAGGTTAGGATTTCAAACAGGGTACAACAGCTTATCCCTGTTCTACAATGTCCCTGCTCCACAGTGTGCCTGAAGGAGGAAGATTTGAATGACATGATGAATCCATGGCTGGGTTCTGGAATCATCTGGTGTTACCTTCACTTACCTGCCTAATACTGGGCCTGAGATGACGCAGTGGCTGGACTCTGCTGGGATGGTTGACCAGCGTGTCTATCTAAAGCCTTTCCTTGTGAGCTTCTGTCAGCACGACAGCTGGATTTTGAAGGGCAGCATCCTGACAGATAGTCTGCAGAGAAAAAGCATTTCAAGAGACATCCAGGAAGCCACATGGCATTTTACACCCAAGCCTCAGAAGCATACTTCCACCATATTCTATTGGGCCAAGTACTCCCCAGTTTGTGCAGATTCCAGGGGATGGGATCCAGACTGCCATTTGTAAGTAGGAGGACTGTGAGTGAATTTTAAATTAAAATTTTAAACCACCACAGCCAGGTTAGGGTATGAGGTGTCAAAGGTAAGTCATCCATGTATTTGATATCCTATTGGAACTTTTCTTGAATCAGCTGAATCTTCATCGAATGCAGATGAAGCTCTGGATGCTGGTATCGACTCAGTTCAGGAATGATTCATGTGATTGTTGCTGCCACATGCAGAGGATGAAATGGAAGGGAAGACAGCTGAAATATTAATCTATGGAGGCCTGTCTTTTCATGGTGTCTTATAAATTATACAGAGCGAGTCATTGGTTCTAAGTGGATTAGCTGCCCATCATGTAGGCAAGGTCATGGCCTGTGCTCTAGTTAAGGAAGTTTGTTTCCTTCCAGTTTAAATGATGATATATCTCAAGAAATTTTGAACTCATATGCAAGTAGGCAAATTTCTTATCATGAAACAAAATAATCGTCCCTTCTTGGAGGCAAAGTCATGGTTCCTTCAATTCCAACAGAAGGAAGTAGGAAGGGGAAACTAAACTAACATTTTAGATAGCTTCCATCTATAAGATTTAAATTTAACTAGCTTTCCAAATCCTTCTAGGAGCCTGGATTTAGTGACTTCATCATGGTCCATTCAGACCTTTGAAAGTTATTACATAATTAGCATAATGCTATTAGCGTAATGATGATTTTCATAATTACATGATCATTTATTATATTTGAAGATTTCCTTTAAATTTTTAGAGGAAACTTAACAGCAATTACCTCATTTTATCTTCATAATCACACCATAAGATGGGAACATCTAGTAAGTTCATCTTACAGATAAAGAAAATCAGGCACTGAGAGGCTTAACAAATTATCTTAGCCAGCAACGCTTTGGTAGACCAGACTCTAGAATCATCACTCCCAGCCTCCATCCCTGATAACCAGATAATCATAATTCTGCCATCATTTCCATGGCAGCTGAGTAATGGCCAACTCATGACGCTCCTGGATCCTCCCCAGAGATTACAGACCAGACAATGAGAAGGAGGCAGCTAGGATCAAAGTCTCTCAGGTCCTGTAAGCAGCCCTAAATCTTTTTTTTTTTTTTCACTTTAAGTAATTTAACTATTTTCTTATGTCATTATTCATTTTTGTACAATATTTGATTCCCCCCTCAGGTACATATCCCATATTTCTTTCACCCCATACCACCCCTGCACCATCACCACATTCTCTTGTGCTCTTCCCTCCTCTGTTTTGACCCCTCTCTCTCCCCTGCCCCTGCTGTATGCTTCAGATCGATGGTTGATTGGCAAGTTTTTTGTTTTTTCCTGACCCTTTGTTCGTTTTCCCTATATTCACCCTATAAGCGAGACTGTCTGATATTTTTCTTTTTTACTGCTGACTTATTTTGCTTAGCATAATCTCTTCCAGCCCCATTTATGTTGCTGCAGATGGCATGGGTTTATCTTTTTCCATCGCTAAGTAATATTCCATTGTGTATATGCACCACATCTTCTTGATCCAATCATCTGTTCTGGGACAGCTAAGTTGTCTCCATATGTTAGCTATTTTAAATAATGCTGCAATAAACATGAAAGTAAAGGCTTTCTTTTGAAATAATGATTTTTGTGTCCTGTACATACACTAAATCTTTTATAGTCTGTGGCTCTTCAGAGCTGCTTTAAAATGTAATAAAGTCAAACAGAAATAGTCTTTGCAGCAGTGGAACTTCCAGATGAAGTGTAACCTCAGATGTCTCCCCAAACACTACCCTTTGCAACTAACAATTATCCTGGAGCCAACGTCTTCAGAGGTCACCATCTGGTTGCTGCTACCACGACAGCTGTTTCTGTGGGTCATTTCAGTCCTTCTCTCTCTATCTACCCTCCATGACTTACCCATATTCTCTACTATTAATAAACATAGAGCCAGGGGTGCATTGATTAGTTTGACTCTACCAGGAACAAACAAAATCCAACCAACTCTGACTTGTAGAGTTTGCCAACTTCTCTGGTGTAAATACCTTCACCACAGCTGATTTCAAAGTACTAAAAGGATGGCCCTTGAACGTGGAGTTGGGGAAGAGATGTGCACCGTCCACTCCCATGGGCCAGTTCAGACAGTTCCAGTAAAACACTGACTGGTCCTTCCTCTTCTCCAATTTTTTGCTACTTTTGACTTCAGTTAACACTCAATCACTTTCTACCAAGATTTAGCCTTACCATTTCCTACTTACTTTCTACTCAGCAGCCAAAGAAATGATCCACATTCATAATCTGGCTATGTCTCCCTGTTGCTCGCGGTCCCTGTTCAGTTCCTTTGCCCTGCCCAAATCCTGAGAGCCACAGGAAGGCACTAAGTTCCTTCCAGGTCCAGGTCTAGAGTGGTACTTCTCAGTGCTGGCTGCATATTTGAATCACCAGAGAATGTTGTCTCCATTTAACATTTTATATTTTACTCATTATGGGATGAGTATGGAACATTAAGTTTGAGTTTTGAAAATAGTGCATTAGAAATTATTTGATCACTGACTTTTTGGTCCCCTTAAATATGGCACCAACCCAAGTATCTCACTGATTTCACTCTAGTTTCCCCCTTGCCATCTGGAGAATTTGTTTAAATCCCTATGTCAATGCAACAACCCACTCTTGTTACAATAGAAGGTGGGAACTGGGCATCAGTGTTCATGAATCTCCTTGGTTGCTTGTAATGCACAACCAGATTGAGGATTTCAGCCCAGCTTCCTGACTTCTTGGTATCACCTCTTGCTGTGCACTGCAGCATTTTTCAATCTAACAACCGTAAACTGCCAGGACACAGCAGGCCTGTTCATACCTCAGAGCACCTGTAGCTGCTGTCCCCTACACTCCCAACATTCTTGCTCCCTTTGCCACCTATTGAAGCATTGTTCCTCATTCCACACTTTCTCTCAGATGCCCCCTTGATAATCACCCCACTGTATTAGCAACAAACAGCCGCAAAAGGAGCAGTTTAGAGCACCACACAACACTTGTTTTATTTCCCAATGTCTACACTCGAGGAGTCCGGGCATGACTCAGCTGGATCCTGTCACTTCTGAGTCTCCCCTAAGACTACAACTGAGGTATCAAGCAGACCTGCAGGTTCACCCGGAAGCTCATCCCTCCTTCCCTCTATTCCTGCCATAAGCTGAAAACTTGACAGGGTGTTTACTGCCAGTCACTCGCCTCTTTTCTCTCAGCTTCTTTCTTGCCCTCCTGTGCTCTACCCTGTCTCACAGCTTTGGAACCCTGCAAAACAATGTCCGAGACTCCTCTGCCAGCTGGCTTCTGGGCGGGCTGTTCTGCTGCAATGAAGTAGTAGCGACTGGGAAAGGGAGGAGATAGAACAGTTTTCTTTTCTCTATCTATAATGGGATCTTTATCAGCAGTGGGTGGCTGGCTCCAGGCTCCAGCAGTTTAGGCGATTTCAGAGGCGTCTGGGGGGTACAGCAAATGCCCCAGCCATGGAAGCCCTGATCCTGCTGCCTGCTTGCTGCAGTGCCTCCTGCCTTCTGCTGTCCAGCCCCGTGGCGGGGGCTGTTTCTACAGCCGGTTACAAATGTCTGGGTGACCTCCCGTCACAGGTTGTGTGGTCTGGAAGCTGAGGCTGGCATGGAGTTTGGCCTCAGGGTATTAATTGAGGATTGACATCTGTGGAAGGGGCAGCAGGATCCGGTGGAATGAGAAGGGAAACTGTGATTCAAATTTGACCAAACTGCAGCCAACCCCCAGGGAGGCCTGCAGGATGTCGGCCCATCAGCGTTTGCTGGCAGAGGACCAAGACAGTGTTCCAGGGGGCTGTGGCATTGGACGAGTGCACCGCAACTGTTGGCTCTCCCCACACAGGGCGATCCTAGCCACCCGCGTGGCCACACGTTCCTTGAGGGAGATCCTGGAGGAAACACAATGGCGCCCACCACAAGTATCCTCGCACTGCTCAGCTAACACTTTTGTAGCCAATTCTATGTATGTATCCAGTTTCCTTTGTTTTGAAACACCTAGAGGCTTATGGTGTGTGGACTGTGCAGCGGTAGATACAGAATGCGTGTGCCAGGGATGTGGGTAGACACTCGGGACGGAAGCACTTCATTCCCAGAAGGAGGCCAGTGATGATGGTAGAAGGAGTCTCAGAAAGAGAAAGAAAGGCCAGAGGTGAGATTCCAGCATGCTCGCTCCCCTCACACACCTACAAGGGCCATACGTGAACAGGGCAGCAATGGAAGACACTAGAAAGATGGAGAGATTTGGGGCATTCAGCAGGGGCTGAATGTTGCTCCTTGCTCCCAAGGGAAAGCTGCAAGCCTCCCAGAGTGAGGCCCACACTCAGCGTGTGCTGGGGTGCTGTGGTCCCCTGGAGATGGCCATTATAAATTGAAAGAAGGAAAAGGGGTCCAGAAAGACTCCTGCCAGCCAGTCTGACCCCTTTACGAGCTGTCCCAGATGCTCCACCCAGTGACCAAGAGAGCCTGGAAAATGTGGTTTTGATTTGGCCGTATTGCCACCCCAAATAAAATAGCATTCTGTTTATCAGGAAGAAGGGGAGAATGGGTATTCGGTAGGCAATTAGCAGTCCTCACCACAGATGGCGATAGTAAATTGGCAAATTTTGAATATATTCTTTCTTGCCAAAATTAAAAGTTGACATCATTATGGCAGTCCCCTTGATTTTTAAAATATCGTATTGGCCTATGAAATCCAAAATCCAGACCCAGCGCTCTTAATCATTTTGTTGTATGAGCCTGGACCTGAATGCATGCTTCCGTGGTCAAAAATAAATAAATAAATAAAGTGAATGTGACAAATTCATCTAGATGGAATTGCTGATGAGAAAAGACTCTAGGACCCCCACCCACCTTCAAAACGACTTCCCGCCTGCTTCTCTCACTGACTGTTTTCACTGTGGCCTTTGGAAGCCCTTGGGTTATCCCACAGAGAAGCTGCTAACATTGTGTGTGGTGGGCGGTATTGGAGGCGAAAAGGTGTGGCCTCCTGTGGTCTCCTCCACCCCACCCCTACCCCTGCCTGTGCTCCAGCCATCCTGAGTGCCCGGCCACTTGGCATCCATCCCTCTTCTTGCCTCCCTGCCCTTCTCTGAGCTGGGCCTGCTGCCAGTTACATTTCTTGCCAATCCCCTATGGCTTTGTGGGAAAATTCCTATCCTCTCTCCAGGCTCCACTCACACACTACCTACTCTACCAAAGTTTCTGAGCTCCCTACCGCTTGAATTAACACCCAGAGAACTTCATCGGTACCCTAGGAGGACAAACACTAGATAGAAATTGTGGTATATATTTGATATATTGTGGTATATATTTGATCCCTGAAATGATAGTTTTTGTCCTTGTTTCTCATTGGAAGCTCAGAACACAGAATAGCACATAGCCCTGAATACGTTTGCTGGACGATATTCAATATATGTTTGTTGGAAGAATAGGTAATAAATACATAAAGAGTGGGTGTTGTAATTAGTAGGTGCAGAGTGAATGGGTGAACATGTCATAAAATAAATGGAGACCTCATGAGGGAAGAAAGGTCGCGTGAGTGAATGAATGATCCTGTAGCTCATTCTCGGTGAGCATCTGCTGGCCTGGTCATTGACAGCCTCCAGGGTGGGTAACACACATGCAGACTCCACACTTCTTGCACCTTTTCTGTGTCCGATTTCCCTTGACAGGACCCCTCTCTTCTCATCACTCGTTACCTTTTCTCCCTCTGAGTTGCCTGTGTCCTCACCCTACAGACAAAGAAGGGAATCCAGCTTTGCAGCCAGCGCAAACTGTGCAATGATGGCCATGCACAGGGCTTCCCAAAGCAGACAAAGAGAGGGGCAGAACCCGGGGGTCTGGGCAGGCAGGAAGGCCGGACTGCGTCGAACGTGAGGGAAGACCTGTGTCTTCCCACAGCGGGGCTGGGGCATCAGACTACATTTTGGACAAAAAAGAAAACGCCCCCTTGGCAAGATACAAGTCATATTTTTGTTGGATTTTAAACTAAAATGACAAATGCAGCCAAGCAAGCAACCCACTAACTAAACAAGCAAACAGATAACGCATAGCCAAATAAAACAATCCCTGACACTTTAACTTGGAAAAACAGCTTTTATTTTAAGGTAAATCTTATCTTTTCCAAGACGGTGCTTGTTTTCAGCAGGTTTCACAGAAATATAAGGGCAGGCTACAACTCTGTGATGCTGAGAGTAATTGGAATTTTTCCTCACTCTCCTCCTGCCACCTCCTGCCTCCCTGTTCTCATGAAACTTGCCCCGTGTGCCTTTCTCTCCGTGCCCCTCCCTACCTGCCCCTTCTCATCGAGCAAGGCTCTAGTGCCATTATCCCTTTGCTATGCTAGGTGCCATCTTTTGATTAGCAAAGAAGCAGCGATCACAGATCCACAGAAAAAGGCTCACGTTGACAGCTGTGATGTCAGCCACGAACTGCATTTCCCTCCCATGATATCAGACCTACGGCTATAATCATATTGGGTATTTGGGTACACGAGACATTCATTTCAAAGCATATATCAGGCCTGAACGAATGCCTCTTCACTGGTGAAGGAGATGGCCTCCTGCTATCACGAAGGGGCCCAGGTCTCAGTCCCTGAGCACACACACTGTGCTTTGCTTTGCGAAGAGTGCAAAAGGAAAGGAAAGATGAGGAAAGGAGAAGTGTATGTGCCATGAATTCCTGGGCAAGTCCTGTCTCCTAAACAGAGACCTTCTCTTCAGACTCTAGACCTGAGTCACTCCTACTTCAGATTTGAACTGCACAAAGGTAATTATTTCCATGCATTTCTTCTTCCAGCTGACAGACATATTAAGGGTAAGATGCAAATGCTAAGGGCATTTGCACACTGAATTCGATAAAACAAATACACCCAAATCTCCTCCAACAATGGAATATGGCAGTAACATGCAAATGACACAAGGCAGGCTGCTGGCTGATGGGTACTGCTCTCCCGATATGACTGTGTCAACAACAGGCTAAGTGCTGAGCAGCCGGGAGAAAGCTTGGAGGGGAGTGGTTGGGATCAAGACTCAGGAGAACACGTGAGAGAGAGTGTGAGTGAGTGCGTGTGTGTGCGCGCGCATGTGTGAGGGCGGGTTCACAAGACCGACACGGCCTGTGTGTGCCCTAGCAACTCTGCTCATCTCAACAACCTTCTGCAGATGTACAGCCTTGGGGGTAGAATTGGTTTTCTATTTTTAAAGTGCCCTGCTTTGTAAATTCTCTAATTTTTCTCTCTCAGACTTTGACATACCAGCCTCAAGGCCCCGGAGTTACTTCTGAAACTCTGTGTACCTACATCTTTGCTCCAAACACAGGTTTTGGTTCTAAATGTTACAGCGTGGCAGTTTGATTGTTCTCCAGTTTGATCTTGGGTGAGCCCTTTCCCTGCACTGAGATCCAGGCTGTGTGCTCAGACAGTGCTGGGCACCAGGATTCCATGAGGAGGTCTGCATTTACCACCTCAGCTTTTTCTTTCTCTAGAGCCATAAAATATCAAAACCCACGAACACCCTTAGAGGTCACCTAGAGCCAACTTTCTCATCTCATAGATGAAGAAACTAAAGCCCAGCAAATAGTTGTAGCTTTCAAGAAGCTCCCAAGCTAGGCCTTGGCATATGGTTCTCTTATTAGACTTCCACTCCTCCACTTAAGAATATACCAGTAAAATGCTCCATAATTCTGATGCTATTCTTCACAACCCACTAAATAAATTTCAGCCTTCTTGATTGATCTGCCTGCCCTTCTCATCCCTCCTTCTTCAAAACCCCTTCTGAGTGGGCAGACTGTCTATCACCCCAATATCTGCTAGGCTCTGTGGCAGACCAGGAATGGATAACCAATCAAAGACATGCTATTTGATATTTTGCTTCCAGGAACTGAGAATTCAAGGACAAAATGGAGTGTTGTGTCAAAATGGAGTGACTATGGAAGACCCTCAAGGTGTACCCAATTTCCCAGGTACACATATAGAAAATGCCAGTTTCTGAGAGAGGAGGACTGAAGGACCCATTTCCCATTGGACCTTAAATACTAGCTCAAGTCCTCCTAAGTCTTGTTTCCTTCCTGCACTTGAGTTCTGGATGACAACCACAAATCCTTCCAATATGTGCTCCTTTCTGCTTAAGATGGTTTGAATGGATTTCTGTTAGTTGCTCTTAAATTCAAATAGCACTCATACTTTCATTGCTAACTTGGAATGCAATGCCTTCTGTATCAGGATTCTGTTGCCGCATAATGAATTACTACAAATGTTAGCAGGTAAGATAACCCTCCAAAAAATCACAATCTCTGAAGGTCAGGTATCTGGGCATGGGCTATCTGGGTCCTGTGACTCAGTGCCTCTTGGGAAAAGGCTCACCGGGACCAGTTCTGCGTCTCAGCTGCCCTGTGGGAGGACCTGTTCCAGGCCTATCTGCACAGCTGCCAGCAGGCTTAGAGGAGTGTTTCCACATGCCTCAGGTGCCTGCACGTGGGCATCTCCACAGGATCTCCTTACAACTTGGGCAGGGCAGCCAGTTACCCTAAAAGCAAGCACCATGACAGGATGTGAAAAAAGCAGCCAGAGGGGCCCTCCCTGGTGGCTCAACAGGTAAGGACGCAGCACTGCAAGCTGGCTGCAGCCGCTTCAGTGCGAGTTCGATTCCCCTCCCCAGAGGTGACCCACATGGCACAGCAGACCTCTCCTGACCCGCCCGCTGCTCCCACCAGCAGTGTACTTCATCCATCTACCTGTTCTACTCCCCACTCTGTCTCTGGTGAATCCTCACACTGCTCCTGCACCTCTGGCTTGTACCCCAGTTCTGTATGCATAAATAAATTTGAAAAAATCTTTAAAAAGAGAAGGAAAAAGCAGCCAGAACAGGAGTCAGTCTTCTTAAAACATCTCCTAACACCGAAATGGCATGCTGTCAACTTCTGCCATATTGTGCTGGAAGTGAGTCACTAGGTCCAGCTCACACACAAGGAAGAGGATTTCACAAAGGCTGGAAAGCCAGGAGGCAAGGACAGTCACGGTCCTTCTTAAAGTCTTCCTTCCACACCTTAGCCAGTTAACCCTCAAAGCTACTGGTGGACACTGCCCCAGGCACTCTACATTTTTTGTCTCTTCTTTATGTTTCTGGAGTGCTGCCTGGTGGCAAAGAGTGCCCTTTCTAGAAAGTACACGTGATGACTGAGGACCGACCTTCTCTTACCATCTAGATTGCAAATTCCTTGAAAGCAGGAACTATGATTTATACATCATTATAGAAGAGTATCCCATGAATACCATGGGTACTGAGTATATAATTACTGGCTGAGTGAACGTGTGCTCTGTGCTACAACAGAAACAACTCTGACATGAGTCTCCAGTGCTCAAGTCCTAGTTTTGGTTCAGTGAGCAACCATTTTAACCTTGGGTTAATCACAGCTTCTCAGGGCTTCAGATTTCCTCCTTTAAGACAAGAAGTTTTTTAAGGCTATTCTAATGAGTAACAGATTCTAAAATATAAAAATTCCCCTTCATTTAAATTCCCTTTGGGGAGCATATTAGAAACCTGGAGACCCTCGTCATCCCCTGGGCAGCTCTAATTTCAGCCATAGTTCCCTGGGGCAGACTCACTGAAAACAGAATATCTATCTTCTCTCTGCCCCTGGATCTTCTCTAAATCTCTACCATTGTGAGAGTTTGCCTGGTCTCTGTGTGTTTGTGTTGGGAGGAGAAGGAGAGCTAGATATCTCAGGGGGAAATGTGCTTCCGGGTCAGAGGGCAGCAGGTGGATAGCTACCCCAGCCTCCCATCATCCCAGTGAGAACTCTGAGAGGTGTCCTCTGTCTCACAGTGAGGTCCATCCTGTTGTCCCTCCCTTATATCTTTGTTTCTTGCTTTCCTGTCTCTCCTTCCCTGTACCTCTCATCGTTGGGATCACCTCTCAAACCGCCTTTGCCCAAAACTTTGTGTCATGTTCTGCTTTGAAGAGAACCCCAACTAAGACAGGGAGCTATTTCTCTGCCCTTCCTCTGAGGTGAAGGCTCAACCATGAGAAGGCTTGAGGAAAAAGACAGAGAATGGGACATAGTTGAAATCCTAATCAGAGTGCAAACGCTTGCTCCTTCTGGCCCTCTTTGGACCAAAGTTTCAAAGTGGGGTGTTCTGTCTGACGGGAGTGCAGCAAAAGCCAAGAGCAGAAGTATGGTTGTCTACGATGCTTGGGGCTCCAGAGTGTTCCCTCCACATAGCACACCAGCAATAAGCGGGGAAGTTAGTGTTAGTTAGGCAGAAAGCAAGCCTGTGTTAACAGTCCTGAGGTACCCTGGGCTCTATTTGACATGCAAGAGATCCCAGGAATGCCTGAAGGCCCCCAAGAGGACATAGATGTCGGTGAGGGACCAGCTGAAGAGCTAACTGGAGACAGTTAGCGCTGTGGAGTAAAAGGGATACAGGAGTTAAGAGCACTGACTATGCCACCTGAATGGAAACTAACCTGGGGTCATGGTCACACCTCAGGGTCTCGTCAATACCAGTCAGGGCCAGTCATGGTCTGAGGCAGCAGGTCCAGCATCCCTGACAGGTGCACTAAAAGTTCACAAACATCAACTTCAGCAGTTGCAGCATCGTGAACATCTACTGCCACGGAGGCATGAAGGGACTCAGAGAGTGAACTGGTGACACCCCACAACCCCCACCCCATGGCCCCAGACATGTGGCATACTCTTCCCCCGTACCCACTGAGGTAGAGTGGATGGAGAGAAAGACTATTTAAGCAGAGTCTTGTTTCCAGAAACCACTGTTGAAGTGATTGCCATGGGCCAGGCCCCCTGAAACGGTGAGCAGCTGGCTTCAGGCCTGCGTCCCTCTTCCACGTGTGTGCATATTCCTCCCCATGGGTAAACACCCAGCACCCACCAGGGCACAGACGGCTCGTGAGAACACTCAAGTCGGCTGTGGAAAATTTTTTTGCACATCTGAGTGGAACGCAGGGAAATCTTTAAACTCCTTGTGGGTGCTGGTGGGGCAGGGAATGAGGCTTCTGTTTGCCGGAGGGATCCAAGCACACAGGACCTTCTAGCTGGGGCAGCGTTCCAAGCTCAGGCCAGGCTCACTTGTGTTGCAAACCTGTCTCCGAGTGTCTGGTTTTACCTGGGAGGCAGAAGTCAGGGATCCTAACACTGGAGAACTGTGAAGGAAGGCGGTGGGGGGGAGGGAGGGAGGGCAGGCAGGCGGCTGCAGTGTTTGCCCCTCTCATCTCCTTTCCCTGCCCTTCCGGGCTCACGCGTCTCAGACTGTAGCAAGGCTATCTGCGTCTCCCTGTCTTTCCCGCCCTCCTCTGGGGCACCTCCGCTGCTGTGACAGTTGCTGAGGGTTCCCCAGGGCAGGCGGAAGCATGATTTTCTTTTCAAGCTGTGCCCACTTATTGATCTCCTGTCTGACAAAAGTCAGCAACAGCCAGGAGCACTCCCCGCTAAGGCACTTAGCTCCGAGCCTGTGCTATCTGCCTGCATAAACCCTCCCGCCTCCTGCCTCTCCGGCTTCAGACTGTCCCCACCCCCACTTGGGAGAAGTCTTCTAAGACAAGATGGCAAGAATCAAACAGCTACGTGCTTTGAACACTGGGACAGGAACCAGATTTAAATTGGGCAAAAGCCTTGAGCTCAGAAACAGTGCCAGTTTCCCTCTCTGCCATCCCCCAACCCCGGGCGTTTCCTTATGGGAACAGGTAAGGGAATCTCCTGAGCAGGTTGGCCAGGGCCCAGCTATGGGTCTGGAAGTCAGAAAATGGGGCTCTGGTAACCTGCGCAGATGAAGGCAACTCTTATTTCAACTGCCACTTCCTCTCCCCACACCCCAGCTCCAACACAATTTAAATGCAGGATTGTGAGGAGGGGAGGGGAAGTGAAAGAGACTGTGTGTTTAGCGGTTAAACCTTTTAAAGTTTAAGTGCATAAACAGGGCCTTCTCCGTATCTGTCTATGGCAATTCCCATGACAGTTACAGCAAAATTACCGAAACTGGGTCGTTTATATAACCCTTTGTATTGTCAAAGCACATTAAATGTGCGCCTTCCTGCACCCTGCTGAGCTGTCTTCAGCTGTCAAATCCCCATACTGCAGCTCAACACACTGAGGGTAAAGGACTTTGGCAATGGCCACGCAAGGAATGCTGGACCCTGAGGAGCAGCAGAGGTTTGTGATGGCAAGATTTACATTCCTCTGAGCACAGGTCCTGAGGTTTAAAATGCATATATATTTTGAAGCCTCTGCTCTCTAGCCAAAGGCTTTGTCACCTGGTTAGTGTGGTTTTCTTCTGCTAATGGGCAAAGGTGACCATTTGTCTTTTATTCCAAATGGGCCGGAGAGAACATGATCATCTATTAAATCATTTGATTAAAAAAGGATTGCTTGAATGTTTTCTAAGAAGCTAGAAATAGAATAGAATAATATGCACCAGCTACCATTTTAAGGACTTTGTGTATTTTCACTTTTTAAATCCTCATTTTAACCCAAGATAGTAGGTGCTATTGTCCCCACTTTACAGATGAGGAAACTGAGGAGCGGGGAGGTGGAGTGGATGATGGGCTGTGCAACTCAGCTACTCCTTCATCACTGAGGTAAACATTCTTCCTAGCGGCTGACAGTGTGAACAACTAACAGTTGGTACTAAAACAAAATTTTACGTGCCATTTTTATACCTTTCATGTATATATTTAATGCTCACCCAGAAACTGCCCGTGAGATCATACCCCCTTCTTGGGGGCAGCCCATATTCAATGACAGGATAACACAGGTAAAAAGCATCACTCTGTCTGGCCCTCCCTGGTGGCGCAGCGGGTTAAAGCACTGCACTGAGAAGCTAAAGCCACTTTCGCATGAGTTCGATTCCCGCCTGCCCTGGAGGAGACCACATGGCGCGGCAGACCTCTCCTGACCCGCCCGCTGCTCCCCTCAGCAGTGTACTTCGTCGATCTGCCTGTTCTGCTCCCCACTCTGTCTCTGGTGAATCCTCTCACCCTCCGCATGTCTGGCCTGTACCCCAGTTCTATATGAATAAATAAATACATCTTAAAAAAAACAAAAGCATCACTCTGTCCCGATCTTTAGAACAGCTCCGCAGGGCCACCACAGTGCCACTGTCCCCTGGGAGGCCCATGAAGTCTCCTTGTGACTGTATTGAGGGCCACTGCCTCCCTTGGGCTAGAAGCCCACACCTCCGCCACGCTCCACTGTAGCTGGCTGACACGGACTGGGTGACAGATTGAAAGCGCTTCTATCTCATGGGGTTCTTCAGCTCCTAGCGAGGTGTGGCAGAAACATATTATTGTGTCCTTTTTACAAGCAAGGAAATTCAAGCTCAGGGGAGGTAGAGGGGCTACTCTACTTGCTGCTAAGGTAGCAGGAGCTCAGACCCAGGCCTGCAATATCTATGCCAGTGTCCCGCATCCAAGGCCTGTGTTCCCACCCCAGGTGGCGAGCAGGCCAGGATGCTCTTCTATAAGACTTCGCCCCTGCCCAGCAAGTGATGCCGTCTGCCTTAGCCCCGAGCGCTGCCTTAACCCCAAGGCAGTTGTAAGGACACCATCAGTGCTGTCAAAGCCCTTGCTCTTGGTAAGGTCCTTGCACATGGCCTCTCTGGATGAAGTCTCCCTGGCACCTTGTGACTTGGGCAGCGTGGGCTCCGCGAGCCCCTTCTCACAGACGAGAACACGGAGATACAAGCCAAAGGTCAAATCATCAGCTGGTCCATGGCAGACTGGGACTTGAACTTCGATTTTTGATCACTAGTCCAGTGCTCTTTCCACCCTGACCTGTCCTACATGATAACTTCACGGCCACTTCCTGTCCTGACTCCCTTCTTGTTGTGAGCATGTACATCTGTGTGGTGTGATTTGTGGGTTTCTAGAAAATTCCATAATAACCAGTGCTCCCTTTCACTACCAACATCCAAAATTCCACCATATGGTTGACTCTGTGAACGAATCGTTACCTGTTCCCTAAAATTTTTTGACACACAAAGCAACTGGGACTCTTCTACACTGCTGTAGCAATGTCAAATGGTTAAAAAATAACTTTGGAAAAGTCGATCAGTTTCTTAAAAGGTCACACATACACATCATTCTGCTCCGGGGTTTTTCCCCAAGAGAAAAGGCATCATGCATCCGAAGATTGTGCACTGGTGTTCAGAGAAGCTGGATTGGGAACATCCCAAACCTGGAAATAACTTGAATGTCTGCATGCAGGGGAATGGATAAGCTGACTGTGGTATGCCCATGTGTTTCAGCAATAAAAACCATAGACACATGCAACACTATGAAATCTCAAAAAACATGGTGAAATGAAGGCACAAAAGAGCATATGCTGTATGACTCCATCTACACGATTAGGCAAAATAAATCTACACTAGTGGAGGCCAGAGCAGCTGTTACCGTGGTGGGAGGACATTTTGGCTGGTAAGGAAAACAGGGAACTTTCTCTCTCTTTTTTAAAGATTTATTTATTTATTTATGCATACAAGCCAAAGGTGCAAAGGGGAGAGGATTCACCAAAGACAGAGTGGGGAGCAGAACAGGCAGATCAACTGGAGTACACTGCTGAGGGGAGCAGCGGGAGGGTCACCTTCCTGGTCAGGGAGTGAACTCCTGAGGCAGTGGCTATGGTTAGTTTCATAGTGCTGTGCTTTAAACCTGTTGTGCCACCAGGGAGGTCCCAGAACAGGGAACTTTCTAGGGAGATGGAGATTTTCTTAATCTTGATGGAACCTGGTTACTTAAATGTATGCTTTTGTCAAAACTCATCAAACCACACCCTTAAAATGGGTATGCTGTGTGTGTTAAGCACACACACAAAGCTGATTTGCAACAAGTCAGTCACTGATGCAGTGAATGTGGTATTATTAACCTAAGCTCTCTGCAGTCTCCAGCACCCCTGAAACCATACACATCTTTGTGAATCTAGGTATATTCCTCAGACTGTGCTACTAAAAGAAAATCTGCCACTCACTTAACAGAGACATGCAAGAAACAAAGCACCACGAATAAGCATCTTAAGTAACAAGACTAGCAGGGTTTCTTTCCCAGCAGGCCTTGCAGGCTGATTTCCTGGGGATGCAGGGCCTTGGTGTGAACATGAAGGTTGGGGAAGGAGATGCGATGTCAAGCAAGAGCTGAGCACCAAGTTGAAGTCTAAAGAATCACCAGGCTATTTAACCTTGTCTGCCAGGAAGATGGAGGAGAAGCAAGCATCTCTTAGGTGTCTCTGACTCGCACAGGTTTCAAATCACAATCCTGTCATGCCGGTTAAATGGACACAATGCAGCAAAATCCTATTATCTGCCATATATTACTGTGCCGACAGATGTGGGAGGGACATATGGACACCAGCAGACACACCTCATTCCCTAGAGAACCAAGGGATTGGGGAAATTCTGTCTCGGCAAAAGCCACTTTGAGCAATCATCCGAGCATTCCTGAGTGAAACTGAGATGGGAACAGGTCATGTTGAAGCAGCACCTGTTAGGGGAGACACGTGAGAGTGCCCAAGGGTGCCTGCACACACACACACACGCACACACGCACACACACACACACCAGCAAGAGTTGGTCTGGTGGTTTTCGAGCTAGTACAGAAACTAGCAGGAGCAGCAGTGCCTGAGAAGCTAAAAAGCCGAAAGCTGTGAATCCATCCAAGTACAAAGCTCTCAGTTTCTAATTCAGTACCTGTTTCCAACACCTTGCGAAGAGTCAATCTGTGCAGAACCTCACGCTCTTGGCATTTTTGATACTCAGTTCGTGAAGGATGCAATAACAGCAGGTGTCTGAACCATCGATTTCGTTTAGAAGATCCTGCTCGGTCAATGACGTCAAATCTGATCTTGTAAATACTCAGGAAATTTTTAGGAACCACTCAATAAAAAGCTAAAATGTCTGTCTTCCATAGGCTATGGTTGAAACAGACAGGACTATTTGCATTCATTCTTTCAATATCTACTACGTGTTTTGCTATGGGTTGACAAGAGGAAGGAAGACCAAAGCAATGATCATTGTAGAGTTCACATTTGAAAGGATTAGTGAACAAATCACATATTATAATTGATAATACAGTAGAAGGAAAATAAAGCAGGGAAAAGCAGAGAGGGGTTGTGATTTAGATAGGGTACTTATGGAAGGCCTCACTGA
Organism: Condylura cristata; assembly: GCF_000260355.1. Taxonomy (NCBI): domain Eukaryota; kingdom Metazoa; phylum Chordata; class Mammalia; order Eulipotyphla; family Talpidae; genus Condylura; species Condylura cristata. The sequence goes on along the minus strand of NW_004567128.1, from coordinate 21,189,863 downwards.
AAAGAGGGTAGGGAAGGAGAGGAGGGAGTCAACTCTATGAGTCACAGGGAGGACAGTCCCAGGGAAAAAAGAGCAGTCAGTGCAAAGTTCATGAAGCAGGAACATGCTGGAATATTAAAGGAATAGCAAAGAGTCCACGGTAGCTAGAAGCAAATGAGCAAGGGTGACCAGAATGAGGAGACGGAACCAGCGAGGCAGTAAGGGCCTGGTTGTGTAGGTCCCTAAAGGCCATTGCACAACTTGGGCTTTGATTCTGAGTGAGATAGAAGGTTCTGAGATGAGGAGAGACTTGCACCTACTTAGATTTTAAATGAATCACTCTGCCTGCTGTGCTAAGAACAGACTGTAGATGCTAGGCACAGGTGGGAGGGAGTAAGGGCAGAAACAGAATAACTACGATTTGGAACATTTTAATTTTCATATACCTCGTAGATATCCAAGTGAACTGTTGAGAGATTTGGATCTGCAATTCTAGAATCAAAGGAGGAGGTCTGGGCCAGCGATATAACTTGGGGAGATATTGCCATCTATATGCTATTGTAGGTCATGAGACAGGAGGACTCACTGAGGTTGTGACTGGAAATAGGAGAGGAAGACCAATACTCAGACCTAGGTGCCTCCAACACTAAAATAGTTTCTTAAGAAAATTCAATCATTTGAGGCTACTAGATTAAAACATACATTTTCTTTAGACAGCAGTGATCACTGACAATTTAAGTAACACTTCTCTTAAAATTTACCTAACCTGGCCCTCCCTGGTGGCGCAGCGGGTTAAAGCACTGCACTGAGAATCTAAAGCCACTTCCGCATGAGTTCGATTCCCGCCTGCCCCGGAGGCGACCACATGGCGAGGCAGACCTCTCCTGACCCGCCCGCTGCTCCCCTCAGCAGTGTACTTCGTCGATCTGCCTGTTCTGTTCCCCACTCTGTCTCTGGTGAAGCCTCTCGCCGCCCCTGAACCTCTGGCCTGTACCTCAGTTCTGTATGCACAAATAAATAAATAAATCTTTAAAAATTTTAAAAAAAAATTTACCTAACCTACAGAGAAAAAAGAAATCAGGGGATGGCTGCCTGAGAACTTTTGCGAACTACAACCTGGTATCTCTGGGTTGAAAGATTTAGGGATTGATTGCATTTGCGTGGTATTTCATCCTGTTCTTTTCCAACTGGCTGTCAAGGTCCACCCCCAGTACCTACAGGTGAGGGCACATCTCTCTCTCAGAATTCTCTCCTATTCACTATGTCTTGAATGTTCTCACCTTCAAGACGCATGTGCTTAGCATACCAAATACTCTGAGAAGTGAATTAAGAAATAAATAGACCACTGTATAGATCCCAGACAAGCCAATGGGTGGTTCATACCCAGAGCAGAGCTGAAGAGCACAAAGACTCCGCAGCCCGAGCTCACATGGGAACCATGGTCCACAGGAGTGGGCGGTAAAGTGTAGCCTGAACTTAACTAAATGAGTGCCATTAAATCCCAAATAGCAGTATCGTTCATAAAATTTAAACAAGGCCCAGAGTCTCCTAATGTAATATGCAAACTATCCAGGATATGACCTCAAGTTACTTAGCTTACAAAGAATCATGAAAATTTCAGTTTATAGGGGAAAAGACAATGATGAGTTAATGCATTTCTTAGAAATTGCCAGCAGAGATGTGAAGGCAACTTCTAAGAAACCTTTTAGATGTATTTATTTAAGGCCAGAAAGAAAAGGAAAAATACCAGATGATTTCTCTCATAGCAGCAATATAACAGACCAGACGAGAAAATGATAATAGTAATGAACAGCTATATACCAGAGACATTTTTGGGGGGTGGAGTGGGGAATGGAAACAGTGAGGGGAAGGAAGTGCACTGACTATGGTAATGGCACAGGGGTCATTTGGTGATGGGAAGCCCAAGGGGAGTGCAACTGAAATGGAAAGATGCACAAAATGATGTAAAAGTAAACTATTATATTCTTTAAAATAGTCAAATAATTTAAATTTTTTAAAAATATTTATTTATACCCAAAAGAACTGGGGGATAGGCCAGAAGTATGGGGGGCAGGAGGTGAGAGGATTCACCAGAGACAGAGTGGGGAGCAGAACAGGCAGATTTACTGAGACACACTGCTGATGGGAGCTGAGGGAGAGACAGGAGAGGTCTGCTGCGCCATGTGGGTCAGCTCCCTGGCTGAGGACCAAACGTGTGCTGCAGTGGCAGCAGAAAGGTTTAAACAAACAATTGCAAACACTTTGGGGGAAAAAATGAAACAAAAAATCTCAGTAAAGAAATTAAAGATATAAAGGAGAATGAATGGAAATTTAAACTGAAAAATAAAGTAATGAAATGAAAAATCTCATAGAATGGATGCAATATCAGAGAAAGTGTCCCAAACTGAGCAGCTGTGCCTATAGAAACTATTGCATCTGAATAATGGGCACAAAAATTACTGCAAAAAAATTACTAGAGCATCAAGGACCCGTGCAGTCTAGCATTTACGTCATCAGAGTCCCAGAGGTGAGGAGAAAGTGCAATGCTGACTAAATTTGTGGAGCAACAGTGACTCAAAATGTCTCAAGTTTGGCAAAGGGCATAAACCTAAAGTGACATAAACATTCAATAAGCTGAGTGAATTCCAAATAGGATAAACCCAAAGAAATCCATGACTTGACACACCATAAACCAATGAAAACTAATAATGAAGAAGCTTTTAAAAGGTACCTGAGAAAGCAATGTGTTACCTACAGAAGACCAACAACTTAAGTGACTGCAGAGAACTCACAGAAGTGAGAAAGAGCAGGAAAAATGTGGGACAACTTTTTTAAAGTGCTGGGAAAAGGAACTGTCAGCGCAATTCTAACTTGGGCAAAGGCATACTTCAGGAATGAATGAAGACAAAATAAAAATATTCTTAGATGATAGAAAATGAGCATTTGTAAGCAGCAAACCTGTTCTAGAAGAATCATTAAAGGATGTTCTTCAAACAAAAGGGAAATGATAGCAGAAGGAAATTTGGAATATCAGATATAGAAGAAGAGCAACAGAAATAGTCAACATCTAAGGAAATCTAGTAGATTATTCTTCCATTTTGAGATATTTGAAATACATTGGAATTGAAATTGAAACAAGAATGATAACATTATCTTCTGGGGCTTTAATATACATAGATGCAATTATATGTATGCACATGCAGGACTGAAGGAAGGTAAGGAACTCTAAGCAGGGGTAACTTGTCTGCCTTCCAAATGAAATTGCTAGATATTGATTCTAAATAGACTGTAAAAATTAAATATGTGTTTTGTAATACCTAGAACAACCACTGGAATAGCCATAGGAGTGTAGTCAAAAATCACAACAGATGCATTAAAATTCAGTACTGAAAATGTTCAAATAGTATGATGACTGATTATAATGGTGTATCCTGGACTGAATCTCAGAATAGACAAATGTGCTGAGTACAAAATTGGTAAGAATCCAAATAAAATCTGGAGTTTAATGAATAATAATGTAGCAATTATTGGTCCCTTAATGTTGACAAATGTACCATTAAATTTAGAGGCAACTGTTTGAGGGATACATAAGAGCCTTCTGTGTTATCATTGAAGCTTTCCTGTACCTCAAAAGTATTTTTAAAATAAAAACTTTACTCTGAAAATATTGGAAAATTCCAAAACTAAACAAGAACAAGAACAACAAAAAACTCAGAAATTGAATAATAAAAAGGTAGGATTATCCCAAATGTATAAATAATTGCATGAATTTAGTCCAAGCACACTAATTAAAAGAGAGAGCGTCAGAATTGGTTAATAAAGAAGAACATGCTAGAACGATATGCTGTCTAGAAGAAACTTATTTCAAAAATAATGACACAGGTAAGTTAAAAGCAAAAGGAGAAAAAATAAAGATGTACCATGCATACAAACATTAATCAAAGGAAAGCTGAAGAGGCTCTGTTAGTATCAGACAAAGGAGATTTCAGAACAGAGAAAAATACCAGGGATTAAGAGGGACATTATATTATGATAAAAGGATCAATTCACCAAGAAAACATAACAGTTCTGAGTGTGCATGCACCTAACAAAAGAGTTTCTACTACAAGAAGCAAAAACTGACAGAACTAAAAAGGGAAATAGGCAAATCCACAATTATAGTTAGAAACTTTTCAACACTCCTTTCTCAATAGTTGATAGAACTGGTAGGCAGAAATCACAAGTACATAGAACTGAACAATGATGTCAGCGAACTGGATCTAATTGACATTTATAGAATATTCCACCCAACAACAAGAGAATACACATTTTCCCCAAGTGAACATGTAACATTCACCAAGATAGACAATATACTGCAAATCTTAACAAATTGAAAATAATTGACTTTACACAAGGTTTATGCTCAGACTATAATGGAATTAAACTACAAATTAATAATAGAAAGGTAACAGGAAAAGCTCTAAACACGAAGAAAGTTACAAACATGCTTTGAAATAAGCCTTGGATCCAAGAGGAAATGTCAGGGGAAATTAAGGAGTTTTTTTGAACTAAATGAAAATAAAAATGCAACATCAAAATGTGTATGCTGTATCTATAGCAGTGCATAGAGGGAAATTTATAGTATTAAATGTTTAATTAGGAAAGAAAAGGTCTTAATCATAACTAACAACTTAAATTTTAAGACATTAGAAAGAAAAGAACAAAATAAATCCAAATCAAATGGAAAGAAGGAAACAATAAATAACAAAAATCAATAAAATGAAAAACAAGCAACAGATAAGTTCAATCAAATCAAGAACTAGTTGTTTGTAAGGATAGATACAGTTGCTAAATTTCTAGCAACACTGATCTAAACTAAAAAAATGAGGGAGAGAGAAAATTCTAGTCCTTAGAAGGAAAGAAAAATATTACTACAGACCCTGCAAACATTAAAAAGACAGTAAGAAAATAATATGAATGACTCTACACATATGAATTTGAACTTTCAAGTTCTTTGCAAGTCACAAATTATCAAAATTCACCCAAGATGGAATAGATAACCTGAATTGTCCTCTATTAAAGATATCAAAATTGTAGGTCCTCAAAGTAAATTCTACCAATTATTTAATAAGGAAAAGCCATCAATTTTCTAGGATAGCTTTCAGAGAACAGCAGAGGATGAAATACTTCTCCACTCATTTTAAATGACCAACTTCACTTTGATACCAAAGCCAGACAAAGATAGTATAAAAATAGTATACTACACACTAATATCTCTCACAACGTAGACACAAATGTCCTCCATGAAATATTGGTAAGTTGAATTCATCAATATATAACACCATTATACAACCAAGAGGGATTTTTTTTTTCTGAAAAATGTAATATTCAAAAACGGATACATATAATTTACAATATTGGCAACCTAAAGAAGAAAAAAACCACATGATCCTGTCAATTGACACAGAAAAAGGGATTGATAAAATTCAATATACATTCATGATAATAAACTCTCAAGAGACTAGAACGAGAAGGGCTTTTCCTTATTTATAACAACCCAATAGCTCAGTTTGGTGATAGAAACTATTTTTTTTCCCTGTGAACAGGAAGAAGACCTGGATATCTGTAATTACTTCTCCAGTTCAACACCAGTGAATGAGGCACTGCAATAAGACAAGAAAAACAAGTAAAAAGTACATACATTGGGAAGGTAGACATAAAGCTGTTCCCATTTGTAGATAACACTATTGTCTACGTTGAAAATCCCAGGAAATCTACCCAAAAAGCCCAAGCCTAGTAGAACTGATATGTAAGGTTAGCAAGGTTACTGCTACAAGGTCAAATGCTCTGTAAATCTGTGTAACAGGATTGTGCAATTAATTGTAAAGGAAATTTTCAAAACAAAACAAAACACTGTATTTATAATTACTCCAAAATAATGATCTACTTAAGCACAATATGAAAAAATACGCACAGTATCTGTATGATGGAAACTACAAATAGTGACGAAGAAATCAGAGGCCTTAAAGAAATGGTGAAATGGGATGATATTCGATAGTCATGAATTGTTAAAGTTCAGTATAATAAATATTTCAATTGTTGCCAAAGTGATTTATAGACTTAGTACAAAATTTGTGCATGGAAAAACAGATTCTAAACGTTATATAGGAGCTAAAAGTATTTTAAAAGTTGAAAAAGCATAAAGAAAGCATACTACACAATTTTTAGACTTAATCAAGACAATACAGTATTGGAAAGGGTTATGCGTAGATCAGTAGAACAGAATAAGCATCAAGATGTAAACTCCTAGCAGAATGGCCAACTGATCTCTGACGAAGTTGCAAGAAGAGAACACTAAGCCCTTCTGGCATTCTGTGGTGAGGGCAGAGGTTGGCACCAGGTGCCCTGAACCAAAACCGAATGGACTCCTGCTCTTCCCTAAGCTCCCGGAAAGCTGTAGAACCTCTTCCCCTGAGCAACAAGGAGATCAATGTAGCTGGAGTGTAGGGAGCACAGGGAGAAAAAGGTGGTGACGCCAGAGGTTGCAGAAGGCCGGACATGAGGCCATTCTTGACCCTGGCAGCACTTGACTTTGAGGTGTGCCCAGAGAGAGTTTTGACCCAAAAAGTGACATAATCTCACTTATCCTTTTAATAGGCTCATTGCTACTGTTGGGCTGAGAAATGACTGACTCAGGCATGGGACTAGGTGGTGGGGTGAAGAAGGGGATCAGTTAGGATGCTGTTGGGATAAGCCAGGTGGCAGATGATGGCAGTTTGGATAAGGGGGGGGGGAGCAGCCAAGGTGAGGAGAACTCATCCATCTGGGTCTAATTTGAAGGCAGATGTTGAAGCGTGGGTGTAGTACGCATGTGTGTGCTGGGGCTGATGAGAATTTCTTACTGTTACAGTAAAACAAAAGTCTGAGTAGCTATATTCTTGGAGCAGTTCTACTTCCTCTCTATTCCAGTCTCTTGCAGGTTGAACTCTTAAAACTTCTTCAGGTCTCTGGATGCCCAAGTAAAGAGAGGGTGTGTCAAAGCAGGTGCCCCAAGTGAAGGGCCATTGTCTTGGCTTCATGGGTGCTTCAAAACCTTCCCCCAAGTTCTGAGGAAGAAGAAAGTCACCCTCTGCTGGGATGCTGGTGCTGGACTCCACGGGCTGGAGCAGACTTTGAAGGAGCAGGAAGCCGTCATTAAAGGCCCCAGGGAGACTTTGGTAGACTGGACCCACTCTATGGGGCTTCAAATCACAAATGGTTAACTTTCCTTTTCTATGTTTTATAAGAAAATGAGTTTGTGGGGAGCTAGGGGAAGGTGCCGGCTGTCCCAGATCAAGTTGGTGCAGCTTCCTGTTTCTGTCTGCTGCTCTGACCATGTGTGGGCGCTGCTCAGGGCTCATGAGTAACTACCTTCCAGTTCTTGCTTTCCTTTCCTATGAGATCAAGTGGACAGAGACACACAGAGAGGGAAGACCACGTGAAGACACAGGGAGAAGACAGCCACCTACAAGCCAAGGAGAGAGGCCTGGAGCAGATCCTCCCTCACGACCCTCAGCAGGAACCAGCACCTTGGTCTTGGGCTTGAGGCCTCCGGCACTTGAGAAATACATTTCTGTTGGAGCCACACCCAGTGTGTGTGGTACCTTGTTAGGGCAGCCCAGGCAACTGGAACACAAGTGATCCTGTCATCTTAAGTTGCAGGCCAATGAGCAACAAGTTTAGTTCCTCCTAGTCTCTTTTGCTCCCCATTAAGGGGAGCCACAGAGGCAGCAGCAGAGCAGGGCACGGGGTGTGGTGAGCCCCAAGCAGAGTACTGCCTGCAGCTTCTGCTCTCAGCTGCCCTCCCCTATCTTCTCCAAGGCCTGGTACTCCCCAGTAGAAGTAGCTCTGGCCAGTGGGCACAACCACCTCTTCCTGGAGAGGGGCTGGGGCTGTTTTCAGCACAGGTACCCTTTCCTCTAGTTTCTTTTTTTTTCTCCCTAACTAAAGGAAGGCAGTTCCTTCAGCACCAGGAGTGAACAAGAGCGGGGGGGGGGGGGGGGGCTGAGAAATGAAAGACTCAGAGTGTTACACATAACAGTGGGCGTATTTTATGGAAAGCAGCCGACAATCAGTGTTTGCAGACGCCTTTTATTTTATATTATTTCCTCATCTGTTCAGCTTTTTGGGCAGGAGCCAGAAAGTTAATATTCTCAGTCAAAGTCGGCCTTTTATCTGTCAGGTTCAAAATGAAACCGAGTCGCTGGGGTTTTTAAAGCGTCTCAGCCAAAAGGCAAACACACCTTCTCGGCAGCTCTGGCCCAGGCGCTGTGGCTGGAGCAGCCACCGGAGAGCTGCTCCCGCTGAGGCGAGGCGCTCTCCCTGGGGCCTTTGATGGTGGCTTCCTGCTCCTTCACAGCAGCCCTGGTGGCCCAGGAGCCTGCCCTTGTCTGGGCTTTTGGAGTCATCAGTGCAGGAGCAGGGAGCACAGCCAGGCACTCCCTGCCTGGATCCCCCGCTAGTGGAGGGCCGTCTGGTTGCCATAGGAGGCAGGTGAGAGCAGAGTTTGTGAAGAAGTGGTTCACCCCAACCTGAGTCCTGCTTGGGCTCCTGAAAGGATCCCCCATGGAGAAGTGGTCTGAGCAGAACTAGCCTGGTTTTAAAATGCGCCTCTGGCTGCTCCCCCCCCCCCAGAAAAGGTTGAGCTAAGTGCCCACTTCCCTTTGAATAGAGGCTAAGCGGCTTTTTGGACTCAGGTTTAACAAAGTTACCAGCGAGACAAGAGATGCTGTGTGGTTTCAAGGTTTGCTGGTAGCAGCCATGTTACTTCCACCTGTCTCTCTCACAGGGCAGCAACCTTGGGAATTCTGAACTGTGTGAGAAACCCAGCTGTCCCTACGCTGCCATGCTGGAGAGACTTCTTGGAAAGACCATGCAGATGGACAGGGCCCAAGCTGTGCCAGTCCCCAGCTGTTGGAGAGAAGAAAACTCCGAGGTGTCTCCGCCTGCACCTATCTGACAACAGCCACTTGAGTGACACTATGCGCTGCCTCACTGAGGCAGTCACTCCGCAACACCCCAGAGGTAATGATAAAGCCATTGCCTTTATGTTCAGCCACGCAAGTCAGGGTGGTTTGTCTTGTAGTATTGGAGAGCCAGTGCATGGCCTTTTCCCTTTTGATTTCATCTCCTCTAAAGCAAAACTGGGGATGTTAGGCCATGTCAAAAGCTCCCTTCCCAGGGAAGGGAAAGGGCCATTGGCCTCAGGTCAAAAGGCCTGAATTCCAGTTCTGCCTCACCTTGACACACCACCTTGGTGCATTCATCCACCCCTTTTCAACCTCAGTTTCCATAATTTATAAAATGGGCTGATGGGATAAGACTGGTTTCACGAGTTGTTAAAGAGCAAGATAAGATGGTGGCTGTAATACCTGTATTTCTCACTGCCCAGATACACAAGACACAAATAACACATCTCTCCACATCACAAGTGTGTGACAGGAAAATGTACGCAACCTGTAACAAGTTTAACAAACCTGCAGCTCTCAGAGGAAAGGAGTCTTGCGTCAACACAGGAACTACTCCAAAGCTCCTTACTTTGCATGTTCTGTCGTAGATACCTGGGGGCAACCACGAGCTTCCCTTCAGCCATGGAAATGAAGTCCAAGGCTCCTTGGTCCCCCAGAATGAGGGCTTCTGCAATGAATTTGGGCTTCTCCAGATTTGGGAGCCACTTACAGCTGTGGGTTTGTCCCCAGGGCTTGAAACCTAGCAGTTCCCCTGTGGCGATTACACACCACCCAAGTCCAGACCAGCTGGACTGAAGAACACATCGGGACTGAAATTAGAAATAAGCTCTCTAGATGGGGGTGAGGAGTGGCACTTTTTCTCATGCTGCACTGCCCCCACCTTTAGCCTGAACCCAGAATTCTGCTCACCTCTCCGAGTATTCCGTGCTCAGCACCAACCCCAGGGTGCACTGGGGGCCTCTCCCTTCCTTACAATATGGCTGCTGGTAATAAAGGCATAAATGCTGCAAAGCACTTATTACAGTAATATTATCTTTATATTATCCTAGCATTACCAGGCCGTGCGCAGGGGCCGGGGAGGCGGGAGAACCTCTTCGGTGCTGTCAGTAATCGGAGGAAGGCAGTTTAGTTTAATGATAATGACTTACACTTACATAGCTGCCCTCATCCCAGAGGACCCTGGAGCACTTTACAAACACACTCTCACTCTAAGCCTTTCTAACAAACCTGAGCAGCAGCAACGCTTATAAATAATATATACTCTGAGTGCCTCTATATACTGCAAATGTATGATATAAATATGTATAAATGTAGCAAATATGATTTTTGCATGTTACATTTATAATCTTTAAAAAAAAATGGTGGCTCATCATGGGTGTGCAGCCGCAAAACAGACTGGTACAATGAAACCCAATATATATCGATAACTACACCAGCATTTACAACAGGTACTGGCCCTGGCTTTCTCACCGAGAAGAGAATCATTCGGGGTCCACATTCACAGGGTTCTCTTTGACTGGAAAGGTCATTGTCAGGTGAAATTTCTTGAACCAATCCCAGCTGAGGGTTTGGCAAGTCAACAGAGATGGATAGTTCTAGGGTTGACAATGCGATCTGCCGATGCTATGCGATCATGGACAAAGCAGGAGCTTCTCTGGGCCTCTCTTAACACCACTGGAGAGAAGCTCTATGGTAGATTGTGGAATTGTTTCCGGTCCTGCGGGCCCTTGCAGTATTAGCATAATACCTCTGTGCCCCTCATTTCTCCCCCTCATGGGTTTGGGTTTTGGCCATATTTTTGCTTACTGTTATCGTGCAACAAACCGCCCCCCAACCCAACCAGGCCCAAGTCATGTAAAACAATCATTGTATTATACTCATGGATTCTGTGGGTCTGGAATTTGGTTAGGGCATAGGATTAGGGCTGCATCCTCTGGTGAAGTCCTAAATAAGTGAGGAAGAGACCCTGGAGTCCCCTACAGAGTCCCACAGGGCACACAGGGGCTTGAGCACACTCAAGGGAACATGGAAATGACAGTGGCAGTGCCCATTGTCACATGGGCACTTTGCTTGCTTCCTTGCCTGTCCTTATTCTTGCTCATGTGCCTCTATCATGAGATCCCCACTCAGGGAGTCTACTGAAGAATAAGACAAATGGAGTAGAGCTGTGCTGGCCAAAGGGGGCCTCAGACATTTGAGAGTTCAGCCCAAATTGCCAAAGCCCCCAAGCTGACAAACAACTGACCACAGGCCCGTGAATGGGCCCAGTCAAACCCAGCTCAAATTAGTAGACCCACACAATCTACCCAAACTCAAGGGAATAAAAATTTGTTGTTATCTTAAGCCACTGTGTCTGGGGTAGTTACATGGCAGGATCTGACAGATGCGTGCAGGTAAGAAGGAGAGACTTGCTAGATGAACCAGAAAGGTTGGAAGGGCCAACAAGAAAATGAAGATTCACATGGTGTGGCTTGTTTGGCGCTTCCGCTTTACAGAGTGCCTTCACAAGTGTTCCTGTATGAGTCTTAGAAGTGCCTCCGAGGCACCCATTTTATCCCAGTTTGTCAGATGAGCGAACCAAGTCTCAAGTGAGCGATGGGCCTTGCGAGGGTTAAGTGGCGAGTAAGAGAGGGAGACTGCATTCCGCCAGGTTCCAGTTCTTAGCATTTGCTGGGTTCAGGGTTTATAAAAACAGGGCTCACAGAGGAAATACTGCTGTTCAGGGCCTGGGAAATGGAGGACAGGGGAGGCAGGAAAACTCCTGACTGAGGGGAGAAGAGGAAGGGACCTGTGTTGTGGACCTGAACTGAGGCTTTGGCTCTCCTGGCGAAACAGGATGCAGAGAGCAGGAACTTTACTGGAAAGGGAGCCGGACATGCAGACTCCAGAGACTTCTTAGATCTCCTTATTTCCAGACCTCCGTGAGACTCTAGCTGCCACCCAGGCCTCAGCTGGCCTGCCCTCCTCCTGAGTGGTATTCTCCATGCAGGGAAACGGGCCAAGCAGTATGATCATAATCATTAGAGCTGACATTGCTGTTGGGGCCCAGGGCAAGCTGCCCCAAAATGTGCCAAAGTGGCATATTGAATATTTTGAGCTAAAGTTCCTTGAAAAACAGCCAATGCAAGAATGACACTCTGGCCCTCTCTGTCTCCCTGAAAGCAGGAAATAAATCTCCCATGTGAAAGACACCGTCCCTGCATCAGGAGGTAGAAGATACCCTTATCGCTGCAGACAAGGAACTCAGGGTCTGTTTAGCCTGTATAAATAAACGGTGCTTAATTTAGTGTTCAAGACTAAAGTTTTTTTTCCCCTGTCAGATCTTCACAATTTATGATTTCTTTGTCTGAAAAGTATATAAACTGCATATTTTCATCATTTTACAGACCTATGGACACACAAAATTAATTTTGTTTTTTTCTCGTTCATCTGCCTCATGTTGATTTAATAAACCAAGCAAGAGAACTGAGAGGGTTGGGGGGGGAGGGAATCACCCCTGCCCTGACATTGTAATCGTGCTAACTGTGTGGCTGGCATGTGCTTAGTCTCTCCATTTTACAGATGAACAAATAGAGGCCAATCGAAATTAAATCCCACTGCTGGTAAGTTGTAGAGCCAGGATTCAGACACAGGAGGTCTGGTTCCAGAATCTGTCTGGGTCCTCAACCACTCTACTGCCAACTTCCTCATGCCTAGTGCTTTTCTGTTCAGGATGTCAGGAGGTTCCATGCTAAAAGCTGGGGCCACTTTCTGCTTGTTCAAGTCAGCAGCCAGGGAGGCAGCCCCATTTCTCTGGGGCAGCTGCCCATAAAACTGGAAGTTTTCTGTGGGCTTCCCCGGCTATGCTGGGCCGTGTGCCTGCAGGTTCTTGTGTCTGGTCTTGCGTGGTGGCACTGTCCAGACTTCAGGTCATCCTGGGAGTTGCCCAACACCACAGCATTATACCTGGCCCTCCTCAGTCCATCAGTTAGTTCCTAGAGGTTACAGTCGAAGGGAAGCAAAGTTCTCTGCGCCCCAATATTACTCCTTGGCCTAAGGATTATTTTAGGCTGGTTCTTCTTAATAAATAACAGGCCCAGGAGAAGCTCTGAAAACTTAGTGAGACCTTCATTTCACATTGTCTATAGACACCATGCCTTCAAGTAAAAGACTCATAAGGACTTATACCGGGTCCTCAAATAATGTCTTTTTGTTCAGTGTTGACTGGGATTGTCTTTTTCTCAACATTATAATGAAATCACGTTGAAAGGAATGACCTTATTCAAGGACCAGCTGTAGAATTTACTTTTTCCTAAAGGACATTTACATTTATAAGGGAAATCTATTTGTGAAGGTGTTTCTCTGTTTGTACCAGGAAGAAGAGGATGACTAAATCTCTGGAAACTCTTATCAATGGAGAAGGCAACCTCTTTGTCTACTGGGAGCATCAGAAGGGGGCCAGACTAAAAAGGAAGGCTGGAACTAGAAGCCTCAACCTGAGGGCAGTGTGGGTAGTAGGAGTAGAGAGAGACCATTCTGGCCTAAGAATCATGCAGAAGGATAGGCTTCCAGGTCCTATCCCAGAGCAATCCACCTCTGACTTCTGGAACCTTAGGAAAGCATGAAGAAGGGCAGGGAAGGATACTAAGAGTAGCTGGGGAGTTTAGGTACTAGTTACCTCAGCATGAAACTGAGGGAAGGAGGAAGAGGGCGGAAGGGCCTGTTTTCATGTCCTTGGAGGACCCAGATTGCCTAAGTGCTGATTCCCAAAGGTTTTGGGAAGACGGCACACCAGGGCCTCACCCTACCTCTTGACCCTGACAAACAGGCTGGGCCTGGAGCGTCGGATTCCACAGGCTGCCTTCTGCAGTGTGGCAAGGGCTAAGCTCCTTCTCCTACAGAGTGCTGAGAAATTAGGTCTGGGGTCACATCAATCTCTTTCACAGCACCGTTATGTGCTAAGAACAGGCAGCTTCTGATAGGTGTTCCGCCAGCAAAGGACAAAATGACTCTTTCTGACGGCAAAATCTTGGATAGGGTAGACATATGTTTCCTTAAGACATAGACCGAGGCTTAATTCCTGCAGACTCGGGTCTCCATCTCTTCATCTTTGTTCTCCATTGGCACAAACACGAGCTTTAGGGGAAGCGTAAGAATATAATGATGGAGTCGCCTCCTTCACACATCCTACTGTGGAACAAGAAAGTGGGATGTGTGTGTTGGGATTTATGACCACTCCTCAGGAGTCGGAGATTTTCTGGAGCTTCTCAGGACTGGGCCCTAGGGAATTTGCTTCAGGCGGACATGCTCCCTCAGGCCTTGTCCTGCCCCTGGGGGTGTGCTTTGCTAGAAAGGAAGCTTTTGCTAACTCTGGGCTCCTAGTTTTCCTTTAGCTAACACCTCTAGTCCCCATGGTCAGGAGAGATGAGGGATGGAGTCTTAAATGAAGTGCACCTTGCCTGCCATCCTGCCTTCTCGTCCAAGACAGTGGCCCTCCAGGAAGGCTGAGTCAGCTCCGCCAGGGCCCGCCTCCTTCAGGCCCTTTCTGACTTCAGCTTCGGAGCAGATTTATAATGAAATTCAAATGAGACGGAGGTTATCCAGGGTGAATGAGGCTGTTCCTTGTCCCTCCTTTCTCTGGAGGGGCCTGCAGACTGTAGATATTAACTAGCTATAAGAATTGTTTTTGAAAGTGGAGTAAGATAGGCAGAGTAAAGACAGGCGGGGTGGGAGGAAGAGATGAACTTGACATCCATGCACGCCCTATTAGGGTTTCCTTTCCCCAGCTAAAAAGGAATAGGAATAAGGGGTTTCAGAATCTGATCAGCACCCTGCTGGGTCCTTGAGATCTCCAGACAGCTGCAGTGGGAGTCCCTTTGCTGGGCACACAGCAAACCCTGGCATGAACCCCAGGCCTATCCCAGTAAAGGTACTAGGAACTGAGCTCTGCATGCTGGGAAGGAAAGAAAGTGTTTCTCTTCGTTGCTTTTCTCCACTGAAGCACTTGTCTGGGCTCTCCTTAGCAGACACGATTTAGTTCCCTTACCCGGGTGCATCCATTCAGGCCTGCATTGGTCAGGACTAAAGTCCTAGCACTTCTGCCCTGCAGTTGGCCAGGTCAGGTCAGCTGGGCCAGGCTACCCAACTCTGGCTGACCTGCCTGCAGGAGAAACACAGCGCCGCGGAACTCTGGCCTCCAGTCTGCGGGATTCCAGCTAGGTGCCATTTCCATATTCTCTGGCAATAACTAATTAGCGATTATAAAGCTCTTTGAAATATGAAGTGCTGCATGATAATATCTGTAATGAGCCTGATTTTTTTCCCCTCTTGCATGAGAGAGGGGGAATATGTTTTATACCCATTAAGGGGGTGGGGCTCAAGGCATGTCTGTGCCCTGAGGCCCATCAGAGTCCAGGTCTTACCCTGGTCCTGTAGGGCTAGGGTGCCTGGGAGAGTGGCCCACTGGCAAAGCAGCAATTGCTGCCTACCCTCCTCCAATCTCCCGACCTCCCCTCAGCTGCTTACTAGCTTCTGACTCACCCTCCCCTAGGTGGGAGGAGGAGGGTGGCGAGGATGATGGATGGAAAGGGAAGAAGAGAAAGGTGGAGTTAGGGTGAGGAGAACGAGTTGGGCTCGTGGTCTCCTTAATGTGATTTAGAATTTCATATTAATATATCACCTCAGAAAAAAATTAATGAGAAACGTGAAGAAAATAGGATAATGAATATGATAATATATGGGGAGTGCTTTGGGCTTCTTGGAACAAAGGTGCAAGGAATTATTGCTGTGATTTTCTCACGGTGCATATATATTTTTATTAAACTCTAAAAAAATGCCAGTAGATTCACTTCTTTGCAAGGTATTAACGCCCCGCAAAGGAGTCGTTCTTCAATTAGTTCCCTGAGCCTTGGCCCACCCCTTGGCTGTTTTCTTGTCGCTCTTCTGGAGACTTCCAGCTTAAGGGACATGGAGAGTAGATTAGAACATTTTGGGCTTTGCCCAGAATGTGTTGTGCACGTGTGTCTGGGAAGGTGGCTTCCTGAGTGAGTGAGATTTAGACGGGTCTGAGAGCAGACTGGAAAGGAGGGAAGTTGAAAGTGAGACAGAAGAACTGGAAGTCAGGGCTCTGGCTGGATGGAAATGTGGGCAGCCAGCAAAAACGGACATCTGCCTATATTCAGTCTCTTGGCCACTCTCCTGACCATAAGCGTCATGCAGGCCAGGCTTCTTGCTGATCTAAACATAATCAAATAGAAGTTTCTCGTTGGAGGAGAATTTTTGTAGGCAGCCTTGCCAAAGGCCCGCCGACTGGAACTTAGGTGAGAACCACTTTTTGTGTATTCCCAGATCAGCTTCTCAAAGCATAGCCCACCAGGCCAGCAGCCTCACTGGCAGCCGGTTAGAATGCGCATCCCCAGGCCGCATCCCCAGCCCACTGAATCAGCAACACTGGAATGGGGCTGAGCCATCTGTGTTTAACAGTCCTCCGGCATGCTCAAGTTGGGGAGCCCCTGGGCTGGACTGGGTACTGCACAGGAAGCTGCAGGTCATCCTATTCCAAGAGAAGAAAGGGTGGGAGGCTGCCCTCAGAAAAATACACGAGCTATGAGCAGAAACGAAGTAGGTGGGGTGGGGCCTGGGTACTGAACAGCACAGATTGCGTGTTCCAGAAAGGCACTGCGAAGTGGCGTTTGGCAGGCGGAATGATTATTGGGAAGTCCCCTTTGTGTGGACTGGTGCCTAGGTGAGGAAGGAAACAGGCCCCGGCAGGGGGAGAAGTGAAGTCGTGATACAGGTGCTGGGGCCAGCTCAGGTGCTGGGGCCAGCTCAGCTGTCCTCTGTCCTGGCAGAGCTCTGGAGCTGAGGTAGCCCAACTGAATAGGAGTGCCTTGAGGCAAGTCTATACCCCACCTCACAGTCACTGGGGCAGGAGCCCTGGGGGTAGGCAGCTCCAGCCTAGGATGGTTTTGGCTCTGTTTGGTCTCAACACCTAAGGTTCTCCCTCCAGGGTCTCAGAGCTGAGAATTGTCGGGGTAGCAGTCCCCACAGCTGGGGGCAGCAAGTCCTTCCCTAAAAGGGCAGACCAGAGAGTCCACCACCTTCGACTATATGTTTTTGTCACTGCAGGGAAACAGGAAGCCGTGGGAACCCCCACACTCACTCCTGCCCCAGGCGGGGCCACAGACCTCTAGCTGCTGTCTGCCCGCTTCAGGCACCTTGCCCACACAGAATGAAGTCTTGTATCTAGCCGGCATCCAACAGAGAAGCTGCTGGGAACTGAGGGCTTGGGTCTCACACAGCCACAGGCCTCCCTGCAGGTCCTGCCACTCACCAGCCACGTGACTCAAGCCAGCCTCCTCTCTGCCTCTCTCAGCCTGTTTCTCAGTGGGACCTGCTATGAATATTAGATATGCCAAAAAGTTCATAATGGATCAAGGACATTGTAAATGCTTTCATTCCTTCGGTAAATATTTATCGAGGGCCTTGTCTTTAAAGCGAGGGATGCTCTACTGGCTCCCATGGAATTCAGAGGAATTCTGATGGGAAGGAATGGTTAGACGTGCAACAAACACACCCTCAGCTAAGAATTGAGGAGAAGCAAAGGAGCAGAACAGGATGCCAAAGAGTAAACAAAGGGACCTAATGCAGATGGTGGGAGGCCTTTCTCCACACAGCATTTAGTTGAGGAATGAGGGAGGAGGAGGGGTGGGGGAGGGCATTTTGGGCAAAAGAACTAGCAGATACAAAGGACCTGAGGCCGGGAGGGGCACAGCTCACTAGGACCAAAGGGAGGATCAGAGCAGTTAGCTGCAGAACCCAGTGCTGTGCTCAAGCCCTTGGAGTTCAGGGAGAGTGAAGTGGGAAACCCGTGGGAAGTTTTGAGTATGGGATGGACAGGATTGCACTGGCTGCAGAGTGCAGGGCAGAGAAGGTAGAAGCAAGCTGGGAACTATGGCTGGTGAGAGATGACAGTAGTTGGGACCAAGTTGTGTTGAGGAGACGGTGGGCTGGGGACAAGAGAGGTTCTGGCGGGAGAACTAACAGGACTTGGTGGTTTGGGATGTGAAAGGTAAGGGGCTGGAGGTGTTTGCTTTAGTTCCTCGCTTTCTGGCTTGAGCAGCTGAGTAGAAGGAGGTACAGTTCCAGAAAGTAGCCAGGGGAGGCCAAGAAGGACTATTCTCCCCGCTCTGGGCTAATTGTTGAACCAAATTAAGGGGGTTCTGAGGCAGCTTAGGGGCTTTTTCATCATAGGCAACCAAGAATTGAGATGGTTAACAGGAATATCCAAGCTAAAACACAATGAAAAGCAAAAGGAGGAGAAGGAGGAAGAGAAGGGAGAGCAGATGATGTACAAATCAACAAGAGCTAGTACTCACTGAGCGTTTGCCATGGGCCATGTGCTATTCTCAGTACTATGTATCTGTATATATAAGCTTATTTATTCTTGACAGCTATTCTAGTAAGCATATGAAATTATTATCCTTATTTTGCCTATTTTTTATATAACCAGAGGCATTACATAATTCGCTCAAGGTCACACAGCCAGGAAGTTGGTGCTGTCAGGATCTGAATCAGGCAACACACTATGTAGACTTCAAGACCAGCTGATGTTAAACAGATATCTACATGGCCATGTGGGCCATTTCACACACATCTTGACTCTTCCCACAACCCTCATTTCACCAATGGGCAACCTGAACTCAGAGGTTCAGTAACTTGCCCAGCCCACTCAACTAGAAAAGGAGGGAATTGGCATTCAAATCCAAATCTCTCTGACCTCAAAGGCCCTGTGGTAACCACCATACTGTGCCTTTTCAGATTTTCCTCAAGAATAAGGAGACAAAATAAAATTCCTATTTTCATGCCCATGACCAATTTTTGTGCGTGTATTAGTAACAGTGGCTATCACAGCTGGGTATCTCCTTCCTCATATCCCTGACCCTCTCAGAATCTCTGTAGTTCAGGTCTTTACCCCTCACCTATGTATGCATACTCAATGCATCCAGCTGACCGCATTTCTTGACATTCAGTCATGTCTTTAGTCCTGTTCTAGATATAATACAGTGTCCCTGACCTGGGGGATTTTACAGTCTAGTTGGAAGATAATAAGGACTATTTATATAGTTCTTTTTGCTCTCCTAAGTACCTTTTGCCACTGACCCTTAAACTTACACTGCTCAGTACAGGCCTTTCACAGGTGGGAAGTCTGATTCTGCCAACAACTCCATGAGCTTTTAAGAGGAGCCCCATCAAGAAACCCAAGCTGGTTGATACTGTGTCAGTAGCATCACAGGGTATGACAGAGGAGACAGGTAAGCTGTGTTCGAACTTCTGACCCAGAGAAATGGTGAAAATGCTCAGGAGCCAAGTCGCAAAGTCTGTGGCAGTTTGTGAAGCAGCAGAGAAAACTAGTCCTCATGGTCACAATAGTATACCCCATTCCACATGCTCCCCTACAAAATGAACTTGACTCTCCTCACATTTCTCTAATTTCCTTCACCTGGATTCCTTTGATGCCGTACAGTAGAAATGACACTGATTTTCAAGACTGGCTCATAAAGGTGATGCCATTGCCAGCTTGTCACTGGATCACTTGCACCTGCAGCCCTGATCTGCCACATACACTGTCTGCCTATGCCAGGCACCATGTTGTGAGGAAGTCCAGGCTATCCAATGACTGCCCTAAGTTTGAGGTTAGCTCAGCCTAGGTTCTACATACATGAGAGAACCAACTTTCAGATGGCCTCAGTCTCAGTCATTGAGTGACCCCCAGCAATCTAGTCTTTCCAACTGAGGGTCTAAACAGCAGGGCATGGAGACATTCTCCTTAGACATTCTCATATGTGAGCATATTAGCTCCCATTTAAATAGTTCTCTTGAATGTAGAATGCTTGTGCAGTGCACAGCAGGCACATCCTCTTAGAGCACCTGAGAGGTCACGTGCCATAAGAATTCCATGGAGCTCCACTCCCCTTGCAGCTTCATTTTCTTCATTTGCAAATGGAGCTAATGGCTACTTTGCCTCCTACCTACTAATTCTTAGAGTGAGTATTCATACAAATATTATGTAAAAGCAATTCTTAAACGATGGGAAGTTGGAGATGCAAGCTCTTGTAAGATACTATGGAATCTGTTTGAGTAGACAAATTCCAACCATGCAACCAGGAAGAAAATTCAGAAGTGTGGAAAAGGGCCAAGGTAGAAAAGGCATTAGGAAGGTGATTGAGAGGATTCAGAGGGCAGAGGGGAAGCTGGGAAGGAGTAATGGAAGGGAGTTTCTTTTGGACCATGTGAGGCCTAATGGAGGGGAGCGCACAGGGGCAACACTGGCCCAGCACAGCAAGAATGAGACCAAAGTGAGTGGTCAAGGCCTGAGGCCTTGTTCTTCATACAGAGTGCCATGAGTTTAGACAGCTCTGGCACCTGCTGCCTAGTGGCAGACTTACCAGAGTCAAGACAAACTGATCTCCTGTAGCATCTCTCATCTTCCACGCAGTTCTCCCTCTGTGCCACCCCCACCGCCTTTCTAGATTTCCACGCCCAGGTGGAAGATACCACCCAGGCCTGCTCAAGCTTCTCATAGCCCTGGATCCTGACAGTACAGCACACCAAGGACCCAGGGGATTTGTGCCTCCCTGGCCTCCACTCTAGTGCCCCCCACCAGTGAGCAGGGGAGAGCGAGGAGTGCCCTGCGAAGAGATGATGTGGTGGAACAGCATGGAACAGACCAGAGCCTGTGCAGCACTTCAGCTTGCTTATCCGTGCTGAGAGACACAGACCTTGGCTCCTTCTAGGCCAGGGCGAAGGTGACTGCCCACTAGGAGGCAGGGGTGGAGGGCCAGGGCTGAAGGGGGTGGGCGGGAAGGAAGCAAGGATGGAAATGGAGGGAGAAATTACAAAAGGTAAGACGGGGTAGAAAGGAAGGGGAAATGGGGACCGCAAGGGGGTCAGGGAGAGGAGGGTTATGGAGAGGAAAGGGAAACAAAGGCGGGTAGGAAAGATGAGAGGGAAGAGAAGGTGGTGAGGGAAGAGGGAAGAGGTAAAGGTGGGGAGTGAAGGGGGGCGGAAGGGGGCTGAAAAGAGAAGGGAAGGGAGAGGGAAGAGGGCGAGAGGTGAAATGGAACAGAGGGGCCAGGAAGGATTGAGACTGGATGGGAAAGTTAAAGCTCTGCTTCTGTGTCCTGTAATTCCAACCCCACACCCTGGCAACATTTCCCCTACACACACACACACACACACACACACACACACACACACACACACACACACAGACTCTCTCTCTCTCTCTCTCACACACACACACACATGCACACACTGCTATGAAGGGTATTGTAAAATGACCCAACAAGAGGGAGGATGGGGAAGGAGGTTTCTTCAGAAAAGCTAGGTACATGTGTTCTGAAGTGGCACGTCCTGACCTTGGACATCTAAGTGATTGGAGACAAAAGTCCTGGCCCATCGCCCAGTTGAGCAGACCTACAGGAAGGTCAGAAGTTTCACGTTGTAAGAACCTCTGTCTAGAAGGTTCATAGTCCTATGACCTTGGAAGCAAGCGGCCATCTGCCCTGAGCCCTAAGTAGTTATTTCCTCACAAAATGGGGATCATTTCAATACTTGCTTTACAGAGATGTTGGTGTTGACTTAGGTTAAACAAACAGTCTAAGAAAGCTATGTAGGGCCTCTGTCTCAGCAGACGTGGCCCGGCATTCCATTTAGTGCCTGCGGAGAGCCCTTGGTGCCCCACCTAGGCGGGCACTGATGTCCCCTGCTTCGTGTGTGACCCCTTCTCAGATGGGGGAGGCCCTGTTCCCTGGGGTACTGCCAACTGAAGACTGTCTAAGTGGGGGAAATACAAAATTCCACCCGCTCACCTAAAGGTCGGTTATCTCAGAGTTCCGAGAGCATCAAGACTTCAGCTGGAGCCCCATTTTCTCAGCCTTCCCCTGTTCTATCCTGCTTGAAAGCCCCCCACCCTCACCAACAGATCAGTTATACCTACATTTCCATCCCTGTCTCTGCTTTTACAACATCTGGCCAGAGACCACACCTTCCTAGGATTAATTGCCAGTGTATTGGGACCAAGAATGGACCTAAGATTGGGGACGGGGCCTCCTGGAGATGGGAAGCCCCATACAGCCCTGTCCTCACTTGGTGGCCCTGTCAGGCTCTGTGCAGGGCTGGCAGGTTGCAGGCTTCTTGGGCTGGTCTTCCTGCTCTTGGAGGATTGACAGAAGGAGCTAGATAGGATTTAAATGACTTCAAATAAAAACAAGCTGGGAAAGGTATCCCCCAAGGCTACAGTTTTCTCGGACACCAGGCAGCCTCCGGTCCTTGAGCTGTCCCTCCAATATTCCAGAATGGCAGCTGGGTAGCCCACAACTGGGGAGACTGGGAGTAGGCTGCTGCTCTTGGGGGCTTGTGGAAATGGGGGAGTTTGGAAATAATTTAAAGGATGAGAAGGAGTCAGGGCACACTTGAATGGGGGAGGTGCCCACAAAGCTTCCATTTTGAGTGCAATTAGTCTAGGGATGCCCTCATTTGCATAAGGTTCATAAATTTGCATAAAATTGCTTGAGGCCCTAACCACCGGTACAGAAAATAAAATAACATGAATCAATTAGCAGGACGGCCTGTGATTGGAGCAAGCCTGGTATTAGGGAATCTCCTTCTAGCTCAGGAACAATGACTTGGCAGGCAGGTTACTGGACCCCCCAAGACCAGCTCAACCACCCTACAAAGGCCAGGGAAGGAAATTCCTGCCCCATCCACCCAGCCCATGGAGGGATGGATCAATTCCCAAGAGCGGAACCAACAGATGGGCATAAGAAGTATGAAATCAAGGCCTGAGCTCCTGATGCCCCAATGCCAGGTAGCAGGCCCCGCTGGTGGAGAAGTGGGCTGGCTGGAAGGGTTAGTGGTGCTTCCCTGCATGTGAGGAGGGATGTGGGGGTCCCAGCGCCATGTTTATGGAGGGCCTGTACGCCTCTGGCCCGAGCCACACAGCACATGCTCTTATTTGATTCTCAAGCCAATCACAGGAAATTGGGACAATTACCCCACTGCAGAGACCCAGAAGTTCAAAGGGGTTACAGATTTGCAAGGTAACGAATCTGGGTCTGCCCAGCTCCAAAGGCCCAAAGCAACCTCCCAGTGAGAACGGAACCTCCAAAAGGAGCATAGGAAATATCTGCTGAATAGGATGACTAATGTACATGGCGATGAGCTTTGAAGGGAGGAATTCTGTGTGAGAAAACAGGTTAAAAGTGAGCCACGGGGAGCAATAGCCTAAAAAGAAAAAAAAAAAAGGCTCTCCTGACATCTCGGGAAGATACAGCTGAATCACATTTCTCGCTGGCCTTGCTCTCCCTTTTTGGCATCACCCCACCCCCACCGAGACGCTGTGCTTACCCACCTTCTGAGCCCTGCCTGGCGCTCTTGGCAAGTCTCCTTTTCAATTCTGATCTGTAACCTGTGGTCCTCGCTGAGTGAGTCAAAGCCACAGCTTTCCGTAGCTGAGAAGCAGAGGTGCAGGGCCCTGGCTCGGTTGCTGCTGAAACGGCCGGACCCCTATCTTTCATTCCCACCCGCTGGCGCGCCTTCACTGATGAATCACCAATTTCTCTCTCCATCTCTCCCCTTCTCTTTTGCACTGACCCTGCTGGTTTATAAGAACTCTCAAGGATTTTCCCCCTCTGTTCTCTCCCTGAATCTCCTCTTCTCCCAGAGCCACTTAATGAATCAAATTGCCCTCTGACTTGAATTACGGGGAGAGTGGCCTCACCCAGTCCCTGTGGTAGATGGGGTGGCTGCCCCCCGATCCACGCCGGCCTCATCGCAATGAGTCAGAGTGGGTGTTTATTTTTGAATCTCGCATCCTTTATCTGAGAAAATGGACTACCGATGGGAAACAATTACCTACCACTTACCCCACAGGGCTGATGGGAGCAGATGGCACGTGCGTTGGAGAGGCAGCTCCGTGCATTAATGTCATCAGCAACGATCACAGCAGTAATGAGTCCACATCATGGGGACTGAAAACCAAAGAGAGGAAAGAGCAACAGCTGGGCACTTCAGCCAGATGTGGCTGCAGTCACCCAAATGGCTTGTTCCAGTTTCACTTAATGGGCAGAGAGAGATGTGAAGCTACAAGGGGACCCACAGAAAACAGCCCTGCTTTCAACCCTGCCCATTATGGGGGAGCCACTTTGCAGGGAGCACGTGCAATTTACTGTTTACCTGGGCTCACTGAATTGCCTTCTTCTGCTCTGAATAAAGCGTGCGTGTGCATGAGTGTGTGTGTGCGTGTGTGACCACTTAGTGCCTCTGATCATTCCGCCTTGAAGGAAATGCAGGAGACCACCATAGGAAGGCCCATAACGCTGGAAGGAACGTTCAAAGATCACACGCAATGCCTGGGAGATCGGTCTGCAGGGGCACTTGGTGGTTTACTGAATTTGGACGTTGTGATATCACAGGGTCTGTGAGGACACAACAGTGGACACATTTCACAGATATGGCGAGGACAAGGATGAGGGCCAATGATCCAGCCTGCAACCCTGACTCTTCAGAGGCCTTTGGACAGAAAAGGAAAAATGTCCCCACTGCAGAATCTGCCCAGCTTGCCTTGGCACCATAACTCCACTGGCCACTCGTGCACCATCTTTCTTGGTGCCCTCTCAAGGCCCAGACCAACTCAAGTGCCTCCTGCTCCTCGCTTTCGCTCCCAGCTAAGCCTTGATGTGGGTTCTATGCCAACACCATGAACTTGTAGGGTCATAGTGCAAGTTCTGGCTCTCATGTTCAGGGAGAACAGGCTTATTTTACTAGTTGTAGCCAAATGAGGGTTTGCAAGACCCCATCTGTAGGTGATGGATGTGATGGATGAGTTCCTGAAGATGCACAGCCAGTCAACAGAACTCAGTGACTACAGATGCATCATTTTGAGGAATATCAACATTTACAGTGATTATTTAACCTTAAGACCATAGAATGCAAACGTTGGAAGGAAACACACCCCCTCCTTTGGCAGAGAAGGAAACTGAGTTCCAGAAAGGGTGAGTGACTTACCCAAGGTCACACAGCATATGCTTTCCTAGGTCCACTAATAGGTCTCTGCGCTCTAATACACTGTACACTTTACCACTTATTATCTGTCCTTATTCCATGCCAGAATATAGATTTTGGTTAACTGTTTTTGTTACAGGGCACCCCAGTGTGAAGTGGGCCGCCTGTCTCTGGGGCTTCACCCGCGCCCTGAAAATTCAGTTGTACTGCAGGCGCACACAAAAGGGTCAATAACCGGTTTATTTACAAAAGGGGAAAAGAAAAGGAAACAACTCAGGGAAAGAGAGCGGGATACAAAGTAACTGAAATATCTTACCCGCTTGGCCAACTTGGAGCTCAGGTAACAAACTAACTGAAAGCCCGGAGTCACGCAGTCCTGAGAGCCATTTCCCAAGCGAGAGCGCCAAAGACGAAATGGAGCCCTATTTATCCCCCAGTGTCCCAGAATTCCTGCTTAACTCTGCCCTTAGGTCCTCGCAGTTCTCTCCCTAGTACTGCTGGGAGTTGTAGTTTCCAATCACTGGAGTAGGGGGCAGAGTCCAGAAAGCTGGAGTAGGGGGTGGAGTCCACAAGACTCTGCAGAGTTCCTTTAGGACATCCTTCCCTTAACATTTTGTGTAAAGAAGGATCTGGGGGTCTGCCAGTCTACGTGGAAGAAAATTGTCCCACCTGATAAGCATAAATGGGAAGTCAGATGCTTGAAGCTTGGATTTAAGGTCTGCCTGGCACACAGAGGGGCGCTCACCAAATGGAAGGCCGCGCCTTCCCTGTGCTGTGCCTCAGTGTCCTTGGGTAAAGAATGACAGCAGGGCGACCAGGGCTCAGCTAAGGGAGGGACTAATTAGTGATTGTACAGCACATGGAAAATAGAAATGTCAAGTATTATTAATAATAGCCATGTTTCCTCTGCTCTGACTTCCAGTGTTCCTTATGCCTTCACTCCAGAACCTCTGGAATGTAACAAGAAACATGATTTGGAGGGGAAAGAGAGCAGTAACTGTAACATACTTCATTGTGGCTGGGAAACTAAACTACAGATGAATGTGCTGCTTTCCTGGCATGACCCTGAAGATTGAGATGCTTGAGAAAAAGTTAACTGCTTTAACACATGAAAATGTCAACCCTGGGCATTCTCAAATAGAGTCAGAAACAATTAAGGAATAAATGAACTACTGGGCAAAATATTTTTTTTAATAGAGACAACAATGGAAAGAAGAGCATCATTGAGATGTGCAATGCTCCTACAACCATTAAGAAAGAGGAATAGACAAGTAGAAACATGAGCAAAAGACACTTTTGAGTAGGCGATTCATGGAAGAGGAAATGCGAGTCACTTATAGGAAAACTGAAAGAGGGTCTCCCTGGTCTAGGTCTAGGCACTTCCACCGCGAAGACCCCCTGCGACAGCCTGGCTGTGGCAGCCTGATTTCGAGCCCCGGCCAGGGAGCTGACCCACATGTGATGCAGCAGACCTTTTCTGTCTCGCCAGCTGCTCCCCTCAGCAGAGTATTTCAGTCAACCTGCCTGTTCTGCTCCCCACTCTGTCTCTAGTGAATCCTCTCACACCAGGCATCTCTGGCTTGCATGCCAGCTCTTCTATGCAAAGAAGAGTCTTTTTTTTTTTTTTTTTTTTTTTTTTAAAGATTTATTTATTTATTCATACAGAACTGGGGTACAGGCCAGAGGCTCAGGGGCGGTGAGAGGCTTCACCAGAGACAGAGTGGGGAGCAGAACAGGCAGATCGACGAAGTACACTGCTGAGGGGAGCAGCGGGCGGGTCAGGAGAGGTCTGCCTCGCCATGTGGTCGCCTCCGGGGCAGGCGGCAGTGGGAATCGAACTCATGCGAAAGTGGCCTCAGATTCTCAGTGCTGTGCTTTAACCCGCTGCGCCACCAGGGAGGGCCCGAGTCTTTTTTTTTTTTTAAGGCTGAAAGGGGTGCTATTTTATTTGGCATCTCTGTAAGTACCAGCAAGACAGAACTTATAGACCATAATTTCACATTTATCAGATTGGCAAAGTTGAAATATATTGATCATCCCTACGTGAGGGTAAATCAGCATTTACACTAATGGGACTGTGAATTGGAATAGCCTTTCTAGAGAGCAACTTGGCAATGCAGAACAAAAGCCCTGTCCTTTGACTCATAGATTCCACCTGGAGAAATGAATCCTAAGGAATAATCAAACAAGCACACAAAGACGCGTGTGATAAGATTGGTTATCTCAGGGAGGTATACAGAAGCAGGACTGGTAGCGGTCTCCACATGCAGGCGGCTGATTGGCTAAAGCTGCAATGGAATTCTACGTAGTCACTTTTAAGAGATAAATAACTGTTTATCTATTGATTTGGAAAGGTGTCCCTGACGTGTCAATGTCACTGAATGAAAAAAAAAAATTGTTGGTAGCAGAAGGTGTAGAATGATGGAGGTTTTGAACATTTTTAAAACTGTGTGTCTGGGTATGCTGCAATCGTACTTTTTGAGTGATGATATTACTGGTATTTTTTATTTTCTTCTTTTATATTTCATTGATTTTTTTTACAATGAAAATTTATCGTTTTCTCCATCAAAAACATGTTTAAAGCAGCACTTGATTGGTTATCCTGGCTGGATGTGGGAAAAAAACAAGATGTAAGTACATGAATTAAAATAAGAATGAGGACTTTTTAATCAGTGGTAATTTTGATTGTTCTTACCTGGAGCCATTATTTTATTACGCATTTTGGAATTCACTTATTATATTCATAGAAGTTTTCCAACCCTGACTTATCTCACCTTTTTCTTTTGAAACTATACTAGAACATTCCACCACATCAGCTGCCCCTGAGATTATTGGGCAGGTGTTATTTTAAATTTTCAAACATTCATAAAAATTATTGCCAGTATAAACTGCTAAAAAGAATCTCTTTCCAGGGCATCTCAAACCTTTGAGTAAAAT
Organism: Condylura cristata; assembly: GCF_000260355.1. Lineage (NCBI taxonomy): Eukaryota > Metazoa > Chordata > Mammalia > Eulipotyphla > Talpidae > Condylura > Condylura cristata. The sequence continues at coordinate 21,161,916 of NW_004567128.1, read as the reverse complement.
TATACAGAAGTCTCCCTAGGTCCACTTCCCTAAACACACAAGACCCTTCATCTCTGCCTGGACCCAGCAGCCCTGTACCGGTCAGTGACCTTGCCCTATGTCAACTTCTGATTATATTCTCATAGGGCCAAATCAGGGCCTGTCTTTATGTTTACAAATGTAACTGGTGATGGCATCGAGTCTTCTGACTCTCATGTCTTCACATCAGGAACGGGATGCTTATTGCTAGAGAGATAAGAAATAGAAAAAAATCACAGTTCTCTCAATTACATTATATTACTATGAAATATCAAAAGAGCAGATATATGTGTCTTGCGTATATGTACACACACACACATCCATCCACACACATTTATATTAACTTGAACCATATGAAATTTCTTATATTCAATCCCATTTGGGCTATAGAAGTGGCAATTTCACGTGCTTCAACTTCACATATTAATGTTCTACTAGTACTATTCAAAAAGTCAAGCAGATACTAATATTCCAATGTCGTCGCTGTCTTTTTCCAGCGCAGCAGCAACAGTGAGCATTTTAAGTGGATTTCCTTCTGACCAAGTAGCAATGTACATGTGTCCTAAGAAACAAAGCAAAAACCATCCCATGCATTAAAAAAAAAAAATAGTCTTAATCTAACTTCCCCCTGTGCCTGTACAATAATCGCCTTGAATTTTTTGGAGTGTCACTTTTTCAGAACCATTATCTTTAAAAAGGGAAAAACATCTTCCTAGATGACAGACATCACTATCTTGCTTTTGTTTTGCACTTAAGGTCCTGCTGATCTCCCTGGGAGCCCCTTCCAGCCTTCCTCAGCTGGTCAGGTATGCTAAGCAATCTGCCTAAATTCAAATCTCTAACAAGGGCAGAGCTGGGATTAGAACCCTAGGGCTTTCATCTTTTTAGCCTACAGAGGGAGTCAGGACTGTTATCATCAATGTCCCTCATGAAAGACAGGTCCTTGCTAAGTTCAATCGCAGGGCCAGAAACAAACAGCCTGGAAGGTCTGAAGGAAAAGCTCATCAGTTGACAAATTATCGTGATCATTATTAATGTTATTATTCATATGCTATGTCTGCGGCAGAAAACACAGGTTTATTTAAAATGCACATAATAATTTGAGTTTGCTCCAACATTTATTTTCCGTCTAAATTATTTTTTAACTGATATGAATGCAGACTTCTGAAGACAAAAACAAGGCTTTAAAAAAATCTATAATCTTAAATTAAGACCACATTTATTCACGTTGCAGCCTGCACCCCAGAACTTTCTCCCTTTTAACCCTTCAGTGACATCAGTAAGCCAAACTCCCCCTCTTGTTGGCTCAGTTTTTATTTTTTCTGGCAGCAATGGCATTGGAAGACCAAAGTATAATGCATTTCACGGTCCAAATCCTAAAGGGATTTTTTTTTAGTGAACTGTCCCCATCAGCCCACTTCTCCAGTGAAAAGATGCTTCTAATTGATCTCTATGTAGAAACAGCAGCTGGTGATCAGAACCACGGCGTTCTGGTGGGTAATTATTTTATCAGGACAAGCACTTCCGTCATGATAAGAAAGAAACAGCAGGACTTGTGAAGAGACATACAGAGAAGGCCAAACAGACAGACAGACACAGATAAGACCCAGCAAGAATCCCACTGCAGGACTCACAACCGCGCAACCGGAACTGGAAAGTTTCTGATAACCGGTGATGAATTGGAACCAGGTGGAGGCAGGGAGGGAGGTGCTGGGGGAAGCCGCCAGCTTGGGGGGTCTGGAAACGCCTGCTCCCCACGGCACCTGTGCTTGTCTCGAGCTTTGTTAGGGGGCGCTGTGGGGCTGCAAGTGTCGGTTCCCTTCTCCACCTGACAGAACCAGCAGCTTCTTGGGCTTGCTGTGGTGGAAACCTCCATAGCTCTTTTGGCAAAGAGTAGGTGTGTCCTGGCCAGGTTCCAGTTTGGGTAATTACAGCCTGTCAACCTAAATTCCCCCCAGGATTGCAGTTAAATATGGTACCCGTCTTCACAATTAAATTTTAGCTCTAATAGGACACTCGATTGTCATGTTACGTGACAGTTAAATAGCGGCTGCATCATACCCCGAAGGTAGCTGCACTTTGGTAGGGACTACAAAGATTTTTCTGGGTCTAATGGATGGTCTGGATGGAAAGAACGGGGCTCTTTCTGCCAAGTTAGTCGGTAACTATTGGACTTTGCTCACCATTAACATTTTTTCTCAAACTTTTCCAGAAGAAAAAAATGTATGTACGTATGTCTATATATGTGAAATACTTGGCACGCTCATAGCATTTCCAGTTCTCTCACCTGGAAATAAAGATCAGGCCACCAGGCTGCTGCAGGACAGGTGAGGCTTCTAACTACCTTCCCAGCCCCAGGGCCCTCCGTTCCCTGTGTCTCCATGTCCTAGGCATCCTCATCTTGCTCTGAAAGTGTCACACATGCTCTCCATCCCACACATGCGTGGGGTAAATGAATTAATCAGTTTTTTTTTAAATGCTGTGAGCCTCTGTGGCTATCTCCATTGGCCTTGATCCTGCTCATGCAGGAGGCACTCAGGAGGCATTCAGAGCATGGGCACGGTGCACATAGGCCTGTGGTGGCCACCCAGGGCATGGGTGCCCACATGTGCACACCTGAGCCTAGAGGCCAGGGCTGTGAGGGTGTGTCACTCAGACAGAGGAGGCTATAGGAAGACGGCTACAGGAGGAGGCAGGTATGAGAGGCGGGGGTACAGAAGAGGCAAGCCCACGAGGCAGCTCACAGACACTTTTCATGCTAATAAGGTCCAGCTCAAATGCCACCTCCTTCAAGACGCCATCCTCAATCTTCTCCAATTAAACATCTCTGCGCAAATGGCCCCCTATGACGCTGAAATTATCCTTCCTCAGCATTTATTTCCGCTTGTCTTAGAGTATGTTGTTTGCACACTTATCACATGCAGCGCACTGTGAGCTCCTTAAGGACAAGGGCCTTAATACCTGAGCTCAACACTTAATATTTCAGGAGCTAGAAGGCGTCCTCCCTTCTTTTCTAAGGGCACCAAAAGGAATGGCCAGCACTTATTACTTACTACACACCAGTTGTTGTTTTAAGCAATTTAGGTGTACTGACTTGTTCAGCTCTCATCATCCCATAAAGTGTTATTCTTCTTGTCCCTGTTTTATAGATGAAAATCTGAGTCACAGAGAGGTTGGATAAATTTCCCAAGATCACAGAGTGAATGGAAGCTCCAACAGTGAAACCCCAAGACTTAGCCCCAGAAACTCTCACTTGTGTGTGGCTGTATTGTATAGGGTTTTTTTTCATTAAGCACATCAGTTTCCCTGATTTAATTTTATGTATGCATACAAGAACTGGGGTTTAGGCCAGAGATACGAGGGGTGAGAGGATTCACCAGAGACATAGTGGGGAGCAGAACAGACACATCAATGAAGTACACTGCTGAGGGGAGCAGCTCGCAAGACAGGGGAGGTCCGCTGCACCATGTGGGTCAGCTTCCTCTCTGGGGCTGAAACTCATGCCATAGTGGTTGGCAATAGCTGGACAGTGCCAAGGCTCTCACCCCTGTGCCACAAGAGAGGCCCTCCTTGCTCTCTCTAAAACTTCACCCCTATCTAGATCTATGAAACTACAGTGCTCCTCTTGTGCACAGGTAAGTGTAAGGATGGGAGGTGCTGAGACAGAATGCACCTGTCTCCATTTTACTTAGGCTCTCCTCAATAACAAGTGGGCCGCTTTCCGAAACCCACATTTTGTTTGTCAGTTTCCATCCTTGGGCAATTATTTCACACTGAAAATGAGAAGGTGATAATCTAAAGTATTCGCAGCCAGTCGTGCCTACAGAGGTGTGAGCAAGGAGGAAGATCTTGTGTTGTGATTAGAGAGGATAGAAACAAACCCCAGTGATTGCAATGCCTAAGGAAGGGGTCAGCCTCATTATTCTAATGCATAGTTTTCTGCACCCATAGAAATATTTTATTCCAACAAGTTAATTCCTTTAAGTGGCGAGCGCTGAGTGTGGCAGACACGATTATCTTTCCTAGGTTTCTTGTAGCTCTCTCCCCACCCGGCTGGGGGAAGGATTTCTGCAGCTCACCTCCTGCAATTAGAAACAGCTCCACAGGGCAGAGGTGCAGCCTGCGTTCTGAGATACTCTTCTGCCGCTGAAATAAAAACAGCCTTTGAGAATATTCTCCTGCCAAAATCATTTTAGCATTTCACTGTCACACAGCGGGAGGCGGAGAGAGAGACTGAGACAGAGAGCGTGCACGAGCGAGAGAGGCACCACGTAAGCATCCTTTCTGCACACAACCGGTTGGAACTCATGAGTCTTACCCCGTATACAAGGAAATTAATTAATTTCTTTTTTATTTTTGAAAAGGGGGGCCCATAAAAACATAGTTCAATATGTTACATTTTCATAAGGAAGAAGTCTCAATTGTAAATGAATTCCTCTTTTAAGACAAGGCTGTAATTAGATTGCCCGTGATGATGATGAATGGGGAGGGTGAAGGGCCTTGCTTCTTTCTTGGAAAAAAGCATCCTCGAAGGCTAAGGTAAAGGCTGCCCCAGGCGGCCACGCCCGACGCCAGTGCCGCGCCCAAGACCGTTCTCTCCGCTGAAGGGGAAAGAAGAAAGGCTGTTGCTAAAGGTAACAACAGGAAAAGCAATTGAAAGGGTGAGCCAGGGTGGTTGCGGAAAGAAGCCAGCAGTGCCGAAAGGGGGCGCTGTAGAGACTCGGCGGCGTCTGTTCACAGGCAGGACCTCCGTGCTGCACAATTCTTTCAACTTGGGTACATTCTCTCTCTTGAAGTTACTGAAAAAAGGGGGAGAACTTGGTGGTTTCTGCTGCCCCTTCATGAAGGCCTTCTCTGTTGTTTTTACATGCTTGTTATAGGCAGAATTGTGCAGCCTTCCCTCAAAATCTTTTATTGAAGTCTTTAACCCCCTTCCTCAGAATGTGCTTGGAGACAATGATGAAGTGAAAATAAGGCTGTTAGTGGAGCCCTGGAACCCCATAGAAAGGAGAGGTTCCAGGTTCCCTGTCCCACCCAAGGGAGGGTGGGGCTGAGTTGGAAGGGGAAAATAATAGGACCTGAGTGAGAAGACTAGAAGACTGAGGAGACAGGAGGAACAGAGAGACACATGAGCAAGCCATGCCTGCTTTCCAGCCGTGGACTTGCCCAGGGACTTGGCACCGTGGAAGGAGACGCCTGAAACAGACGTGGGTGTGAGCCGCGTCAGGAGCGTAACGACGACAGCCTCTGTCTGGATTTGATTTTGCCCTTTTACTTCCAGACTTGCCTGGCCCCTTCTGCCCCTTTCCTATGACCCCCACCAGAGGGTGCCTTAGACTTGTGGCAAGTGTTTGGACCAACCCTGTTTAGCTGGGCATTTACCCACTAGGAGCTGGATAACGTGGAGTATTTCATTTGAAAGCATTTTAACTATATTGTTTCTCTTGCACACTAATTGTATTAATTTTTTTTTTCTATTGAAGGTCTTATGCACTAGAGAATGTTTGTCTTTATGCGGCAGATGGCAGCACCCACTTAGAGCCTGCAGGTTTGGGGGTCCCAGGGTACCCCTCAGTCTGCCTGCTAACTTTAGCTAGGCCCTAATGTAATCTGACTGGTGTTCTTATAAGAAGAGATTTGGACAGCGGACAGATTCCGGTTGCTTGCAGACGAGCAAAAAAGACCGTGACAGACACAGCAAAAAAAGTAGCTGTCTGCAAGCCAAGGAGAGACTGCTCTGGAGAAACCCACCCTGCTGACACTTTGATCTTGAACTTCCAGTCTCTGCAACTATGGAACAGAGCGTTTCGTTGTTTAAATCACTGTGGCACATAGTTATGGCAGCCTGAACAAACTAATGCCCAGATATTCCATTAACATATGGTTCGTGGCTCACTTTTGTAGGAAAGTGAGAAGCAGATTAAAATGCAGATGTCTGGGCCCCATCTAGAGCAACTCAGTCAATTCCCTAGGGCCCAGGAATGCAGGTTTTCCCCAGAGCCCTAGGTCATTGTAGCACAGCATGAAGCTGGGAGACTCCTGAGGCTGGCATTTACTGAGAGCAAGTGGCCCCTGGGTGATGCTGACCGAAAGGGGGCCCACCCAAGGGCACACTGCCTGGAGCCCCAGCCTGCTCAGAAAGGCATTCTTCCCCATTAAGCATGGCCTCTCCCTGGTGGAACTCTTTTCAGCACAAATAGCTCCTGGATGGGGGTGACAAATTAAGTCAATAACCGTTGAGTATGAATTCATTTATCAGCTGAATTCCTGTGGGATTGGAAGGATGCTAAACCTGAGGGAAAAAATCCAGTGAGCTGGAGTCAGCAGGGGTGGGGGGGTTGAGAGGTGCCAGTGTGGTCCACCCCCGGGGAAGACACCACCTTGACTTTGCTCAGGGTTAGCGGTGCACATGGGGAGCCAGGCAGCCACATAGATGGGTCGCTGGGGAACACACAACACCCTGTTCCCAACAGGCAGGAGACAGTGTTGGGGGCAGGTGGGGTGTTTGGGAAAAGACTGCAGACTCCTGCTGTCTACTGTTTTCTTGTTTGCTGCTTGGAAGCAGAAGGCAAAGCCAGACCTGCTTCCTTCCCTCCATAGGAGTTAGGTGTGCAGAGGTGGCCTGAGAGAAAAAGAGAGGGGCAATGGTGGGTGGCAGTAAGGCAAGCGCGTGAGTAGGGGTCACGTGTAAAATACTTAATGGCTGGTGTGGCTCAGAGGAGGTTCGGTGGATGAGAAGGCTGCCAGAGCTGGAACATGACCATTGCCTTTCACCTTTCTTCCAGTTCAGCCTCCTCCCCTCCTTCCTCAGAGATCCTGCCCAGTCCTTCTGCAGCACAGCACAGGTCTAGAGAAAATGAGAGGCTCTAGCAAGGAGTCTCTTTAGCGACCCTTTGACCCTTTGTATTCCTATTGCTTTTATCATTATCTTTATATTTGCAAAGCAGAAGGAAGCATTCCTCACTCATTACCCTGCTCCTCCCCACCTCCGCCCCAGGGGCCTGACAATTCACTTCGCAGTTCAAGCTCAGTCTTCTCTAGGCCACTGCAATTCACAGGTGATTGAGGCTCACCTGTGCTGCTCCCTGAACCTTCCAGCAAGCTCTAATGGGCTGGGAGTAGCAGCAAGGGGTCCAGGACAGTTCAGACTGCTGCTAAGTGACTGTCCTAAAGAGGCCTGCCAGATACCCCATGCAGAGAGGGCTGCCAGGAGCTGCCATTCATGGCCATCTCAATATCCTTGGCACTGACTGGAACCCAGAGCCACCTACAGGCCTGGACTATCACCTCCCTCTCCACAAAGCAGAGTCCAAGAGATATGCCAATAGACAGGACTCATTGCAGACGGCTCCTTGGGTGCTCGGCATGGAGAAGTGCTTTTCCTGGCTTCCCATTTTCTATGCTAAACAGTGATTCTAAGGTGAACTCTGCAAGAGACACTGACCCAGCATTCCAGACTATTCCTTGAAACAGCAGATGGCTAAAGGAGGACCAGGACCAGGCAGGCCAGAACACCGGCTGTCCAGCCTCTGTTCTTTCTCAGGAAGGTGCTCCTTCAGGCAGCAGAAGGTGCTGGCACCTCGCTCGGGTGCCCTTGGATCCCTGTGATGAGCATTTAGGCTCTGTGAGCTGGGTCTTTGGATTACCTCTGGAAAGGTTTCCGCAGAGCTCGCCTTTCAGCTGCCTATGGCAGGTTTACCCTGGAGAAAGACGCGCAGACAGAGGCAGCTGAAGATTACAGTTTAAAAGACAGGTTTCTGAGGAAGAGGAGAAAGGAAAAGAGAAGCACCAGCGTAGACACGGGTGAGCGGGAGAACTGCCTCTAGATCTTTTCGGGAGGGGGTCATTCTTCTGAGGCATTGTTATCTGCGGTTAGACAGATCGCTTCCAGGATGTGCCTAGGTTGATTTGTAAGAAGCAGTGATTCTCTCCAATGGCCCCTATCTCTGCCCCCACCTCTGGTCTGCCCCTCTGCGTACTTTCAGTAGCTGGATAGCTGTCTGATACTCGCTAGAGCAGTTGGCACCTACGGAGTTTCATTTCTAGATAGCTGGTTGAAAAACTGTGGTCATCATTTGTACCCCACCTCTGCTTTCTGGTCTTCTGACACCCACACCCCAAATTTTCTACTCTCAGCCTCATCACTTTGACCCTCTGGGCATGCACCCTTCCCCATGGCTGGCTGCTCTTTTGTTCCTGACCCCCAGAACCTCTGCTTTGCTTCAGAGGACAGCCTGGAACTAGGACGCAGGGCAGGGAGCACCTCGGGCGAGGCACCTGCGTGTGCCCGAGGGTCGGGCCTGTGCGCTTGGCTGCTCAGCGGTTGACTGTTGGAGCTGGTGTGAAGCCCAGCTCACCTAGCCCCAGGGCCCACTGCCTACCTGCCTGAGAGGTGCCCTCCAGAGGGCCTGTGGGTTTCAGTCAGGCACTTGCCTGCCTGAGCACCCACTTGGCTCCTTTCTCTCCCGGCCCCCACTTCTCCCTTGCAGGGCTCTCCCCCAACACTTCTTTACTAAATCATTTGCACACAAATCTTATCTCAGAGGCTTCTCTGGGCAACCCAACCTAGTTTGTGCCTAAAAGTTCTGAAACTTCCTTGCATTAACATATCATAACCTGAGGCCTGTGGTGACACAGGCAGCTTCCACTGAGTCAGGGGGAAAGTGTCACAGCCTGGGAGGGCTACGCCCCCCTCCCCCCTCTCTGAACTTCAGAGCATTGCAAACTACCTGTGCCTGTAGCACACCTAGCATAACCTCCATGGAGAGCAAAACAGAAGTTAGCCCAGAGAGGTTAAGGAACGCCTCCAGGGCCACAGAGCTGCTTGGTGTCTAGCCTTTAGCCTAGCTGGGGTTCTCAGCCCAGCCCACCCAGCTCTTCTGCCCCCCTCCATAGCAGGGCCCTAAGGCTATCTGGTAGTTACTTGGCGGGGCCTGGGGCCTGCCTTGGTGGCTCCTACCTGGCTGCAACAACCTTGGCAGGAGGAGCCTGCTGTCTCCTCAGCCACACCTCCTTGCTCACCCAGTCTATCAGTATTCCGGGCACCTCTGGGATGTAAAGGCAAAGAGATTGAAAGAAGGGTGGTTGTAACAGTGATGCAACAACGCTGCCTCGTTTTTACTGCCACCTTGCCCAAGTTCTATTATTAAATTTCTCACTTCCCCTTAACATTAAAACATCACAGCGTGGTAGCAAGTGGTTAAGTGCTATGAAATCAAGTCTTGGTATGAAAGCTGCCTTACCTCTTTCTAGCAAGGTGACCTTGAGAAATTTACTGGAATGCTTTGAGTCTCAGTCCCTGTCTGCAGTGACAGGAAATGCTTAAGTGTTCTCAGGTGGTGGGAGGGTTAACTGGAATAGGGAATGTAAAGGGCTTAGCAAGGGGTTCCTGAACACAGTAAGGCTACTGTAAGTTGTAGTCATTGTTATTTTTATTAAAGATACATGAGAGATAACATGTGTGGCACCCAGTAATCATTAATCTGAAGTCCTCAGCAGGGAAGAACAAATCAGCACACGCATTAATTAGGCTCCTCATAGCAGAAAAGGATTTATCTGATAGCGCAATGCCTCTTGGGAAACAGTCAGGACCAGGCTCATCATCTCCGGACCACGACCACAATCTATCGGGACCAAAATCTATCCCCAGGCAGCCCCAGACCGCATGAAGCCTCTTCTCCAAACTCACCCGACATCACATCTGTAACCCCTACAATTCAGGTTCCCCTAAAGTCAAAAGGAAGGGAGTGTGAGTGACTCATTACGAACTGGTGGAAGGCTGGGGTGGGGAAGATGTGTGGCATTTCACTAACTTGGCAGAGCGAGCAGCGAAGAGCACGCTCACTGCACTCCCACCGCAAACACACAGAGATAGCTGATAAGACATAATGAAAAAATAAATAAGTACATAGTTTGAAAGGCGGAAGGGAGGGTGGCAGGGAGAGAGGGAAGAAAGGGTGGGAAGGAGGGAGGGAAGTTGAACAGGAGGGCGGAGGAGACAAGAGGAAGAGAGAGGGAGGGGGAAGGCAGGGAGCCAGAGGGGAGGGCAAAGAAAAAAATTCCCAGGTTCCCAAAGGAATCCTCCATGTGATCCAGCCGCTTTTATTGACTTAAAGCAGACTGTGATCAAGTAAATTACTAGAGAAAAGGATATTAACTTTTAAAAAGATGAGCAGATAGTTTCCAGAGCCCTTGGACAGAGATTGGGCCTCCAGCACCAGGACAGGGAAGAAAGTCAGGAGAGAAGAAATTTAGGTGGCAAAGGAATCCCCAAGCAAAGAGTTTCCCTTCATTCTCTGTCCACCCACCAAGCCAAACACCAGACAAGTTTGGGAACCCAAGTGCTAAAGGTTGTTTTCTTGTTTCATTATCCCATTTGAGTGCACATAGAATATGGAATTGGGAATAAAATAGAAAATAAAACGGATCAAGTCCTGGCTTTATCACTTTCTATCTGTGTGGCAATGAAAGTTATATGATTACTGTGTCTTCATTCCTTAATTTATAAAAACAAAAACAACAAGACATTGCCAGTTATATACAAGTCCGATTTTCAACCATTTTTAATTCTTGCTGGAACAAAACACATACAGATTAATTCTCTCAATTTCTCTCTCAACTACTCTCTTTCCCTCCTTCCTTCCATCCCTCTCTCCCTCCCTCCCTCCTCTCCCTCCCTTACTCATTTCTTCTCTCCTTCCTCACCCTCTTGTTGTGGGAGTCAGGAATCCTCTGGTAGTAAGTGACAGAGACCCATTTAAAACCAGGGAAGGGCCCTCCCTGGTGGCGCAGTGGGTTAAAACACAGCACTAAGAAGTTAAAGCCACTGCAGCATGAGTTCAATCCCCGCCCTGGAGGTGACCCACATGGCGCAGCAGACCTCTCCTGACCCGCCCGCTGCTCCCCTCAGCAGTGTACTTTGTCGATCTGCCTGTTCTGCTCCTCACTGTCTCTGGTGAATGTGCTGGCCTGTATGCATAAATAAATAAATCTTTAAAACCAAGTAAATCCGTCATGGACGATTGAGTTACAGTGCTTGAACCTGGACCCCAGTCTTGTGGCTATTTTTTCCATAGTTGGTCCCAGTGTGGAGCAGGTAATCCCTTCTTCTCAGTCCAACAGCATCCATTTTAGCCTGGGCATTTGGGCAATGAAAACAACGGCTAGTTGTGAAGCCCAGTTAATCTGCCCCTTGCTTCCAATTTTAAAGCTCCCATTCAATTTGAGTGAATGACTCATTACAATGAGGATAATTATTACCTTTGTCAGGCAAAAAGTACTCATCTGGAGATATTTGGAAAGAGCCAAGGATTTCAAATTTTCCACAGATCTCTCCCTGGGACCAATTTTGCCCCTGACTGTGCTTCCTCCCTCCCTGCCTTAGGGAGCTCTAACTGTAGCATGGGACATAAAATGGGGCTGTTTTAATTCTACCAGGGATCTGGACTGTGTTTCTCAGCCATTTGGTGCTGTCAGCCACGTTAGGCAGAGTCTTGCTTAGCATAGGTATATGCCACTTCTTTCCAGCCTCCAGAAGGAACAAACTTTCTTGTAGGATCTTGCAAAAAGCTACAAATGGTCCCACACTGCAATATCCTGGTATTTCCCTACTGAGCACGGTCAGTCATGGAGAGGCATGTTGTCTGTAGCTGAAGAACCAAGGGATGAAAATTGAGCCACATTTGCTAATTCAAAAGGAGGCCTTATTTTGTTAAGAAATAATAAACATGAACACTAAAAAGGGAAAATGGACTTGTCTTAGACAGCTGAGGTTATCATATTAAAATACCACAGCATGGGAGGCCTAAATAACAGAAATTTGGTTTTTACAGTCCTGGAGGCTGGGAGTTCAAGGTCAGGGTGAAACAGGGTAGAATCTGGGGTGGGCCTCTTCTTGGCTTAGAGATGGCGACTTTCTACATGCTCATATGGTCCTTCCTCTGTGCCTGAGTATGGAGAAAGAACTCTCTCTCCCTTTCCTATGTAGTCACCAGTCTTGTGGGTTAGGCTCCCACACTCAACACCTCATTTAAATTAATTATCTCCTACAAGCCCTATCTCCAAATACAGCCATATTGGGGGATCAGAGCTTCCACATGAATTTCAGGGAGACAATTCAATCCATATTTATTAGAGAAATAATGGGAGGCTCACAGAGCTAAGTGATCAAGACACCAAGAACCCATAACCCCTGGAAACCATGTCTGAACATACGTGACAGAAAAACGGAGTGTATTCTCCAGGCACTGGCCATAGAAAGCTTCCACTGTGGTGCCTTTGACATGTGTTCTTTCACTTGATGCTCATGTTCTGAGAAAGGAGAGGGGATGAACAATGGCTTGAGTCATGTGATCCTCCTGGAAATAATCATTCCCTTCAAAGGAAAGGAAAAATTTCCCTGATGGTCAGCCTGTGTGTACATGTGAAAGAACACATGACTATGTGTGTAGATGAAGTCAGTTTTATTCAAATCACACACCAATTTTCCACATAGGCAATAGAGGTTCTGTTAGGTAGAGAAGAGGGGAAGGTGGATAAATAGACAAAAAAAAAAAAAATGGATGTCCACCACAGAGTGCCAAGGTTTTACACAAAAATTGTCAAAGTCTAATATTGTTGATGGAAAATATTGCTTGGCCCAAGGAAGGCAAAGTTGCCGTGCATTATCAACTGCATTTTCAAGGTGACAGTGACATGAAGAATTGAGCCTAGACCTTCCAAGTCTTCATAGGTCCTTGGATTTTGTTTTGCAAGTAAATTAATTTCCCTCAAAGAAGAGGCAAGACAAGCTTTCAATGCAAATCATTTGTCATCCCGGAGTTCCCAAATTTGTCTTTTAGGGAAAGCCTAAAGTCCATATGTTAGTCACCGTGTCATAAAACACCATGACTGACTGTTTAAAAAATTCCCTATGGTTGCAAAAATTAAATAGTAAAATAAGGTGACAATTTTTGAGCATCTGCTTTCTGTTAGCTGTGGTCACTGATGTTGAATCCTTCCCCCATGTCCATCCCCACATTCCTCTTTTCTAACAGGATCTTGATCATGTTCAAATAATCCCTCCTTCCTCACCCAAATCAGGTAACTTAAGGGAAGTTGGCCCTTACTTCCATCAACAAAGGTAGACTAATCACCATAATCCATTCCTCCTGCACCTGACCCAAACAAAAGGCAGCCATTTATCAAGGGTGAGGACAGGAACTTAGCTTGGCCCAATGAGATTGAATGGAAGGAGTTTCTATAGTTGAGAGTAGTTTGTTCTTTCTCTTACACCAGGCATGAGCCAGAAATCCCACTTCTCTATTGTCTCCAGAGTTATCTTACTTTCATAGGGGCAGGGCTAAGGAAGGTCAAGTCAAGAGAATGGCTGATAGATCAAGACCAGTGCCCCAGGTGGATAACACCCAGGGATCTCTTCTCTTAATGGACTATATACAACGATTGTTTAAGCCATTTTGACTCAGGATCTCTATTATTTGTAGTCAGAAGCATCTTAAAGTAGATATTACGTTAAGTAATTACTTAACCACATGGCCAGTTCCAATATCAACATGTGACTCTGAAGTCACATGACAGAAAGTATGACTGTGGGGAGAAGTGAAGAATGAAGAACAACAATGCCATCTACTACCAGCTCCTCAACCAGTGACAAGCTTACAAAATGTATGTGGTTGATCTGGATTGCTGTGGCATTGTTAGCATGTGACCAAAGGGCCCTGACCCCCCAAACTTGTGCACTCCAAAGGGGTGTGGCCATTCATGTTCTCAAAGGCAAAGTAGACTCTTAGTGTGAAAAAAATTTTAATAGAATCAGTGTGGAGAGAGAGAGGGAGAGAGTGATGAGAGGATGCTTTTCCCAATAAATTACTCCAAATTACCCAACCCTTCTTGGGTAAATGCCTAGTGAACAGGCTTGGCCCAAAGCAGGGCCACTTGAGGCTCAAAATCCTGCCATAAATCTAAGGTACCTTCTATTGGGGAACCATAGGAGAGCGGTCTGAAGAAGGCCCCAGAATGCTGGGATAAAAGGTGACAGAACATAAAAAATTGGCTGCCATTGTCAGCCTCCCCAAGGGCCTCTCATCCATAGGTCTCTTCACGCATTTCCTTCCATATCTCCTTGCTACCAGTACCAGGGTGCAAGTTGGGCTGCAAAAGCAAATAGAATCCCCTCTATCTTTTTTCTAGACCACCTGCCGTCTGTGTTATACAGCTTTACAGGGATGCTCAGCTTCACCATTAGTTAAGGCTGTGGGAGAAATGGCATCCCACCCTTTTCTTGTAGATGCCTCTAAGAAAATGTTACTGGTGGTCCAGAAAGCCCACCATTCTCCATGGTGGATAGAAGCTTGGCAGACAAAATGTTGCCAATTAATTTTTTTAATGCTTCTTGATAGCACTGATTTAAATGGACAGATGACTTTTTACTCCTACGTGGGAAAATGTATATTCTTACAATTTAGTTTCCCAATTAATCACTGATTAAATCATAGAAGAATGTCAGTAAGGAATGTGGCACTGATTTCTGGCAACCTTAAGGCTGCTGTCTTGACATATTACAGAAGTAGCCACTGTGAAGTAGCTTTCTATTGTTTCCTCCTAATATTAGGTGGTGGGTTTGTCTCAAGCTTCATGGGCAGTATACAATCTGTAGGCTCAAAATTAATCCAATTGTTAATTCTCTACCTTATCACATAGGCCACAACAAAATATTAACTGCCAGTCATTCCCTCCCCTCAAAGGAAGTTCCTTCAGTAGACACCAAATTTGCACAGAGTGAAACCAGCCACAATGTAGCCCAAGTGTTCTCTTAGGTGAAGTGAGGTTTGTTTTTTGAGGAAAAATAAACACTCCCTTCCTTGGCTCTACCCCTCCACAATTTCTTCTTGATCTAGCACCTCAAATGATGCTTCTACTCTTCTTCCAGGGCTCGCCTTCCTGAAGGGACCACTATTCTACAGCTTTACATCAAACTCAATTACTCTCTTGCCTTTGGAAGATAAATACAAGAATACAACGCTTGGGGGAAATTCCACCTAAATAAGTCACAGAGACCAGCTGCTTCTGGACAGGAAGGCTAAAGCTAAGGTAAATGGCAGAAACAGTATAACTCTAGGCTATAGTCGTGGCCTGGCATTGGTTTGTTGGGCCTGTTGAGGAAAGTCTTTATTCCACTTACCTTAAGGCGTGTCAGTCCTCATTTGTCAGCTATGTGGCAATGATGGTTCAGGGATGGCTTTGAGATTCCCTGTACAGATGTAAGGTTGGTAAATGTTTAATAAAAACTCCTTACAGGGCCAGGTTATGTTATATTTGTAATCTCTATCATGCCAAGTACACTGAAACATTCAATAAATGTCAAATGTTAAGAATCTGGCTTGCTCAAGGCCAGTTTGGGAAACAGCACAGGTCTGAAACTAAGAGCTCGTAGGCAGTTGCTCTTGCCTCTCCTTCACTTCTGAGAGGAGCCACTTCTTGACTAAGAAAGAGTTGAGCTGAGACCAATGGAGTCTGACCATGGAATGCACTGATGGCCCCCTCAGCTCCTCTTTAAACTTCCAACCCAAGTCTGGACATTACCCCAGACAGACTGGCCTCTTTAGAGAATTCATAAAACATTTGGGTGTGGGGGAAGGGACTAAATCCAGAACACTCCAAAACCACAGTCCATTACAGCCCATGCAGGATTGGCTTCTGGTCTCGGCCTCCTCAAGGGTAGCCTGCTGCCTGGATAACAGTTGGAGTTCAGGTGACTGACCTTCCCCTTCAGCCCAAATCTTTTCCAGAATACTATTTTGCCTCATAAAGTACAGTAGAATCAAACTTACTAATCCTGGACAGAATGTACTGGCAAGAGAAAAGAAAAGTGGCCAGTCTCAGATTCCAGTCCGAGAGACCCAATTTTCCTTCTACCTGGTAGGCCTAATGATGGTAATTTGAACAAGGAATGGTTGCTTCCTCACACCCAAGTGCTATGTTCAGGAATTACTTTATCCCCTTTAGAGATATGACACTCTAACATGATTTCACGATGAAAATGCATTTACCAACAGTACAGTAAGAGAGGTACCCATGGAACAAATTGGGGGAGTGACTTTGTCACAAGCCAATGTGCATTCCCTAAGATCCTATGCATTTGTTACCACACCCAGCTACTCTCCAAGTGTTCTTTTTTTTCTTTTTGAATAATAGCTTATTTTTACTTCATTCTGTGTATTTATCCATCTCAGTTGTAACCCCTTGGGCTTCCCATCACCAAGTCACCCATGTGCCATCACCATAGTCCAGTGCATTTCCCTCCCCGCCCCCACTGTTTTTGATCCTACTCCTTACTCCACCCCCATAAAATGTCTCTGGTATATAGCTGTTAGTTATTTATTTTCTTCCCTTGTCCTTTATACTCCTGCTATGAGTGAAACCATTCTGTACTTTTCTTTCTGGCTTATTTCACTAAGCATCATCTTGTCCAGCTCCATCCATGTTGCTGCAAAAGACATGTGTTTTTTTTTGTTGTTGTTGTTGTTGCCGAGTAATATTCCGCTGTGTATATGTACCACATCTTTTTAATTGAATCATCCACTTTTAGGCACTTGGGCTGTTTCCCTGTTTTTCCAATTGTAAATAAAGTAGCAATAAATATGGGGGTGCAGGTATCTTTTTGAATCAGTGTTTTTGTGAATTTTGGGTAGATACCGAGGAGTGGGATTGCTGGGTCATAGGGAAGCTCCATGTTTAGCAGTTTGAGGAACCTCCAAATAGTTTTCCATAGTGGTTGTACTAGTTTGCATTCCCACAAGCAGTGCAGGAGAGCTCCTTTTTCTTCACATCCTCGCCAACATTTGTTGTTGCTAGTTGTTTGAAGATGTGCCATTCTCACTCGGGTGAGGTGGTACCTCATTGTGGTTTTAATTTGCATCTCTCTAAGGGAGTGTTCTTAAGGCATACAGTAACCAAAACAATCAGTCAGGAGGAATATATTCTTCTGCAGCATGAGTGCGTTTGGTGGCAGCTCAAAGTTGCTGTGAGAGAGATTTCTCTGTAAGAAGATGATAAATGCAAAAAGACATTGGTTTCCCTAGAGATGAAGGCATCCAATTGTAAGGAAGGGATTTTGAAATATTACTTGTGGTAATAGGTGAGGAAGAAAGCAGGAAGCATATAAGATGACCAAAGAGAGATGGGAATTGGAATGAAAACCAAAAGGAAGGAAAAAATACATCATCCAAGGCTAACACGCATTCACCAGAACAGCGTCAATGAAAGAGAAAGGCAATATCAAGTATTATAGGAGGAGCAACGAGAATTCTCAGACATTGGTGCAAGGGCGAGTTAGTCCAGGCCCTTTAGGATGCTGTTTGCCTGTCTCTAAAAGAGCTGATCACATGCTTGCCTACTTTGTGATCCAGCTATTCCACTCCCATACATGTACCAACAGAAATGCACATGTCAGTTAACCAGAATACTTGAATGTCCACAGGAACTGTTCAAACAGCATCAAGCAAGAAACTACCCAAATGCTTGTTATAGCAGAATGGATAACTAAATGATGTGATAGTCACAATCGTGGAATTTGAACACAACCATAATTTGAACTCCAAGTACATATTACTATATGAAGGAATCTCACAGACACTGTATTGAGTAAAAGAACTCAGCCAAAGTGTTCTTACTGTATGATTTTCATTTTCTAAGAAAATTGGGATGGTGTTATATGTTGAATGGTATCCCCCCATAAGAACTATGAAGGTCCTAACACCTAATACCTCAGCATATGGCCTTATTTGGAAAAAGGGTGTTGCAGATGCAATTAGATGAGGTCATGCTAGAGTTGGAAGGGCTCTTAATTCAACATGACTAATGTCCTCACAAGGGGAGAGGAGACACAGAGACATGATATGGGCAAAGGCCCTATGACCTTGAACACAGAGAATGGTGTATGTGGCCACAAAGCCATGAACACCGAGAATTGTGAGTCCCCACCAGAAGTTAGGAAGATGCAAACAAGGATCTTCTCTTATAGGTTTCAGAGGGAAAAATCCTATCAGCACCTTAATTTTGGCCTTTTAGCCTCCAGAACACTGAGACAAGGAACTGCTATTGTTTTAAGCCACCCCACGTGTGTTACTTTGCTATAGAAGCTCTGAGAAACTAATATACCTGACAAAAGCAATGCATGCTGTTAAAAAAAAAAAGGGAAGCAGTTACTGGTAATGACAAGGGTATTGTCTATTCTAGTGCAAACATGCACAGGGCAGGTTCACTGCTGATTTGGGCAGACGGGTAAAAAGAGTCCTGGAGACCTTGGTGGATTTTTACAAGCCCTTAATGCTCTCAGGGAACCA
Source organism: Condylura cristata (assembly GCF_000260355.1). NCBI lineage: Eukaryota > Metazoa > Chordata > Mammalia > Eulipotyphla > Talpidae > Condylura > Condylura cristata. Next base: position 21,143,557 of record NW_004567128.1, on the reverse strand, counting down.
GGCAGCCAGGCACACCAGGCTGGCATTCAATAGGCCAGCGTGGGCCAGGCAGGGGGCTGGGAGGTAGGTGGGCAACGGAGCCTCCCAAGCCTCCATGATCTTTGGGCTCTTTCTCTGGCTTCTCACTGGCATTCTCTGAATTGCAGTCTCATGGTCTTGCCTCAGAGGGGTACTGCTGTAGCGACAGTCCTGTCTCAGAGCAACACCGCCCTTTCAGGCCTGGCTTCCTGGCACAGGAAGTGCCCGCACTTACACGTGCACATGCCCCATGCTCTCTGGGCCCAGGTGACCACAGTCCCGGGCATCTACGCCAGCAGCAGAAGGGAATACAAAAGACTGATTTTCAACTTCATTTGCCCTACACCTGGAAAGGAGCATGAAGGAGGATTTGTGCACTTTGCAGTATGAAAGCTCACATACAGAAAGGAAGGACTGCCTTGCCATAGCTGGGGCCAGATTCTTTGTGAAACGGACTTGCAAGTGATAGGCAGAGAAACCTGTCGTGCATACTCCAGAACAATGTTTAAAACCTATGTGCTAAGCACTATTCTAGGTAACACTGCTCAGCTGGCTAATTTCTTCCAGGAACCCTCATAAGTCCTTAACCTTAAATATCTCTCTTCTCTTTTAGGAGTCCTTCATGATTTCTAGACACATTTGCTTCCCCAAAGGTCCCCATCTCTTAGCGATCTGTTCTCTGGCAAGCCAGACAGTTGTGTGGTGGTGATACACACTCTGAGCCCAGCCTACCTGAATTCAAATCCTGTTTTAAACACTTTCTAGCTGTGTGAGCTTAAGTAAAGTACTTACCCTCTGTAATGCCCTGGTTTATAAAACGGGTATAATGGTGGTGCCCATACTTCATATGACATTTGAAAAAAAGTCAATCAGTGGATACACATACCATTCAGTAAATGCTGCCTGTTGTGTATTGTGACTCGTAGTGTGTCTTTAATATTGTGTAGTAGACACTCCCATTGTTCACCAATGCTGTTTCTTCTAGTTGCAGGAATATAGGGGATTTTACTTTCTTGCTCTTTTTTTTTTTAATTGAGAAGCAATTTACATATAATAAATCTCACACAGTTGTTATTATAGGTTGAATTGTGACTCCTAAAAAGCCATGACTCAAAATCATTAACCCCTATATCCCAGAATATGGCTGTATTTGTAGATGATACCTTTAAAGGGTAATTAAGTTAAAAGGGGCTTCAGGCTGGGTCCTAATCCAATAAGATGGTGTCCCAATTACCAAGAAGGTATTCAGTTAACAAAACAACACAGAGACACCATGTGAGTACACAGAGAATGTGGCCACTGGCAGGCCACGGAGTGAAGCCTTAGAAGAAACCAAAACCCACAGACCCTTTCATCTTGGCCTTCCTGTCTCTGAACTGTGAGCCAATTAATTTCTGTTGTTTAAAAGGAAAAAAACAAATGCCCCAAATTAGATGATTGGATCAAGAAAATACACATGGAATACTACACAGCAATCAAAAAGATAAACTCATGCCATTCACAGCAACATGGATGGAGCTAGAAGGGATTATGCTCAGTTAAATAAGTCCAAAAGAAAAAGAAAAATATCAAATGGTTTCACTTATAGGAGGAATATAAGAGAAACAAATAAAATATAGGGCAAAAATTATATTGTTATTATATACAAAACACAACACAAAAAACAAACAATTATGAACCAGAGATATCCTACAGGGGAGGGGGAAGGAGAGGGGCTGGAAGGAGGGAGGGAGGGGTGTGGGGGAGGGAGCTGTGGTGATGTCTCAGGGCAAAGTGAGGGGGATGGAAGCAAACACTTTTATAATGAACAATAATGTGGCCCTCCCTGGTGGCGCAGCGGGTTAAAGCACTGCACTAAGAAGCTGAAACCACTTCCGCATGAGTTCTATTCCCACCTACCCCGGAGGTGACCACATGGCGTGGCAGACCTCTCCTGACCCGCCCGCTGCTCCCCTCAGCAGTGTACTTCGTCGATCTGCCTGTTCTGCTCCCCACTCTGTCTCTGGTGAAGTTTCTCGCCACCCCTGCACCTCTGGCCTGTACCCCAGTTCTGTATGTACAAATAAATAAATAAATCTTTAAAAAAATGAACAATAATGTAAATATATATACATATAATATACACATATATATCATATTGGAAAAAATATGTTGTTTAAGCCATATAGTGCGCAGCACTTTGTCAGGGCAGCCCCAGCAAACAACATTTATTAGGTGTTCAGTTTGATGAGTTTTTTCAAGATCAAGAATATTCCACTGCCCCAAGATTTTTCATACCCCTTACCATTCAGTTCTCTCATCTCCATAAGAAATCACTTTCTGACTTCTATCACCACTGCTATCTACCACTTCTATCACTTCTAGCTGGTTCTACAACTTCACAAAAATGGAATCACACAGGACATACATTTTTGTGCCTGACTTATTTTACACAACAAAATGTTTCTGAGATTCATCCATGTCGTTTCACGTACAATTAGTTTATTCATTTTTATTGTTGAATGTATTCAATCATACAAATATACCACAATGAGTTACTCCATTTGCCTGTTGAAGGAATTTAAATTGCTTTGTGTTTGTGGCTACCACCCATAAAGCTGCTCTAAATGTCTATGGAGAAGTCTCATTGTGGACCTATATGTTTACTTCTCTTGGCTAAGTACCTGGGACTAAAATTATTAGGTGATAGAATTTGACATATAATTATTATTTTTTAAATTTATTTTTAACATCATTCTTCATTCTGTGCTTTTTTTTTTTAAGATTTATTTATTTATCCATACAGAACTGGTGTACAGGCCAGAGATGCGGAGGGTGAGAGGATTCACCAGAGGCAGACCAGGGAGCAGAACAGGCAGATCGACGAAGTACACTGCTGAGGGGAGCAGAGGGCGGGTCAGGAGAGGTCTGCCGCGCCATGTGGGGATTGAACTCATGCAGTAGTGGCTTAAGCCCCCTAGTGCAGCTCTTCAACCCGCTGTACCACTAGGGAGGGTCCTGTGCATTTTTTTCATCTCGGTTGTAATCCCTGTGGACTTCCCACCACCAATTCACCCAGATGCCATCACCATAGTGCTGTACACTGTTCCTACCCCAGTTTTGATCCCATTCCCCTTTCCACCCCCGTAAAATATCTCTGGTTTATAGTTGTTCATTTATAGTAGTTCAATGTATAATTATAAGAAAGTTTTCCAAAGTGGTTGTACCACGTCCAGTCTCAACAGCAATGTATGAGTTTTGACTGCTCTGCATTCTCATTAACATTTGTTTTTTTTTAAAGTAATCTAGACATTCCAACGGATATGAAATCTTTGTTTTGATTTCTTTGTGCTGAGCATAAAAGCTGGTTGAAAACCCACTAGATAGGCAAGCCCATTAGTTAACATACCAATCATTTTGTATAAAGCAAACAACAAGGAAGGTTTTATCCCTGAGCAGAATCTCCCACTGGTGGATACTGCCCGGGGCTTCTTTAGGGTCCCCTACCCCCACCCAGAAGAGCCAGGCTACTCAAGATCTGAAGAAGGTTCTGCCTAGGAGTGTTCATCTACAAGTTTGAGCATGTAGGTGATTTGAAATTGCAGAGACAAATATCAATCCATATCAATCAATATTTATTGCTGAGTAAATACCTACAGTATGCAAGGTGTTCCCTGGGGTCCAGGAGAGGAGTAGATTGGGACTCTGAAAGATTTACTCTTCTTGATATTGCATTATCTGAGCCTCCAGCCCCTTCCATTAGCATGAATAATTAACAGCTGACAGTGCTATCAGCCACAATAAGAGCATGCTTAGGATTCAGGGTTTGTCATGTGCCAACTAAGAAAAGGCTGGGGGTGGGCGCAGATAGAAAGTGATGATCAGACTGATGATGGGTGGTGAGGAGGAAGAGGAAGCATATTAAGTAAAGAAGAATGCCACACAGGCCCTTATTTTTTGTTTTTCTTATAAAATTACATTTACATGCACATGCTATAGATGAATGCTAAATTAGAAATATATAGAGAAAAGCCTTGAAAATCACCCTTCCCTTTTCCTACACCTTTCCCCAGGGAAGAGTTGGAGTTAACAGTTGAAGTGTGTCCTTTCAGACCTTCTAGAAAAATATTTACACACATAAATGAACATATATAGATTTCTTTCTTTTATATTAATGAGATGCTATCCTACATATTATCTGAGGTTGCTTTTATTTCGTGATAATATATCTTGCATATCTTTCCTTGTCAGGACATACCATGGATTTCACAGTGCAGCCTTGGCATAATTTATTTACCCATTCCCCTTTGGATAGGCACGTAGATCAATTGCTTTCACACACACACACACACACACACACATATACAAACACACACCTAGGTATTCATGCAAATATATCCATGGGATGGAGTTTCTAGAGGCCTGCTTGGAAGAGAGCTCATTGAGCCAAAGAGTATGACCACTTTAAATGTTGCTAGAAGCTGCCAATTGCCCTTTAAAATGTCTTTGTTAACTTAATCTCCCACCAAGTGTGTACCAAAAAAAGGTGCCCGTTGCCCTTTGCCACCCCCACTCTCCCCAATAGCAGGTATTGCCAACTCTTTTTTTTAATGTTGCCAACCTGGTGAGTGAAAAATGGTCTTTCAGTTCTGTTATGCACAGTTGTGATTTCTCATGAGGGTAAGATAGCTTCTCATATTTCCTTTGCCCTCCCCTGCCTGTCAAATCTGTAGGTAGGAGAATGATGAACTATAGGATTTTTAAGCAGAAGGAAGCAGGTAAGGGAAACTGTCCCTCATGGCCCACTCCTCCGCTCCCTAGTGTGTGGTGCTGAAATTCAGCCAGCATGATGCTGCTCAAACCTCTGGCCATGACTTTGGGAAGGCGGATTTGTTCAGCTCTGTTCAGATCCAAGTGATTAGCTGATCATTTGGGCATTTAGTTGGAACCCCAGGGCAAGACGATGTTTGTTCTAAACTTCCAACAAGGATGTACTTTTGTCCAGCTTATTTTCTGAGTAACTCCTTGGTCCTTGTAGTAGTCTCCTGTTCTCTAAAGAGGAACCTCTTCTGGGTGTGCTTCTTAGTGGGAATGAAGATGGATGATGGCCATCAGTTCAGTCACTGGCTCCAAAATCAGTTCCCGAGAGTGTGTCGGGAAACAGTTGTGAAAAAAAAAAAAAAAGCCTAAAACTCTCTGAACAACTCTAGTCCCCAACACTACCCCAACCCAGGTGCCCAACCCTCTGGCTGGTGCCTAATCCCTGCCTCTCTCTACTTTCTGCAATGAAAGGGCCTTTCAACCCTCCCACCTAATCATGGCATTTCAGCAAGAGTAATAGCTTATCAAAATGGAGTGCTAACGCTGTGTCCAGCACTGTGCTGAACATTTTACTGGCATTTCACATCTAATTTAAATCCTCTTGCCCCTGTACACCCAATGTGTTCCGATCTCAAATACTTGCTGTTCCTGCCTCCTGGAATGTTCTCTGGCAGATCCAAGATATGGCTCACTCTCGCATGTTGCTTCAGTTTCCCCTTCTCCACCCTTTCCAAGGCACTTCCACTATGACATTTCATTATACACTTATTAGCTGATTGCTGTCTACCACATTCCACCCTAGGCTCAGCAAAATCTGGGGCTTTGTTGACAGCGATGTCTCCTCTGGCTAGAGTAATGCCTGGCAGGTCATTGGCACTCAATAAGACTTCGGTAAAGGTATGCATTTTGGAAGCCATTTTGCAATGCCTTATAAAAGATGTCCGCTGGATTATGCTCAGTGACATAAGTCAGGAGGAAAAAGAAAAATATATAGGAAGAATATAGGGGAACAAAAAAAAATCAGAAAAAAAAAAGACAAAACTAGCAGACAATCTATAAATCAGAGATGTTCAGCGGGGAGAGGGCGGGAGAGGAATCGAAACATGGGAGAGAAGAGCACAAGACATGATGGTGAGGGTTCATAGGCAACTTGGTGGTGGAAATTGTATGGGACTATACCTGAGAGAAGAAATCAAACATGGTACAAACATGAACGATGATCTATATCTATATTTATATTTTTAAAGATTTCATTTATTTATGTATACAGAACTGGGGTACAGGCCAGAGGTGCAGGGGTGGTGAAAGGACTCACCAGAGACAGAGCGGGGAGCAGAACAGGCAGATCGACAAAGTACACTGCTGAGGGGAGCAGCGGGCGGGTCAAGAGAGGTCTTACGCGCCATGGGGTCACCTCCGGGCAGGCGGGGATCGAACTCATGCGGAAGTGGCTCTAGCTTCTTAATGCTGTGCTTTAACCAGCTGTGCCACCAGAGAGGGCCTATATCTATATCTTTAGCTCTATCTATCTAGCTAGCTAGCTATAATTTAAAAACCTGTCCCATGAATAAGCAATCCCACCCCTGGAGATGTAGCAAAGAAAAATCCACATGCAGGCCTGAAGGAGAACACATATTAGAATATTCCTTATGAGGGGAGGGGAGTCATAAGCAATCTAGATTTCATTATTCAGGGAGATGATAAGAAAAAATGAGGTGTGGGCCAGATGCTGCAGTTAGGAAGGAAAGGAAATGTTCAGAGCTGCACGCACCGATCTTACGGAAGTGTTTCCTGGACAGTATGGGAAGAGCAGAGAAACCACTTACAGCATGATGCCTTTTATGTAAATTTAAAAAACCTAGGCTAAAGACAACAGGAGGAGGATGTGCTATACAAATACAAAAGGGTATTTAAGGATACTTAAGGATACCACTTCTGCACACTCAAAAGAGGGCTGGGTGAGGGGTGCGGAATGGAATTGGGGGTTGAGATTTAAAGGGGAAGGGAAAGAAAGTCAAAGGGGAACTTTGATGGACTGAGAAGACAGTGTTTGCAGACCCAGATGTATGGCTGACGGGGCCCTCTTGATGTCAGCTAAAAAGGAGGGGGAAAAAAGGGAAGAATGCCCTTTCCGTTTTCTGCATCTATCGTGTTTGCACTTGCCCTCAAGTTTAGCTCAGTCATCCTCCCTGTTTTGAAGCTTCCTCTGACCGTTCCCCATAGGATTAATGTCTCCTTTATTGACATTCCCATAGCATTTTTTTTTTAAGATTTATTTATCTGTGCATACAGAACTGGGGTACAGGCCAGAGGCTCAGGGGCGGTGAGAGGCCTCACCAGAGACAGAGTGGGGAGCAGAACAGGCAGATCAACGAAGTACACTGCTGAGGGGAGCAGCGGGCGGGCCAGGAGAGGTCTGCCACGCCATGTGGTCTCCTCCGGGGCAGGCGGGAATCGAACTCATGCGGAAGCGGCTTTAGATTCTCAGTGCTGTGCTCTAACCCGCTGCGCCACCAGGGAGGGCCAATTCCCATAGCATTTTAATGATGCTTTTATTTTAGTGTTTATAACCTCATATAATAGCTATTTGCTTACACACCTGCCTTCTCCATCAGGAGAGAACGGATGTGACTTATTAATTTTTGTACCTCTGGCACCTAGAATCGTTGATGAAAAAAATTAACAGTGAATTTAAGCAGACATATGTTACAGAGTCTCCAGAGTTACTCTAGTTTGAGCTCAGTCTATACATTTAGTGGTTTCATAATCAATTGGTATCTGATTGGGTGCAACAGAGTTTTTGAAACTGGGATTGGACTTGAAAGTCAGAGGCAGTCGGCTTATCATTTGTGGAGAAGAAATGAATATAGTGGATCCTGGAATAATGTCATTTCATTATGACTTCAATGAGAAAATGGCCAAAGTTGAGTCAAAATAATATTATTCTAGGAGTTGCTTTCATTATATCCCATTTCCCTTAAAATCACAATTTCTAAGGACTTATAGATGGGAAGTGAGGACTTGTTCTATGGTGCAGCAGCCAGATTGGTCGGATGTGCCTGCTGGATCAGCTACTCCATCACTCAGGAGAGATGAGGAGGAGCTGGGAACCGGCTGCAGACTTGCCCAGTGGGGCAGATTCTGGGGGTGATGACCCAGTTGCAGATGCTACCAGAGGAGGTTTATGCTAAAAGCTGAATGAACCCGCTGTTTGGGGTTGCAGCTACTTCTGGTCTCCACCCAGGCAAACAGCCAATAATAGGGAGAAGGTAGCTGAGGTTGCACATGGAGCCCAGGAACCCACGATGGAGGGCATGGAAGCCCAAGCGTACAGGGACCCAGCCGTAAGGAGTAGGCTCCTGTCACTTTAGTTCTAGGCAGGAACATGGCATTGGTCTTGTACACAACCCCAGGCAAGTACTAACCAAACCCCCTGCTCAAGTACCTACTAGGTGTCTGGCATTGTGCTCAATATACAAAGGAAAGGGAAGAGGGGCCATGGGAGAAGTGGAGGCATGAGAATCGGTGCCCAAGTGGGTGGAGGTGGAGCATCTATGGGTAAGTTGTCTGTAGAGACACTTAAGTACTGCACGGCTGTCACACACTGCCTAAGCAGCTGATGCGGGGTGGGGTGTCCCTGGGTCTGCATTTTGAGCCCTCAGGCAGCTTCAAAGGGGACCAGGCCTTCCTCTGATGTCCACTCCAAGATCCAGTAGCGCTGTTCCCATGGCTACGTGTAGAACCCGCTCTGCTGGGCAGAAACCCGAGTTCCCACTGCTCCCCACCCCCTCACCCTCTCCTCTGAGTCAGGCTTGGGACTGGGGCTCATACCTGACTGGAATTGTAGCTGCAGAGAACTTGGAAGCTGAAGCTGACAGCATAGGCTCTACGGCTGGAACTGGTACAGGATCAGGGTTAGCTGTGAGAACTAGAATCACTGAGTGCAAAGGAGCGCAGCAGGAGGAGGCTAGGCTATGGGCTAGTCAGGTGCAGCTCTTTTCTGTTGTAAGCCAATCTGCCTGTGATCTTGGGTCCACCTCCCCACTTCCAGGGTTGCTGATACACAGAACAACAACAACAAAAAAAGTCACTATCTGCCAAACATTTGCTAGGTGCTTTTGGAATGTTCCAGATATTTTCTGTGCCTTCACGCTTGCATTAGTTCTGAAGTGGTATTATGAGAGGGAAATGGCACAAAGAGATTAAGCAACTGGGCATAGGTAGCAAACCGGTTCTGAAAGCCAAGCAGCTTAAATCCAGAGATCATGCAAGTGTGCAAGGACACACACACCCCAGGTTGATATATCGTGCATGTGCAGCTCTGTAATAAGCTTAAGGTTTACAGTACAGTGACCTGACATATTCTGTGAAATGATTGCCCCAAGCAGGGTCATGAAAGAATGTGGGAAGGACCCAAATCCCCACTGTCACTTCACAAGGATGTCATGACAGTTGAGAAACATCTGCCAAGAGCCGAGTGTCCCACTTTCTTTGGCCACTGAGTCTCCTGCAGATTAGAGACAAAGCTGACTAGAAATCAAATCTGACGGTTGTGGCCGAAGGCTCTGGATTCTGTTGTCTGGGACACAGGTGATCTCAGACAGTGCATGGACATGGGTGACTAAGTCCGTAATAGGGCAACGCAGGGCAGCTCCCTCTTAGCCTTTCTCTGGGTGGATCACAGATGATGCTATCAAGACAGCCAACAGCTGTGGAGACACCCCTCCCTGGTGGCTACAAATCAGCACCTCTGGGCCAGACTCTGCCAGTCAGAGTTGGTGCTCAGATCTCTGACTTTTCAGAGAACCCAGAACATAGGAAGACCCAGCCTGGTGTCTCAGAGACTGTGGATGGCCACCCCAATCCCACCCTCAACCTCATCAGTGTCCAAGGGCCCGACTCACAGCTGCCAGGACCCACAGCCCGTTCCCTGGGCTTCCTTTGCCCTATCAGGTCCTACCTTGCCCACATGAACATCAGGCCCCAAGCATTGGGGAAGGAGTGCCCTTGGGAGCAATCCCTAACAAAGGAGGGTCTAGGTTGAATGCTATCTGTTGCCTCGCGTCCTCAGGAGTGTTAGCTCAGGGCGCCCACACTGATCGTTTGTTCCACAACCCTGCCTTCCTCCTCTGCCTCACTTGCTTCATCTCTTTACTTCACCTTCTTGAGCCCATCCTTGGGTTCCCAGCACCTCCCAAATGAACGATCTGCACTCAGTTCTTTGTCTCTGGGCCTGCTTCGAGGAACCCCAAAGTAAAAATAAAAAGGACTCTTGGCAAATGTTATGCTGAGAAACACCCTTCACCAACATTCTCTCTAGCTTCTGGGAGGAAAGCCTGTCCGAACCTTGTCCAAACATAAGAGCTCACAGAAGCAAGACAGGCATCAGGAAGCCTTGTCAGAGGCTCTTCAAGTCTGGCTGCAGGTGGGTCAAGACCCTACAACTTTCCTCAGGCCTCCAGCACCTTCCAGAGATCTTCCCAGGCCGTCAGGTGCTCGCAGCTATTTCTGCCTTTGCAAATGGAGGAAAAGGTGACCCTGTCTCTTTTATAGGAGGGCTCCCATTCTTGATGCTCTGGTCTTCTTTTGCCACATCCAAATGGAAATTAGTTTTCTGCTCCAGTTAGCAACAGTTTCTACTTTCCAGGTGAATAAACATAATTCTCTGCAGGGGTAAAGGAAGCATCCAAGTCGATTCCCACAGTTGTGCCGGCTGCCCTCACATTTACCCAGGCCACCCTCTCCTGGCTGGCCAGCCCCACGCCCTTTGTTTTAGTAAAACCCTCAATCTGTCCATAGCAGGAGCCCTACCTCCACTCTCACCTGTGCAAGGCCCAGGTTCTCAGGAAGAAATAGAAAAAGGTCAACAAATATGGCATTTCTTTAGGGCAATGCTTTCTAGTCTTTTTCACAGCAGGGTTCCCGGGACAATTTGTACTGTTTGTTTGACACACGGGGCAAATGGAGGGAGACGCTCGTGGCCAGAGGCAATTGACAGAGGATTTTCTGCACTCCAGGCCCCAGGCAGCCTTCCCAAGGGCTGTGTGGGGCAGTAAGGGGCTAGTGTATCTGGAAAGCCATTTGTGGTGTGGCTGTTGTATTAACAGCGTATGAACAACTATTCTGAGTTAATTCCACAGAACAACACAGTGTGGAACAAAAGCACAGATGGTCCTTCTCAGAAGCCAGAGGTTCTCTGTAAATCCTAGTACTGCCACTTAATAAGGTCTCTTTAAGAATAACTCAATTTAAAAAAAGAGCCTGATTGAGGTATAATTTACATAGCATAAATTCACTCCTTTTAGGTAAACAATTCACTGATTTTTAGTATATTTACAGAGTTGTGCAACCAACACCGCAATCTAATTTTAGAGCATTTCTATCACCCCCGGAAGAACTTGATTTTAACCCACTCCTGTTTGTAAGGCATCTCAGCCCACTAACAAATTACCATCTGTAGCAGTCTCCTCACCCAAGGCCTTTCTGGAAGCACATAGAGGGTGTCGCCAGGTATAGGAGCTTGTCTGTACCTCTCAAACGCTGATGTCTTTGCCGGGTGTTGCCACTAACACACAGGCTTCTCAGAGCCTCAAAGCCAAGATAGAGTCTGCACCCAAGAGGGGGTGCTTTTAATCATGTGTGCAACAATCTTTTAAGGGGTCCCATTAGCTATTTATTGAGCACCTGCTATGTGCCAGGTTGTATGCTGGCATGGAGGCCCAGGGGAGTTCATGGCTCGAAGCTCCCTGGCTCTTAATGCAAATCAAGTTTTGAAATGCTTCCTCACCTCCTCTGAGGCAGGCTTGGGTGTGTCGAGTGCCCAGTGTGGATGCACACAAGGACCCTGGTTTCACCCACACTTCTGTTACCAGAAATAGGCTATTTATTCATATTTTTATACTGTCTTCATTAAAAATAAGTACATAAAATATTGCAGAAAAAGTCTCGTCCCCACTTCTAGTGGAAAGCATGAATTTATGACACATATTTCCAGTGCATATTTTTTTGCACCCAGGATGCACCTGTCCGCCCCCCACTGCCACCTGGATCTTCAAGGGTCTTTCGCTTCTTTCACCAGTTCGTGTGTCCCTTCCTAGCTTGTGTGGACATTCACTTCTGATGGATCACAGGGAGGAGTCTTTGGGTACCCACAGGCTCCCGGAGCCACTTGGTCTCACCTCTGTTTCTCCCTTATCCTGCTCCCCTCTTCCCTCATTAGCTTGGGAGCTGAGTAGGCAGCAGGGCTCCTTTCAAGGGACATTGCCTCGACACAACCTTGGTTCACACAAAGGCGCATCTTTTTCTGGGAAGGGGGGACATTTTCACATGGGCATATGCTTGGTGCTGTTTTCGGCTCCAGAGGCACGCACACACGGTTTCCATTTTGCCAGGTGCTCTCCAAAATGCTTGCATGGCTTCCCACACAGATCCACTAGCAGTGACTGATCATCCCTGTCTCTCTACAGACTTGAAAACTGTGATGGTGTCAGGTTTTAACTTTTGCCAATCTAGTGGCTGAGAAGTAGTATACCGTTACTCTACTTTGATAACTTGACATATGTTTGTGGCCTTTCAGTTTTCCTATTCCATGAATAACAATTTGCCCATTATTCTGTTGGGTGGTTTTCCTTATTTTGTTTAATTTGTAGGAATTCTGGTTTATTCTAGGCATCTTTGTCTGTGACGAAATTAGAAAACTCCATACTGTTTCAAAATAGGAATACAATTTTAAAAGAACACATGTTTATTTAAAAATGTAAATAATGCAAAAGGAGAGAAATTAGAAAGTAAAAGTTGTTTTCAATAATCACTACTATGGTCTCAAGCCTCCACTCCACCCGACAGTGATAAAAATAACCACTGTTAACAGATAGGCATATATCCTTCCAGAATGTACAATGCATGTATAAATATATGAAAATAGATTAACATGAATTAATTCACTATTATTAAGCATCTGTCATGAGTCAAGTACAAATGGTAGCGAACATCCAAATCATTAAAAGCATACAGTATCTACAATAAAACACACCCTAGCCAGCTTTCATCAATACCCATTTTGTTGTAGGTATCTTCTTATGTGAAAACATTTTAATGTCTCTAACCCGATATAATATTTCATCGGAAAGCTCCATCATATTTTGTTAAATCAATCTCCTACAAACAGACCTTTGGACAATTTGCACTTTTATACTTTATAAAAATACCTTCATCAAATATCCTTGGATATACATGTTTTTGCAGCTTTCTGATGCTTTCCTTAAGATAACTTTCAAAAACTTGAATTTCTGGATCAAGAAATTCCCATTTTAAATTTTGATACATATTGCCAGATTGCCCTCCAGAAATTCTGTGCCAATTTACACCCTTACCAGCAGTGTATCAGTATGTTCATTTCCTCACACTATCAAGGTATTCTTTAAAATAAACCCTTGATAACTATTTCTCAAACCCAAATATAGTCCATGTAATTTTCTTTTCTCTACAGATTTTGAAAAAAAAAAAAAAAAAGACAAGAGCCAGTTTGATGAGTTTTAACAACTCTAGTCTAACAAGATATTTTAGTCCTTTTATTAATTCACTGAATTATCTCTGTGGAGTTATTTCTCACAAAGTAAAATATGTTTGAAGGAAGAGGTCTATTGAAACACTGCTCCCTCCCCCATTTAGTTTCTAAATATCGAAAGCACTTTTTTTTTCCCTAAAATATCTCACCTCTGGTGGGTTCCCATAGTATAAGACCCTGCTGCTCATAACAATGTGCTCTTTCTTAGACAAACACATTTCTGCTACCTATGAACATGCACTACTCACCTTGATGGGATCTGCTTCTTAAAGGCTAAGTTTCACTTGTTTACTGAAATCTGGAGCTATAGAGAAACAAATTCACCCCACAATTTGGGAGTCACTTTCAGTCTCCAAACCAAAGCATTGACCTATATCTACCCTACCGCTTAAGTTGAGTTCTAGAGACTTTGCTTAATCAGAGGTCAATAAAAATTTTGGAAACGGAATTAATAATGTAAGAAGGTGAGGTTACTCATGTCCTGATGTGACAGCAAATTCTATTGCATAAAACCTTCCATTATCAAAATCGTTGTTTTAAAGTCTTCTTTTCTGGGCATTCAGAAAGAATTACATCTAATGTTAGCACAAGTAAAGAAATAATAAAGGTTAGAGCAAAAATTAGTAACATACATAATAGAAAAGTTCGACAAAACTAAAGTTGGTGTTTTGAAAAGATTAACAAAATTGACAAAACCTTAGCTAGACTAAGAAAAAAGAAGGCTCAAGTAACAAAAATCAGAAATGCCATAGGAATAGCAAGGATCACAGGAGACTACTATGAGAAATATTAACATCAACAAAAAGAAAAGTACCGTACCAGATGACTTCACTGGAGAATTCTACCAAGTCTAGAACTAATAACATTTCTTTTCTTTAACTCCCCCTAAAAATTGAAGAGGAGAAAACATTTTCAAACTTATTTTATGCTGCCAGATTTATCTTGATACCATAATGTGACAGAGATACTATAGGTAAACTACAGAATAATATTCTTGAGGAATATTGAGGTATAACTCTCCAACAAAATATTAGCAAAGTGATTTCTACAACATATTAAAAGGATTATACATTATTATAAGTGCGATTGATTCCTAAAAAGTAAGGATGCTTCAACAAATAAAAATCACTTCTTATAATGTGCCACATTAAAAGAATGAAAGACAAAAATACAATCATTAGGCCCTCCCTGGTGGCGCAGCGGGTAAAAGCACAGCACTGAGAAGCTAAAGCCACTTTCGCATGAGTTCGATTCCCGCCTGCCCCGGAGGTGACCACATGGTGTGGCAGACCTCTCCTGATCCACCCGCTGCTCCCCTCAGCAGTGTACTTTGTCCATCTGCCTGTTCTGCTCCCCTCTCTGTCTCTGGTGAAGCCTCTCATCGCCCCTGAACCTCTGGCTTGTACCCCAGTTCTGTGTGCACAAATAAATAAATCTTTAAAAAAATACAATCATTAAATTGATGTTAAAAAGCTTTGACAAAACTAAGCACCCATTAATGATCGAAATATACAACAAATTAGGAATAGGATGACCATACATTTCACATTTTACATCCTGTTCACTAGTGAAAAAGTGAAACTTTCTAAGACCAGGAACAAGGTGAAGATGCCCAATTTTGTACTTCTAGTTAATGGAATACTGGAAGTCCTAGCCAGAGAAATCAGATGAGATATGCAATATAAGGTATGCAAATTCAAAAGGAAGAAGTAAAATCATCTGTTTGTAGAAGACAGGATATTATGTAGAAAATCCTAAAGATTTCACACACGAAAGTGTTAGAACTAATAAAACAAATTTAGCATTAGTACAGAATGAAAAATCAAACAGCAAAAATTAGTTGCATTTCTACACACTAACCATGAACAATGTGCAAAATAAATTGAGAAAATAATTTCATTTACAATAGCATCAGAAAAAGTCTATTTAGGAATAGACTTCATCAAGGTGACAAAAAACTTGTACAGTAAACACTAGAAAATACTGTTGAACTAAATTAAAGGAGACACAAATAAATGGAAAGATATTCCATATTTATTTACTGGAAGACTTCATAGTGTTAAAATATCCTTACTACTCAAAATGATATACAGATGAAATACATCCCCTATCAAAATTCCAATGTCATTTTTTTGCAAAAACAGATAAAATAGTCTAAAGTTGACATGTTATCTCAAAGACATTAAAAGTAAAAAGTAATGTTGACAAAGAAAATCAAGATTGCAGTTCTCACACTTCTCAACTTCAAAATATATTGCAAAGCTACAATGATCAAAACAGTACTGTAATGGCATTTAGACAGACATATACACAATAGAACAGAATAGAGAACCCAGAAACAAATCAGTACATACGTGGTCAACTGATCTTCATCAAGGGTGTTAATAAAACACAGTGAGTTTGAAAGGATAGTCCCTGCAGCAAATGGTGTTGGAAAAACCTGATATCCACCTATTAAATAATGAAGTCAAACATGAACCAAGCACAGTAAATAATCTCAAGTGGATACAATACCTAAATGTAAGACCTGAAACTACAAAGGTACTAGAAAAAATACTAGGGGAGAATCTTTGTGGCATTGAATTTGGCATTGATTTCTTGTATATACACCAAGAGCAAAGGGAATAAAAGTCAAAACTGATAAATGGAATTATATCAAATCCAAAATCTGCTGCATAGCAAAGAAAATAATCAACAGAGTAAAAGGCAACCTATAGGATGGGAGAAAATAATTGCCTGCAATATCTTATAAAACTCAAAATCCACAAATGTAAAGTACTCCTTTTATTCAACAATAAAACAATACAATTTTAACAGTGTACAAAGAATTTGAATAGGTATTTCTCCAAAGAAGATATATAATTGACTATCAAGCATATTTTAAAAATGTTAAAAATCACTAATCATAAGGAAAATGCAAATCTAAACCATGATAATTTACTTCCTCACACCCACTAGTAGGAACACTGGCAAAAATTTAAAAGAATATAGCAAGTGTTGGTGAGGACATGGAAAAATCAGAACCCTTGTGTACTGCTGATAGAAATTTAAAACAGTGCAGCTGCTATGGAAAACAGCATGGAAGTTTCTCAAAAAATTAAAATAGAATTACCATATGATGCAGCAATCTTACGTCAAGATATGTACACAAAATAACTGAAAACAGTAACTTGAAGAGACATTTGCATACCTAAGTTCATTGTAGCATTATTCACCATGACCAAGATATGGAATCAACATAAGAGCTCACTGACTAATACATGGATAAAGAGATTGTCACAGACATACACAAACACACACATGTACACACACACACTCCACTGGGATATTCAAACTTTAAAATGTAGGAGATCTTGTCTTAGGCTGTAATACAAATGAACTTCAAGGACATTATACTAAGTGAGATTGACCAGTCACAAAAGACAAATACTACATAACTCCCCTCTAGGGAAGTATCTAAAGCAGTCAAACTCTTAGAAACAAAAATAGAGTGGTGATTGCCATATGTTGGGAGGAGAGGGGAAGGCGTCTGTTTAATACATATCATGTCAGTTTTGCAAGATGAAAACATTTCAGATACCTATCGAACAGCAACCTGCATTTGTCAGTGCTACTGTTTTTATAATTAAAGATGGTGGCAATGGTAAATTTTAGGTTATATGTGTGTTTTTAACGCAATAAATAGAGAAGAAGATCATCTTAGGTGGATTTAACCTTATCCTATGAGCCCTATAAAAGTAGAGTATTTCCTTTGGTTGGAAAAAAAAGAGAAATCAGAGATGCAAAATACAAGAGTGATTCAACAATGCATTGCAGGCTGGATGATGGCAGTCAGATAGCAAGCAAGAGTAGGGGTTTTGGAAAGTGGAGAGTGATCCTCAGCAGATAACCAACAAGTAATGGCCTTCCGTCCTAGTACAGCAAGGAAATGAATTCTAACACCATCAAGAATAAGCCTGAAAGCCAATTCCCCACCCTCCCCCACCCAGAATTTCCAGATCAGAAGTCAGCCTCCCTGACAGTTTGATTTCAGCCTTGTGATAAGCTGATCAACCTGATCAGCCACACTGTGCTGGACACCTGACCTACAGAACTGTGTACTAATAAGTGAGTATCGTTTCATGCAGGTGCCTACCTGCTGCTGGCATAGGGCCTGGCTCATTGCCATGGGGCCAGGGTGTAGCTGGGGGTCTGCTCACACACAGGTTCTGTTGATGCCCACCTATCAGGAGGCAGAGGGTTGCTGCCTTATTACTGCCCGACTGGGTTGGGAATCAGGACTCTGCCCACACAATCTTGGTGCCAACTGCCATGCACAGTGGGTTGGGAAGGACATGTGCCTTGCGCGGGGCTCAGGTGGCACACAGGGCTTGTGTGTTTTTCAAGAGTTTTTTTTTTTTTCCTGCAAGGTTTTTTCCACTCTTCCAGTCCCTTATGCAGAGGAAGTTTATCTTATCTTTTTGTTTTGATTTTCTGTGCTTGCCATTTCTGGCTTGCAAACTCCTATGGCACCCAGGCCAGGAAATATAGAGGCAAAGTGGTGATTTCTCAAATCCCAAGGTTTCTAGACAGATCATGTTTCCACCCCTCTCACTTGCAGTGTTTTCTTAGGTCTGCTTCATGGTGTTTTTCCAGGACGTTTAAGAGTAAGGTGACATGGGTCTACTTCATTTTGTCTGAAATCCCATCAGAAGTTTCATTTAAGTGGGCAAGTGTGTGTGCCATTTCAACCTAAGATACAGAAGAAATACCCACAGAGACACTACATGGCAATTAACAATGAAAAGAAATTCCCAAAAAGAACTACAACTTGAGAGGAAATACATAATCTGTATAAGAAATAACATGCCAGGAAAGTTTAGTCTCCTAGTCAAAGGAAGAAGAGTTTGAGTGGTGGGTGATGAAGGAGAGGCGCAAGGCAGCCATTCCTTGAGAAGCTGCATTATTTGGCTCACTCTCATTTTCTTCACCCATGTTTTTCAACTTATTTGGGTTCATAGTTCTCTTGCATTTAAAGACTCTTAAAAGTACTGTGATAGCACAGAAAATCACCTCTAGGATAAAATAACGACTGAGCAAAAGAGTGCTTTGACAATGGAAGCTGGAATGGAAGTGAGCAGCAGAGAGTTGTGTAGGATGCTCCATCCCCTGCCTCTCTAGATGTACAGAGCAAGAGCAGCTTGGCTCACTGTCCTGAGCATGGGGACAGTCTGTCTAAAGGGATCGGATCGGCAAGGACTTTCTACTGCCCATGCCGGGTTTCTATGTAAAACTTCACTAAACCTGAGATCATTTTTAATTGTATGTTATGTTGCATTTTACTAAATGAATAAGAAAGAAAAGGCTCGATGCCAGTGTAACCTGAAGTGCCCTTTTACACTGAAATCTAGGGCACTCCTTCGCGGCACAATGAGTTAAAGTGCAGCACCAGAAAGCTAACCGCAGCCGCTTGGGCACAAGTTTGATCCTGGCCAGGGAGCTGACCCACATGGCACAGCAGACCTCACTCGCTGCTCCCCTCAGCAGTGTACTTACTTCATCAGTCGGCCTGCTCTGCTCCCCACTCTGTCTCTGGTGAAGCCTCTCATTGCCCCTGCACCTCTAACCTGTGCCCCAGCTCTGTATGATTAAATGTTTTGTTTTGTTGGGTTTTTTTTTTTGGTTTTTTGTTTAAAAAAAACCCTGAACTGCAGCAAGAATGAAACAGCCCTGTGCCCATCTCAAAGGCACCCAGTCAGTGGAGACAGGTCGCTCCTTAGCTCTTGGCACCCCCTCCAGGAGCACAGCCACACACGGTCCCCGCGCCTGACTCAGAGAACAGACTTCCACAACAGAAAGAATGGGGCTAACTCAGAAATCCATCATCATCAGAGATGGCCCCATGTGCGGACAGCCAGTCAGCATGCAGGCTGAGGCAGCCGGCCTGGTAAAATGAGGAATCCGTGATGCAAATAAATAATCATCACGCTCCTTCGGCAGAGGCGCTGTGCAGCGGTCCACCCGAACAGCTGTGCTCGCTCCCAACCAGGAAGCATCAACAGCACACTTGTGATTCCCTTATTATAGTAATCATTCCCAAGCAGACCACAGAAGGACTTTGGAAAAGTCCTCTTCTGACCTCCATCTTCCTCTAGCGTCCCTGTGTTCTTTTCTGAGCCTGTATGCTTCCTCCTTCTCTCCTTTCTCCTCCAAGGGGCCACACTGATCCTGACAAGTGGTTTATCAGGCTCAACATACTATTTTTTTAAAAGTTCAATCCCAAAGTATGACACGCCTGTGGTTAAATCTACTGGGGGTTAGACAACTCCCCATGGCCAGGCCAGTAGCGGAGTAGAGAGCTCACTGTGAAAAAGGGTGCTTTCTGTTTTCTGCAGCACAGCCCTGCTCCCTGGAACTGGCAGGCTGTAATTAACTGCCGTGTTGCCTTCGATCAAACTGCAGCAGGAGGAAAAATAAAAATTTCTGGAGAGAGCAGTAGCTGGAGAAAGAACACTGG
Organism: Condylura cristata; assembly: GCF_000260355.1. Classification (NCBI taxonomy): domain Eukaryota; kingdom Metazoa; phylum Chordata; class Mammalia; order Eulipotyphla; family Talpidae; genus Condylura; species Condylura cristata. The sequence continues at coordinate 21,123,677 of NW_004567128.1, read as the reverse complement.
GCTCTACCTCTGATGATCAGAATGTGAATGGTGGTCTTGGCTTACTAGGCTGGAACAATAGGCCCTGACTACTCGAAGTGTGGGCTGGGACCGCAGGGTTGACTCACTAGAGAACTTCGGGACTGATCGAATAGCTACTGTATTCGAGTCCACATTTTAATGAAATCCCCAGGTGAAGCTTGAGAAACAGACTTAAGCAAATCACTGGGTCTAATTTTCCACGGTACTTGTTACTTGGGAGTTTGATGAATTTAGAACATTGCCCAAGAGAGAGCAAGTTTTATGAAAATGGAACTGTTACCATGTTATGATTAGTATAGTTCCTTTTAAAACTTCTATGTTTTAGGTTAACATAAAGTAAAATGGGTTTTGGGAAGGAGGACTACCTTTCTATGAATTTTAGCACATTTCCTTTCATAAACACAAATAACGGCTCTCACAACAGGCCTCCCCGGCTGTTCCCTGTCCCTGCCTCTAACTTCTGGAAACCACGGATCTGATCTCTATCATTATAGTTTAGTTTTTTAGAGAAGGTCATGTTAGTACAATCATGCAGTATTGTCACTTTTTGAGGCTGTATTCTTTCGCTCAGATTTGAGAGCCCAACAGGTTGTTTATCAACATCACACACCTATTTATGGCTGAATAATATTCTATGATATGGATATGATACAATTTGCTTGCCCACTACCTTTTTTCCCCCAACTTTATTGAAGTATACTGGCAAATAAAATTGCAGTACATTTAAAGTATGCAATATAATGTTAGGAAAGGTTTCCCAACATTTAGATTCCTGCTTTTGTCAGTGAGGACCCTTAGTCACTTAATTTTACTCTAGCAAATTTCAATTATACAATACAGTCTTATCAACTGTAGTCACTATGTTATATGTTCAATTCTCATACTTTATTCATGTTACAATTAAAATTATTTACCCTTTTAGCAAATTCTCCCTATTTCCCCCACCTGCCTTGGGCATCCACTATTGTATTCTCTGGCTTATCACACTTAATACAGTGCATGCTCTGAAGTTCATCTGATGTTATCATAGCTGCTCTAGCTACATTTGGTTTAATCTATGTTTTTTTCTACCCTTTAACTTTTAACCAAACTATATTAGTATATTTGAAAAAAGTTTCCTGCAACGTTAAAAGCCAAATAACATTCCTTTGTACATAGATTGATAGATAGAAATCATAGATATAGAGATCAATCACATTTTCTTTCCCTTTTCTCCATCAATGGACACTTAGATTCATCCATAGCTTGGCTCTTGTAAATAACGCTGCAATGGACGTAAGCATGCAGCTGTCTCTTCCAGATTGTGATTTCCTTTCCTTTGGATAAATACCCCAACATGTAATTGCTAGATCACAGACTAGTTCTATTTTTAATTTTTTGAGACACCTCTATAGCCTTTTCCATAATTCTGAACTAATTTATTTTCCCACCATCGGTGCATCAAGTTTCCTTTTTCTCCACATCCTCACTAGCATTTGTTACCTCTGCCATTTAGCTACAAGCCGTTTTAACAGGTGAGAGGTGATATCTTATTTGATTTTGATTTGCATTTCCCTGACAATTAGTGATGTTAAGTATTTTTTTAGATACCACTTGAATATGCGTATGTCTTCCAGGAAAATGTCTATTCTGGTCCTTTGCCCAATTTTTAAATCACATTACTTGTTTATTTGCTATTGAGTTGTATGCATTCCTTGTATAGCTTGGATATTAATCTTGTGTTGAATAAGTGGCTTGGAATTTTTTTCTCTTATTCCATAGATTGCCTTTTTATTTTCTTGAGGGGTTCCTTTGCTGTTTGGACGCTTTTAAGTTCGTTTTAGTGCCACTTGCTTATTTTTTTTTAATTGCCTTTGCTTGTGATGTCCCAAAAATCATCCCAAGACCAATATCAAGGTGCTATCCCTATGTTTTCTCTTAGAAGTTTTATGGTTTCACTGATTTTCTTTTTTTTTAATTTAAAAAAAATTTTTTTAGTTCTTTTGCTTGATTTCGATTGTCTTCTTTTTGTTCTTCATTTCTAGGTTTTTAAGGTATCAGGTTAGATTGACTCAGATTTTTAAAATTTGGCATATAAGAATTTAATGCTACGTACTTTCTTCTAAGCTCTGTTATCATATTCTACCAATTTTTAAATATTGTAGTTTCATTTATGTATAGTTTAAAATATTTTTCTTGGGGCTTCCTTTTTGCTTGGTAGATTATTTGAAATGTGTGCTTAATTTCCAACTTTTAGATAATTGCCTTTTATCTTTATATTATAGAGTTATAGTTTAATTTCATTATGGTCACAAAACATACTTTGTCTGATTTCAAATCATTTAAATTTGTTCTATGACCTAGGGTATGGTTTGTATTTGCAAAGATTCTGTGTTTACTTGAAAACAACGCATATTCTGCTGTTCTTAAAATGTTGATTAGATTAAATCCAGTTTGTTGATGGTGTTGGTCACTTTTTCTATAACATTGCACTAGGTGGATCAATTTCTGAGAGTGTTGAAGTCTCCAACTGTAATTGTGGATCTATTTCTTCTTTCACTGTAGTGTTGTTATATATATGTGTGTGTGTGTATGTATATATGTCATATATACATATATTTACACACACATTTATATATATACACATATACAGAGTTAATGTTATAACATTTCAGTAATTGATTTTGTTATCAATATGTAATTTTCTCCTTGATCTGAGTAATTTAATTTGCTCTGAAGTTCATTTGAGGTTATCATAGCTGCTCTAGCTACGTTTGGTTTAATCTATGTTTTTTTCTACCCTTTAACTTTTAACCAGAGTATATTACTATATTTGAAATAAGTTTCCTGCAAAAAGCACATTATTGGATCCTTTCAAAAGCACATTCTGACAAACTGTCTTTCTTAGAATGTTTAGACCATTTTAATATAATGTATTATCAGTATGTTACAATTTCATAATTTTCTGTTTTTTTCCCTCTGTTTTTCGTTACTTTATTTCTCTTTGCCTGTCTTCTTTTGGTTAATTGAATAACTTTTGAATATGCTTTAATTTGCTGATTTTAACTACATCTCTTTAGATTTTTGGCTGTTGCTCTACATATTAAAGTATACATATTTAACTTTTCTCAGCTACTTGGAGTCAATATTTAAATGCATCACTATATAGGTTTATTTTCCTTCTCATATGTTGCAATTTCCTTATACCTAAAAGCATTGAAAACCCCAGCAGACAATGCTAAATTTTTTACATTCAATAGCAGATATTTATTTTTAACTTAAGAGGTGAAAAGTCAGTAATTTGATATTTTTTCTTCTTTGCCTATATTGTCACCGCTAAGTAAATATTTGAGTAATAATATTTACTATTTGCATGACCCTTTTTGCAGCTCTTCCTTTACTCCTAATGTCTAAAGCTTCCTTTTGTGTCATCTCTCTTCTGTCTGGAGAAAATCCTTTATTTTATTATTTTAGAGCATGTCTTCTGGCAAGGAATTCTTTTGCTTTTCTTTCATCTAAGAATATCTTCAGTTCACCTTCACTCCTGAAGAATACTTTCACTGAATATAGAATTCTAGGTTAACTTGAAAGTTTTCCATCCCTTAAAAAAGTGACACTTTCTTCTGGCTGTCATGGTTTTAGAAGTTCATAGTCATTGAAATAGTTGTTACCTTGTAAGTAAAGCATTGTGTTTTTTTGTTTGTTTGCTTTGTTTTGTTTGTTTTCTTACTGGATGATTTTGAGATTTTCTTCTTTGAATTTTGTTTTAAATCATTTCTTATGTTGTGTCTGGCTATGGATTTCTTTGAGTTTATCTTATTTGGAATTCACTAATCGTCTTAAATCTATAGGTTTATGTGTTACCAAATGGGAAATTTTCAGCCATATCACATCAAATATTTTTCCAGTATAGTTTTTTTTTTTTCTCCTCTTCTGCTGGGATCCTGCTGACACAATTATTAGGCATTTTGGTATTGTCTCAAAGTTTCCTGAGGCTCTAGTCATTCTTTTCAATATTTTCCATTACTCATATTTACTAATTTCCATTGATCATTCCCTCTGTCATTTATATTGCACTATTCTATTAAGACTATCCAGTTAGGTTTTTATCTTTATTCTTTTGCTCTACAATTTCTACCAGTCTTTCTAAATATCTTCTATGCTTGCTGTTGTTATTATTGAGACTTTTTTTAAAAAAGATTTATTTATTTATTTGTACAGAACTGGGGTACAGGCCAGAGATGCGAAGGGTGCGAGGGTTCACCAGAGACAGAGTGGGGAGCAGAACAGGCAGATC
>NW_004567128.1:21035404-21119270 GCF_000260355.1 Condylura cristata | reverse complement strand
TGTGCCACCAGGGAGGGCCTATTGAGACTTTCTATCTGTCCATTCGATTCCAGGTTATTCACGTTTACTGTTTAAACTATTTTTATACAGCTGTCTAAAAATCTTAGTTTTAGGCCCTCCCTAGTGTCACAAAGGGTTAAGGCTCAGCATGATCAAGCTATCAGCAGCCACTGCAGCACAAGTTCAATATCTGGCCAGGGAGTTGATCCACATGACCCAGCAGACCTCTCCTGTCTCACCCGCTGCTCCCCTCTGCAGTGGACTTCAGTAGATTTGCCTGGTCTGCTCCCCACTGTATCTCTGGCGAATCTTCTCACCTCACACACCTCTGGCTACACCACAGCTCTTGTATGCATGAATAAATAGCCTTTAAAAAACACCTTAGTTTGGCAAGTTTAGCATCTGTGTCATCTTAGAATTATATCCTAAGTAGTTTTGGATTATATCCTACAGGTTTTGAGTATTATGCTCTTAGATTTGGGTCTGATTTAAATTTTATGGAGAATATTGTTATTGTTTGTTTGTTTTAGCGATCAACCTGGTTACATTCAGGTTGCTTTCTGTGGATTGTAGTTTCAGTGTTCTGCTTTCAAAGCCTTTGCTATATAATTTGGCACTATCTCATGTATATACAACACAGTGTCTTTGACCTGCACACTGGTCTATTACTTTGTTAGCTCTTAAAATCTCTGGTGTGCTGTTTAGGAACATCTCTATGCATGTACAGGTTTTGGATGAGACCTTCATAAACAACTTTTTGGGTTCACTTTTACTAACTCCTTTTCTGTGATATGCCCAGTTGTTTCCATTCCCCTGGGGGTCCTTTTGTCAATTTTCTAACTAAATATAAACATAATCCACCTGAACTACACTGGAGGGGAAGCTCTGATATAAAATGCCTTATTACAAGAAAGTTTGTCCAGAATAACATTTATGGGGTACCTATTTCATGCTAGACTCTATTCTAAGCACTTTACATATATTATTTCATTTAACTCTCCCAGGTATTATTATTGCCATCCCTATTTTATAGATTAGGAAACTGAGGTTGAGTTAAGATTGAACAACTCACCCAAGGATATACAGCTACATATTATGGAATAACTAGTGGACAAAGATTTGAGTCCATGAGGATCTCATATACAATGCATCTATAATGTGACCCCTATTTTATGAGCCATTCTTCTTTGCTGCTACTCACTTTGCACACAGTTCCACTAAAGCAATCACTATATAATAATTATTTAAATAATAAATGATCATCTTGATGCCACTATTTGCATTGAAATGATTCTCTCCTTTCAAATATGAATCATTGGCAAACACCAATATATTAGTTCCCTAGGGCTGCTGTAACACATTATCAAAAACTAGGTGACTTAAAACAATGGAAATGTATTATCTTATCATTTTGGAGATCAGCAGTCTAAAATCAAAGCGCTAGCAGGTCTGGAAGCTCTAGGGGACAATCTTCCCTTCCCTCCTCCAGGGATTGGTAGCTGCCATCATTCTAGTGTTTACACCATTCCAACCATTGCCCCCATCTTCAAATGACTTCCTATGTGTGTGTCTCTTCTCTTTTATGGTTAGTGTGTCTCAATTTGTATGTTTCTTAGAAGGACATTCACCATTAGATTTAGGGTCCATCCCAATAATACAGGAGATCTCATTCTGAGTTCTTTAATATGTGCAAAAAAAAGACACTTTTTCCATCTAGGTCATATTCACAGCTTCTGGGACACAGGTCTATCTTTTGGGAACCAACATGCAACAGACTCTCCAAGGTAGCGGATGTAAAGGTAAGGCATATAATTATATGGTAACTACTAGAATAGTCACATATTTTTCTCTATTAAAAATGACATAAATTCAAGTCAGACTACCTTAGGCACCGAGAGGATTTATTTGTTTGCATAACTAGCAAATTAGAAGGTGCTTCTGACATTAGACATGGCTGGATTCAGGGACTCAATATCTTTCAGTATCTCCACATTTCAACTCTTCTTCCTTCTGGTGCTGCTTTCTTTATTTTCCAAGAAGCTTCACCATCAAAAAGATGAGACATCCTTATTCTGCCAGCACCAATATATCAAATCTTAGTGAACATTTTGATTATTCTGACTTAAGTCACACACTCATCTTTGACTGAACCACTGTAAGCAGAGTAACAGAAGTATTTGCTTGACTGATCCTTCCAGGACCACTTCTGGGACTAGTGTATGGGATGGAGGTGATGGAGGTAGGCAAGATATCATAAGTACTATTTTACTAGAACCACATAGGACAGAAGTGAGTCAGTTCTCTAGAGGAGGGACACTGAGAAGACCAATCTTATATATCTACTATAACTTCCAAGACTGTGGTATTTGGAGACATCAGTACATTAATGTTGCAATGCGCTTTGTCTTACTAAGTCATAGGCCTTTCATCCATGTATTATGTATGACCTTTTGATATACTTAATTGACTCAATGTGACAGAATTTATCCTTCTCATCTCTGAGGTTTGTCACCTCATACTCTCTCTAGAAGTTAAATATTTACTATATAGATACACACAGGTGAGGTTTTCTTTCTCTTTATGGGTTTGGATTTGAAATGTGTTAGAGGCCCTTGACTGCTCCCAAGATGCTCTGCTGCAGGTAGGAATGCCAATGACTACAATGAGTTTGTAGGGCAAGTAGCTTTGAAAGTCTAATTATGATTCCAGTCCAAACCTTCTCTATTTCCGAACACCCTATTCCCTTGCACTCCAAGCTTTCTAAAAACCCTCACAAAGACATGACCCTGCTGTAGCCCCCAAATCAATACTACATAGACCAACCTGATCCCTACCCACAGAGGTTTATTAAGGTTGGAACCAGAAAATCTCATTATAGTATGGTCTCACCTCCTTTGTGACCTCTTGTTGAGGACTCTGCTAGGGCAGGACTCAAGTGCATTCAAATGCACAGGATGCTGGGTATCCAGAAGGACTTCTGCCCTTTTCTCTGACAGTATTCCCCACCCAACTCCTCGTAACTCTCCCCAACTCTTCTGTTAGGCCCCTTTACTTCTGTCAGTTTGAATAAGTCCAGAAAAACTTATTCTCTGAGAAGACTTTTGTGCACATTCCCTTCATCTTTTGGCTCCCTGTGGTAATGTATCATGCCCTTGTTCTCTGACTCCTTTTGAGACTTATGCCTGTAGTAGATATGTCCGGTCTCCTGCCATACATCCTACTGGTTAGACCTCTGATTCCAGTGACAGTTCCATGTGAGCTCAGGATCATGAGTCTCACCAAAGAGTGATCTCCATTCCTTTGCTCCTTCCCCCAAGGCTCTTTTAAGGCCCAGGATACCACACAGACAGCTCCGAAGCTCAGAAAGGTCAATACAAGCAAAGGAAACTGTAATGAATGGGAGATGGCAGCCAGTGTCTCCACCTCCTACTCCCAGCCCCCTTCTTGGTTTTATTAGCTTTGAGGATTTTGGTTTTTGCAATTCATCATTGCATTACTGCTCCTGCCACCCACCTGTTAGCTGGGCATTGATGGGAGGTTTTCTGGATCATTCTTAGGAAATCCTAGCAGAATTGGGCCCTGATAATGCATCTGTATAAGGCTTTTCCTCCATCCCTGCTTCACAGTCCCCAGTTATTCCCTTCTGCTTTTTAGAATTACTTTCCAAACTCCCAAAAGTAGATGACTGGATTAAAAAGATGTGGTACATATATACAATGGAATATCACTCAGCAACCAAAAAAGAGAAACACATTCCTTTTGCAGCAACGTGGATTGAGCTGGAAAAGATCATGCTTAGTGAGATAAGCCAGAAAGAGAAAGAAAAATACCAGATGGTTTCACTCATAGCAGGAGTATAATGGACCAGGCGAGAAAATAACAAAAATAATGAACAACCATATACCAGACATTTTGTGGGAGTGGAGTGGGGAATGGGATGAAAAACGGGAGGGTGGGGAGGGAAGTGCACGGGATTTTGGTGATGGCACACGGGTGACATGGTGATGAGAAACCAGCAGGGACTACAATTGAGATGGGGAAAAAAATGTACAAAATGATGTAAAAATAAACTGTTATAAAATAAAAAATAGTAATAAAAAGAATTACTTTCCAAACAAACTTAGCTGTTCCCAAATCCTTGTTTCAGGCTTTGCTTTGGGTAACCCAAGTAAGACACAGCCTTGCTTGCCAACCAAAGAGGGTATGACCCCAGTGGCAGGCAACCCTCACTGCTCTTCACAGAGCCCATAGGCAGTACCCCCAGGAACTGGCTTTAATTGTGGATGGCAGAAGGGTAAGGAAGATGGAGGTGGAAGGAAAGGCCAGGAGTTTAAGTGAAGAAGCAGAGAGATTATGTTCTATCTCTACTTTTACTGATAATATCATACAACTACATTCCACAGTGCTAACTTCAAATCTTAGTCCTGCCATCTTGTGCTGGTTTCACCTAGATTACTCTGCTTTTCCGCTCACCTTTCCAGAGGTCTTACTCTGACCTGTTGGAACATGAAGAACTCGCTCCCCAGAAGCAGGCCTGTCAATTACTTTGGCATCTGGATTATTTCCATCTACGGTCAATGGACCCCCTGCAGGAGAAACCTTTACTAGAAGAGAATTGGGGGTATTGCCCAGATTTAGAGTTATCTCCAGAAATAACCTTTCTATTAGGGAAAACTATCTGGATGGCCGGGCAACCCTGTAATTTCAGAGAATCTGGTCCTTTTGCCATGTGAGACCCCTTCGCTCTCCTTGAAGGCCTATGCCCTCCCCCATTCTTTGGTTCAGGAAAAAGAAAACCTCATTTTGGGCCCCATTTACTCTGGAATTTACATCCATGTATTGATAAGATTCTCCATATGCTTAGAATTGATTTTTAATAGGTATTTCTCCTACTAATCTGTCTGTTAATTTGATTGCTTGAACAGCCCAAAAAGCACCCAGAGGGGCAAGAAGATATTTCCTCTCCTGCCTACAAATACATGCTCCTCATTTTTGATTGACCAGACTGTCAATAAAGCCCCAAAGCCAACTGGCTTGGTCTTTATGGCAGTAGATGTTACCAGTAGTGCATTTTTAAAAGTATAATTTGCTTTTTCTTACAGTCATGTTCCTTTAAGAACCCACGCACCCCTAAAAATTCTGTTTTCTGTTGTCCCAACTGCCCTCCTGTCCTTTGGGGTGTTCACTCACACAGCGGGTGAGTGAATGTGTTCCCTGAATTAGCATGCCCAATCCTGAGGCCAATAATCCTTCTTACTGTCTGCAACTGGACAGGTCACAGGAGCAGGGCTCTGGCCCTGGTTGGAGGGCTTTCCCTGTGCTCTTTCTGTGCTGCACAGGTTGCGCAAACTGACAATCCCCCACCATCTAAGGAACAAGCCCTGGAAACACTGACCCAGCCCAAGGCTCACAGATGATTCCTGATGTCTTTCATCTCTCAGGCCCAGAGGACAAACTCTTTTCCTTTGTGTTCTATTTTGACATTATTCTGCCTTTGTTCCCATTTTAAGGCAGTGTGAGGGGAGCTGTGCATTAGCTTTTGTGGGCTTTAATGAAGCAGGATTTGACAGCATTTCATATCAGGTATCATCTTTTGTGTGCATGGGGAGAAGGGCTGAGAAATGTTCCTTTAACTGGTGCCAGAAGAGAAGGCAGAGAAAGACAAGGAAAAAAATCTGATAACTACTTTTTCACATTAAAGTCCTGGCCCCTTTCTAAAACATGCTATTTGTCTATATTTCAAATCAGTTGGGAATCATATCTTTCCACAACAGCATTTCCTTACTTCCTGGAAACATATATCACAGGATGTATAATAAATGTTTATGCTTGCTGTAAAGAGGAAAGTAACATTTCATAAAATTTCCCATACTAGACCCCAAGGTGAATTTAATATAGGAGTCTGACTGACGAATCCCAAAGCAAGTGAAATTGGGCTAAAAGCTCATCCTGAACTGACTTCATTACGCAGAGTTGATGCTCAGGAAAAAATTCAACAACAAATTTCTTGAGATCCCTGCATGAAAGAATGGTGCTCCAGCTCTTGCATGGTGCCTATAACTTGCCCACATGACTCTCAGATGCCCTCCGCAGTACTACTGAGCAGTTGGTGGCTGGCTCGTCACTGTGTCTTTGAAAGACAGAAGAAGAAACAGCTGGAAATAGCCATAGATGAGGCACCCTAATAGAGATGATTTCAACACAGTGTGGACTGTTCTCCCTGAAACTAAAAATGCTCATGAGTCAATCTTGGTTCAACATGCTGGGGTGCAGATGGACATAAGGCAGTTGTAGATCGTAGCTGGCCTTCCCAACAGGCCTCTTAAAGTAAAACAATTGTTATTTTTCCTACTCAGTATAACTGAGGATCAGTCCAACGCTGTTGGCACTTGGATGACTGTGTGGCATGTGGAAGCCCACTTGAGGTGTGTGTTTACTTGAAGATCAGTGTACCTGGAACTGGACTCAAGTGCTTTTCTAGAAAGCGTGTGAAGATCCACATGGAGGAAACTGGAATGAGGAGATTGTTTTCCTTCACTTGTTCTGCTGGTGCTGTTTTATGAATGGCCAGGGGAGAAGTCCAAAGATAAGATCTGCTATGAGTAATTTTCATGGAACCTGCAGTTCAAAAAAATGTCTTCTGAAAGAAAATGTCTCTGGCCTGAGGGAACAGTGAGAAGGCCCTGAGCACAGTCCTGTGTCCCTAGGATCTGACCAGATGAGTGAAATCCATGGAACTAAGCAGATCCTGATCAAATACTGATATGCCCTGAAATTCATTCCTTGCATCCTACTCATTTATACATGAGGGATACAAAAGCAAGTGGAAATAGTTCGTATCTGGAGGGACTGAAATCATGGTTCATCCAGTGACAATGTTTTCTATGAAAGCAACACACTGAATGAAAATGGCCTCCGTGAACACTTGGGAGGCCGTGGACCTGACTGAAGCCTGAGGCCCGTGCAAAGTGTCAGGAGTTTGCATGCAAGAGTGGGTCTGCACTACCCTGAGGGGGGCCTCCTTAGCTTTGGCCTCTGCGTGACTTGGGCACTTTGCTCAGCGCACTTAAGGAAGGGACCCCCACCTGGGACTTAGGAGAAAGGAGAGCAGTTGTCTTTCCTTGCACAGGGCTACTGGTGACCCTTCCAGAGGGCCCAACCCAGAGGGGCACAAAAGTGTCCTCAGGGGACAGACTCGATTATTCCAGACTTGCAGCAGCCATAGTCTAGCAAGTTACAAAGGCACAAATTTTCACCTATAGTCAGATTTGCCTGTGAGGCATAAAACTGAATGCAATGTGGTAACAAAACCCAAGATGCCAACCCTGACTGGCCTTCACTGAAGACCCTTCCTAAGCAATAAAAAACTGAATTTGTAACCAAGTATATACAGAGCTTTGGACTCTCACAACCTGTCCCAAGTGCTAGCTGAATTAGCATAACCACCAAGGACTTTCCTTTCTAGCACTTAAACACCCCCCTTCCCCCAGGGGTCTCTCCCTCAGAATGCAGTCCTTGGCCTGTACTGCCTTGTCTGGCAAACTTATAGACTCAGCTTTGCAAATATGTATTTTTAAGCTTGGGTGGTCTTTGTTTTATCTTTTGACAATGTCAAGTTCCAGGAATGTGCTTTCTACTCCGGTGAATTGGAATTGAGGAAGGAAAGCACTGCCCACGTGGGTCCAGTGAAGCAAAAAGCCTCTTTTCCTGTCACAAAAGTGGTGGCTGTGAGCTGTTAAGTAAGGAGCCAGCAAGACCCAGCCTGGCAATCCAATAACCATCCAATTAAAGTAGCGGCCGTCACTGGAGCTGCTGCCTGCCCCCTCATCCGGGCCTTCAGTGGTGCCTTCCTCCACTCATGCTCCTGAGATCAGTGAGTCCTACAGGGCTGCCTTGGCCATGCTGTGCACTCAAGATGGACAGGGTATTTCAGGGCTTTGCAGGCACAGGCACCAGTGGGAAGCAAAAGGCACGTGAACTTAACCCTGTTTTATCTATTAAAAATCAACGGAGGGGGTTGAGGGGTGGTGTGGAAATCCAGGGAATGGGTCTATAACCAAAAATTTGAGGGGTTGAGGAGCCAGGAATTGCTATTGTTGACCTCTGTGTTGTGTTTGTTCACACCTAAGCTTGAGAAACTTGAAGTAAACCCCCTCAACTCCAAACAGCCGATCATGAGAGGTATGCCGAGTACTTAGTATAAATTCGGACTCCTGTGCCTCTCTGCTCAATAATCTGAATTCACAGTGCAGAAATGGAAATGTTCTGGCAGAGGATATGGGGGATAAGGGACCAAGAAAAATTCTACATGCCCCTCTCGTTCTAGGAGTGTGAGATTGATACAGGGCAGCAAAGGGCACTAAAACTGGCCAAGGACGGTTTATCCGTGACTGTCTGAGTTCTCCGCCTGCATACATTATTGCAAGACTATTCAGGTTCAGACAACAATGGGGTTTATTTAACAAACCAGGGGGAAACAGAGTTATTGTGGCCAGAAATGGCTGTTTACCTTACCCTAAGCAGTGTCCAGGGTTTTTTAAGTCCTAAGCAAAAAGCAGCTAAGATGGTGTCTTCCCACTACTGAGGACACAGAGCTCCCCTCTCAAACAATAGGCCACATGCCCAAGATGGCATCTTCCTCCTTCTGTGGACCTGGATAACATGGCAGTCAGACTGTAGACCAGGTTCCAACTCACAAAGACAACAGGAGACACTTCCAGAGCTGCTGGCTTACCCCAGCATTGCACCAGACAAGTGACACTCAAAACAGCAACTGCAGTGGCCGAACAACCCGACAAACAGCCACCCTCACAGCTCAGCGAGGTGCCCACTCAGGGTCTTTGCCTTTTCTGCCAGGCTGCAAGAGCAGCAACACCAGGAACCAGCTTGGCTAATTGCAAAGCCTCTGAGCTTTTCCTTTCTGAGCTGGGCTTCTGGAGGCCTGTGCATGTTCAGAGGCCCATAACAGCCTTCTGGAAGATCAGCACAGTGGGGGCAGAAATTGTTCACCCTGAAAATGCAGAAACCCAAATGCTGAGTCCCATAACACTGAGTCCTCAGATGCTGAGTCCCCACCATTGCATAATCCACGGCTGTTTCTGCAGACCCTTCTGTTTCTGATCAATCACTCTACCCCAACAGGCAATACTTGTTAGCATTTTCCCCAGGGCTATCTATCCCTACCAGCAACTCCCCTCCAGGGGGCACCACGTGTAACCGTCCCTGGCTTCAGCCACCGATGGATGACAAGATAACTCTGCAGCGCAGACACTGGGCAGGTCAGCTCTGGAGCCACACTCCTTGTTTGAATCCTGCCTCTCCTAGTTGTGGTCTTCTGGGTAAGTTCTTAGCCTTTTTGTGCCTCACTAACACCATCTGTAAAATGCCAATGATGAGAGTACCTATCTTGCCCACTTGTGAAGACTCAATGACTCATGCCCCGTGCTTAAAACAGTGCTCAGTGGCCCTCCCTGGTGGCGCAGCGGGTTAAAGCACAGCACTGAGAATCTGAAGCCACTTCCGCATGAGTTTGATTCCCGCCTGCCCCGGAGGAGACCACATGGCGTGGCAGACCTCTCCTGACCCGCCCGCTGCTCCCCTCAGCAGTGTACTTCGTCGATCTGCCTGTTCTGCTCCCCACTCTGTCTCTGGTGAAGCCTCTCACCACCCCTGAGCCTCTGGCCTGTACCCCAGTTCTGTATGAGTAAAAAAAAAAAAAAAAAAAAAAAAAAAAACAGTGCTCAGTTAAGCTGTCAAACTGTTGGATCTGTTCCCCCAATTCCATAAGATTCTGCCTGGGCTGAGGCTGGGGCAGTTACGCCAGGGGAAAGCCACTGACCACACATCAGATGAGAAACCAGGCTGTAGGAAGCTGTCCTAGCCTCTGTGAAAACCTCATCCACACTGTGTCTGCAGCCCAGCCAGCTGGGAACCAAGGCATAAAATGTGCTCACTCGGCAGAAGCCAAATTGATAGACTTTATTTGCTAGCACTGGGAAGTGCCCCTGGCAGGAAGGAGAGCTGGGCATCGTCCTCCCCTCAGCCCCAGGCATGAGCCTCCTTCTCCGGACCTGATGTCTCAATCCTTCTGACCTCCTCTTTCCTCTCGGAGTGGCTGCCTCCACCACCACCATCAGGCTGATGAACCACCCGTGTCGGGCTGGGAGGAATGCCAGAAGAATCTGCACAGCGGTGAGCTCCAATAATGCTAAACAATGGATTAATTACATTCCTTGTCTGTTTAGCTGGAGCTCCCGGGGTCGCCTGCACGTGTGGTCACAGCAGACAACAACAGGTGCAAGACGCCGGTGAACACAGCCACTGTCCCTCGCAGCCCTCCGCTCCCCTCCGTTCCCCACCACACTCCCACCTCCCAAGCTCCATTCAAGTTCTCAAGTCGCCTCTGCACACCCCAGAGACTTGAAAGGCTCTGTGGCTTCGCTTCCTTCCTTCCTTCCTTTTAAGGGGTTTCATGCTGGGAGTGCCACTTGTCTTCACAACCAGTCTGGAACCAGAGATGGAAAGCTAGGGGCTGGCCAATGGGGGGCTAGTGAGGTGAGACTGCTTTCCAGGGGGCATCTGGCACGAGGTGATGGCTGGCTGGCACCGCTCTGAGCCCACCTGGCTAGGCAGGGAAGAGGCGACAGCTGCTTTATGCTCTTAGGAGTGCCAGCTTTCCCGAAAGGAGGTCAGCCTTGGAGACCAAACTGCTAATTAGGTCGCATTCTGCTTCCTGCTGCCACTTTAATTTCCACCCCAGAAAACCTTCAGCTGCGAGCCCAAGACCATCAGCCCCTTTCACCCAATGCAAATGTCTCCAAGGCCTTTCTGGCTCGCCGGCCTTCCCCTGGCATGACCAGCAGCAGCAGGGTTCTACAAAGAATAGTTGCTTCCAAGGGAGAGGGCCAACTCAGACAAGGCTGGCTTAGAAAATTCGAGTCTGTCTGAGTTTGCTGCTGCTTTTAAGAAGACAGGCAGCCCCGTCAAAATTAGAAAAGCTGCATGTTATGAATGAGCACTGAACCATGAAGAGTCAGGGACCTTGGGCCTATTGTTGATGTTGACGCTAACAAGCTGGGTGACCTTGGGCTAATCATTTCTGCTCTCTGAGCTTGTTTCTTCATCTGTAAGATGAGTGGACTAAATTTCCCCTTCTGGCTCTGAGGCTTTGTGATTCGGATAATTTAGATCTTATTTCAAATTAACAGAGCTCATTTTAATCTGCGTATACCATGTGGATTTCACCTTTTTTTTTCCCTCCCTAGACAGAAGCCCCTGGTTTAGATTAACATCACCAGCCCTTGGTTGCCAAGTAGGAGAGCTGAAACAAGTTACCTGCAGCTGTAGGTCTCTCCACGGGCCGACACAGCCCCAGGGCCTTGGCAGTTTTCAAGGCATGGCTAGTGGAAGACACAACAGGGAAGTCCCCAGGAATTCTGCTTCCTTTCCCTTACTCTCCCTCACGTCCTCTGGGGTCTGACCACCTCTTGTCTCAGCCTCAGAGCCCCTTCCATGACTGTTATCCAAACATTGTCTAAAAAGAAGTCATTCACTCCTGGGTACCCACTGAAAAGCTTTGGGAACTTTTCCCAGGTTGACTGGCAATTTTAGTCTTAAGTGGGGAGCTCTGATGTGCCAATATCTCCTTGCCCCCGAAGGGGAGATCTGTCACCTGTTGAGTCCCCCTCTGGAGACTGCTCAAGGTCCCTCTCCTAGGGGGTGCCAGGCATATCGAAGGCCTGGCCCCTGGCTTCAGTTTGGGACAATTCTGCATGGTTCTCCCAGCTCTGGAGGGCAGTGGCTGCAAAGTCCCCTATGTCACAACATGACTTCTCCCTCCCCTCCTCCTGTTTCCTGGCCTCCCTAACAGGTGTTGCTCCCAGGATGCTCTCCATAAACTTCCTGGACACCAGTCTCTGACTCAAAGTGTCTTTCCCGGGAAACCCCACCTAAGAAACCCCACCTAAGACACCTCATTTCTTTTGGGGGCAAGAAAGGCAGCGTCCCTGGGTGAAGGGGTTATGACTCAGTTGGGGAAAGGAACATTTGGGGAGCCATTTCCTTCCTGAATTCCCATACTTTGGTCACTCCCTTCAGATAAGGTGAAAGGCCCTGCCTTTGAGCACAGTTTCACAGCTACCCCTCCTGGTCCCAACTCCTGAGGGAGCGGAGGGCCCAGCATTCAGGTTTCTTTCCTCACAGGACACACAGGTTTGTGAGACTGACAGATGTAGCAACACCCAGCGAGACTCCCTGAAGCACAAGCTCTTAAGCCCTGGACCCAGTCCAAGGGCATCTGCCCATCTCGTCTGACTTCGCTTCCTCCTTACCAGCTGTTTCACAGAGGCACTTGCATCACACTTTGCCCCAGGAACATTGCATCATGCCCTGCTGTTACCTAACTTGTGGCGCCAACCCCCCCCCACCCCGAAAGGAGCTTGTGGAATAGCTCCCACGAATGAGGCCCAGGGAATGCAGGCTAGCGCTCCGCAGTCATTCATCACCACCGCTCCTGGCTTCCTTCCAATAGCAAAACAGTATACACCTGGGATCTCCCTGTAGCACGCGCGCGTGTGGTCCTTAGTCTGTGCCAGCCTCCCTCCACCCGCTGAGACCCAAGAGGTTAGTAAAATCTGGTCCCTGCCCTCTAAGAGCTGCCAAAGTCAGACATGCAAAGACGTAATTACACACCAGTGTGGCCAGTGCCACTGTGGGTCTGCGTGGCTGTGTGGCCTACCGGCTGCAGGACAGGGTGGAGAAAGGCGGTTCCAGACTCCATCGACAAGGGCTTGGAATGAAGAGCCATTTTCTCACTTGGCTCATGGGCTGAAGAGGACTGAGCCAAACAGGACCATTTCTCATCAGTGCATGCTCATTTACAATATGCTCTGTGACAGGAGCTGATTTAGAGCCCACCGACCTGCAAGGGTCATCTGCCTGGATGCAGTGTGCACGCAGGGGTGCCTGGAATTAGGCCTTCTGCCCTCTCTCTGCTGGAGAGAGAAAGGGCTGCTAGTCCCATACCAAAGTTCTGTGTGCCCACCTACCTCAGTCCTAGGCCAGCCCCAGACCTCCTGTACAGGTCTGCTGGGAAATAGCTTCTCTGCCTAGTTCACCCCATAATATTGTGGCCCGACACTGCTGAGTGCAGGGCGAACAAGACAGACCCAACATTTCAGGCCGGTGGGTGTGGGACACGGCCACAAAAACTGGCACAGTTGTAGACTGGGAGCAAGCGAGGCCGGGCTCCCAGGGGAGAAACCGTGTAAGCACAGACTCAGGGTGTGGAGTTCAGGAAATGCAGCCTGTCTGCTCCTCCCCACTCCAACGTGATGCAACATTACTGGGTCAAAGTGTGATGCAAGTTATGGAGAGAAGATGTCGCACCGTGACCG
Organism: Condylura cristata; assembly: GCF_000260355.1. Classification (NCBI taxonomy): domain Eukaryota; kingdom Metazoa; phylum Chordata; class Mammalia; order Eulipotyphla; family Talpidae; genus Condylura; species Condylura cristata. The sequence goes on along the minus strand of NW_004567128.1, from coordinate 21,105,876 downwards.
AGGTCAGACCTGGAGGCAAAAGAGTAGTCCAGTGCCAAACAAATGAGCAGGGAACAGGGCGAGGTCATGGGTTTGGAGATATTTCGTAGGTGGACTCTACAGACTAAGAGTGATGGTGTTACAGGGCACCCCAGTGTGAACTGGGCCGCCTGTCTCTGGGGCTTCACCCGTGCGCTTAAAATTCAGTTGTACTGCAGGCGCACACAAAAGGGTCAATAACCGGTTTATTTACAAAAGGGGAAAAGAAAAGGAAACAACCCAGGGAAAAGGAGAGGAATACAAAGTAACTGGAATATCTTACCTTTGCTCGGCTGACTTGGAGCTCTGGCAACTAACTGAAAGCCCCCCGATTCAAGCAGTCTGGAGAGCCATTTCCCGAGAGAGCGAAAGATGAAATGGCGCCCTATTTATCCCCCAGTGTCCCAGAATTCCTGCTTAGCTCCGCCCTTGAGTCCTCGCAGTTCTCTCCCTGGTCCTGCTGGGAGTTGTAGTTTCCAATCACTGGAGTAGGGGGCAGAGTCCAGAAAGCTGGAGTAGGGGGTGGGGTCCACAAGACTCTGCAGAGTTCCTTTAGGACATCCTTCCCCTTAACAATGGGACAGAGAGGAGAAGGCAGGCCAGTGTGCAGTTGTCAAACAGGGGCCAGAGATGGGGGAGTAATTGGCTGTCATCGGGGACAAAGGCAGCAAGCAGGTCTCCAGGGCAAGGAATCAGCACATTTTCAACATGGTCCAGTTGAGAGACCTGTGGGAGGCCAGGTGGCTAAAGGGTCTGGAACTTAGGAGAGAGGTTTGACTAGAAGTAGAGGTGGGAACACATTGAAGGTAGGGGTCGCTTGTGGTTGAAATCCTGGGGCCGAATGAGACCAAAAGAAGGAATGAAGGTCTAGGACAGACCCCTGAGCATCAACCCTTAAGAAGGAGGAGGAGGCAGACCTTGTTAGTAGCCAGCGAGGCTGGAAGTAGGTTAGAGGTCACAGATGTCAAGAGGAACTGCATTTTCCAAATGAAGGCTGTTCCTTAGTGCTGAGAAGTCAGGCAAGATGAGAAATGGAAAACGACTGTGACAGGAACAGGCTATCATGGCCAACGTCAAAGGTGCGGGAAGCAAGTCTTGAAGGGGAGATTTCCTTGACAGTGAATGCAAATCCAACTCGAGACAACAGAGACCTCACACTTGCCCAGGTGCTCTTCGGCACCTTGGGACGCATGTGTGCATGAACACCTGTGATTCCTCCAAGGAGGTAGAATGCTTGAGTCAGCTGAGGAGGCTGCTGGGGCAACAGGGGGATGATGGGAAGCAAGTATGCTGCACCCCAAAAATTGCCTGGCTGGCCTTCAGATTCCCATCTCAAGGGCCTTCTTCTTCGTCTTTTTCTTTTTTAATAATATAATATTTTATTTTTTACATCTTTTTGTGCATTTATCCATCTCAGTTGTAATCCCCTTGGGCTTCCATCACCAAATCATCCATGTGCCATCACCATAGTCCCATGCATTTCCCTCCCCCCACCGTTTTTGATCCCATTCCCCACTCTACCCCATAAAATGTCTCTGGTATATAGTTGTTCGTTATTATAATTATTTTCTCACCTGCTCCTTTATACTCCTGCTATGAGTGAAACCATCTGGTATTTTTACTTTTCTTTCTGGCTTAATTCACTAAGCATGATATTTTCCAGCTACAACTATGCAAAAGGCATGTGTTTTATCTTTTTTGGTTGCTGAGTAATATTCCACTGTGTATATGTACCACATCTTTTTAATCCAGTCATGTACTTTTGGGCATTTGGGTTGATTCCCTGTCTTTCCAATTGTAAATAAAGCAGCAATAAATATGGGGGTGCAGGTGCCTTTTTGAATCAGTGTTTTTGTGTCTTTTGGGTAGGTACCTAGGAGTGGGATTGCTGAGTCATACGGAAGCTCCATGTTTAACAGTTAGAGAAATCTCCAAACAGCTTTCCATAATGGTTGGACCAGTTTGCATTCCCACCAGCAGTGGGAATTTCTCCACATCCTCGCCAACATTTGTTGTTGCTAGTTGTTTTAAGATGTGTCAAGGGCCTTCTTTTAAGGAGGCAACATTTTTGCCTGTTGTGTGTTTGTTTGGGGGGAGAAGGGGCTTCGTTTAGGAAAATAAAGACTCACTCCTGTGAGGTATGCAGTCACCCTAGAAGGAACATCTTTAGAATAGGTTGTGGATAGAGGAGAGTCCCCCACCTTAAGCTCCACCTTCCTTGCAGTGTTGCCTGGCCTCCACAGCCACCATTACTTCAGCAGCTAATCTTAGCAGGTAGTCTCCCTTTAAAACTCTGGCGATAGCCACTTCAGTGCGAGTTCAAGCCCCAGCCCCAGAGGTGACCCACATGGCGCTGAAAACCTCTCCTGACCCGCCAGCTGCTCCCCTCAGCAGTGTACTTCGTTGATCTGCCTGTTCTGCTCCCCACTCTGTCTCTGGTGAAACCTCTCATCATCCTGGACCTCTCTTGTACCCCAGTTCTGTATGCATAAATTAAATAAATAACTAAATAAGTAAATAAGTAAACAAACAAATAAATAAATAAATCTTAAAAAAAAAAAAAAAACCTCTGGCCATGCTGTGGAAAAAGGAAGAATCCTTTTAACCATGCAGAAAGCTCTGAAGTTTCTGAATTCGGAAAATTGAATCTCCTAAATTTCTAAGTGTAAACAGAGCAAAATGAATACACGCATTTAGAGCAAACCATGTATGTCAAGGGAAGGATTCTAATTCTACTCTACATGATTCCTCATTCAGCCCTTAGGTCCATTCCCAAGGTCCTCAACCCCCCAAACAATACCCATTTGGGAGCCCTAGGCCTTTCTATCTTCGTTCCTTTAAAGCGCCTTTCTTGTCACACAGATCTGGAGGAAATACAAGCATAATGACCCATTCCTGAGGAAGGAGACAGCTTCAGGTGCCCATCAGCAAAGAAAGCCTTAGTCTAGTGCTTCTCACACTTGAGTGCACATCAGAATCACCTGGAAGACTGGTTAAAACAGAGTTCTGGGCCCATTTCCAATTCCTGATTTAGTAGATCAGAGGTGGAACAAAAGAATTTTCATTTCCAACAAGTTCTCAGATGGTGTTGATGCCTCTGGTCCCTAGGCCACACTTTGAGAACTTCTGGTTTAGAAGCCACTACAGCCACTTGTCACTCAGATGGGGATACATCCTGAGAAATGCATCATTAGGTGATTGCATCATTGTATGCAGGTCACAGAGTGAACTTACACAAACCTAAATGATCCAGCCCACTACACGTCTAGGCTGTATGGTCTAGCCCATTGTAAAATGCTCTAGCCCATTTTACATGCCATCCACCCTTGACCAGAACATTGCTAAGCACTGCATGACCACATTTAGTACAGAAGCCACCCAGCCTTTCTCCTGTCCATGGAAGCAAGACCTAACCAGACAACATTCACTTTTCCAACTTGATCTTGATCATGGCCTAGGAACCCTTTTCTTCTTAAGGCAGTATTCCAGGTAGTCATTAAATATGGCTGAAGGTCAAGATGCTACTGCTGCTGCTGCTAATTTTAACATAACAAAAAAATACCTAGCTACTTGGGCCAGAAGTCTTGACATCATCTTTGATTCTGCTCTTCCCACTCCATTCTTATCTCATCAGCAAGTGCTGTCAGCTCTACCTTTAGCTCTTTTCCAGAATCGGATCACTTCTTACCATGTCTGCTCTTGCCACTCTGATCTGTGTCACGACCACCTCCTTACCCACGCGCCTAGAGAGCTTCCTACCAGGTCTCCCTGCTCCGTTAGTGCCAACCATACAGCCCACTTTCCACAAGGGCCATTTGAATAATAAGTGCTCTTGCTGTGTTCACACTTCCAGGGGCTTCTAATGTATTTAGAATAAAATTGAATGAAAGTTTTTAGAGTGGCTGATGAGATGCAAATGACCTGCCCTTTGCCTGCCTAACCCTTGATCTCAACTTGCCATTCCTGGTGCCTGGCATACTTCCACTGCCATGGTCATGGAGCTCATGGTTCAATTTATTTAGGCCTTGGCGCCCACCCCCTCCCTCAGGGTGGTCTTCTCAAGCACCTAAGTAAGTTCACACTCCTATTCATCCTCTAGACCCCACATACTTTGTTTTCCTTCATGAAAATTATTATTTGACATTATAGTATCCATTTGTTTATTTTTCCTCTCCCCCCCCCAACACAAGTTCCATGAAAGCAAGAATTTTTATAAAAAATCTTTTCCACTGAGCTATCCCAGTGCCTATAACAATGCCTGGCCCCAAAGACACGCCTGTACATGTTGAGTGAATGACTGAATTGATTGATATGTTTATTCTTGCATGCTAAGAACTTTTTGAGGATCACTTCATTTAATTCTCATAATGACTGCAGGGTAGATAATATTATCATTGCCAACCCCATTTTACAAGTGAGAAAACAATCTTGCAGCCTTAAGCCCCTGCTCCAGGCCTTACATATAGGAAACAATGGAGCTGAGATGAGAACTGAAAGCTCTTTGACGAGTGCACCTGGGCCCTTTCTCTGCGTCCCACCTGAGGCAGGGTCAAAGCTCATTTCCAATGAACACATTAACAAGCTCACCTTTTAGCACAGATTATTTTCCTATTATCATCTGATAGAGAACCAGATGCCCTAGAGCAGCCAATGCTGATAGAGGAAATAGAAGGAGACTCCAGAGTTCTCCTCAGGTGAGGAGTCAGTCCTTTTTCCTGAGGGAAGGGCCACGTGGAGCATAGAACAGGACTGTATCCTGGAATGGGATGACGACACATCGACAGGACTGGAAGGGACCCCAGTTAGATGACAGGCTGGATTAGAGACTGTCACAGGTTTACTCCAAGTCAGCTAGGCCATGTGAGAAGAAGCATTGGAACACCTCACACTGGGTCTTGCCACAGTGAAGGAGAAGTCAGAGGGCATCATTATTCCTACTGATTGGTCACATACTCTGTACCTGGCACTGTTCTGGGAAAACACATGCCTCCGAGGGTATTTGTTCTGCTCTTTAACCAAGTCTTTAGCCAAGTCAAGCTTCTGCAGCCCCTTACTCCAGAAACTAGACAATTTCACAGGTGTCTCCAACGTCTACATCATATTCTATCATCATCCTCACTCACAACTGGGGGCTATTTGTTATAGCAGCTAAAGTGACTATTGCATTCACTCATTCCACATACTCTTCCAGGATCTGCCTGATGTCTCCCCACCCCCTCATTGTTCTTGAGTAGCTCTTGTTTTCTACACTATAATCCATCAGTAGCTTCATATCCTTCATGTAGCCAAATCCAGCAGATACATTTCTTACCTCTCTTCTTTAGTCCGTATTCAGTATCTGAGACTCCTACCACTTTCATTTTGTGTGTTTTGGTCATGTTACTCCCCCAGATTTCTCTCCTGCTTCTTGGATGACCTCTTACTCACCTTTCTAAGTATCAACTTTAGTCATGTATTCATGTCCTAAAATTTGAGGCTTCCCTGTGCTTCTAGTTTAGACACTCTGCTGCCAGAAGATGACTATCAATCCAGTTTCAACCACAAGTATACCAAGGTTCTCCAAATATTTTTGTTCATGCTATTATTTCATAAATTGTGCATACATATGTATAGTTATTTATTTACAGGTGACATACATATATTACTGTACTTATTCATTCTGTATTTTTAAAACCTACATATCATAGAAATGTGAAAGCTACATAAAAATAAATCTATATAGATGCTCCACATCATTTCTCCTTTCTCCCGATGGACTATTACTCCCACGGCAAAGACAGTCAACAGTCCAACAACAATTCATGTTTCCTCTTCCATAGTTGCAATCTAGCTGAAGGAGCTACCACACTGTCAATAGACAGTGTTTGTCAATTGAACACATTGGAAACAAAATTGGGGGCCTCCCTGGTGGTGAAAGGGATGAAATCCCAGCAGTATGAAGCTATCGGTAGCCACTACAGCATGAATTTGATGCCCGGCCAGGGACCTGACTCACAAGACTCAGCAGACCTCTCCTGGTTCACCCACTGCTCCTTTCAGCGATGTATTTCAGTCGGTCCACCTATTCTTCTCCCTACTTTGTCTCTGGTGAATCCTCTCACCCCCGTCCCTCACCGCACCTCTGACAGCTCCTATATGCATAAATAAATAAAATGTGTATGTATGTAACTGCCTACCAGACCCTAGATGACACAAGTATACCAAATTTGAATTCATCCTATACAAAACTAAAATCATCATTCTTTCCCCCAAACCCTGCCCTTCAGGAAAGTAATGGATACTGCTAGAAAATAAGACATCAGAAAACAAAGTGCTCAAAGTTCATGGGAATATGTGAAATGACAAAACAATCAGCTTAGAGGCGATGCCACTGGCCCAATGTGGGCTAATAAGAAACTCACAAACAATGACACAATAATGTGTTTTTAAATGATTCCAATAGTTCATAGTAATACTTATTAAAATGGTGACGGGATGGAGAACTGGAGAGTGAAAGCTCTTCTTTATAGATGAATGTCAGCCAGTGAATGTAAAGGGAATGATAGATTTAAGAAATCAATATTTTGTAACCAACAATGGAGTAATTGATTCAGGCAAGGATCATTAATGGATGATAATAGGTGAAACATTGTTCAGAACAAGATATTTATACCCTCACCTAGTTTCACCCCCCAATTACTGATTAATTACAAAGCAGGAAAGATGTCTTTTATGTGGAGAGAACAAATTTAGTATCATTAATAATGAGGCAGCCTGGGAAGCTGGGAGGCGCTCCTGGGGAGACAGGACAGGAAGGTTGTTCCATCCCCTACGGAGAAATCTTGCCCATCTTGTACAATCTGAATTGGGTGACGAGGAAACAACCAGCGATACTCAAACTGTGGCTTGTTCTTCAAACCTTCACACTCTTGAAAGGTCATGTCATAAAATACAGAAGAAGGCCCAGGGGACGACTGTAAAGCAAGGTTGCCTGAAGAGACGTGACCACCAAATGTGATTTGTGATCCTGATCGTGATTTCTAGAGTTTTTAAAAAGCTAGTAAGCACATATTTGGGGGCAGCTGGGAAAATTAAATGTGAATGACATATTAGATAATTTTATGCATGCTAAAATTCTTGCGTATTGTGGTTTTGTAGGAGAATGTCCTTTCTCTTGCTAAATAAATGCTGATGTGTCTAGACATGAAGTCTGCAGCTTACAAATGGCCTGGTGAAAAATATTTCTGTGTGAACACATACATTGAAACTGAGAGAGACAGAGACACCGAGAGAGCAGATGTAGCAAAATGTTAGCAATTGGTATATCTAGACGGAGCATAGAGGGTTATTAATGTACTATTCTTTCAGCTTTCCTTGCAGGTTGAAAAATTTCAAAATGCAATATGGGGAAACAAGCAAACAAACTTTGCCCCTGTTCCTGCTAAAGCAAAGGTTATCAGGGACCAGATTAGAAAAAGCTTTATTAATTAACCTAAGGGTTTGAACTTTCTCATGAAAGCGAAGGGAGATCATGGAAAGAACTTAACAGTAAAAGTATCCCAATCGGATGAAATGTAGAGGACGAAAAAGTAGAGCACTGGAGGCCTGGGCCGCCACTCCAGTGGTGCATACTCTTAACCGTCTACTTCAAGTGTCTCCTTGCTTCATCTGAACCCAGCATTCCAGCTCCTGTGACAAGTGACCTAGTTCAGACCCCCATCATTGTCCTCTGAGTGATCGGTCTCCCTGCCTCTACCAACGGTTCACTTAAGTTGGTCTTCAGCTAAGGCTGTGGTGACATTTCTCACACAAGCCTGACGAAAGCATTCCCTGGTTGAAATTTTCCATTTACCGCTCTGAGAAAATGGTTAGCCTCTCTGGCGACTGGCGATACATCTGTCTGCTGCCTGCCTGACAATTCAGCTACTTGCCCTCTTGCCATGTTCCTATGCCGGCGCTGTGTCCCAGCTCACCTGAGAGAAGTCCTTCAAACTCGCCTGCTTCTGCACACATCCAGACTACCACACAATGCTTCCCTGTCCAAAGCAAATGCATCTTCCCCCTTCTCTCTGTTCGGTCTGCCTCTACTCACCCATCCATCAGAACTCAAACTTTGCATCTGGAAGTCTTCCCTGACCATACAGAGTCTCAGCAGCTTGCCCCTCTTGCTTCCATGGCACCCACTTCATGAGTCCATCGTGACCCATTAGACACTATGGTCCTTCAAGTCAAGGACTATGGTTTTTCTGCCTGGCAAACTGGGGTGCTGAATAAATTCTGACTGAATGAATGAATGCAGTATGGTCAGGAATAGGAAGGGTCTTCTGTTAGAAACAATGCAACCCATTTCTGGCAGCAAGAGGAATTCACTAGGTATATGTTCCATATTACATACACAGGAGCTGAGCAGCAGATCTTAGGAGGGAGAGAGGTCACAGACCTGTAGACTTGAGCAGAAGAATGTCATCAAGAGTTTCTCAAAATCGCTGCCATTGGATATTGGAGAAACTCAACTAATAAGGTCATTACATGTTGATATCATGGCTGCTGTTTTGTTTTCTGTGTGTGCCCGCAAAATCAATCTGCAAAGCAGAACAGACATGAGGAAGCAGTAGAAAGATGGCTCCTGCTCCAGAAGCTGAGACCTGGGGTCCCTGCTCCCCACTCTCCAAGCTGCTCAGAGCCAGACACTGAAATCAGTGACTGTTAAGGACCCGTAAGATGACTGTTCAATTCTGTGGTTGCAGGAAAGGAATTTCTGGGTTGAAGCTCCAAGGTTTGGTTTTTGGGGTCTTTTGCTTCTCTTTTAATATGATGCCGGCATTCAGAGCACTCAAATTCATGGGGAAAGGCTGTTCTCACACTTGCTAGGACAGTCCCGCGCCTCCCTTCTCCCTGAGAAGCACTGCCTGGCATGAATTCCCCTTTCCTGGTGTGAGGAGGAGCCTAACTCAGAGGGCAGGCTGCCCAGTGCCCCCTTTTCTTCTCCGTTTACTCTGCACCAAAGTTATCTGATATCACAACATGCTTGACATTTGCCGCCACCCTGCAGGTCTCTGCTACTCCTGCAGCTGGCAAAGGACTGTATGGGGAGGCAGCCGATGGTATATCTGGAGAGGGAACACCATATCGCCATCAGGGGCATATTAACCCTCACTTGAGAAGTCCCAGGGGATTTCTTCTCACCCCGAAAAGACAAAAGTTCCTGTTCTTTCCCCTCCGCCTTCAGCCGACTGTGGCCTTTTGTACTTTCTTATAGTCGCTCCTTTGTAAACTCTCTCTGCCCAAAGGCTGAGTCTAAGGTCCGGGGTCAAAGGCAGTATGGCCACTACAGCCCCGGAAAACAAGCTGCCTTTTGTACAGTGAAAGCCAATGAAGTGCTGGATTTCGTTCTAGCACCTTCAGAAACAAGGGCAACCTATTTCTGCCACCCTGAGGAATTCAGCTTTTAACAGGAGAGAAAGCTATCACAGACAGCTTACACATTTCTTCCCACAGGAGAACGTTTCACGGGCCATGATGGAACCCCTTGAGTAAGGGTCAGTTTCTGGTACTTATGCCCAAAGCAGCAAGGACAGTCACCCTAGAGCCAGCCTGCTCTGTTTGACCTGAGGCTCCAGACCCCTCATCTCTATCTAGAGTGCCCGAGCCTCGGCCTCAAAACTTCCTGTGGCGATTGGCACAGTATCGGCCTTTGTGCAAGTGGAATGCGCTGTGGCTTCCTGGAGCTGCAGGGGCGTGTCTGAGTCTCTGTGATTGCATCTCCATGTGCTCTTGCAGCTGAGGCCTGTCCCAGAGCAGACCCAGATAGTTTTGGCATAAAGCAGCTTGTTGGAAGTTCAAAAATAGGGCCTGAAACTGACAGCTAGTAAAGACCGCTTGCTGGCTGCTCGGGCCTGTGACCTGTCCCTATTTCCTCCCACACTTTCTGCTCCAGCTGACCCCTCAACCCACCCTGCTACGTCTTGCTTGTTGATCTGAGCTCACAAGCAGAAATCTTGTGCATGTCTGTGTTTCCTCCTCTCTTAACTGCCTGTGGCTCACTGTGACTTTGTCTCTCTACGTGACTCTCGGGAGGCTTTCTCCAGAGTCTCGTGCTAGAGAGCATTCCTTCTAGAAGTGTCCTCTTGGTCCTATAAGCAGTATTATTGCTGGCATCCTTTATCAACATCCATAAACGGCCACACATTGAATTCAGTAGCACTTAAGGCCATTTAAAGCATTTGCACGTGCACTGGCTCCTCCTGACCATCCTATCGTTAGAAATCATTATTGTTCCCATTGTACAGATGGAGCAGGAAGTCTGACAGCCAGTGACTTGGTCAAGGCCAAGTGCATGCTGGAGCTACCCTCGAACTCGTGCTGGAGTTGATCTTGTGGGTGACTCACTGCAATGTGTGAGAACGGGATTTGGTCACAGAAGGGTTTGGGTTCCAGTCCCAGTTGAGATTGCAATTAGGTCAGGTTTTTTTTTTTAAAGATTTATTTTATTTATTCGTACAGAACTGGGGTACAGGCCAGAGATGCGGAGGGTGAGAGGATTCACCAGGGACAGAGTGGGGAGCAGAACAGGAGGATCAGAGGAAGTACACTGCTGAGGGGAGCAGCGGGCGGGTCAGGAGAGGTCTGCCGCGCCATGTGGATCTCCTCCGGGGCAGGCGGGAATCGAACTCATGTGGAAGTGGCTTAAGCTTCTTTGTGCTGTGCTTTAGCCCACTGCGCCACCAGGGAGGGCCCAGGTCAGGTTTTTAAGCTTTCTGACTATGTGTTCCTACTGAGAAGCAAAACAACCCCCACCCCAGGCTGAGTGTGGGCCTTGGCACACTTCAGAGGGCCAGCGAGGAGAGAGCGACAGTGAGAAGGCACAAGGGCCTCTCAGACCCTGGGGAGCCCTAGGCCCCCTTCCATTTGCACAGCTACCCTTGTTCCACTACTGTTGAACTCTGGGCCTCTTCATCTTCTAACTCGCCCACCGGTGGTCTTCCCTGAGATGTGGGTGTTTCACTGATGCAGAGGACAAAGCCAGACCTCCCAGCCCTTCCTCGACTGCTGCTCAGCCTAAAGACCCGATAACTCCAGCAGCGAGCACCCATTCCTCCTCCTCCCAAAGCATCGCACATACCCCAGGGACTTACAAGATGTACAAATGTAATATTGCACATTTGACACCAAATAAGACTTCCTTTCCTTCCGTCCTTCCTCACAACTTTAACCCAATTCCAAGCTATGAAAGGACATTTGGCAAAATGCCTCCGCAGACAGATCTTCGTAGCTCTACCTTCAGCCCAAGAAACCGACCTTCCATTAGGTACAGTTAAGTGAAGGAAGCAGCAGGCTGTGAAGGGGAGGGAGTCCTCTCTAGGCCTGGCTTCTCAAGCTTGTGTAGTGGACAGCCCAGGAGAGGACCAGATGGACTTGGCAGGGCCCACCTGTCTGCATCCCCTTGGGTGTGTCCCTGTGTCCAGAAGGAGACTGCCACCTTGCTGGAGACAAGGTTAAGCAGAGCCCTCTGTTTGGAATGCCTGCTTCTCATCCGGACAACTCCACATGCTGGAAACCCTTTGCTCTGATGGATGAAAATCAGCTTTGGAATAGGAAAGTACTCGGAGTCACTGGGGAATGAATATAATCTCCAAAACACATTTACTGCTCACATTCAAATGAAGATTAAATGATTCCTTTAATACTCATCAACTCTATTAAACTTCATAGAAGCAAAACCTTTTGAAATAAATTAGCCCGATACTTGCAGGAAACAACAGGCTTTTGAGGCTGCATTCTCCCGCACGGTTCTCCATCCTCCTGTGGGCCCAGGAGTGGGACCTGGTCAAGAGGAGGTGGGAACAGGGAAGCCCCGGAGCACAGGCACAGTGCATCTGTGTGCCTGGCATGGTGCAAGTGCTGTGAAAATAACATGTCTTTTATTTCCCCACCAACTCCAGAAGGTAGCTAATACTATTATTAGCTATTAGCTATTAGCTATTATTAATGTGTATGGAGAGGAGCATGGGTTGGTCAGATAAGTAGAAGAGGGTAGCTTGGAGCCTCATACCTGATTCCCAAAACCCTGTGCTATCCTTCTGTTTGAATGTAAGCCCAACCTAAACATGGGTACTTGGGCTACATATGATGCGATCAATAATGTGAGTTTTAGGGTCAGATCGCTTTGCTCAAATCCTGTCTCTACAGCTTTCTGGTTGTGACAAGTCGGGAGGTGTTTGATTTCTGTGAGCCACGGTTTCCTCATCTGTACCATGGAGACAATGTTACTAGAATGCAGGAATAGTGCCTGACAATGCAAATCAGTGGCACCAGAAATGGAGAGCTGTCTTAGGCTGCATAACCCCAGACGCAGACCTCAAGAGATGCATTTAGATAACAAGGAGTTCATCGAGGAACATACCCCAGCAATTCTGGTAGAGAAGTGTGACAGGGAAGGAAGCCAAGAACAGGTCCACTGATGACCAGACCACCATTGTAGACAATGGAGGGGTGGGAGGAGGGCAGGAGACCAAGAGCCGGAGGCCCACCCTCCCATGCCACTGAGTTCCAGCGAGCAACTCTGAGCCCAAAGCTTCTAAAAGCAAAGCTGAATTTCCAGATCATTATGAAGGTATATTTGTCAAGGTAGGAGGATGGACATCTTTTACTTAAGAATTTATAAGCTAATTATATCTTGTAAATAGTTAGACATAAGGTATGCAGGCCTCCATTTGTACCTGTGCTCTGATTTTTGCAAATGTTAGTTATAGGCCTGGGATTAGGGATCATGCTTCTGAAATCCACTAGAGCCCCTGAATCCGATCTACCTCGGTCTGGAGGGAATCTGCCCCAAAGTGATAATTAAGAAGATGAGAATGGAATATTCTATAAATTCCCCCATCTCAAAAAAAAAAAAAAATGTATCCAAAGTAAGGCTTAGTGAATACACATTACAGAGAAAGTGAAAAGTGAAAATACAGATGAGTATAAAAAAAGAAGTAAAATGCTCATAATTCTAGTACTATCTGATATGAATATAAAATTTTACTTATTTGCTTGTTTTGATGAATCTGTTATAAGGCAGATACAGAATAATACAACTAACTGTATCTATATCTTGGTTATCCAAATCTTTTCAGAAAGAAAATTTTCAAAACATTTCTTTCAGTGAGCAATGTGATGGTGGAAAAAAGCACACGACATTATTAATATCACCATTAGTTTGGTGTCCTATTAGATTAGCAATAATCTAATCACGTTGTGGAAAATCCTTCAAGAATATTAGCAAGAAATTATTTCTTTCTGTGGTTTCTGAACAAAAGCAATTCACTCATGACCCATCAAAGTTATATTGGCTAGAATTGTAGCAGGGGAAGAAAGCATAGAAACGTGTCAACTTTTTAAACTCAAATCCCCAGAAAGTGGATGGCATCCAAAGGCAATGGGTGGGCAATAGATGAGAATGGAGAGGAAGGTAGGAGGTAAGGCCAGGCTGTATCCTTTCTTTTTCTCACTCACAAACCCAGTCAGCACTTATTAAGTGCCTACTGTATGCCCAGTCAGCACTTATTAAGTGCCTACTGTATGCCAGACACACTGCTATGTCCCAAGCAGCTCACAGCACACAGCTGGATGGATGTTATTTTTGTAGTCCAGCATTCCTTCTTTGTAGTATGCGCTACCCCTCTGCTGCTCTCAGCCTACAAATTTCAAGAAACTCAACTCCACTTCCTGACTCTATGAGTGGAACTTGGGACCTGTCAGAGACTTCTGTCCTCCAACCCACCGAGATTGGTTAGACTTGGGTACACGGCACAAACCAAACCAATCAGGATCAAGACTTGCGTGGGGAGTTTTACTCTAGGTTCAAGAGAATATAGTCTTTTTGTTATTGGCAGGAGTTCTGAGATGTAAACTTGAAGTTCTGGAGGAATAATATGTATCATCAGAGAGCACCAGAAACCAGTAAGTGGAATCTTGGAGACATTGTCCAACAGCTGGAACTGAAGGTGGATTTTTCAGAGACACAAACCAATAAATTCCTATTTTTTGGGTAAGCCAGTTTTTCTTTTCTTTTCTTTTTGGGCACTTTGAATCAAAACATTCAAGTTGATCCACAAACAAGAGCAAATGGTTAAGACAGAGTGTGATCTGTCCTATAACAGCAGGATGGGTTATGGTCAGATTTCCATACTCTGGGAGATGAGACTATCTCTTGGAATTCCTGCCTGGGGAAGAGAGAGTTCCAAGGGGTTATGGCATTGAGCCCTGTAATGAGAGTGGATGGGAAGCAATCAAGGGCAGAGTGGAGAAGGGCCTTGTGCTTAGCCCAGAATGCCAAGAGCTTAGCCCAGAATGCCAAGAAGCAAAGGAGAGGGCCTTTTAAATACAATGAGCTACTTTATGTAGGGTCTGGAAGACCCAGAGAGTTTTGTGCTAATTAGGGACATGTGATCTTTTCTTGAGCAAGACTTGCAGAGGAAAGAGGTGTTTTCTCTGTTGTCAGCAGAGTGTGTTCCTGAGGTCCTATAAATCCAGAGTTGAATCACTCAACACCAAAGTGAACGCTTTCCCCTTCCCTGCCTCGATGACCCTTATCTGGGCCAAGGGACCTAGGATCTCTGTGTGCACATTCAGATGTCTCCTTAACAATTCATAGCTTTACTCGTTTGCCCTGTTGAAATTCCAATAAAATCTGTGCCACGAAAGCCTTTAACTCTGAGCCCATTAATTCTGCAGAGGATTCAAAACAACTCTTCTTTAACTCACACTTTCCTGGACTGGTTACTAGAATATAAACTCTTAGCCCCTTATTATAAATTGTCTGCATTTTCTTTGCTTCCGGCTGGCTTAAAGGTAGCAGAAGACAAGCTGCTTCTTTTTGCTTCTTATTCTTATTAAGAATTACGAAGGGGCATTCAACCCATGAGGAGACTCGTCACCCAGGTCACTCTCCACAGGTGCCAGTTTGGCCTCTTGCCAACCTGTGGTGTTCACAGCAGACTTTGCTGGGGGTGATGGAGCTGGAACTCACAACTCTGATCACTTTTCAGTATTCACAAGTTCATGGAAGCACAGCATACTAGCATTGGAAAGTCTCTGAGAGACCGTGTAAAGCCTGCAAGGAAACATGAGGGGCCCAGGCTTGGGAACAGGGAGGGATTAACCAGATCAGTCAAGGAGAATGAGAATCAAAATCCAAACCTGCTGCTGGCTTCCAGGATTTTCTAACACCTCAAGCCTCTGTGCTGACATAAAAAGCTTATTCAAAAATGAGAAAGCAAGCAAGCAACAACAATGACAACCCAGGCAGCATGTATTTGGCACTTTTGAAAATTCAGTTTTAGTCGGTAGATTCAAGTGCGTGCATGGAGCTTGTTTATCAATTCTGTCCTAGCACCCATCTTGCTCGCTTTCCTTTCAACACAGATCTTTCTAAAGCTTTACATTTACCAGTGTGGAAACCTCTCCTTGATGATACAAATCTGGGATTTGGATATTCAGAGGGGATGAAGGCAGCTCATATCCTCCCTCCCTGCTGCTATCTACATAGGGTCGTAGGCGTGGATTTATGCACCCACTGTTTTTATTTTTTTTAAAGATTTATTTATTTATTCGTACAGAACTGGGGTACAGGCCAGAGATGCCGAGGGTGAGAGGATTCAACGGAGACAGAGTGGGTGCAGAACAGGCAGATCGACGAAGTACACTGCTGAGGGGAGCAGCGGGCGGGTCAGGAGAGGTCTGCCTCGCCATGTGGTCACCTCCGGGGCAGGCGGGAATCGAACTCATGCGGAAGCGGCTTCAGCTTCTCAGTGCTGTGCTTTAACCCGCTGCGCCACCAGGGAGGGCCCTGTACCCACTGTTTTAATAGGAACTAAGGCATTTCCTGGGGCTTGGACACATGGATATGATATTTACGTGGGTGGTCTCTGGTAGAAGCATGAGCTCACAGAGGGGAACTGTGTCCCTGAGAAGGAATTCCCCTTAAGAAAAACAATGGAAGCTCTGAGGCACAAGGTGATTTTCTGGGCACAATATGACTGGAAGCAGTGGTCATCTTCTGCTGCCCCGTGGGTGTGAGTGCTCCCTCCCCCATGGGGAACTGAAAAGCAGCTACAGACTCAACCTTCCCGTGCTGTAGGGTTGCCTTACTGTAGGCACTGATTGCAATGCTCCTCACTTTGCAAGACCTAGAGCAGCACTTCTGCTTCACTGGGTCAAGCATCAGCAGAGTTCCTGCATCCCCAGCACCCGCGGAACCCTCAGGCACAGGGTGTGAAGTCCAGTATGCAGGGTGCCAAGTGCAGAATGCAGAGGCAGAGACGGAAGAATCTGGCTTACAAGATCCTTACGAGCTGAGGTTCTTCAGTACCATGTTTCTATTCTAATCCTCTCAGGAATAAATAAGTAGATAAATGTCTACATAGCACAGAATAAGTTGTTAAATTTCCTTTCTTTGCAAAATGCCACCTTGGGTCTCCAGCCTTCTTTAGGAATGTGGATTTCTGTTAGTTTTTATGACTCTAAAGTGTAGTAGAGAAAACACTAGATAAGGAGTCTAAAGATAGGGTCTGAATACCAGCAGTGTTATTAATTAACCACGTGACCTTGGGTTAGTCACTGATCCCAGCAATTGCTAGCAGAGGTGCTAGGAACATTCTGAGGTGTCATAATCACTGTGAAATGTGCTTCAAGTAATTAGTTAACAATAACAGTTAAGGACTGAAGTTTGAAGCAATTTCAAATACATAAATTTGAGTGGATTCAAAGTCATACCAATCATTACAACATTCTGTTTTCCCTGATGTGTTTTCTCAAAGAACAGCAGCCACATGAGGGGAATTAAAGCCAGTGTGCTGAGGACTAAGCATGACCACACATCGCATTTCATTCTGATATGAGGGGATGGCCTAAAGCCATGGCATCCTCTTGCCCATTCAAGGTTAACTGATAATGTCTACAACATCAATGTCTTAATATTGAAAAAAAAAAAAAAAACACAGACACCTTCTGTATGAATTTTCAACATCTCCCATGGACTTAAGACTGCTGAGGATCGTATTTCCAAGGACACAGGTGTATCTGTTCTTTCTTTTTGTTATATGGGTCCTAGGGTGGAAAAGTTTGCGAAACTCTTGAACCAGGCCTCAGTCAAACCATATAGTTTCTGCTCCATCAGTATTATAATGATCATTGATTTTTACAGTGTCTATGAGTCGTGATTCTACCATTGCTTCCATTTCCCTTTAAAATTCACACCATAGTAAATTTTTAATAACAAAGCTTCAAGGACAGACAAGAGAAGAAAAGGTAGCATGTGGGCTTTTGTGTTGCACCTGAGTGAAGGGATCTTGGGTAAGTTCTATGATACAACAGCTAACTTTAAAATAAAAGGCAGACGAAGTGTCAAGACAAGTGAAATGGTAAAATGTTCTTCATGCTTATGAAAAGATGCTGCTTCTCTATAAATTGTATATTTTGTAATACTAAGCACTAAAATCAGATTTATTTACATTTTCCTTCAACTTGTATGCTTCCTGCATTATTAAATTTAACTATGGAATGGAATTCTGGAAAAATTCAAGATGCATTTTTTAAAGAGTAAGTTCAATGAAAGAATTTGACTGAGCTTATTTTTTCCCTCATATGGAATTCAGGGGCATAAAATTAATCACAGTTCCTCATTCAAGACATACTCTGGCAGACTTTGTTTTTTTTTTTCCCCAAAGATGATTGCAATGATAAATCCCAACTGCATGCTCAGCAACAATATGATCTGGACTCTCTTCTCATAGAAAGGTGGGGATCTCTGTTCCCTCCCCTTGAATTTAGGTGGGATAAAGTGACTTGCTTGTGATCAATGGACTATAATTAGACCAGCAAGGGGAATGCAGCTTCTGTTTTGCTCACTAGAATTTGCAATTGATAATCCCGAGCGGCCATGTTGGAAGGAAGCCCAAATTAGCCCATGAGGCAAGACCATGTGGACCAGTTCTGAGTTTACATGACGAGAGAGACTTCAGCTGTTCTAGCCCTAACTACCAGCTGAATGTGACCACATGAGAGGTCCCAAGTCAGAATCAGCCCCAGAAACAATGAAAGAGGCTTGCTGTTCTTTTGAGCTACAAAATTTTTGTGTAATTTGTTAAATAACAATTTCAATGGTACGCACTCCCATCATAGGTTTCTATGATGTTCCATAGATGGCATAATCTATTCAAAATAACATAGTAGTCCTATGAGCCCTAGTTGGTCATCTCAAGTTTTTCCTGATGGAATTTTGGCATTTTTAAATGGTTGAATTTGTTATTTACATATTTGTGGAAATGTTAAAACTGAGGAAGAATACTAACTCATAGTCTCGTAAGATTGCTGTGACGGCCTATGTAGAAAATGTTGAAGAAAGCAAGTATAAGGAATAAGGATTTACTGTAAAGTGGCATTATATGTATTGTTCCATTCTGTCTGGTCCATTGTCCTGTCACCACCCCCTTCTTCTTTCCTGCTGTTTAAACTTGAAAGGCTGCTCTGTAAACAATCCATTGTCTATATGAGATTGGTGCATACATTTATTTCTTAAGGATAGAAACCAAATCTGCACTTTATTTCATTTCCGCCACATTAGTAACATACAATTCTTTGGGTTTAATCACTTTTCCCCACCGAGATGTACCAAAAATGCAGCCTGACATTTGCACACACACTGTAAAACAAACAGGATCATGGGCAGGACATGCCCAGCTTGGATCCCATTCCAGGAGGTGCCATTCCGGAAAGACTAAGAGGGGCTCATTACAAGGTGGTTTTGCCCTCAAGGCAGCCCCACGGCATGGCCTCTGAGGACATAAAGATTCTGGAGTGCCCGTCTCTGAGATGGTGAGAACGAACATCCAGATGTCCACCTGCTGCGCTAACACCGACAGCGTCGCTTCTGATGAGGGGTGCTTCTAATTTCTACTCACAGGTTGACTATGTGTCCGATTTCCTTTGGGAATTAAAACTGGGGCTTGGGGTGTAGAAATCTCCAAAGAGGTGGAGACATAATTTTCATTTCTCAAATCTCACATTCAGCGCAGCCCCTAATTGCCCACACAACTTCTGTTTACCATGCAAGGATAAGGGACCACATGAGCCTTTTTTACCTATAGGCTGAGACCTCCTTGCAGAAGGCTGGCAATCTCGCCTTGGGGGATATTTCGCAGCTCATTATTTTTTCTCTTTAGATACGGTAGCCTCACTTCTGCTCATTAGGCTCCTTTCACTACATCATTGCCTTGCTTTAATGTGGCTGGTCTATTAAATAGCCCTCACCTGGCAAAGCCCCCCAGTGTCCCGGATGCAGCTCTCGGCTTTCATGACTCAGTTTGGACGTTGCTTTAATAAGAGTGGTACTGGTACCAGCATCCCACATCTCCTCAAGCCTCAGAGCCCCTCTGCAACAGAGGGGTTATCACAGACCTCAGAGGACATACTGCTTAGTGTTCAGAGGTTGCAGAAGGCTTGCACAGAAACGGAATGAGGCACTCCAGAGGAACAGCTCTGAGCAGAAATATTGGCATCCCATTTATTCAGCGCTACCAAATATCAAAAGACAATTGATTAAATATTGATCTGACAACTGCTTGAAAAGGAGCAGGTGCGTCTCACAGTCTGGCAAGAAAACAGGGTCAGGAACACTAAATATGGGGACTGAGAAAGCACGTTTGCAAAATCCCCGTGTCTTCTTGCCATGATTAAAAGCCTTGTTAGTCATGGGTGAAATCCTATAGAGGGTATGTGCTTGAGTGTCAGCTCATATTAAGCTGCATGGAATTCATGTTTCTTCTTCAGTCAGAATCCATCAAACTGACCCATCTGATGCTGCTCCCTTTGAGGTCAGATCAGCTCCTGTGGACTTTTCTGAAGGTCAGCCCTTGAACCAAAGCAGATTGTAAATGGCTAGTGTTGTAGTCTTTGTTTGCAAGTACAGAAACCCACTTGAACTAGCTCAAGTGAGAACTGGTGGGTGGAAACACAAACTTGCATGCACGGACATGTATGTGCATATGTGTGTGTCTATGTATCTGCAGGCCTAAAACTGAGGCATCCTGGGAAAACAACACTCCTCCCCTCACTCCTTTTCTCTCCCTCCTATCAAGGCTTTCATGGGGTCTCATTTTTGCCTCATCTGCCCTGTTCCCTATAGGCTAAAACCCCTCAGCTCACCCACAACTGTCTTGGCTTTGGCTTTGGTTCATCCTGGCAGGTGGCAGTCACCAAGCGGTTGACACCACCTTCATCTAAGCAGTAAGGGTCATAGTTGTTCACGTTGCCAGCATTTCTGCTGAGCTCTGTGCAATGCTGGCACTGCACATACTAAATTGAATTGTGTAAAATGTCTTCAGAAAGATGATACTATGATTTAACATCGAAATGAAAGGTATCATGTACACAGAAAAGCATGGAAACAGAGCAGCAGGGCATATATTTATATTAGCGAAGCAAATATTCATCATTGGAGGAATGATAGCAACTTCATATTTTCTTGCATTGCAACCAAGTGTTTACGAGTCCCAAGGAAGGGAGACATCGACGAGTAGATGATACTGCATTACATCTGCTTCCTAAAGACTAGCAAAAAGATTATCTATCTCATGTCAAACAATGCAATTGAAAGCGGACGGAATTGCCAAATTCTTTAGGACAAAAGAAATTTTGCCCTGAATTTTGTCCACACCTCGTTCCTATGATGTGGCCAATTCATGGGAAAAGGGAGTTTGTTAAGACAATGAATATCTGCTCGTTACAAAGCAATCAATGCCTAACAACATTTGTTTTAAATAATACAATATTTGATTTTGAATGGTAAAACACCAGAATCAAAAGTAGGCAAATAGAGTGCCAGCATCTTCAAGAAAATCCTGTAGCGCTTTTAAACAATATTCCACAACACTACTGTTCCGGAGAGCAGAGAGAAAGAGTTATAGGAAACCACAGATAATGACAATCCTTCAAGGAAAAGTATTTCAAAAGATTAGAACTCAGTGCAGACCCTCCCTAGAGGTTAAAGCACAGCACAGCAAGAGAGCTGCAGCTGCTTCAGAACAAGTTCGAACCCATCCCCCCCTCCCCCCGCCCCAGAGGTGGGTGGCGTAACATAGTTAGGGAGACCTCTCCTATCTTGCTCCCCTCAGCAGTGTACTTTGTCAGTCGGCCTGTTCTGCTCCCCCCTCTGTCTCTGGGGAATCCTCTCACTGCCTCTGGCCTGTACCCCAGCTCTGTACACACAAATAAATACATCTTTCAAAAAAAAAGATTCAGTGTAGTTTTAAGAATTTACAACTTACACTTTCCTTATCATGAATGTGTACACCTAATATGTAGAAAACTAAAAGCATACATTATTGAAAAAAAATCATTACACCAGTTCAATTAGTAGCACTTTTTTTCTGTTTCTTTTTTTTTTTTTTAAGATTTATTTATTTGTACAGAACTGGGGTACAGGCCAGAGATGCGAAGGGTGAGAGGCTTCACCAGAGACAGAGCGGGGAGCAGAACAGGCAGATCGACGAAGTACACTGCTGAGGGGAGCAGCGGGCGGGTCAGGAGAGGTCTGCCACGCCATGTGGATCTCCTCCGGGGCGGGTGGGGATCGAACTCATGCGGAAGTGGCTTTAGCTTTTTAGTGCAGTGCTTTAACCCGCTGCGCCACCAGGGAGGGCCCTTTTCTGTTTCTTTTTTACGATGTTCAAAATCAGGGTTTATTCCACTGTTCTTTTCTTTCTCAGTGGTGTATAAAGTCATGGTCTATCTTACAACTGATGTTATCTTAGATGTGGTCAAATCTAATGGAATGTGAGCAAGAGTTGTGGGCACAACTTTGGCCTCACTTGCTTAAAGGACATCCCAGGCCCCAGAATTCCACCTTTTCTCTTCCCATCTCATTGACTATGATGGTAGCACGGCTATACTGTCCAATATGGTAGCCTCTTACCAGTCCCATGTGGCTATTTAAATTTAAATTTTAATTAATTAAAAGTTAGAATTCAGTTTCTTGGTTGGACCAGACACAATCGAAGCTTTCAATAGTCACTGTGGCTAATGGTTACTATATTAGACTATGCAGATGGAACATTCTATCACCGCAAAAGACAGTATAGGACAGCACTGAACTTGAGTAAAATGGGAAGCCAGGCCCAGGACATGGAAGAGCCATGCTCAATCTGGGCTCTTGCACAAATGCTTTAGCTCCAACTGCCCATTGACCTGAAACACCCAACTTTGACTGCTGAAAGAGAAACGAATGTCTTTTTGTTCTTTATGCCACATTATTGCTGAATATTTTAGTACAGCAGCTCACCTCCTGCGCTAATTAATACCATTGATTGACTTGTTTATTATCTCTCTTCCCAAATAGACTACTAGGGCAAGGTTAGTTATTCAGAATTTAATACAGTCCCTGACACATAGCAGGCCCTTAAACACACTTATTGTATGATTTAACTAATAAATATAAGCACATAGGAGGGACAGCTCCAATGTGGAGGATCAGTAAAGGTTTCCTGAAGGCAACAGTGCCTCACTCAGTGTCTAAGGTGAGATGTCAAGGTGAATAGAGACAACAGTGGTATAAGATATGAGGGAGAAGTTTCCAGATTGGAGACCTAAGGGGAGAGACCATAGGGCTTCCAAAAGGAAAAATGCAATAGTTTTGGTACCGGAGGGAAGGAATGAAGATTTAGGTAATAAAGAAATCATAGTGGGCTGTGGAAGCCAGGTTAACATCATGTCTTTATCCTGGGGGCAGTAGAAAAGCCACTCAACAACCTTGATGCTTTTACTCAATTATCTTAAATATTTCCCTCCCCAAAATAATTTTTCCCTAATAAAATGAATGCTTGTTCAATTCTTAAAAGCATCTGAGAGAGGGTATTCTCTGACACTTTGGGTAAACCATTTTTACACTAAGCCAAGATCCTCATGGAATGTTCCCTTGGGTCTAGCCTTAAGTGCTTTCTTCAACCAAAGTATATTTCATTTTCTTGTTTAGTGGACCTAAAACATACCGGTTACCATTTTCCATTATTTTCCCATGCAGTAGAAAGCACTGGAAGATAGATTAGACCTCTAGGTTATAATGTGACTAGGTTGATGTCAGATATTTTGCTACATGTAGTAATTTGGATGAGGGGGTCAGATACAATTAGTAAGCAAGAATGCTCCAGGAGAGATAATGGGAAGATCATCCCCAATTCTCTTTTCCTTGGAACAAAAACACCAGATCCTGACACATTCTTTCATCAGTGATGGTGGAAATCTGGGGTCTTTATTTGTGAGAAGGATGCTACATGGGAAACATTCCTATTTCTACAGACGTTCTCCTTGACAGGTATGTCCTTCTATCTTTATTTACCTAAAAAAAAATTCTACCTGTCCTATAAGATTCACCTTGGGTTAGTTTTTACCTGAGGTTGCCCTTTTTGATTTCCAGATACCCAGCCCCAATATCTAGAGAATACCATGGTTATTAAGCTTTGTCATAAAACTTAAGACATCATATGAGATTGTCTCAACGTATTAGATGCAGGGGGGGGGCGGTCATTTATCCATGCAAGTACAGTACCTACCGTAGTATCTGACATATAAATCACCAACCAAATGATTTTGCTAAATGGATGATAACCTTTTAAAATTTCATACTGTCAACGTGACAAAATCAAAAACCATACCAAATGTGTTTGTACCTTGGGGATGCAAGGATAGTTAGGAACTCCTAGGATGGCTACCTAGCGCAACCTGGAGTGACTTCTAAAACCTCTGGTTGTGGCAAGAAAACATACAGAGCTGATGGATATCAATCACAGCAATCTGTAGATTAAACGTAATTGTAATTTTTATTAATCTCTATATTTATTTGTACTTGTCAAGACTGAAGAGATTGGGAGTCATCTGTATAAACATGTATGATGCGATAAATTAAATAGATGTGGAATCCAGCTAAAAGGATAATAAGACAAAGAAATAAAATAAAGTCAAGGTGATACCATTTTCTTTTTCAATAGACTGATAGGGATGATACACCAAATGAAATTTAAAGAAAACAATGAAAAATCTCTGGGAAACAGAAATAAAACAGAAACTCCAAGCAGTAATTGGGCATAAGCTGTGGTCTGCCTGTAAAGAAACAAAATTAGGAATCAGATTAAATGTAGGGAAAAGAACCGGGATTCAGCAACTGTGGGTTACACTGGAGTAAGAGCGACCTGTAGTTAGGAGTTGTCTGAAGCTACTCATGGCTCCATCACTGGATTAATAAGTCATCAGAGTGTGATTTTGGGGCAATTGGTGTAATACCAATAGGTTAGGTAGAGGACACTTCAAAACTGTTAGACAGGTAGAAGTGACCACATAAAGAGAGTAAAAAAATATGGACACCGAATCCTATTCAAGATAAGCCAGAAATCAAAATTCTGAATATATTAGAGGAAAAAAAATCACATTAGGTAAAACAGAAAACAAAATCAATAATTAAGAAATAATTCCTCCAGCTAATGTTAAACTAACATAATGATATGAAAATACTGTCATAATAGTATTTTAGTATCTCTAGAATCCTCAAAGAGAAAACAGGGGGCCTCTCTGGTGGTCCAGGGGCTTAGGCCTCAGCACTATGATTCTATCACCAAACACTGCAGCACCACAGCATGAGTTCGATCCCCAGATAGGGAGTTGACACACATGGTGCAGCAGACCTCTTCTCTTCTGGCCTACTGCTCCCCTCAGCAGTGGATTTCAGTCAGTTTGTCTGTGCTGTTCCCCACTCTGTTTCTGGTAAGTCATCTCACCCCCCCCCATCTCTGGTCTATACCCCTGTTCCTATATGCATAAATAAATAAAAATACTTTTAAAAAGAGAATAAAAAATGAAGTATAAGTAGGTAAGTAGCTAAAGTGAAAGATGAGCAAGTAGATATGAAAAAGAACCATTAAGCAATCTTGACAATAAAAATATATAGAATTTTAAAAACAAATCAATAAATGATGTCACTTCTAGGTAGGACTTAAAGAGAAAATTAGTGAATTAGAGAATAGTTATCTTTAATTTGTGAAACATAGTACACAGACATAAAAGAATACAATGGGGATTCTCCCTGGTGGCGCAACGGGTTAAAGCACATTATGAAGCTCTCCGAAGTCACTACAGCACGAGTCCAATTCCAGGCCAGGGACCTGACCCACAGGGAGTGGCAAACCACTCCTGACCCACCCACTGCTTCCCTCAGTGGTGTATTTCAGTAGATCAGCCTGTTCTGCTCCCCACTCTGTCTCTGGTGAGTCCTCTCACCATCCATACCTCTGACCTGTACCCCAGTCTGTAAGCATAAATAAATAAGTAAATCTTAAAAAAAAAAAAAAATAAGGACACTATGGAAGAGCAGTTAAGAGAAACACTAAGAAATGCATCTAATTAGGATTTAAATTACAGAATTTTCCAGATTTATAAATAGAAAAAGACAGAAAACTCTCAGATTAAGTTATATAAAATTGTAAACAGTGTAAATAAAATAAATCTAAACTTGCACGCATTATGTTGAAACTTCAGAACATTAAGGATGAAGAAAATATTAAAAACCACTGGAATAAAAAGACACATTACTTTGAAAAGAAACGCTTACAGCAGTCTTCTCACCTTTAGTGGCCACAGAAAACAATAACCTTCCAACTGCTCAGAAAAATAATTGTCAACCCAGATCTTCATTCTCAGCGAACATGTCATTTAAAGGTGAGGAAAAGTAACAATATCTTAAGTATAAAATAGCCACCAATATTCACTAAGTGAATAAGGATAAAAAAAGTGAACCCAGGAAGTTAAGCTCTGAATAGGAGTGTCTTCAGAAACAGCCGCTAAGCATGGAAATGGGAAATGTAGAATAATATAACATGGCAAATTTAATTGACAAATGATCAGTTAAAAAATAGGAGCCACAGTCTGTTTCAAAAAGAATGGGATGAAATTTCTAGACAAATAACAAGGAAAATTAGGAAGTTATGGGGGCGTGAGCTATAGGTTTGGAAAATAGATAGTTAAAGTAGCTTGAGACTTGGGAAAACGTTTAGAATTAAATATGCATGTTGAAAGTGTAAAAATTATACAAGTGCGACACATCGTTTCCTAACAGTGTATAAAAAGGGATATTAATTTTGTTTCAATCTATCAGAAGACTGTACCGGAGATCAAATGCATGGTACGGTACGCAGAAGAGACAAAACAAGATGACAAATATAAGTTCAAATGTATCAGTAACACAGAATGATATATGCAGCAGTTCCGTTTGTATAATGTTTTGAAACTCACTGAGCACCCCTCCCTTTTGTTTTCAGATATATATCTGTGTGCGTTCATGTCAGACACGCATGGAAATGATGAATACCCGTCTCTGGGTGAAGGAAGGAGGGAACGGGATGGAAATAGGGTACGCAGAGGTCTTTTATCTCACACTCTTTTTAGAAATGATGTGGTAAGTATGCCAAGAGGATACTATTTCATAATCTGAGGAGTGGGTGTGCCGTTGTAATTTTCTGGGCACCCTAAGTCCCGAAATAACTAGATATGTCTATACCAAATAAAATGTAAACTCCAAATTTCTAAATGAAAAGTGCTTTTAAAAAGATTTTGGGATAGGCTCAAAAATATAAATTTGCAAAGGTACAGATAAAGGAAGGTTTACTTACAGTATTTAGTTTTCTAACAAAGTGACATATTTTAAGCCATTATTAAATCAAATGCAATATTAGTTGGAAATATTATCCTCTGTCCTTGTGAAATAATTGTATTTAAACTAGTCATGCATCTTTGACTTTAGTGAGTTTCCCAATAAACAGAGGGATATGTTTGAGTCAGCAAACAAAGTTCTGAGCATCCCCTTATCTTCATTTCCCCCAAAGTGGGCTGATAGCACTCTTTAGTTTATATATAATGATGTGATTGGAAGTATCCAGTTCTTCAAGTTACCATTCTTGTATTAGGGCAGTTTTTTTTCTTTCTTTTTAAGATTATTTATTTATTTGTTCATACAGAACTGGGGTACAGGCCAGAGGCTCAGGGGCGGTGAGAGGCTTCCCCAGAGACAGAGTGGGGAGCAGAACAGGCAGACTGATGAAGTACACTGCTGAGGGGAGCAGCGGGCGGGTCAGGAGAGGTCTGCTGCGCCATGTGGATCTCCTCCGGGGCGGGCAGGCAGGAATCGAACTCATGGGGAAGTACTTGGCTTTAGCTTCTCAGTGCTGTGCTTTTACCCGCTGCGCCACCAGGGAGGGCCAGGGCAGTTTTCTTTTTAATTAATCCTATAGGTTTGCATTTACTAGCCCCACTCATTCCACTGCTTTTCAAAGTGCTCCTTAAACGTTTATTTATAACAGCATCTAACTTGCAGTCGTGAGGCCATGCTCCCATTCATAATGACTATATTTGCATCACATTTCTTTGTCTCACTTTTAATCTATTCTATCAAATTGTCATTCTAAATTAGCACTGATTGAAATCACTTCCAGTGGATATGTTGTGGTCAAACAAGTATTTTGTTGATGAAAATAAATGCAATAGAGAGTAAACCACAAGGACAGAGATGGCGTGATGGTCGTGGGAAAGTTACTTATACCTGTCATAGCCTGACAGCCTTTGTTGATATTTCAAACTCACAAGATGTACAAAGAGTGGTAGAAATGCATGAACTCTTGTATGCCTACCTCCCCACAAAAGAGTTATTTATTGAGCAAAATTTCAAATTTTAAAATATGGTCTTCTGTTTTTGGAAAAAGATGGCATAGACTCAATTTTCCCTCTTTTTCTCCAGTAAGTACTTCTAAATAACACTGAAAATACTCAAACAGGCCATGCTGAAAAGACTCTCACTATTGGGTAGAGTATAGGCAAGATAAGGACCTCAGGGTTTGATGAATAATATAGTGGTGTGTTCCCTCAGTTTTCATTTCTTTATCTGTCATTTCTCTCTCTTTTTTTTAAAGATTTATTTATTTGTACATACAGAACTGGGGTACAGGCCAGAGGCTCAGGGGTGGCGAAAGGCTTCACCAGAGACAGAGTGGGAGCAGAACAGGCAGATCGATGAAGTACATTGCTGAGGGGAGCAGCGGGCAGGTCAGGAGAGGTCTGGCTCGCCATGTGGTCACCTCCGGGGCAGGCGGGGATCGAACTCATGCGGAAGTGGCTGTAGCTTCTCAGTGTTGTGCTTTAACCCGCTGTGCCACCAGGGAGGGCCCTGTCATTTCTCTTTTTAACCAGACCCGTACCCAGTGAAAAGGCAGGCCAATCTACTCACAGCTCTGACACCAGCAGAACTCAGTAGGCAGACCCATCCCTCACCCACATGCAACAATCACAGAGGATTCAAGCTGTCACAGCAGGAGCAGGAATGGGTTCTGCATGGACCAATCCACTTCAGATCTCATTCCATTCAGCAACATATAGACATGTACACAGTGTCAGTGGGACTAGCAGTTCCCCTGTTTCCTAGCCATTCACTCACTGGCAAAGGTAATTTGGAACCATTGTCACCAAACCTTCCATCTAACAACATAGAGTCATCTTCCAGTCAGTGGTAGAAGGCAGCCCAGGTAGGATCTTTACTACCTCAAAAGCACCTGCAGAAATGGAATGAGAAGCCAAATGGCACCAGGTGACCAGTGAAAGGCCAAGGAAAACAAACTCCTTCTCACAGGTCTGCTGTCACATTCCACCAAAGAACAATGCAAGGTCAGCACGTTATTGTAAGTGATGCCAGAAGCCCGAGCAGAGTCAGATGAATGAAACAGATCAGAATATCATAGCAGGGCTTCAGAAAACAAAACTATACTTGTGACTACAATTCACAAATACAGAACAGAAGCTATAAAAACCCTAAACAGGGACAATGTCTACTACAATAAAAGATTTAAGTAGAGAGCCTCCTATATAGTAATCCAAAATGTCAATGATACAATGAAATGATGACTCATCATATTAAGAATCAGGAAATCACAGCTTGGCTTAGAAAGATAATCAAGTGATATCAATAGCAAGATGAATCATACTTTGGAATGGCTGATAAAGTTCTTAAAGTCATCAACCACAAAATCTACTTCAAACAATAATATGTATTCTCTTGAAACAAAAAATATAGAAAACCAGAGCAAGGAAATGGAGGTCATAAAAAAAAAAGTTCTAAACTGAAATATATAACAATTAAAAAAAGGTTGTAAACTTGTTAGATGGACTCACAGTAGAGATGACAGAAAATAGAATCAGAGACCTTGCTAAAAGATCAATATAATGTATTCCATCTGACCAACAGAATGAAAAGACAAGGACACCTAAGACAATAACAATAAAAAACATTAGGATCTCAGAAGCAGAAAATAGAGACTGTGGTTCTAAAAAGGGACTTAAGAGTTAATAGCTAAAGAATCCTCACATTTGGCAGAAGGCCTAGATTTAGAGAATCAAGAAACTGGGTGAACCCCAAATAAGTAAACCCAAAGAAATTTGTGTCATGACAAATAATCATTAAACATCTGGAAACTAAAGACAAAAACAATCTTTAAAGCAATCAGAGAAAATCAGCAAATAATGGCAGGGTATCGCTTATCCAACACGAAGAATTCTATATCTATCTGATCAAGCTATCCTTTAAAAATGAAGAAGAAATAAAGATACTCCTAGATAAAGGAAGGCTGAGAATGTGTTTGAAGTAAACTTACCCTTAAAAAATGGCCAAGGGATGCTCTCTGAATGGAAAGAAAGTTATCAAAGAAGTATAGAAACTTCCAAATTAGAAAAAAAAAATGGAATGGGTAAAAATAAGGGCAAACAGAATAGAATACAATACACTATTTTTGTTCGTTTATTTAGTTGTATTTGATGGTTGAAGCAAAAATTATAGCACTGTCTTTTCTCTACATTTCTAATGAATGTAGAAAAAAGACTGGAAGCACTTGTATTTTAAAAGTGAAAAAGGCAAAGGAACATTTTTGGGAGTAACAACACAGTACTAAGCAATCCATGGGCCCACGAATAAGTCTTCTTTGCATTTTAAAGTGCATGGAATTCAATAAAATTAAAATACAACCTGTCAAAATTTTGAGCGATGTAGCTAAAGCATTGTCAAGAGGGAAATTTATAGCACTGAATCCTTACATTAGAAATGAGGACAGTTCTCAAATTAGTAATCAAAATTCCTAATCCAAAAGCTGAGAATAAGGAAGAAATGAAATCAAAGCAAGCAGACTGAAGGAAAGAGTAAAAATGAGAGCAGAAATAATCAAAGTTGAAAACAAAAAATAAAAGAAAATAAATATTGGTTCTTTAAAAGACAATCAATAAGCCTCTAGCAAAACTGACATATAAGAAGAAACACAAGCCACTGATATCAGGGATGAAATAAAAGGCCATCTCTACAGAGCCTGCAGTTATTAAAAAGTTAATAAACGAATATAGTGAACTACTTAATTCTCCTTAAGTTTGGCAACTTAGAAGAAATAGCCAATTACTTAATCATGAACTGGCAAACCTCAGTCAAGATGAAATAGGCAACCTAAATGCTTCTATACCAATTAAAGAAAGTGAATGTGCAATTTAAAACTCTCTAACAAGTCACCTGAGTTAAGTGAATTCCCTGTAGAATCTTACCAAATATTTAAAGAATTAAGACAAATTTTAAACAATCTTTTCCAGAAATTGGAAGGGGAGGCAATACTTCCTAACTTATGAGGTCCATATTATATTGATATTAAAACCAGGAAAAGATAGTACCGAGAGAGAGAGAGAGAGAAAACCGAAGACCACTATCTCCCTTGAACTTAGAAACAAAATCCTCAAAAAAAAAAATTAACAAAAAGAATGCAAAGATTTGCACAAGGAATTACATACCATGATCAAGCAGATTTATTCCAAGAATGTGAAGCTGGCTCACCAGTCACAAATCAATTAATGTAATCTATCATATCAACACATCAAAAGGAATAATCATACATTCATATAAGTGGAAATAGTGAAAACATTTAAAAACCCAGCACCCTTCCTAATAAAAACTCAACAAATTAGAAATGAAGAGAACTACCTCAGCTTGATGAAAAGCACACACAGGAAGCATCATAGTAAATGGGGAAAGACTATGTGTTTTCCCCCCAAGATCTGGAACAAAGTGAGGAAGTTTTCCCTCCCTGCTCATAAATCACCAGAGTACATAAGCTCTAGCCAGTGCAATAGGCAAGAATAAGAAATAAAAAGCAGAACGATCAGAAAGGAAGACATAAAGATGTACCCATTTACCAATTACTAATGTAGTATATCCTACAGAATCTATTTAATATAAAAACTTTCCTGAGACCAATCACTGGGTTCAGCCAGGTTGTCAGATATAAGATCAACACACAAAAATTAATCATGTTTTATATTCCAATAATGTGACACATTAATATGTGAAAATAAAAATTAAAAGCATAATGTCATTTACATTCTCTCTAAAAAGGAAGGTGAAATACTTAACAAAACATGCTCCAATCTGCATGCTGAAAATGACAAAAGTCTGCTCAAAGAAACCCAAGAAGACCTAATAAATGGAAAGACATTCCAATACATGGGTTAGAAGACTCGAGCAAATAAAGATGTCACTTCTCTCCAATTGATATATAGGTTTAATGCAAATTCTATCAAAATCCCAGCAAGGTTTTGTGTAGATGCAATATGCTTATTCTAAAATTTAGATAGAAAAGCCCAGGCCCCCAAATAGTAAAAACACTCCTGAAAAGGAAGGCTAACGGGAGGAATTCTACCCTGGGATAAGTATTGCTTGTCTATGGGAATCAAGGATGTGTGGGTGGCTAGACACAGGTTGATGCACAGCAGGAAGGATGGGAGGTGGCAACTCAGAATCCTGTGGTAATGACTGTTGTGTATCTTGACTGTGTGGTGGCCCCGTGAGCCTACATGTGTGATAGATCGCATAGGTCTGAGAATACACATACAACATACATGGAAGTGACATCAGCCAAATATAGACTGGCGGATTATACTGTGTGCATTATCTGGCTGTGCCATTGTGAGACAGTTTTGCCAGGTGTTGCCTGGGTCAGGTACAGGGGCTCTTTCTGTATTATGTCCTACAATTGCATGTGAATCTACAGTGAGTTAAAAACAAAAATCCACAATCCTACAAATCTGGCTTTCTCTCCCACTTCCTTTTCCTTGTTCAGCTAGTTGTTAAACATTTACCCAGCACACAGTGCCACTTCTCTTTGGAAACAGATTTTCCGTTAGCAAATCCCATTGTAGTTTCTTCACTGAGTACTTCATAGAAGACAAAGTAGGCCGGCTGAAGATAATGGAAATGACTGCAGCCTTGAGAGAGTATGTTGACTTCCTTTGGCCTCAGTTTTCTTATCTGTCAAATGGAACTAAGTAATGCAGGAGGGAAGGAAAATGAACACCTAGAGCGAAGCTACTTTTACCTACATCACCTTCCCTCATCCTCTCAACAATACTAATGAGCCCATATTATGATCCCCGTGCTTGGGATGATAAAGCAGAGGCTGGGAGATGAGCCTGTTGCAGATCTGAGCTGAGATTAGAAATTACAGTCCTCACACTTTTCTTTACTGCCTGTTACCTGGAAGCCTACCCAACTCCTACACCCTACATCTGACAAGCCAGCCTCTCCCAGTGGAAAGTTGGGCAGAGAATGCCCAGACCTCCGTGTGGAAGTAGCAGAGGTCTAGAATGGACTCGGCTGAACCCCTACAAGGATATCTAGTTGCATTAGAAGTCACAAACTTCACCAGGCTCATCCCTCCAAATATTACAGGTGGCATTCCCAGGGATGACTGCAGGGTTCAACCTGGAGTGTGGTCTGTTCCCTACAGTACATCCCCCAAACAACCCCAAGGCAGAGCACTTTCCTTGTAGGGGACAGGCAAAGGACCAGGGCCAGCGGCTCTGAGCTAGGGGACATACAAGTGTCATGTTGCTTCTGGGGTCAGGCCTAACCCATGAGGATGGTTGGAGACCTTGGGCTTGGAGGCCACATTGCCACTCGACTATGAGCCAACCCTAGGCAATGTCCTTGGTGCTTCCTCAGAACTTTGCTCCTGATGGTCAAAGGCCTGGCAGTTCAGTGGTTAGGGCTCTAGGTCAGGGGTCCATAAATATGGACTTCACCCAGCCGTTTGACTTTTCTGGGACTTTAGATGAGCCATGCCCCACCTCTGGGATTCAACACCCTTTCTCATAAAACAAGAGGGTCCGATTATATGGTCTCTGAGGCCATTCCATGTCCTGCCAGTTCTCATGTTCAAGGTAAGCTCTAAGACTCGCATGCAGGACCTGCCTGAATCCACCACAACCCACGAATATTATTGGCACGGAAGTCCTAGCCGGATTTCATTTTTCTTCTGAGGCTGTTTATTGCCTAACAAAATGTACTTAGTGGTAAATTCGTGACTGTGATGTTAAGTGTAGTCTACCAACCCAGAGACAAAAAAAAAAAAATACTGAGGGGGGAAGGGGCACAGAGTCAGAATGGGGGGGCGGTATCCAGAGGTTCGGAAACCTCGAATTCACAGGAGCATCTCGTAAACCGGGCACCATGCCTTATTTATTCACATCTATGCCCTGTCTGGGTTCCGCGTGGTCTCCACTTCTTGTTAGCTTTCAGCTGCACACCAGGCCCCAGCTGGCAGTGGCTAATTGCAATCAGCAGGTGAGAAATGTAGGTTCTCCGAAAAGGAATTATCTCCAGCGCTGGGAACCATTCTGGGAAATGTAACAGACCTGGGAAGAGAGGGGGAGATGTTTAAAACCTGAACTTCTGTGAAAAGCATTAATTGAAAAAGACAGCACTGCGCACCAGGACCCCATGACTCGCTCGCCTGAAAATATAATGAAGCAACTTAGTGTGTAAGGCAAGACGGGGGAGCATTTCCATTTCTGCAAAAGCAGCTTCTGCCTCATGCACAGGAGCCGTCTTTTTCCAGGAGGCCCAGAGAGCACAAAGGTTTGCTCTTAGAGTTTCATCTTTTACCTTCACATTTTCTGCATGAGTAAAGTCACGTCACCAAGTTGAGGGACTTTTCATTTATTTTTATTTATTTATTTTTTAAAGAAAGAATTAAAAGCATGTACTGTGAAGTGGAACGACTCAAGGAAGCAAGTTCAAAATCGGTTCTCAATTTCTTGAGGTCACTGAACACCTAGGTGTCCCCTCAGCCTAGGGGGTAGGATGTGGATGCAGTCATGCACCCTAAAAGACTGGTTAGCTACTGGTGAGGCAAGCACTGGGTCTGGGAGCAAGGTCCCGGAGATTCCCACCTTCTCAGCGTCCAGACTGTTCTTGGTGGCTCTCATTAGAAGCATCTGGAATGAGGAGAAAGGCCCGGATGTCCTTCTAACCACCCACCTGCTCACCTACAGAATCAGTTCCTCTCTGTGCTTTATCAGGAAAGGGAGTGAAAAGCAAACCAGAGGGTGATTTGAATTTCATTTGCTCAATATGTCCCCCTGTGGGGAGCCCTGTGTGGTGCTGCATGTTGATTCAAAGAAAATCATCTCTGCTTACTGCGGTTGAAGGCCCAGCCTGGGCAGCTCGCATCGCTTTGGCTGTGGGGCATCCTGGAAACTGCCTGGGGATCACACAATGGGGGCTCAGGCCCAGTCACCTTTGCAGAGAAGCTGATCGGGGCAGGCCCCAGACCCCCTGTCAACAGGGTCCTCATCTGTAAAATGAGCAAATTGCACCTGCAGCGCCTCACTGCACTCAGTTCTCAGATTCCATAGAGGGTTGGTGAAGGGGAGCCGGTGATATCACCCCAAAACAACTCTCTTTGGCAGGAGGATTATCTTGGGTAGATTGTTTTTCAGGAACAGCAGACTCATAGGAAAAGCTCATAAAATAGACTTGAAGCCACCCTTGTATGAGAGACATTTGCATTTATAAGGGAAATCTCCCTTTATAAGGGTGCCTCCCTCTCTGCCCTCTGAAGAGAGGATGAACACACTTCCAGAAGCTCTTATCCAATGGAGAAGGCATAGGTTTAAATCTGCACAGCAACCTTATCCTCCTTTCCTCTGCTTGGCCTGATGGGCCCTCCCCACTCCTCACCTCCACACACACACTTTCCTTTGTCCTTCACGGAGGTGGTATTTAAGACGGAGGCTCAGGCCATTTCTGGGAGTCATTCAGTTTTTCTGGGTGTCCCACATGTGTAAAGGAGGGATATAGGTTATTCAGCATCTGTTTATTTTTCTCCTGTTAACCTGTCTTTTACTATAGGGGGTGTCTCAGTCAAGAACCTAGAATGGTAGAGGAAGAATTACTTTTCCTCCCCTACTGTGTGATATGACTTAAAACACAAGTGACTCACTCCCTGAAATCAATGTTTGCTGGGTATTTGGGGAGGGTGGGTGGCTTTGTTTTTCTTTCCTTTTGTTGGTTTGCTGGACAAAGGGAAGGACTATAGGCTCTGGAGGGAGGTCAGACTAAGGACAGCTACTCTAGCCAGAAACTCTTTGTCCACCAGGGAGAACCCCACCCCCACTCGGAGCCACCCCACAGCCAAAGGAATGTCAGAGGAGAGATTAAAGTTAAAGTCTCAAGGGGAGAAGATAAAGAGGTTCAAGACCTTTCAGCCTTGGAGCCAAAACCCCAGGCTTTGTGATCAAAAAGACAAGTAAACAGCCATTCCCACAGGGTCTCTCAAACTTGCTGAGCGGCACAAATGTTTTCTTCTTATAAACAAGCTTACCTGAAGAAGGCAAAGAAAACCAGTCCCTGAAATCCCACACAGTTTTGGCAGACCCCTTAGGAGAAACTGCTACAGACAGCTTATCAATTGCCTTTCTCACGTCTCGAATTAAGATGTCAAAGTTTGAACACAAACCATGAACAAATGAAATCAGTCCAGTTCTTCATGCCAGTTTCCCTATCCTGACATGTGGAAGGTTCAGAATAGGAACTGCAGAATTAGAAACCACTGAGAGGATTTGAGAGGCCAGTGGGTGGAGAAAGTGAGCAGAGAGAGGCCAACCGTGAGCTCCTTTCAACAAACATTAGGCCCTGTGCCACTGAGTCACACAACGCTGGCAGCACTCTTCTCCCCTATGTCTAAGAGGGGTGCCAGGTAGAGACCAAGTGCACCATGGGAGCCGATGGCAGTGGAGTGCAAAGACAGGGCATTTCCACAGGTCTCAATTGCAGCGGAGAACCACAGTGCATCACAGCAGGTGCCTGTCAGTCTGATCCATCTTCGGAGTTGTTTCTGGGAGCCTGGGGGACCCCCTGGTTCTCTATGAACTAACAATTCATCCAAAATATGGTCAGATTCAACCATTTGGGGGTAAAGCCTCGCCCTCTGGCTTCCTGGAGTACAGACCGCACAATCCTGTATGGATGGATGCATCTTGGTGATGGAGACATGTGGAAAGAGGTAGGTGTCTTGAAGATGTCTTTCCTCAACCCCTCAGGTCCCACGGAGCAGTTGAATGAAAGTTTGGTTGACTACTCTCCACTATCTTTTCCTACAGTGTGAAGAGTCCTCTGGATCACAGGCTCATCTGGTTTAGCTCAGAATTTCTTACCCTAGGACCGTGTCTGGCATGATTATGGTCTGTTCCAGCTCAAAAAGTAATGTAAGCAGCGTCCACCCCACTCAGCCTCAGAGGGGGCTGGGAAGGTGGGAGTGACTCAGGCATTTTGATGAATTCCTGGTTGGGTACCCTGAATGTTTCCTTGTCCAGAACCTTCCAGTTTGCTCTTTAGCATGTATTGTACCCTGTGGACAGAGCCTGAGAACATAGGAGACACGAAAGCAGAGCATGTCATCCTGAAACTTAGGGACCTGCACTCTGCTGGTGACTATATCAGGCTGTCAGAAACAGAAACCACTGTGAGGCTACAGATAAGGGCCTATGATAGGGCAGCCCTCCCTCCTCTGGAAGTTGTTAAGCGCCTTGTGTAAGCCTGCAGCTTTGAGTCCAGTGTTGAGCCTGAAGACAGCTAGACAGGCTTTCTGGAGGGAGCACTGGATGTGAAGCGGGGGAGACCACGAACAAATTGGAAACTGAGAGGACAAACTAGATCTCACCTGGACAGATGGGAACCACATCCATTTCTTCTCACCTTCGACTTGGCTGGTTAAGTGACCTGCATGCCAAGCGTGCCCTCTAGCCTGCAGCTGCGTATGTCCACTCCAGCACGCGGAGAAGCTGAGGGAGGAGGCCTAGAGGGCCCTGAAGGGGCTGTGGGCCCGGCTGCCACACACATTGTCAAGTGAACCGGCAGGGAGTAACGTGTGTGAGCCGAGACAGCACCCGCCCAACTCTGGAGGTCAGATCATAGAAATGGCTGCTGCTCCCTCATGCCCAACTCTGCATTCAGTCACATTTCTCTCCTAACCAAATTAACCCAGAGGGCAAAGAAAATAATCTTGCAAAAATAGTTCCCTTCGGCCCTCCCTGGTGCACAGTGGGTTAAAGCACAGCACTGAGAAGCTAAAGCCACTTCCGCATGAGTTCGATTCCCGCCTGCCCGCCCCGGAGGTGACCCACATGGCGTGGCAGACCTCTCCTGACCCGCCCGCTGCTCCCCTCAGCAGTGTACTTCCTCAATCTGCCTGTTCTGCTCCCCACTCTGTCTCTGGTGAAGCCTCTCACCGCCCCTGAGCCTCTGGCCTGTACCCCAGTTCTGTATGCACAAATAAATAAATCTAAAAAAAAAAAATAGTTCCCTTCGCTACCACAGGACAAAGCCACCACAGGGAAGGGGACTTTGACCCTAGGCCTCATTTTCCTCACCTACAACATCTAGGGATTGGCCTGAAGGAAACCACTGGGAGCATCCATGTGATATAGACAATTTCTTTTTCCCCACATTGGTGAGCCAGACAGGACAGCGTGTTGTGTGAGGTCGACCTACATTGTGTGTGGAGGCACCAAGAGCCCAGACACTGTTGCAATTTTGAGAGTTTCCACCGACTGGAACGAGTCCAGCGTCTTAGCTGAGATCATCAGAGGAACTCGGTGTTTGCAGGGGCACACAGTGCCTCTTTTCTCCCCACATCACTAGCCCCGTAGAATTGACACATTAGCATTTGTCTTCCCAGGCAGTAAAACTCAGGTCCAGCATGTGGCTGGACAGGCACTATGCGCCTGCTGTGGTTGTGACTGCAGGTGAGGAGCCCATGCTCCATCTCTAGCAGTCAGACTGACAAGTCCAAGGAAGTTGCAGAAAGATCTTTATTCTGTACATACACTTCAATTAACAATCTGGAAGCAAACATTTTCACTAGGAGTTCACCTTCTAGGTGATTCCAGGAAACTCTAATACATCCCAACAAAAATCTCTCTCAGCAAATATATGTGAACATTATAATCTGTGGACAGAACTCTGCAAAAATAGGTTCTTTGCAAAAATCTGATCTTGGGTATCCTGGAGGGGAGAGGGAGAGGGAAAAAGCATATACACAGCAAAGATAAAGATGTAAATAAAGAAAATAAATTGAAGATAAAATCAAGTTTATAGAAAGTCACTCATTTATGAATAAAGACAAGAGAGAAAAGAACATGACTATCAACGAGTCTAACCATGGGACTCAGCTTCTTCCTAGTGAAAGAGCAGCTGCGCTTGCAGATCTCCTCTGAAATGGCAGGAGCTTCATCAAAATCTAAATCAAGTTTGAGGTCCCACGTTAGCATATTCGAGATTCGAAGGAAGGAAAATGCCAGAAGGATTGCTCTTATTCAAATCACATTGTAGAAGAAAGAACCTTTATTTATTCTGAATTAGTGTTGGTGTGACACTGAATGAGACCATGGTGCTGATATGAGGCCTGGACTTCTACATTGTGAGATATGAGGCTGGGGCCTACACGTGTCTTGACTGAAGCATGGTGGTTCAGCTCCCCAACAGGGAGTCTTCAAGGCACAGTGGTAAATCAGCCAAAGGGATTGCTTGGCTATGATGGTCTGGTTATGGGGCATGGAGGAGGCATTGAAAGCTTAAAGTGGGAACTTATGTCCACACAAAGAAACTTGAACATGCATAATTCACAATTGCCCAAACTTGGAAGCAACCAAGGTGTCCTTCACTAAATGAATGGATGAATAATCTGTGGTATATCCATCCAGGTAAAGGAATGCTATTCAGCTCTGAAAAGAAATGAGCTATCAAGCCATGGAAAGATATAGAGTAACCTTAACTGCAAAATGCTAAGTGAAAGAAACCAGTCTAAAAAGACTATACCCTGTGTAAGTCCAGCTATATGACATTTCAGAAAGACAAAACTATAGAGACAGTTAAAAGGGATCAGTGGTTGCCATGGGTTAGCAAGAGGGATGAACAGGTGAGGCACAAAGGATTTTGGAGCAGAAAAGATTCTCTGTATGATACTATAATGATAGTTACTTGTCATTATACATTTACCTACTCATAGTATGTAAAACACCATGGGTGAACCCGAAGGTCAGTT
Source organism: Condylura cristata (assembly GCF_000260355.1). NCBI lineage: Eukaryota > Metazoa > Chordata > Mammalia > Eulipotyphla > Talpidae > Condylura > Condylura cristata. Next base: position 21,066,403 of record NW_004567128.1, on the reverse strand, counting down.
ATACAATTTGAGTGATAGTGATGTGTCTGTGTAGGCTCAACTGTAATAAATGTCTCATTTATTTTCCCACAGTGGGGAAAATTGGTTATTGAGGGGTCTATGCATGTGGGAGACAGGGGAATCTTTACAATGTCTCTCACCTCCTCCTCGATTTTGTGTTGTACTTAGTGCTACTCTAAAACATTGTCTTAAAAAAAAGTAGGAGAGAAAATAGCATTTAGGCCCCTTAGTGTTCTGTATATCAAAAAATAAAGTTTAGAATCAACATCCCAGTTTTGCTCATGGATCAGTTCTTCCCAAATCCACATCCTCTCAATGGTGTAAACACAGCTCATGTCTCCAGTTATTAGACATAAGAGCTAAGTCTATGGCTCTCTGGGGGCATAGGTGACCTAAATTAGAAATTACCCTCTAATATTTTTGTCTAGGGGAAGGGTTGGCAAACTTTTTCTGAAAAGGCTGAGATGATAAATATGTTAGGCTTTGCAAGTCATACAGTCTTGGCTGCAATTACTCAACTCTGCTCTTGTATCTAGAAAGGAGTCACAGAGGGTATATAAAACAATGAGGGTGACCATGTTCCAATAAAATTTTGTCTACAAAAGCAGGCACAGCTGGAGTTAGCCTATGGGCTGTGATTTGCTGGCCCTGGGTCTAGTACTTTTGTAGAAAGTTGACTTGCCTGTGTTATGGGCAAACTGAAGTCTTGCCTTATGCACTACATACAAACTCACATAGAAGGAAGAGGGGAATTAAGAAAAAGTGAAAAAAGAGGAAACAAAATTGATTTTGGTTTTCTGGGGAGGTGGGGGTCAGGGAATGCTCTCCACAGATTATAATACTCATATTTATTTGCTGAGAAAGATTTTCATTGGGTCGTATTAGAATTTCCTGGAATCACCTGGAAGGTGAGCCTCCTAGTGAAAAAGTTTGGATGCAGACTGTTATTTGAGCTGTGTACAGATTAGGAAGAATGTAAGTTGCCAGGAGGAGGAGATGTTCAGACACACAGTCTGAGGAGCACAGGACAGTAGAGAACAGGAGACCAGGGACCAGGACTCCCGGCCATTCCCCGCTGTCACCAGCACTGCAACAGTATTTCTCTGGACCTCACATCCTGTCCAATTCTAGCCTCACAAAGTCCTCAACATCAGGGGCCAGATAGGAAACAAGGACACAGCAAGCTGTGGAGAGACAGCTGCATGAGTAAGCAGAGGTGGGCATTTTGGCCGTCCTGTGGCCGTCCTGTGAGGATAGATCCCTATCTTCTTCCTAAAGCCCATTATGCCAAAGACATAACTAAGCTCCTGCTTAAGTAAACAATTTAATCAGTAACCCAAAGTTTCTGGTTATCGCACAATCTCCCAGCTAGATGGAATAATTATTTTCCATCTTCTAACCGCTAGACTGTTAAGTATCAGCTGAAGCAAACAGAATTCCAGGCATTGTTGAATGCCATCTCAGCCCTTGTCTTTCATGACCGTAATTCCCAGGGTGGCTGCTGTGGTAAAGACCTTGCAAGAGAACAGGTCTCTGGCAAGGACTGTGCTGTGAGGAAGAACTTTGTCATGCAGGAGGAAGAGCAGGGCCTTTCCCCAAACACCACTGCAGTCACTGTTTTGCCCATTCCCTGGGAAGTCACTCTACAGGCCAGAGGAGGAATGGGGGTATGGGGCTATTTCTGGACTCTACCTGGTGGCCAACACATTGGGACTCTCAGCCTTACTCCCCACCTAGCATGGAGATGCTGATATTGACCACATGCAGGTGTGCTGTAGACTAAATCATGTCATGTAAAAGAGTTTCTCATCGACTCCCGGCCTACAGTGGACACGCTCTAAGTGAGAGGCACCTTGATAGGACTGGTGACAACTCACTTCTCACCTGGCCATGCCATTCTAATGGGACAGCAGGCCTTAAAAAAAGAAGTTCGCCTGGGCCCTTCCTGGTGGTGCTGTGGGTTAAAGCACAGCACTGAGAAGCTAAAGCCATTTCCACATGAGTTCCATCCCCGCCTGCCCCGGAGGTGACCACATGGCGTGGCAGACCTCTCCTGGCCCGCCCACTGCTCCCCTCAGCAGTGTACTTCCTTCATCTGCCTGTTTGCTCCCCACTCTGTCTCTGGTGAATCCCCTCACTGCCCCTGCACCTCTGGCCTGTACCCCAGCTCTGTATGCACAAATAAATAAATCTTAAAAAAAAAAAAAAGAGAGAGAGATTTGCCTGACTATAAATCTGCCTTCAGTTTCTGTCTTCTACAGAGGAGCTCCCCTGCATTGAGCTTAGGAAGGGTTAGATATTATTTACATTCAAGAAAAAGCATTGCGATGGACCCCACCCCTTCGCAACCATCCCACCTCTGCAGTAGCTTGGAATTAGGAAGTAGATAGGAGTCAGGATAAACTGAGACTCTAAAGTCTTCAGGGCAATCAGACAGGCTGTCTACTGAGTCACAGATTTCTTTTGGCAGGTAGATGATGGAAACACCCTTCCTGACATGGCAGCCCTTCCCAGACCCACTCCCTCCCACCTCCTGCCTTTGTTTCCACCTCCTTGAAGGCAGACACCCCTTTCCAGTAGGCCCCCATTTTGGCTGGCAAGAAGGGGAATGACTTGCCTCATAACCATGGCCTTTTCTGCTCTCAGAATCAGTGGCTCTCCATCCTCACTGCCCCTATCTGTGCCCAGGCTTGCCAACACACACAGGAATTCATGCAGCTGCCTTCCAGCTGTTCCTTGTGACATCAGTCCTGAAACCCTCCATTCTACCCTTCACTCTTGCCAAGAGGCTTGCTCCACAGACTCAGATCTGCAACCAATACCACCCTACTTAAGACTCTGGCATGTAAAACCAAGTTCATGCTCCTCGGCTAAATCTAGAAGTTTTGCCCCACTCCAGTTCTCTATCTGTGGTAGCTTCACCTTCAAGCCTCTAACTCTTACTGTTCTCTCTTCTTTACAGGCCCTTCTACTTCATCTGCTGGTCCAGCTTCAGCTCAACCTTTAACTTCCAGCTTACATGCCATCTATTTCTTACATCACTACTTCAGGCAGTACCAATTCCCCCCTTCTCCTATATTCCTGTAGGAACTTCTTTGCAACTCTGTTCTAGTACTTTCCAAACATTATTAAAACTATTTGCTAGTGCTTTATGTTCCTGCTTGGCTGTAACCTTAATAAGAACTTGAGCTATAATTTATTCACCTTGGTATTTCCAACACCCAACAATCTATCTGACACACGGTAGTACATAGGCTTTACTAATAGAATAGAATGAATTGAAAGAAAAATTCCATGGTTTTGCTAGGGGAGGAGTGATTGAGACAGGCAAGAAGTAGAAAATCCAGAAGAACCATCAAGGGAGTCTACCAGTATTTCTTTGTCAATTGTTTAAAGTTTTTCTTAGCATCACCTTTGCAATATTAAGCCATCTGTTTCTGCTGCCCACTCCCTTCTCAACAAATCAAAAATCATCTCTATTCTCAGACCTGTCAGTTATAATCTGTCCCTTGCCCATTTTTACTTCAGCATCCAGGAAGCCCATGAGGCTCTGTCTTTTCAGCATTTGACTTGCCAGGCCTCAATCATAAACAACAGTCCACATTTGTTATCAATAGCTTGTATTTGTGAAGTCAAGGGAATCCCCACTTAGAAACAAGAATGTTCTAGGGCCTCACAATAATAGCCTGTTATATAATCCTTTTACTGTTAACTGCACTAAGGCCCAAGGGTAAGTTGCACCTCCCGCCACCCTTGGCAGGGCACACAGGCCTTCCATACTCTAACCATCAGGCCTTCCATACTCTAACCATCAGGCCTTCCATACTCTAACCATCAGGCCTTCCATACTCTAACCATCTCCCCACTCTCCAGCTTCTATTCTTACCAATGTCACTCCACTCTGGTTGTGACCACCATGAGCTTCACTCATGTCCTTTGAGCAGGTCAGTTTATTATGTTGCTTTGCTTTCCAACATGCTATTTCTGAAATGCTTTCCTCCTCCTCTATCTACTGCACCTCAACTCATCCATCAAAGCCCATTTCAGTTGTCTCTTTGGAGTCTACTTCCTTGCCGTTACCTCTTCCCTCCTGCCTGGAAAGATACTGTATGCTTTCATAATGGGAATCTCCCTATGTCAGCTTTTTGTCTTTTTAATTTAATGTAAATTTTGGTTATCAGTTACAGATTATTGGTGGGTGACATATTCTTATCATTACCTCATCCACACTGCTTAATCAGTAGCAAAGTCATTACTCCACAACAAACCCTGACCTTGGCAACAACTTACATCTCATTCCTCCCGCACCCCCAGATACAACTATGTCTTGGAATCCCCATTTGACATAATTTATCATCATTTTCAATCATCTTCATCATTCCAAATGTTTTCTTATATAGCTTTACTGCAGTTACATTCATTCCTTTAAAAGTATAAATATTTTATGGGCCCTCCCTGGTGGCGCAGCGTGTTAAAGCACAGCGCAAAGAAGCCTAAGCCACATCCGCATGAGTTCGATTCCCGCCTGCCCCGGAGGAGACCACATGGTGCGGCAGACCTCTCCTGACCCGCCAGCTGCTCCCCTCAGCAGTGTACTTCGTCGATCTGCCTGTTCTGCCCCCCACTCTGTTCCTGGTGAATCCTCTCACCCTCCACATCTCTGGCCTGTACCCCAGTTCTGTACAAATAAATAAATAAATCTTTTTTAAAAAAGTATAAATATTTTCTTGTAGTTACTTCTAAAAACCAAACCACATGTTATGTGTAATCTTTTGGAACTTACTTTTTCATTTTTTTTTTTTTTTACTGCTAAGATTCATCCATAATTTTCTGTGTAACTGTCTTTCATTCATTGAGGGCCCTGTGTAATTTTCCACCGTGAGCTTATTCTACAATTTATTCTTACTTACCTTTTGAAGGACATTAGGTTTGTGATGGGGTTGACAGATTTAGCAAGTAAAAGTACAGAATACCCTGTTAAGTTTACATTTCAGCTAAACAATGAACATATTTTTAGTATAAGTACTGAAGAATAGACCTCCCCAAGACGCTCAGAGCAGGCCTTTCATAAAATTTGTCATTTTAGCGTGTGGATTATTTCAAAGTAGGTCAATTGAGGCTTTTCCGGTTCGTGAGAAATTTTACCACTCCCTTAACTACCAAGAAGAATGAAAATTGAACTGCTACCCAGAATGAACATTTTTACCAGAAATAACCTTTCCATTGGCGGAAACTATCTATATGGCAGGGCAAAGATCTAATAATGGAGCATCTGGTCTTCATCATGAATCACCCTCACCTTGTCACGTGAGTCCCCATCCTGTCTTGAAGTCCAGGCCCCCACCCCATTCCTTAACTCAGCCTATATACCCTACATTTTTCCCTGTTAACTTTAGAATCTATATCTACATGGATTCTCCATACATATCTAATTAAATTTCTTCTTCTTTTTTTTTTTTTGTACTGTTCGGTCTAATATTAATTTGATTTCTTAACAACCTGAGAAGAACCCAGAGGGGTGGAGGGAAATTTTCCTTTCCATCTCTACTATGGTACATCCTATGGCGTATTTGAGAATGTTTATCCTAAACAATAAGGGCCCTCCCTGGTGGTACGATGGGTTAAAGCACAGCACTATGAAACTATGCTAAGCCACTCAGCATAGTTTGATTCCCAACCTGGGAGGTGACACACAGGATGTGGCAGGCTTCTCCTGACCTTCCCGCTGCTCCCCTCAGCAGTGTATTTCAGTCCATCTGCCTGTTCTGCTCCCATATATGTCTCTGGTGAATCCTCTCACCTCCCATACCTCTGGCCTGTACCCCAGTTTTTGTATGCATAAATAAATAAATCTTCTTTAAAAATCAATTATTTGTCTGAATTTCAAATTCAAATGGGCAGCCTGTATTTTATTTGGTATCTCCAGTTTGAGAACAGTGTTTCTACTGACATCTCTACATGTCTCCTATTGGATATGCCAGGGTTTTCTTGAGCATATATCTAGGTGAATTCTTAATGCCACAAGCTAATGCCAAACAGTTTGCACAGTGGCTGCCCCAAACTACCAACTAACACATGGAGGAGAGGTCGGCAGGGAGATAGAATTCCACTTCCCACTCTGCCTCTATAAATGCAGTCTTTCTGTCTAAAAGAGGCCTGAAGAGAGCTGGGAAAATATGTCATGCTAAGACAAACTTGGAGTTTTGAATTTTCACCTCTTTGATGGGACATTTGAGTTGTTCAATGGTGACTTGAAGTGACCGTGGCAATCTGTTACCTAACAGTGAGTAGAAATGAGAGCTGCTCAGTTTGTATGTGGGTTTTGGGCAAGATTAGCCTCTCTGAATAAGCTCAGTCAAGTGCTACTTTGTTTTCATCAGAAGCTCTGCCGGTCTGTGTACTGGTTAGTCAGGCATGTCCTGATTTACGCACATTTACCTCACATATACATTCCACCACATCCAACCGGCCACACTGGACTTCCAACCAGCCAGGAGGTCAAAGAGTTTCCTCCCTCCCAGAATCCTCTGGGAGTTTATGGCCCTTTCTATCTCTCTCTCTCCCCCCCCCCTTCCTCTCATTCCCTTTTTACTCTCCCCTACTCTCTGCATTTTGACATTCTTGGTCTCTGGGTTCTTCTCCCTCTAGCCTCAGGTCCTCATTCAATGGAGAAAGCAGGTGATAGGGAAATGTGAACTTGACCTGGCAGCTCATAGGCACAGAAATCCCAGTAATATGTGAGTATCCCAGTGACAAGTAGACTCATAGTTGAGGGCTTGAGAGAAATATCCTCATTGGATGCTGATCTGTTTAAGAGCAGAGATTGTCTTACTTGCCTTAGATTCTCTGGCAGGTACAAGTGCCTGGAACACAGGAACCCTTACTTAATGTTCATTGAAATGATGAGCAAGTGAAAGACTAAATGGGTGGGCAAGCGGACTGAAAGAACACAAGCATAAGGATTCAGCCTCATCCACTTCAGTTTTCATCCCCAGAGTTGAAAATATAAACAGTACATCAACAAGTTATTGGAAGCAAAGTTGGAGTGGGAGTGAGGGGAGAGGATAGAATCAGATTTTAAGATTTCAGCTGGATGGAAGGAACAGTGGAAAGAGGCAACATGAAAATGAAGAAAAACAAACTGAAACAATTGCACTGGTTCCAAATAGTCAACAGCCCTGCTGCTGCAGGAGACTCAGTTGCCTTGCAAAAGCCACTGGAGATTTTCTTGACTCCAGTGAGTCAGCAGCAACATGTGACTGCCAAGATAAACACTCAAAATAGGCTTGGTCAGACCATATCAGAGAAGGCTTGGGAAAGGAGGACATTGCCGAACTAGAACATGTCACAGTACAATGGCCGGGAAGGGAGGAGAGGCCTCTACAAGTTGATGCACTAGAGATGATTGAAGAAATGGAATGCTTGCTTCAAGAAATAAGAAACAGGGAGTCACAAGAGTAGTTTAAAACTGGTTAAAGTGTCACACCATAGGACATGGGTTATTTCTGGAAAGCAACACCAAAACAAATTACAGAGCAGTCATGTGTAGATGAAGATGTAGAGAAAAGTCTCACCTGATGCCTGTACCACAACCATAGAGTAGGCTGCTTTATCAGACAGGGAACTTCTAGTCACCCCCCAGGAGTCCAAAGGAAGCTCAAGAATGATCTGCCAGGATCTCTGGAGTCCTGGACTCAGAAGTCCCTTTTGGTCTTTATGGGCTAGGGCTATGATTCCATCCTGGATGAACTGGGTAAAGGCCGTCTGAATGGGGGAGGCAGGTAAATTTTAAAAAGAAGCACAGACAGATACTAGCTATATCTGAAGTCAAGTAAATAGTGCGGCCTGATGGAATGCCTTTGGGGGCCACATAAAGGGAGATGAGCCCTCTATGGGAGATGAGCCAGAACTGAAATTAGTTAGGTGCCACTATGTTTGCAAGGCTGATTTAGAACCGAACATTCAAAGGACACTCATAATCAGTTTGCGTAAGAACAAACAACATTCATCAGGCTCTAATAATAGGCAGATGCCAAAGGTTTGTGTCTCCTGGAATTAAAAGCCAAATAACTCAAGTCCTCCAGGGTCACAAGCAGGTGAACTAAGAGTTAAGGGGGAGAGATTATGAGGCTAAATCAGAAGCCAACAGCCTGCAGATCATTTTGTTCTAGCAAATTTAAACTACATATTTAGAATCTTTGGGGTTTGGGTGTACTTTCCTTAAGAGAGACTGGATCTGCTTTTAGGTATCCCCTGAGTTCTTGTTAGAAATGCAAAGTCTTAGGTTCCCCACAGATCAGCTGAACCAGAACCTGCAGTTTAGTGTGTGTGTTTGGGGGGGCAGTGTGACACGTACATTAGAATGAGAATCACTGCTCTCCATTAAAGTGGACAAAAATGTTGCCTTCTTGCTGTTTTCTGGTTTCCGTGACCAGGTATCACAATCCAAATGTGAGACACATGACCCGACAAGTATGAGCATATTTATGAAGACAATAGGGCAGGATCTTTGGCATTAAGATAGCCCATCTGCACAATAGCTTCCTGTGATTACAGGAAGACCAACAATTGCCACGCAAGTGATTCTATGCTGACTCAGGAAGTGGGGGTTAGCTAAAGTAAAGAGAACTTGTAGCTTGGAAACCTATGACTTTTGAGAGTACCAGGAAGTGAGTTTGATCTTTGGAACACAGCATCATCGCAGGAGTAAATCAATGCCCCGGAAGCCAGTAATCCAATGCTAGAGGAGGGAGCCGTTGTGATGGTGGAGGCGAGCACGCCATTCCTAACCTCTAGGTGTTCCCGCTCATGAATTCCCCTGTGTGCCACTCCGGTGGCACTGGTGCTATTTTAGAAGGGGTGGCCTGTTGCAGATACATTGTCGAAGATAGCTGGGTGGGACCTGGAGGGAGCTAGAATGAACAAAAGGGAATTTTTAAGTTTTACAATAACATGCCCTGAAACCTTTTTTTTTTTTTTTTTGCACTGCCCAAGTGTTACACTGTCCTGTTTAGTGAGAAAAACAACCCAAGAAAAGCATCAAGGCTTAAAATGAAAAATACACTGGCCTTGAGTGAATCAGAAAATACATGAATTTAATTCACATTTAACCACAAGAAGCAATGAAATGGCCTTTTGATTTGTTCCAGTGTTAAGACCAAATCCAAACATCTTATCTAATAAGGAAGCTCAAGACCATTGCTCATACAGTAATATGCCTTCTCAGAAAAATCTTTCTTTAGACCAACATTTAAAGAGAATTCAGTCTAGCGCTCCAGGGCTGGGCACTGAAACCAGGTACTGCTGATTCATCAGGTGTACCCCAAGTTCAGGAAGCACAAAACTTGAAATCTCTCTAGTCAGGCCCAAGAACGAATAGTGGTTATCTCTGTGTTTCTTACTGACACAATCATTTATTTTTCCTGCTGCGTAAATCAGAAGGAAACATTAAAGTCTCATTTTACCTCTGCAACAGGACAAATCCTGTGGGAGCAGGAGGTCTGGGTAGTCACACGCTCTGCTCTGTGGGTCACTCTGATCACTGACAGGCTTTATCCACAGGAAAGAGTAGGTCTGGAAATAGGGTGGGGTGGGGGAGGGGGAGCTGGCGAGGGCTCACTGGGAGCTCGAGGGGGCAGTTCTCATTCCTCATCCTCCCCGGGGAATCTGCTATATCGCCCCATGTCACATATCACAGGTGGATGGGGGGGGGCAGTAGCCAGCAACTGTCAATAACCCTCCATACACTTTACAATGAGAAAGCCCCACTTATTGGCAACTTTCCCCTGCCCCCGCCAGAGAGGGGGACTGCCCTCCAGCACTGCTATCCCACCTAAGCGAGGAGCCGGCTTGTCCCAGGACAGAGCATTCCCCACGCTTGCTTTACCCAACAGTACAGCAAAACAAGCCAGCAGTATTTATTTAGTAACAACTATGAAGTCCATGTGGGGGATACCAAAACCTAACGCGAAAGATTCCCTCCTGGCCTGCAAGAAAGCCATTGTCTTGTTGGTGGGGAGGGGTGGTAAGATACACAGACATGAGAAACCAGCGGTGACAAGGTGCTGGGAAATGAATGCTAAGAAAGGGTTCAAAGCAATGGTGACTGTCAGCCCTTGAAATGAAGTCTAACAGGAGAGGGGCTGGAGGGTGAAGAGCCAGCCAAGAGGCTTCTTGAGTCTGACATCAGGGCGAGGTGAACTATGCATGAGCAGCATCGTGCATTCGGGTGGTTCAAGGGGGGTGAAAGGAGAAGGAAAGGGGTGCAAGTGAGCATAATGGGGACCAGTGTGCAGGACAGGCATCGGCTCTGCACAGGACTCCTGTCCTGGCTCGAGGCATGGTCTAGAGTAAGCCCTTGTCAGGGGAGGGCAGAGCCATCTGAGGAATGGAAGGATGGTTCAGGTACCAGCCTGGAGTGCAGGAAGTTAAGATAGAGCTCCAGGTCCAGCTTCGGCCCTACTGGCCACCCTCCTGGTTATTACAAGGCCTGGCAGCACTCTGCCCACAGGGAGACAGCGGACCGATAACTAAAATCAAATCCATGACCAAAACACACAGAGCTGTTTGTTTGACAAAGAGCCCTCTGTGGAGAGGGAGACATGCGAACAAATGCCACCTCCATGCTCCTGTGGCTGAGACCCCAGCAACTGGACTCTGTGTGTGCCTCGACCCTTCCTCTCAGGACTCCGCAGCCAGTAATGCCTTTTTGTAGGCCTCTTGCCCAGCCTGGAAGATATTCTGAGAACATAAACAGAAAACTGAAGCCATGTGGTTGCCCCCCACTGCCACCCACTTCCCCTAAGCCCCACCCCTAATTTTAAAGGACGGAGTCAACCTTCTTGATCAAGGCGAGCTTCTCCCTCAAGTCTTCTCCCTTCTTCCCTGTAGCTACCATTGTGTCCTTTCTATTCACTTTCTTCTCAGCCTATAACCATGATAAAAATTCCTTTCAATCCAAAAATAAACCCCAATTTCAACAAAAACACAACACACACACACACACACACACACGTGCACATGCCTGTAAGTTCCCAGAATCACCATTATTCTCCTCCCCTTCTCAGTCACAATCCCCTGGGGGTTGCTAAGCTGGCTATGTCCATTGTCTCATTTCCATTCAGTCTTTAACACTGGCTCTTGCTCCCCACCCCCACTCTCCCAAGACATGTTATCTTTAATATAGCAAAAAAACATTTCCCAGCCCAGTAAAAAAGAAAAAATTCAGCCTTATCTCCTGTATTTGACAATGTTGTCTTTTCTGTGGTTCTTGTAACTCTTCATTTCCTTGGTTTCTATGTTGCCTTGTTCTCCTCCTGTCTCTCTATCTCATGACTAACCCCATCTGAGAAGTCCTTCCAGAACTTTCAACATCTTATGCTGACTAATAAGTCTCCTCTGTGTTCCCTCAACACTCTGGTCCTTATTTAAACTATAACAGAATGATCTGTTCATATATGTATGTTTCCCATAATTAACAGGAAGGCTCTAGAAGGAGTAACTGGCTCTATTCATCTCTATGCCCCCGGTACCTACTACGGAATATAGTGAGGTGATAAAATTTGTTCAGCTGGCTTGGAACAAATACCAAAGTCAAACTAGACTGCTATTCATCTTTATAACTCAGTCAGGATTCTATTTCCAGACACCCATATCTTTTCCTCTTTTGTTCAAAAGCCCTATTCCAGAAGGGCAATCAGATTTCAAAACTGGCCTGTGATGAGGAAAACTGGATTAGAACCCCCTAATTCAGTGGGAGAAACTGCAAACTCTGTTTCTCAAGGGTTATCTTAGTCATATGTGCCTTTGAGTTTACCACATTGCTGGGGTCTTCTCTAGCCCTGACCTTGGCTTCATCTGTGAGCGCTTGCTTCTTGTCAAATAGCACGTGGTGCTCAAATAGCAGTGACGCCACTGTCGGAATCCTAAGGAGGTTCTGTGGATGCAGGGCAACTCTCTGACTGGGAACTCTGGGTTTAAGATTGGTTATGAATTTACATATGTGCAGTTACAGTGGTGATCATCTTGACCAAAGTTACACACATTTCTCCTAGACTTTTACAGTCTCCTGCAAAGCTACATTGGCATTCTGGAAGCCTGTGAGCCCACACTACCGTCAATCTCATCACCACGTTGGCACATAATCTGCACATGGAATCTCTCATCTAATCACGCTCCCACTGTTTCCATGGCCTAGGCCCATATGCCAAGTGCCTTCCCTTCCCTGGGTTGTCTTTATCTCCACTCAGTGACCCTGACTTTGAATTCTTATTTCTTATGGCAATTTTCTTTCTTCACCTTGTCTTGGCCAATTGTCTCCTGTTCTGACCCAGCTTTGCTCTTCCAGTTCTTCACTAAAGTGCCTTCTGTCAGCCATCACAGACAACTGATGACAGTAGCTCCTAGCGATTCCCATCCCGATAACTCCTCACAAGAATGACTTTCAGGGATTGCTATGAGTTTGTGACTTCCTTCAGATGACCATCTCCACCTGGCAGAGTCAGATCACAAGGGTCAAGCCATACTGAACCGTAAAACATTGCCGCATGGATGGATACTAGATCTCAGTGGATGGAATGAAAGAAAACATTCTGAATGGCATTTGAAGACTTCACTACTTAACTCATGGTGAACTCTGGAGTAAGACAGGCCATTATTCCGGCCTAGCTTATTTCTGAGGTTCCCTCAAGATCTATTAGTTAAGGTTCCTGGTTCAAGAGAACTGTGAGAACACGATCTTCTGCCGTCAATAGGTTCTCTACTGTCCCTTGAAGACGGTCAAATCACTTAACTGTTCAGCAGAGTCCTCCAATACCTCAAGGACATTGCTCACAGCAGCCTTGGAACAAAGGTTCAGTCTGATTCAACTTAATTTAAGTTCTATGAGGTTAGTTGAGAGACACTGTCTAACAAGAGTGCTGAGCATCTAGACCCCAACAAACACAGACACACTACACATTAACAGTTTAGGGCTCACTGATGTATGAATCCATGAGATCATTGTCTTGTATTTGCTAAAACCAGGCCCCTCGGACCATCTCTCTGGACATGAGAAGCTAGAGATTCCTATAATCCTTCTTTTCTGTACTTTAGCTGGGGGCATGGCCAAGCCTTGATGGCACTCACAAGTCTGAGCTCACCTGTGCATTCACTAACTAGCACAGAGTTTGGCAAACTCTTTCTGGACCTACAGAGGGCTAGACAGTAAATATTTTTGGCTTGTAGGCCATAGAGTTTCCTCTGCCACTGTAGCATGAAGCAAAAAGCACATTAACAAATAAACTTGGCAGTATTCTGACAAAAGTTTAGTTACACAGACAAGTCAGGGGCCAGATTTGGCCCAAGGTCTGTAGTTTTTCTATTCCCACTCGACCCTATGCACTACCAGCTGGACCTGGCTAGCTGGTTCTTCACCAGGGTCACCTAATTTGTGGACCTAAGTTGGATCCTTTTGTGTGTGTCCTTTTGTTTGTATAATCTTGTATGGTCAGATCATTAACAGGGATATCTATTGTTAGATTAGGACATCATCTGCCTGAAGATGTTTAAGGTCAACGACTACCATGGCTCCATACCTTGACTGATAGTTTGTGTGTCAATAGATCTATTGCTACTTTTGGTCACCTTTCACCAAAGGAATTCTCCACAAACATAAAACTTCAGGGAACCAGGGCATTGTAATGCAATCTAACCTGAGTATGCTTGTTAGACTGAATTTCAGCAATGCCCTAAATGACTCATGTCTAGTACATATGTCCTTATAGCCTGGTTTAGCAGTAGAAAAAGTTTCCATTTCTATCCCCTGTTTGTCTGGTCCCCAGTGTAGCCAGGGCCCAAGCTTTCCTTGGTGTCTGAGACCTGTGGCTGAGATCAGTTTAGAGGAGAGAGGGCAAGACAGTATGGTGGAAAGAGCAGATTTTACAGCCAGAGAATCCTGAATCCAAATTCTAGTTTAGCTCACAACTTCAGGCTCTTCATCTGTAATGTAGGAATCAATAAATTAATAATTGCTTTACAGGACCGCTTAGAAGACAATGTACTGTAAAGGGTGTAAAAGGACTGTGGAAAGAATATTTTGTTGTTGTGACTTCAGCAGGTGGTGAAAGTCCTACCCTGTCTCTGTTCCCCAGTGTCACTGTCCAGGGATATTTCCTAACTGTCACAGTCATTGAGTAAAAGGAATCTTAAGTTGAGAAATGACGAGCATGTGTTTCCCCATGCAAGTTCTGATTTTCCCTTCAAAATGATGGCAGAAGTAGCACCTTAATTCTTTCTGCGGTGCTTTGCCAGATTTACGTTTGTCTTCCCACTTGCTCGTTTATTCCCACGACTGCCCTTTCAGCAGGCAGCACAGGTACCATTCCATCCATTTTTCAGATAAGAAAACTGAGAAAAGAAACACTAAAAGCGTACCCATAAAGCTTCCTGCTGTTTACTGAAGAACCTGGAACTAAAAGCAAGTTCTCTTGAACTTACACTGGGAACTCCCCAAAGATATGAATGTGTCCTCTCACAGAATGAACTGTGGGGATTTCTCCCAGTTCTATTTTTCATTACAAAGTGTTTGTTTGGAACAGTACTCAGGATGCTATGCATATGGCCCTTCTATTGCTCTGGTGACCCTGATTTGTGTTAATTGTCCTACCTAGAAACTACATCGTAGCCAGGAGGGGCTGATAAAGGTTTGTGAATGTGGGGAGGCAGGGAAGAGAAGCAATTGTCCTCGTCATTAAAAATAAACACCAAAAAGATAAATTCCCTCATTTGGAGCTTGCCTAGGCTTTTGAAGTGTAAAACAAGAGTAAAAGCGGGATCATGGTTTGGTTTTACATTCATCCAAGCACTGATTTTGGACTGATAGCTCCAAACGCTGTTGAAAGGGCATAACAGAAGTCTTCACAGTGTGAAGACTTTTCATAAAGCTTTACAACAAGGCAATGCCTTCCTGGCCTCGAAACTAAAGTTGTATTTGTTGCATCTAGAAAAATACATGTCCTGTACACTAGCAAAACCAGGTGTGATGCTAAGGACCCATTAGCTTTCCAGTTCGTTCCAGGTAAACACAGTACATACCTTTTCATCAATAAGCAGATTCCAAGTGTGGGCCAGTTTGTAATGTTCTAGAACTGGATCTTTTACTTAGACCATAACTACAGGAGGGTGTAGGCCTCAGCAACTAATCGTTTTTCGTGGCTGTGTAGTATTCCTTTGAATGGCTGTGGTATACTTTATTTAACCAGTTTTCTATTGTGGCACATCTGGATTGTGTTCTGTCTTGTACAATTACAAATAATGCTACAATATATAGCTCGCACATAATTTCACAAGAGGGCAAATGTGTCTATAAGATCAAGTATCGAAATCAAATAACTGGACAAAATGAATAAACATTTGTAATTTTGACGATTATTGCCACATTATCTGCCATAGGGGTTCATGTCAAATTTACCTTCCAGCAATGAAGGTCTAAGCATGTCTGTTCCTCAGTTTTGCCAGTAGATAGTAGTTTGCCATTGCTATTTTTTAACAAAGTATTATTGCTTTGTATGCTTGGTATTATTTTAACAGTATAGGATTTTTTTCTTCATGTACGGGCACCATTGGTCTCCCATCACCAGAACACCCACAGTCCTCCACCATGGTCCATTGTGATTCCCCCTGTCCCTAGCTCCCCTCCCTTCTGATGTCTCAGATCTACAGTCAGCTTTGGTTATTTTTTTTACAAATTTTTTTTACAAAGAAATGACATCTTAGTATGGTTTTATTTCTTATATTATTAGTACAGTTTTCATAACTTTCAGTCATTTATATTTTCTGTTATGTGAAATATCTGTTTCCTTTGTGCATTTTGCTATTAGTTTGTTGTTCTTATTGAATTTTTTTTTTTCAGGGAAGTATGTGTACTTTGTAATTTGGGTGGCAATTTTTCTTCTAGCTTGTCTTTTTAAAAACTTTGTGTATTGTACTTGCTTGCCATGCAGAGTTTAGTCGGATTTTCATTTCACTGAATTTATCAACCATTTGTTTCACAGATGTTAAATTTCAAGTCATATTCACAAAAACTTTGCTTACTCCAAGGTATTCAAGAATTTCCCCCATGTTTTCCTCTTATTGTCTTTAAGGTTTCATCCTTTTGCATTGGAGTCTCAAATCAATTTTGGAATGTTTCCAGTTATGTGATATAAGTACTAAATCCATTTTTATTTTATTTGATTAACCAATTATATCAACACGAATTATTAATAAGTCCCTATTATTCTATACCAGTTTGAGATGTCACTTTTATAACTCAACTTTTATATGAATTTGGCTCCATTTCTAGACTTTCTAATCTGTTCCACTGATCTTGGTACCTCCTACTCATAAAATACCCATGTTTTAAAATCAAGTTCAGCTACTATGCAGTCTAAAGTCACTTTCAAATACTGGCCATTTTTAAAGTCCTCACTGAAAATCCATCTTTGATACTACTTGTCCTGTTTTACAAACTGTACAATAGAAAACTTCTAGAAGAATTGCTCTATTCAGTGAAGGCCTCCAGGGAGCACTTGGTGACATGACATGGCTATTGTTTGATAGAAAAGTAATATTGATCATTACAGATTTATTACTTACAGCTTTATAGGTACTTACTTACTCACCAGGGATGGCCAGTGCTTCTTAGCAACCAAATCCACTGCTCAAACACTCCAGGTACTACACAGCCCTCCTTCTGCAGACAAAGTCCTCACATGCCTATTCAACCTGTCTTTCAAACGCAAGCAACTCCTTCCATTCTGATTTCCCATTCTCATGCCTACCTCACCTGGCACCTGAGGTACATGCTTATTTGTACCTGCCAGGTCATGGCTACTTGTCAATTCTATATATTTCATCCCCACCCTCTTCTCCTCATGTCCACTACCAGCATCCAAATCACACATATCTTTCTTTTGGACATTGCCTCCTGACTCTAAAGCTTTCGGAGGTCACCCGTTGTTGATCCTGATGGGCAACACCCTTAGCATGACTGTGAGGTTGCGTATTACCTGGTACCTGACAACCTCTCCACCCTCACCAAGGGCTCTAACCTCGCTATACAATGGAAATAATAACAGTACCTACCTCAGAGGCTTATTTCCAGGGCACGATACTACATTGGGGCTGTAGGGGAATCTCCAGACAGTTGTAAGTGTTGGTAACATTATTTTTCATGATGGTGATGCTGATTATCACCATCACGTGGTCATGCCATGTTAGTCTGTGTAGCTTTATATTTCATTCTCTCTCCAGGCTGTGATCATCTTTGAGGCAATGTCTTGACGCCCTTCATCGTTGCTGCTTCGGCTACCCAACACCTCGCAGAAGGGGGGGCAACCTATATCCTGCATCTTAGCAGCGTTGCCTAGGAGGAGGAATAGGCAGATGAAAGGCCAGATACTTGAGTCACACCAGAACAGAACAGAGATATTGTTCATAGCCCAAGAAAGGGGCCAAGGAAAACAGTGCAGAGCCAAGAATCAGGGCAGAAGGCAAGAGGTGGCCTAGCTGCATGAAGGGTAGGCCAGCCTTGGCTGAATTGTCTAGATCCTTGCGTGAGAGCTTCCACGTTCCTTCTTGAAGGAAGTTGATTTTCCCCCTTCGGTTCTCAGCCTGAGGCAGGATTTCCTGAATGTGAGAAGCCCTCACTTGTTGCTGGCATGGGTGGGGCTTTGGCTAAGTCTCCTAAATGCCCTCAGGCTTGGTCTCCCCAGGTGTAAGCTATAATAATCATTATCACCTTTAAGACTCAGGAATGTTGAGGGTTAAATGTAATTCAGTTGCTAAAGTGCTCACTGCCCTGGCAGACACAGAAGAAAGAGCTCACTAAAGGGTGACCACTCTTAGCTTGGTGAGGAAAAAGTCTTAGTGAATGCAATCTTTCATTTGCTGGTATCCTGATGCCAAAGAATTTCGATGATTCTTGAGCTTTTCTGCCTCCTTTGCAGAAAGAACCAAGGCCAACACATACACACACACACACACACACACACACACACACACACACACACACACACACACCCTTCTGGAAGAGGTTAACTATTGTGACCGGTACAATTAGCCCCTTTCCATTTGATAACAACCCCATCTAAGGAATTCACAACCGTTAATTAGAGGTACCCGGCAATCTTGTGAGGGAGGAAAATTATTGCTCCGACTCTATCCCCGTCTAACCAAGTTGCTCTGGGGTAACCTCAGTCACAGAGCCCGGGCCTGAGTGGGGACAGAACAGGATGGAGCCTGCCAGCCCCCAGCCCCTCTACACCGCCTCTTCCCTCTTTCAGGGCTCCAGGGGGCTGACTGGAGGCCCTGCGGTTGTAAGTTCATTATTAAATCATTTCTCACTGAAAGAAGAAAAGGACTCGAAGCTCCACACACAGTGGTTTTTAAAATGCTAGTCTCTCTTCAATAGAAATTGAATTCACTGATGTAGCCCAGGGAAAAGCAAGCTCCTTCCTCCTCTCCAAATGATTCTTTCAGGGTAATATAGCAGTTAAACCTTCAGGTACATAATAGCACGCTGGTCTATTAGCTAAGGCGATTTTATTCTTCAGCTTGCAGCTTCTTGTCTGACAGTTGTCACCTAGACAACCATGTCTCCATGAACTCAAGAGGAGACTGGGGGGTGTCCTCTGAGGAGACAGCCAGCCTGATACATCAAATCTTCTGGTGCGAAGGAACCATTCTTGGCTTTGCGATGTGGAACGCACTAAATAATGCATTCAACTGTTGTCTATTCATCTTTTCCATCACCACCACCGCAGGCCCCTCCTTGTCAGTGACCTTGAAACGCTCCCTCAGCTTCAGGCCTTCCCATTCTCCTGTTATCAGCAAATCTGGTTTGGTGTGAGTGTGTGTGTGTTTAACAACTTTCCAACCTTGCAGCTCCCTAGCTCTGCTTTTTATTTTGAAACAAAAGAACGGCAAAGGCAGAAAGTTCTCTGTACCAATGTAGAAGGAGATTCTCATCAGAGATGTCCTGGCAGGCTCCCGTGACTTAATGAGGAGGAGCCATCACGCTCTGGCCCTGCTTGGGAAGGTCTGAGCCCCAATGCAGGAAGGGAGAGGCTTGTACAATAAGCAGCACCAAGTTCAAGGAATGGAGGAGCCAGGAGAACAATAGAGAGGCCATTACAGGATACAGGCCACACCTGGAAGCGATGCGGCACCTGGATACATGGCATCAGAGAAACCAGTCAGTGAGGGCTGCACTTTGGTCCTCGCAGTATTTGGATGAGGGTCCGGCAGCTTGAGATACAAAGAGAGGTCTCTATGCTGTGGGTGTCACAAGCGAGGGGTGGGCTATTCTGAGGTGGGTCTGTTTGTGGTGCTATGCTTCTAACTCCATGGACTGACCCATCATTCATGCATTTATGAAGCAAATATTGAGAATCTGTGAGCTCTTCTGGGCTTTCCTCTAGTCTCTGGGGACACAGCACTGTACCTGCCAGGCAAAGACCCCCATCTAAGTGGTCAATTTAAGTGTTTCTCTGGAGATGCTCGCAGCAAGGAGTGTGGAGGACGAATGCCGGTCTTAATACATCAGTTCATTCCAAGCAGCATGTATGCCAGACCAAGCTAGCTAGACTATCTGTTCTTAATCTGGACCTTTATGGTTACCAAGGCCCCCAAGACCCATCCTCTTTTATGGCTGGGGTGGCTACACTGTCTGCCTCTGCCCAGGGCCCCTCTTTAGAGGGAATCACTAAGTGGTGGACTGTACCTGGCCCTCACTGGCTCACAGGGGCCCTTCTCTGCATCTCTCCCCAGCTAAATTTAGGTTTTGTGATATGATGATGGCTTGAAATTAGTTGTGGCGGGAATATCTACAACACAAGAATCAGCTACACATCGGGATCTTTGTCTATTTTAAAGAAGCTGGTTTATTAGCACAGTTCTAAATTGTACTCAGTACAATGATGTTCGGATAAATGACATCGTCCTTCCCAACTCATGACCTGATCTGGTCAATCAGAGTACTCTGTTCTTTTGGTCACAGCATCTGGTACAGGGGTAGGGACATGACCCACAGACAGGCCAGTCAAAGGCTTCCTCAAGATTTGAAGCAGAGCTGTTAACAAGATGTTCTTCTTTTCTGAGATCAGGAGAAATGAGCATCATGGAAGCCTAAAGTTGCTCTCTTTTTCACTGGATCCTCAGTCAGACGATAAGACCAATAGACAGAAGAGCACAGACTCCAGAGGTAGGCAGAGGACAGAGCCCAGATAGCGTTGTTTGCTTTGCTTACTTAGAGCTGCATTATCTTTCTTTTTCCCTTCATCTATCTAGGTTGAACCAGGATTGTCACTTGCAACTGAAAGAATCCTAATGGTAATACGTTGCCTGCCCCCTCCATGAACTAGATGAGCTCTTAAGAGCTGCAGATGAGGTCAATGCCCGGCTCATATCCCTCTGGACACCCGATGTCCCTGTGTAACCTGCTGCCTTTTCACTGTAAGCAAATGAGACACTTCAGCCCAGTGGTTAGGGAGTCCAGAGTGCTGGAAAGCTAACACAGACACAGGCACCCCTAAAGCAATGGCCCACAGGAGATGCTGGATAAACAGCTCAGCTTCCCCCGCACCCTCAGGCGGGACTTTGAGAAGATTCCGTACCATCTCCTCGAGATGCCAGAGCCTCAGTTGCCGTCTGCAGTAACCTGGTCTCCATCATTCCTGTCCCACTTGTCCAATCCCGAAGGATATTTCCTGGAATCAACTCCTCAGGCAAACTATTTGCACCTAAAGCCTTGTCGTGGGGTCAGCTTCCAACCAAGAGACATGACCATTGCCAAGATGTTAAGTAAATGTAACTAGTGATTAGGACACCCCAAAGTGTTTTGTTCTTCTCTCCCTAATAGGTCCCTTTTGTGGTTTGCCAAGCCCAGTTGCACCGCCACCTGCTTCATCTTACCTAGTGCCTGACTACAGAGTCAATTTGCAAATGAGGAAAGAAAATTGCCATCCAGAATAGAAAGGGGGAGTCTATTCCTGCTAGTTTGCCATTATCACAAATTATCATTTGGGTTTGGTTGACCTTTGGTTTTGAATGTGAAATGTAAAAATCTGGATGTACCCAGAGGCCTTCTTTGGAGTGAATGAATGCGAAGCGAAGAGTTCACACGTCTTCCAGGTAAAAAAAAATCAGTCCGAGCAGTTGGAGATCAGAACACATTAAAACAGACTACTTCCTTCCACCTGGCTTGTTCATCCTCTCAGAGGCTGATAGAGATCCCCTAGCTAAGAAAGCCAGAATTTTCAGGGAAGTCAGTGCTGGAACAGTCTTTCCCCAAAGGGAAAGGCTGACTCTCTGGATGTGTGAAACTTTCAAGTGCGCACCGTCACAAAATCAGCTGGCACCTCGAGAAACACGTGAGAAAGTCCTTGTTCCAGGTATCATTCTGCTACCTAGATTCCTGTGTTTCTCCAACACTTTGGTTTAGGAATAATTTCCTGCTGAGGCCACTGGGTGTGCCTCTGCCTTCGTGGTAACTAGGCAATGCCTTCCTTACCTAATTAAATTTAAGTGAGAGATCTTGTGGAACCAGAGGAAGAGTCCAAGCCGAAATTGCCGTGGCTAATGCTTCCAGGAATTAAGGATTTGTAAAGAGCAAATTTCAGAAGAGCAGAATGACACAGGGGAAAACCTGAACTTGGAGTTTGAGTACCTGTATGAATTCCAGCTCTGCCCTTGCCAAATCTTCTGGCAGCATGTGTAATGGCTATAAATCTGGACTCCGAAGCCATATTGAGTGTGTTTAAATCACAGGCCCTCTATGTTATCGCTGTGTGACCTGCGGCAAGTTAAGTAACCTCTCTGAACACAGGTCCCTCACCAACAAAGCAGGGATAAAAATGGTACCTGCTTTATAGGACCGACAGAAGCATGAAATGAATGATCTCTCAAGGGTTTGAAAGCGTGCCTAGTGAGCTCCAACATGTTTGCTTTTATTATTGGGTAGTCTCTCGGGGTCTCAGTCTTTTCATCTGTTAATGGAGGATCCCTACCTGGCTTGTATTGTGCGGTTTTATGACGACAAATGAAAAAACATTATTGGAAGGGAAAATCTAGTAAAGAGTACTATAAATTTAGGCTGTGACTGAATCAGCTCAGGCTTTTGTGGCTGACCATCCTCCCCTAAAGACCCAGGCTGGGCATTTAGAGGCTCCGTTAGTCTTGATATTCTGGGGAGGAAACAAGAGCTTAGGGAAACACGCCTTCGCCTCTACAAGGGCCGGACATATGGCTAGCAGCTGGGATTTATGCAAAGCATTCTTCAAATTAGTCCAAAAGCCCCACTGTTTGGTTATTGCCCCCAATGCAACCATAAAACCACAGCTCACAACTGCCAGCAGCTCGTTACATCCCCAGCCTGTGCTTACCCCGGGCCCCTCTCAGCTGTCTCGCCACGGCCACTCCAAGCTCCCTGGCCCCAGAACCACCTGCATGTCCTCTGGTTAACTCAATCTGCTGTCAAAAAAGAGGAAGTAATTAAATGGGGGACATGTCAGTCCCACCACAGGCTCTGGAAAAGTCAATAAAATTTAGTCACCAGAATGGGAGCTGATTTTTAACCACCCTGCTATAAACCATGACACGCACACACACACACAAAAAATGTCAGCTTCCGGTCACATAGCAACCAAGCCAGGGAACGCTGGTCCTCAGCAGTTTCCCTTACACAGCTTCAGTGGGACAGAAGGAAGGGAAATGAAGTACTATTTACTCCAGTGAAATGTGATGTGAGAAATTAAAGGAAAACATCTTGTTTCCCCCATAGCTCATTACCCTGAAGAGATGAGTGGAAGGGACATTGGCAGTGGTGTAGAGTGAGCAAGTGGACAGTGGAAAAGAGGACAGCTGAGAATACTGTCACCACACAGAAAAACCAGACTCTGGTAGACGGTGTATGAGAAAGCTGGTCATTAGACAGCAGTTGAATTAATAAATTTGCCGCTTGCAAAACCCTCTGTCCTTCTGGATTCTCTCAGCAGTCACAGGGCTCCATCCCTGAGGAGTTACAGGAAGAAAGGGTGCGCAGGGGACCCCAGAGCACATGGGAACCAAGATTCTTCCGCACTGACCTGACCCGTCCAGCCTGCCTAACTCGTCTTTTTTCCCCTTTGGTTCATTTTTACCCTGCAAATGGTGCATTTCCATGAAACCAATCTGACTGATTCTAATGAGAAATTCAGCTACAACCTAGTAGCTACAACCAGCATCCAGATTTGGCCAAAAGCTTCCCGGGTAACTTAAAGGCCAGATGGGAGGGTTGATGAAGTTTCCTTTTCATACGTGAGAGACATCACAACAGACCTAGAGTCACGGAAATGTGCAGTCGCTCATTCCCACAATCTCAGCTCGCTTTGCAAAAGTCTTAGGAGCCCTTTTGTTTCATTTAATTTCCTCCTTTCCCCCTCACCCTAAAGTCAAAGGCAACTTCTTTAAAGATTTCAATAAAACATTGAAGGCAAAATGCCAAGAGTAATACAAGGCACCACTGCCTTAAAGGTAGTAGTTAACATTTTTAAACATTTATTATTTTCAATGTGCAAAACTTTTCTGGGCAGCAAGTTCTAATATCATCACGTCTATGTTAGAGGTGGGAAGACTGAACGCCAGAGAAATTAAGTAGCATTCCTGGGGTCATGTGGCAGAGTGTGGTAGAGGTAAAATCAGAGCTCACTCATTTTCATTGCTTGTCAGTTCTCCATGCTAACAATAGCTAACATTTTTCTTAATACTGAGCAGATTCCCAAACCCTTTCATGTACGTTACCTTACTGGGTACTCAAACACATGCCTGAGGCGGGAGTTCTGGTCCCCAAATTAAAGATGAGGAGAGTGAAATTTAGAAGGATTAAGTGATCCTCACAGTAGTTAAAGCAAGACATGAGGAGCAAAAATCAAACACACCTTCTGGACTTCTCTCTCTGCCCTTGCGGCTTCAGAATAATAAATCGTGACGCAGCAAGTTCTTGTCAGCTCGGGTAGACTTCAGACTCACCCCACAGCAAATGCTGCCCAGTGCCACTCCGGAAGACGGTGGTGTCTTCCATGTCCTGCACAGTGGCCATTTGGGGCTGTGCATCTCTGGAGGGCAACATTCACAGAGTAAATGTGCTATACTTACCATTTTATTAAGATCATTTTCCAGTAGATGGCAGTAATGTGTCTTCAGGCAGGGGTGGGTGTCTTTTCTTAATTCATGCAAAGTTAATGAAACAGCTGGTGGGGCCCCAATGGTATCTCTTTTAAATTTTTCTTATTTATGTTGGTAAGGTGGTACTGATGATTGCGCTTCTTCTGGTTCCTCTTAATATCAAATATGGGAGATGCACTCTGCAAAATGTTGTTTGCTTACATCGAACAAAATGTTTAGCAGTTACTTGCAATGGGACTGATTTTGTTTGAGGTAGATGCTGATGGTCCCTGATCTCCTAGTTAATGACTTTCAGTGGAGGAACAGGGAAGGCACCGCAGGTTGGTGTGCCCTAGGTATCTTACCTTTTCCCTCATGCTTGCCTCTGTTTTATAGGTTGTAAAAACTAAATAGCAATAACAACAAAAGAGCAACTTTTATACTCCTTTACTGCTAGAAGGTTGCCACATATATAACTCTGGCCATGAGATGTAAACAATAATCAGTTGACACTCAATTTTCTCTCCCCCTTTCTTTCTGACTGGAATTCAGATGTTGTGTCTGAGTAGCAGCAGCCATTTTGCAAACATAAGGACTAAACGTAATTGCTGTAGAGAGCAGAGGAAGAAAAGAAAAAGACTCTGAGACTTGAGTGCGATTATTGAGCCACTGACTCATGCCTGATGGTCTATCTTATAAGGGAGATATGTAAATTTCATGTTTAAAATACAATCAATCCAGTTTTCTATTACTTGCAGGGAAACATTAGCCTAAATGACATAAAGAGATTAAAAAGAAAATGTTGGCGACTCCTATATGTGACTATGTAGGTGTCTCTCTTTTTCTTTCTCTTCCTAAAAACCTGTTATTTTCAAATATTAAAAAAAAAACAGCAATAACAACAAAAACAAAAACAAAATGTGCAATTACAAATACTAATGCATACCATATAAGAGGAGCACAAGGCATCATGGGATTGTAAATCGGGGCTCCTGAACAGGACTTTGAGATGAGTAAGGCTTTGCTGAGGAAGTGACATTGAATCTCAACAACTAAAGACTGGAACAAGATGGCTTTGAAAAAGGTGAAACAATTGTGCAAAAACTTTGACATGGGAAGAAAAATATACATTAGAGATAGGAAAAAAAGGCTGAGGCATACAAGTAGAGGGATAAATCAGCCCCAGAGTATCAAAAATTTGACCTTAACATCTTTGCTCAGTTCATTAACCAACAGAATTCACTAACCACATCTTAGCTAACCACTCAGACACCACCAAAGTGGAAGGAATGCAAATGGAAGTTTCCCCATGCCTAGTTGGAGTGGAAAGGAAATTAGGGTCACTCTTGACGATTCACATCAATAGACAAAAAATAGAATCCTCAAAGGGAATCCATCTAAATGTACTATTGGTCACAATATGTGAGGAGAAACAGGCCTTGCACGACCATGGCACTCAATAAATGTTTGTTGAATGAATGAATAAATGATGTCAATGAAGGTAATTCCAAACTAGAAAATGACTGGCAAATCATCATCTCCAGGCTATGATGTGTGGTACTACACTCACATTTAAGGTCTAGTCTACTATCACAATGAAAATCCTTTCCCTTTCTCAATGAGTACAATACTTGGGGCTCTGATTTGTAATTAGTGAACCTTAGCTTTGCTCTTTACTCTGAAATTGGGGGACTGTCTCCAACAAAGTTCATTCATCTGAATGTCTTCTCCCACAGCACTTCCAGGGTCCACGTGCCTTTTGAGCCAGGGCGTAGCCAACTCACAGAACAACCACGGCTTTCATGTTCAGCAGGCCAGAGGTTTGCGGCAGGAAACATCTCTGCCTTCAAGGCTTATACAGCCTTGGGATTTCTGTTCTTCAAGCTGATGCTGGCTACATCCTCTTTAGATTCAGGAAGAGCATGAGGCAAGGAAACCTGTTTCCTGAGTGCCAACTGTGTCCCAGGTGCTGCACATCTGAAGCTCATTTAAGTCTCCCTCAAACTTTGTGAATTAGGTTTCATTGTTCATTGGGATTCTGACACACAGAGAAGGTAACTTGCCCAAAGTCACACGTTGTTACTAAGGAAGCTGGGACCCCAAGCCATGCCTGTTTGCATTTGGAATCTTGCTCTATGTTCTTTCTACCAGGTTCTCCAAATCTTCAGGATCACTTCCTTCTGAAATGTTCCCATTTCAAATCCTGCTAAAGCATTCATTCACCTAAATAACACAGTCACATCTTCTCTGACTCTGGGAATATTCCTCCTCCCCCTTCCTAACTCTCAGGGCTCCTCCTCTCCACTCCTTTCCTTCCCTCTTTCCTCCCTCTCCTGTCCCTCCTCTCCAACCTCTTCCTCCCTGTGGGAAGCCATGCCCAGGCATCCAGGCACTCCGCCTTTAAATTAGGGGTGGGGCCCTCCCTGGTGGCGCAGCGGGTTAAAGCACAGCACTGAAAATCTAAAGCCGCTTCCTCATGAGTTCGATTCCCGCCTGCCCCGGAGGTGACTACATGGCGTGGCAGACCTCTCCTGACCCGCCCGCCTCTCCCTCAGCAGTGTACTTCATCGATCTGCCTGTTCTGTTCCCCACTCTGTCTCTGGTGAAGCCTCTCACCGCCCCTGAGCCTCTGGCCTGTGCCCCAGTTCTGTATGCACAAATAAATAAATCTAAAAAATAAATAAATTAGGGGTGGATTTGAATTC
Source organism: Condylura cristata (assembly GCF_000260355.1). NCBI lineage: Eukaryota > Metazoa > Chordata > Mammalia > Eulipotyphla > Talpidae > Condylura > Condylura cristata. Next base: position 21,039,539 of record NW_004567128.1, on the reverse strand, counting down.
TGCATTGGCCTCCTCTTTTCCACTCCCCTCTGGTTGTGTGCACAGAATCCCTAAGCTCTCCCCAAGTGGCTCCTCTCGCCCTGCTCACAAACCACCGCAACCACATGAACTGTGACACACTTGACGGGTTGCAGCGGGGAGGAGCCCAGGCCAGACTTGCTGGAGCTCTGGACAATGTTTAACCCCAGGCCCGCTCTCACCATTTGTCACACCTCCTAACACAGGAGCTCCCTGCTCTGTCCCTGAAATGAGAGGGACAGTATGTGGGTCTGGGTCTGTAATGTTGACTGACGCCCTGTGTCTTCAGGCAAGAAACCAGCTGCTCTTGGTGAACGGTGACTGTCCAGCTGGGAAGTGGCCGTCTGTCCCCACTCTCCCCTGCCTTCTCAACATCTCTCCTCCTGTGCCCGTGTCCCACACGGGCCTCCTTTCAACCAGAGGTCTCCTCTTCCCTGTGCTGAATCTAGCTGCACCTAGCTCCTAGACCCTCCTTCCCTCCGCTGAGTTTCCAGCCCCATCCCGTGATCCCAATTTCATAATTCTCTTCCTTGTTTCTTCCTGGCCATCACCTTCCCCAGGACGCCTTCCTTTACACTAGCAGCCCACGCTGGAGCCCAGCCACTCTCTGTGCTGCACAGAGCTCCCTTTCATCAGCACCACGGTCTCATGCTGGGCAAGCACTTCCTGTCCACTGGTTGGTTTCTACCACTGGCGTGAGGCCCCCGAGGCAAGGACTCAGTGACCTTCTCACTGCTGAATGACCAGTCTTTGGGGGCAGCCTCAGCACCTATTTGGCACAGAGGAGATGTTTACTGTGACTATTGTGGTACAGTCTTCCCATATTGTCCACATAATTATAAGCCCTCTGAGAACAGGAGCTAAGTACTTTCCATCTGTGGATACCCCGAACTGGGGACAGAGCTTGACCTGGGATAAGGAAAAGTAAGGGTCCTGACAGGTTTCAACTGGAGAAGAGGTGACTGGAGAAAGAAGTACGGGGCCCATTCAGGATCTTTAAAGATCTGAAAGGCTGTCACATAAGAAAGAGTGACTCAACCTGCAGTCCGCACTGCAGCATCCACTGCACCAGGGAGCTCATTGGCCATGCTAATGCTTGGGGTCCCCCCAAGACTTGCCAAACCAGAAACTCTGCTGTAGGGCCCAGCAGTCTTTAAACAAGCCCTTGGGGATGCTGATGTGTATTGAGGCTTGAGAAGCCTTGGTCTAATTGTAGGCTTAGTCAGAGTTAAGAAGGAAGCAATTTTCCACTAAATGATAACATTCCTGAGTTAGTCTACATGCCAGCGGCCAAGGCTACCTCAGGAAGTTCTCTGTAGTCCACAGGATCTAGAAGAGGTAGGCACTTTCCTGTCAGGTCTCTGTTGGGATTCATGCCTTGATTTTTGTATTGTTGATGTAGCCAGGCGACAGAAACCAGAGTGGTAAAAACACTTCGGAAACTCCCCACTTGATCTCTGGCTTGCAAATCTGGGACAGGATGATTGAGGGAGCACTCCCAACAGAGCAGTCCCATCTCTCCACTTGTGATGAAGAAAGTGACACTGACAGAGGAAAATTTGAGAAAGACTTTATGATTGTGGAATAAAGGTAATACCATCATACTTGTAATGGCAACAGCAAGAATTGACATTTATTAAGCATTTACTATGTCAGGCAGAGTGCTAACTTTGTAAGGGTTTTCTCGTTTGATTCTTCTAAGAACCATATAAAAATCACTAATATTATCTCTAATGTGGGATGAGGCAATAAGGTGAGAAAGAGACCTAATTGTTTCTCAAAAGATTACACTCTTAATAGGGGGCATAGTTGGAATTTGAGACCAGCATTCTGACTTCAGAGTTTGACTTCACAACTTCTATATCTTCCTGGCTCTGAAGACATGAAGAGGTTAAATAACCATGATCTTCTGGCTGCACCAATCAGACACTCAAGCTATAGAGTTGGAAGAGCATAAGTTATAGGGGACCCAGTATTAGTCAAGCTAGGCTAAGATATGTTGAATTGTCAACCCTTTCCCAGAAACTCAGTGCCTTAAAACAAGAAATGTGTGCCCTCCCTGGTGGCGTGGCAAGTTAAAGCACAGCACTCAGAAGCCACTTCAGCATGAGTTCCATCCTCGCCCCAGAGGTGACCCACATGGCACAGCAGACCTCTCCTGACCCACCCGCGGTTCTCCTCAGCAGTATATTTCATCAGTTGGCCTATTCTGCTCCCCATTCTGTCTCTGGTGAAGCCTCTCACCTCCCCTGCTCCTCTGGCCTGTACCCCAGTTCTGTATGCATAAATGAATAAATCTTTAAAAAAAAAAAAAAAACAATAAAGCCCCTTGCAGGAACTTCTAGGTAGGCTGCTTTCCTAGGTTAGACCCAGTCACCTATCACTGTTGGCTCCACCCTCTTCTGGAGTTTCAAGGGGCCATCTGCATTGCGCCAGCTGACTAGAGGAGACTGAGGGCAAGTGAAATATCGCACACATTATTTTAGAGGCTGAGCCAGGAAGCCAATCCAGTCCCCACCCCACACCTTCCACTGTCTACACTAGATACACGACCCCACACCAATGCAGGGGAGCTGAAGCAGAACCTTTCTTGGGCTCCAGGGGAGAATATGAGAGGGTAGGGAGCCCCAGAACGGTCTCTGCCACAAAAGGTATTTTCTTCTTATCCATAAAAGGGTGAAATTTATAGTCTCTAGACTTGATCTCAAAACTGATTGGATTATTTACAGTGAATAGTAAAACATTTTACATCTATACACAAGCAGGTATAGGCTTATCAAGAAATCATATCCAATTCAGGCAACATATATTAGATATTTGATTTGCTTGATTCCTTTATTTTTTAAGTAAAGTATAAAGATAAGTCTTTTTTATTTTCTGTTTTCACCCCATTAGACTTTCTCAAAACCCCCTGGCATTCTGACATCCATTATGGAGACCTCTGCTCCGTAGCTTTGAGAACTGTCCAGAAAGAAAACAGGCTTCTGCTTGGAAATTACGTTCCCCAGGGCCCAGGAGTTCCCTGATTTTCCAGTGGGCAGCCATGTGCGGAGGGCAGAGTGGGGCTTGATTTGAACTGTTCTGTGTCTCTCTCATGAGGACTCTATCTCCTGGCCTACTCCCTGCCTAAGCCATATCTCACCTGGGTTGCAGGCCTGGCATGAAAGTCCTATTCGGGGGAACTCACTGACCACTCATACCCACTCCAATGCCAAGGTTCCTAGAAATATTCTGTTGGCCTCTACTTTCTCTTAGCCATAGTTATAAAGTGACAATGGTTAGAAATGAGACTTTAGAATCACTTGGCCTCATTCTTCTTCCTAATCAGGATTTTTACTTAGCAAGATGAGTCATTGGTTCATCTGAGCCTCAGTTTCTTTCTGTGGTAGAAATGGAGGTAGTTTACATGACTGCCAGAAGATTGAGTGAAATAATCCATGTGAAATTGTCTTCCAAATGATTAAGTGCTGACTTAATTGTTTTCCTCTGTATTGTTTTATTCCATCCTTTCTAAGGCATAGCAATATAGTTGGATACATTAAATTATTTTTGCATCGCTTTTTTTTTTTTAGTTTTGTAAAATACAAGGTGCATTTGGTATTTTTTCCTAAATACATGTCAGTGATAAATTCAGATGAAAAGGAACATAGACCCATGCTGTGTAGCAAATAAAAACAAAATGAGTCATCAAAGAATTTTCAGTGACTCTAAACACCTTTCTATTGCTGTTGATAATCACATATACCGTGGTACCTAGAGTCTTGTAAATTAACTGTGCAGGTGTCAACAGCAATTCACATACACTCGTTACAGAGTTATTCACCTAATCAGTATAATTCTTGAGCAAATTTTTATTTATGTTGGTCACCAATCCCACTCATAGGACATAGAAATAGCTGATTTGTAATGGTCAGCTATCCTCAGCTGCACCAGAGTGGTGCAAAGAACATGACCCAGGACTCTTATGCCCCGATCTCACACACTAGCTCACCCACTCTGCACCTTGGCTTCCACATTTTTAAAAGATTGATTCAGGGACCCTCCCTGGTGGCGCAGAGGGTTCAAGCAGAGCACTAAGAAGCTAAAGCCACTTCAACATGAGTTTGCTCCCCACCCC
>NW_004567128.1:21000309-21035258 GCF_000260355.1 Condylura cristata | reverse complement strand
GAGGTGACCCACATGGCACGGCAGACCTCTCCTGGCCAGCCGACTGCTCCCCTCAGCAGTGTACCTCCATCAGTCGGCCTGTTCTGCTCCCCACTCTGTCTCTGGTGAATCCTCTCACCCCTGCACCTCTGGCCTGTACCCCTATTCCTTATGCATAAATACATACTTTAAAAAAAATGGATTCAAATATCTGGCCCAACTCCCTCACCATCCTTTCTTAGAGCAAAGATCGGAGAGTAGTTAATATATTCTAAGTCAAATATATATCTGAGTTTTGATGAACTGATAGTTGTTTTACTTCCTTGATGTGGGTCAGCTATAGAACAAATGAATGAAAACTTTTTCCCCACTCACATGGAAGATAAAGGGCAGATTCTAGTCATTAACCTTATCTAACTATTAAAAGTCCGTATGTGTGTGTAATGTGATTTGGGGAAAATAATAGGTTAGAAAGGTGAAAGAAAGACACAATCACAAGTAGAAAACCACCAAGATCAGTAACCTTAAGGAATCTCAGTACCAGCATCCACTTTCTCTGTGATCTTGTAAGTCATGGCCCTGTTGGAGGACTCAGTTTACTCACCTAGAAGGCGAAAAAAAAAAAACTGAACTAGATCATCTCTGGTGTCTTCTCAAGTTTCAGTGATCAGTGGTGGTCTTCCTGGTCAAATTCCCCTATGCAGTGATGATTAATGATGAGTCAACTCACAGGAACAGCATGAAGCCAGCTATCTTCTCCAGACACTAGCACTATCTGGCCTCTGTCTTCCAAGGCAGGTGGGTCTTTGCGGTCTATGGTGTATCAAGGTGGTGGCAGAGGAAAGGTCACAGAGGGGGGAAGATAAGCCACCAGGAGGGGACCTATGCCACTGATAATATGTACCATGACTTGTAGCTTTCAAAATTCTTTCCAGATAGTGCTCACTACATTGGCATTTGTGTGAAGGTGAGGCCATGACATTTACTATGTAACCCAAGCCTGGCAGTACATACCTATTGTAAAAATGGGTAAATGAAAGATGTCGTTCCATCCAGTGTGGTAGGTGTAGTTATTTCCCTCATATCCAGATGAGAAAACTGAGATTCTGAAGAGATTCAGTTGATTGTTTACTGCCACGTGGCTATAAGCAGATGAAGCATGATTTGATTGTGTCTTCATCTCTGAAACCTGTGCTTATTTTCCATGTCATCATCCACAGAGCGATAGATTATAAAAGTAATGTCCACTAATTCCTTGTAGCTTCTCCCATCAAGAAATTGAGTTTTTTAGTCCATTTACTAAATTCCAAACTTGGTCATTTGACTTGCTGCGAGCAGTGGGATATTGGAAAATAGGATGTAAGCAGAGGCTTGGAAATATGTGTGGACTGAGGTTTACTCTTTCTCACTGTTAGGAATACTTCTTTTACCATTAGAAGAAGCTCTGTATCGTCTGCTGAGACTGAGAGAATATATGAACAGAGAGGCCCCAACAAGCCCAACTGTCCCCAGCTATCCCCACGGAGGTTGTTGACATGTGAGTGAAGCAATCCTTTCCATTTAGTCCCAGTCAAACGAGCTAAAACAGAAGCCACGAAATCTTAAGCAAATAAATAATTGTTGCATTAGGTCACTAAATATGGGGTTGATTGTTTACAGTTGCTTTGTTGTTCTTTATTAAAAGCTAACAGACACAAATAGTATTATCCAGTCTGTGAATGCCACTAATATGCGTTACTTTTTTATGCACTGCCAACCCTTCTTTTGCACACTTTTCACTGGAAGTCTTCTCTCATGCACACACACATGTATACAGAAGAACACACACTGTGGGTGCTGATGTTTCTGTGTCCATAAACTTGAACTTGGAGGAAAAGTATGGGCAACTTACACACTATTCATTTTCTTTATAAAACATATTTGACTTGAAGAGTAGCTATGTCCCCAGAGAAGGATTTCAAGCATGTGCTTTGGTTTTCATTTGAGGCCAGCTCATGGTCACCCCTTCCATCATTGTTGACTGACTTTTGTAGGAAGTCTGGAGTAAACAAACAAACAAACAAAAATTTGGCAGAATGACAAAGAGGAGTAAAGTTTTCTCACCTGGGGTGTCTGGCCATTATCAGTCTTGAAACCAGGGTCACAGTCTCACAGGCTCTGTGAACAGACTGCTGTGCACAAATCAGCTTGAGGCACTTCACCCAGGCTAGCAGGCAGCAATCGACAGCATAGATGTGTCTGGGGGAGTTTGGCTGACTGGCCAAGTGCAGGTAGTCATTCAAAATACAAGGTTACAGCAAAGAAGGTTCATCTCTTTCCAGAGCCTGGCATCTCTTGGATTGACACCATCAGGACCTGTCTGGCTTTTCAAGGGGGACTTGGCAGCTGCCAACTGGGAGGATCCTGAGCCCACAGCTGCTGTTCCTGCCACCTTCCCAGGATCTGTCACTTGGGTCATTTCTACGCTCTGGTGGCAGTCACAGAACATCTGCATTGAACCAACCATGAGGAACCTGCTAACTTCCCCAGAGAGACCACAGAGGTGGAAAAACTGCTGGGAGGAATAGAACTAAACAAGCAAAGGTGCTGAGACTTGGCAGCAGACCTGAACTCCACAGAAAGAACAGAAAGGATGGAGCATCCAAGAGCCCAAGAACCACACCTTTCACATAGTAGGCACTCGGTAAATATTTGTGGAATGAGTGGCTACAAATCAGCTCAGCCACAGAAACAAGGTTTCTCATCTGTTCTTAGATCTTAATGCAAGTACATTTGGTCCTGTTTGTTGAAATCTTGCCTTCTTGCCGAGGATAAGGCTGACCCTCAGAAAAATAGACACTTCAGGTCACATCTTAAATGTCAGCATGAATGCTTTTTGATTACCTTATAAACCAGGATGCAGGCCCTCGGCTTTCTCTTCAAGGGACTTTGTTGCAGATGAGATTAATTAAATTAGTGCCCTCCATCTCAACTACTTGGTTCAATAGAAACAACTTTACTTGCAAAGGCAGGGGTTAACTTACAATTTCCTGGCTCAAAATAAAGATTTACTTATGTGTTTCTTTATGTAAACCTCATCTCCCACACACCAGGTTTACAATAGTCATAGAAAGATACCAAATACAGCTTTCTGTTCCCAAGCAAACAAGTCTGGAGAAGAAGAAAGCTTTTTTTCAAAAATATATTTTCCTGGCCATCTCTCTTGACCAGCACTTGGCATTCTGTGTAATGTCCAGGTACAGAGATTGCAATGGAGGGGAGGTGGGTCAGGCAGTGGCAGCCCAGCCCAACCAGGGGGGGGTATGAACCTCCAGGCAAATCACACCCGAGTCTGGCCAAATGAGGTCAGGAGATGGGAAAGCCAATTCCGGTGAATGTATGTCTTCTGGTCATACAAACGATTTGGGCAGGTGAAAGATCATGCCATTAAAATGCAATAGAGTTCACGGGAGGGGGCAAGGAAGGAGGAGAGTGAAGGTAATGTTTGCCAATTTATCAAGCTCTAAGCCCCTACATTGCTCTCCTCGTGCAATCAAGAGTAATCATAGGCAGTTTCCGAGGAAATATTGTGCTTCCTAATATTTTCCATTCAACTAGTGTACATTTGCAATTTACTCACAACTCTGCTGGAGGAAGGGTGGGCAGGATAGACAGATGTTCCTGAGGCAACCCCAGTGATAAAATTTGTCTTAAAGGAGTTGCACAGGTGATTGCGAAGAACGGTCCAGACTATAATGAAGAGAAAACAGAAGAGGGGCCAAGAAGGCCCCTGCAGCACTGAGCTCCACAATGATTGCAACTCAACAGGGGTGGGTTTAGGATTCTGGAAGCATCTGCCCCCAAATGAGGCTCCTTGTAAACTGGTTTAATTTTTTTCTCTTTAATATGAAAGCTTTACAAACAGAGGAAAGGTGAAGGAATTTTATAGTGAACACCCACCCATCTATTGAATGCTTAGATTATACAATTAACATTTTGTTATCGTTGCTTTGTTCCATATCTGCCCCTTTATCCATCTGACCACCTGCCTTAGTTTTTAATGTATTTCAGGGTAGCAGATGTCAGTTCACTATCCCCCAGATTCAACCACAAGCATATCACTCACTAAAGCTCAATATTTGTTTGCATCCCCACTCCTTGAGGTTAAATTTATCGATAACACACACACACACACACACACACTTCTTAACTACTACTTGATGAACTTTGACGAAGGCATAAAACAGTGCAACCGAAACCACTATCAAGATAAAGGACATGACCATCACCCAGAAAAATCCCTTTAATGCCTTCCCCGACCCCACAGAAGTAACCATTGCTCTGTTTTCTGTCCCCATATAATTAGTTTTGTATATTCTAGAAAGTCATATATCCCCTTCCTTTTCATTGCTGAGTAGTATTCCATTGTATGGATTTGTTTATCCAGTCACCTGTTGATGTATATTCCAATTATTTTCAGTTGTTATGGCTATCGTGGGTAATTCTGGATTGATGAAAATATATGAGTTGGCAGGTCTAAATGGAACAGACCCATCAATTCATATATTCTACTTTTAACTGTCCTAAGGTTGACCTTGTGATTTCCCTTGCTATTGGCAAGACTTTAGATTTGAAATCCAAAATGACCTGCCACTTAATCTAACTTACACTCAATAATATATATGGATTGTACTGCCTCATAAGCTAAGACACAAAAATGCAACATCATGCATATAAATAGGAATAACCAGTATTACTTAATGTCACCTGGGGGTGGAGATAGGAAAAGTACATATCTTTGTCGTCTCTGAGTCCAGCCCTCATGAAAGGGTTTCCAGAGCTCTATTTTTCACGTCTCCCACCAGAATGGGGGTTAGGGAAGAAAACAGCCCCACCTAAAGCCAAGCTAATCTCACGACCCTAGTGTCCATCAGCACCTGATTCTCCAAATCTCTACTGTCCTCTATGAAAACATCAAATACCTATATCATCCCCACAGCCTCAACTCCCATTCTCTCCTCAACCCACTGTGGTTCCACTGCCCGTCCCAGAACCGTGTCAGATATGATGAACACTAGAAGTTTCCACTGCATCGGGCATCCATTGATGACGTTAGAGACAGTTTCAGTGACACAGTGGTGATGGGGAGGAGTCTGACTCAGCGAGAGGGAACTAAGTTGAGAAGAGGAAAATAAAACTCTACGATATAGGAACTGGTTCAGAAAAGGAAGTTGCCGGAAACAGTCTTCACCCACCTTCAAAGTTTACCTAAGACAACTCAGCCTGGTCACCAATTTGGGTCTCAGGACCGGTTTCTCTTCATTTCTGTTGAGCTTGGCACTCTCCCAAACACCTCTCAGTCTTAGCACCACCCATGTCTCTGCAGCAGCTGGAGTGTGCCCAGGCCGAGGAAGGCACTGTCCACGCTGGCTGCCAATGCTTGGCAGGTATTATCTTTGCTCCCCTGAGGTCAGTGATCCCCTGGCCTCTAGACATCTTCTCTTCTCCCTTGACCTCTCTTCTTGTTCCAGTTGCTTGAAAATTTCACTTGCTCACTGCCAAGGCCGCTTCTGGCCTCAGGTGAAGCTGGACTTCTTACCTGTTATTTGAAGTTACCAGTCGAGGCTTGCTGGCAGCCTGGGACTCTAATGGCCACTTTGCCACATTTACTGGCACCCGTGAGGCTGACTCTGGCTCTTTTACACAGCACTCTGCTGACCCACTCCCCCCTCCACCTATTCTGTTTTCAAACCAAAGTCTCTGTTGGGGCTCCTGCTCAATTCCAGTTTCAGGTAACAGGAACCATCTAATGTCAGTTCACTTATAGGACTGCTATGATTAACACAACCTGGGTTATCAAACGATCATCAGTAGATCATCTGCCTGGTGATCCTTTGCAGTTTCTCTACCACTGCCACACCATCCCTCCCTTCCCCTGGTGTGTTCTCCCACCCAGCAGGTCGCTGATGCAAAATATCAAAAAGCTTTAAAGTCTCGGTGACAACAGCACCAGCATTTCCACTGGTGGAAGTTTCTTCTCCAGGGACACCACTGGGAACACCCACTATCAAATTGTGATGCAATAAAATGACACTATCACACCATGTGGGTGCATCACTTGGTTCGTTCTGCTATTTGACTTCAGAACATGATGTGTTTTTATGTTCATTTTAAAACCTTTCCCCTCATAGGTGTGCTGTTATCAGCGCTCACATCTCTTTGCTGGCACCACTGTCCCTGTTTCCAGCAGCACTGGCCACCCCGTCTTCTAGTGTGTTCTTTCTAAAGTAGCAAAACATTGCTGGAAAGTGTGCAGGCTGTGAGAGTGATGGTGATATGTAACTGGGCTCAGTGCTTGAAATATTACAGGCACCCAAATTCCATTTTGAAATACTTAAAACTAAATAAAAAGAAACTTGCCTGCTACGATGCATAGAAGCCTGAATAAAATATAGCACAACCCTCCCCCAATTTTAAATATGCACCAGCCTTAGGCTGAAAGAAAGAGAAACCCCCAAGTCCCAGGTGAGACGAGGGAAAGGAAGCCCAGCAGATTAAAGGCACAGTTGTGCTGTGGGGTGGCGAGGGAACTTCAGGCCCCCACAGGCTCCAGGGATCCAGAGGGCCTTTCACACCCTCCCCCCAGGGCAGCCAAGGCCGCTGGCTCTGCAAAGGAAGCTCAGACTGAGCCACACCGGAGCCCCAGAGTCTCTCCCTCCATGGAAAGGTACAGAATTACTGTTCACAGGCTCAGTGAGGCAACAGGGGCGCCCATGATCAGCTGGCCTCAAATAGGTAAGTAAAATATACCTGTGATAAAATCAAGAACCGAGGCCTCTATTCTTTGTAGAAGTGAAGTTTGGGTCAGTGCTGCCCAGAGGTATAGAAACTCCAAGCAGTGAGCATAAAAACTGGTCTAGGAGATGGGGAACCCTAGAGTCTTGGCAAAAGTGAGTGTGAAAACAATGCACTAGGATACGGTGCACTCTTAAGACTACAGGAACCCTCACAGAGGGAAAACAAAACAAAAGCAAATGATAGGTTCACATTAAAATAAAGTACTAGCTACACAAGGAAATGATCGACCATAAGGGATAGTTGGCAGATGGAACAAAGTGGAAGAGTGTAGTCTGACTACTGGAAATAATGGAAGTTTTAAAAGGGAGATAAAATAAAGACTGTGAAAATGATTAAAGGGAAAAAAGAATAACTAGCATAAGGAAATTAAAAGATGATAGGAATAAAAAAACAGCTTGATTTAATAAAACTTGCACTACTACTATAATAAACTTGCAAGGGTAATAATGGATATTTACAGTGCATTTAAAAGCTTAACAGCAAAACCTGAGTGAGGTAACGTGTGTGAAGATAGGCAGCACAAGGAAGAGGGGTCGATGCAGAGGAGGGAAGAGCCCAAGGGTCTGTGGTGATGGATCACAGGTGCTGTGGTGGTGGGAGAACTATGGGGACCACACCCGAGGGGAGAAATCAAATGCTGTCCAAAAGTGAGCTATGATGTAAGAAAATAAATAAAGTTGTAAGATAAAATAAAATGCACAACAGGAAGAGACTTGCAGCGAGATAGCGAAAGGGAAAAGGAAACACTTAAAAGCTGGAGGAATAGAGAAGCTTCAGCACTGCACAGTAAGATCCCAGAGAGATGGTCGAGCGCAAACATTTTCTGTTTGAACTCACATGTCCCACATCTGTTCAGCCAGTCTCTGGGATAGAAGAAGGCCTCAAAGAATGCTTGCGGGATGAACGAGGAACAAAAGAACAAGCTTTAGCTAAAAGGATTAATGAGTAATGGAGGCATGTCTTCCAGGCGGGATCCTGGACGAAAGGTTTCTTTTCTCTCCTGTAGCTGAGATGCCTCGCCCAACCTCATTCCGTCTTAGCAATGACAGACATTCATGACTCAAGGCCATTAACAGACATCCAGAGGCAGCAGACATTTTTGTAGAGAGCATTTTGCAGCAGGCCCCAGCTGAGTTCAGTACTTTGCAGAGCGCAGCTACACTGAATGCAGCACTCCAGCCCTGCATGGATTTAAGCAAGAGTGCGTGGGGGTCAAAAGAACGAGGGCAATAGAAACACAGCTGGGGAAGTCTCCACAGAACAAAGCAGAAGGTCTCCGGCCTGAACATTACACACTTGCTAAGAGCGAGCTGGAAAACTCCCTGATCTCAATGGCTCGACTTGTCGGTGGGGACAGGACCAGTCCGGCCTCTGTCTGCGTAGAACTGGCATCACGTGAACATTGAATCAAGTCAAAGCACAATGAATAACAGGACAAAAGATAAAGGGAAGGTGCTTCAGAATCAGCTTAATGAGGCATCTATGGTTTTCCCCATAACTGATGGGAGAGAAGTAGCGATTAATACAGAAAATCACCTTGTCGTGACAGCTCGGGATTGCGTCTGTGCGTCTGCTCCACTATTTCCTATGTTATATGCATGCACTCCACTCCAAATTTAGAATCCAGTTGTGCTCAGTTTATCTTTTAGTTTGCTAGAAAATCCACTGGGTCTGTCCAGCCCTCTCCACTCGGTAATGTTCCCACTGCTCTCAGAAGGCTGAAGATGATGAGCCTGTGGAAGAAGTTTCCACAAGTGGAAGCAGCAATAGGTGGTTGCTATAGGCAACACAAAACACACTTCATGAGAGATTAGCACTCCAGAATATCAGAATCAGATGGTCACGTTGCTGTGCTGTTTCACCCACTTTGGGAAATAAAGCATGCCAGATGACTTTCTGACCCCTAGCTTTTCCCTTCTATAAAATTAGACTAAATGGAAGGGGTCCAGAGCGTGGTTTGGATTCCAGGCTGGCTAGAATTTGAGGCTGGGCTTTGCCAGTTACTAGCTATGTGACCTTGGTGGGTTACTTAACCTCTCAGAACTCATCTGAAAAATGGAGAAGTATGATCAGTTGAATTTGCCTAAGTGAAATATGTTGCAATTCCACTGTACTGACCTCATGGGGCAGCTGAGAAGACAAAACAAGATGATGTATGTGATTATGACTCTCTGATTTATTCAAGGCGCCATAAAAACCACCGAGAACATGTGTCATGGATTTTTTGGTGTTCAGCCACTCATTGAACTCCTGAGAGAACCACACTGTGGATGATAGATTTAGGGTTGGGAGAAGTCCAGCAGCAGAATCGCAAAATTTATAGTGTACAATCCCCTGCCACGCCTTCCCACATCCCAGTGCATCGATTCTACATGTGGTGTAGTGCATTTACTCTTTCAATGAGGGTATGTGCTCAAATGCACACCAAAGTGTTAACAGAAACTACCTCTAGGGCGTGTGAGTAAGCATCACAACTGTGATCGCGGAGTGGACTGAAGATGGCCAAGGTTGCCTTGTTGCATCTGGGCTCACTTTCGTGACTCGCTTGACCCATAACACACAGGACACTGATGTTCTGGGACTTTCAAGGCTAAGTCATGAGAGGTCTTGCAAGTTCTGCCAGTTCTCTAAAGATGTTTGCTGTGGGGAACCTGGTTGTCAGGTGAGGACTCTGGCGACTCTGAGGCTACCGTGTTAAGAGGATCCTTCAAGCGACCACATGGAGAGAGGACTCAGACCGCAAGGAGGGCCAACGGGTGCCAGCCGGCCCTGAGGGCTACTCAGCTAAGGTTCCGGGCATCGTGATGTGGACAACTGGGTTGTCCCTGCTTGAATCTGTAGATGCAAAAGCACAATGTATGTTGTTTTTTTAAGTCACTAAATTTGGAGGTAGCTTGGTACCCGGCAATATGTACCTGGTAGAAAATGCAATTTTTTACTATCTGAATTTTTTTCAACCAACTCATATTCCTTTTTAATTCTAAAATAAAAGGAAAGGATGAAAAAAAAGTTGAAGGAGAAGAATGTCTTGGAAAAAAAGAAAAAATCTGCACTCTTCTTTAGTGCTAGGCTCACCAACAAGCCTCCCTTCCACCACCCTTCACTTGGATTGTCATGAGCTATTTATTTCTTTTCTTGGAAGAAAACCACCATTGGGTGCCTCCTGGAAAATAGATCATGTCTCCAACTGCCGCGAGCAGAGGGCAAAGTCCTTCAGAGATTCAGAGACAAGAGCTCAATCACCCTCGGGCTTGATAAATCACTTTGCACTGGTGCCCACATGCTTCAACTTGCCACACCATCATCATAAACTGACTTGGCTCAAAGTTAGCTGAAAGCAGAGAGGAACAGTTGCTTCCGAATCCATAACCCGGAATCATCACGGTGTAAGTTTGAGGAGGGTCAACCTCCCGAATTAAGAATGTGATCTTTAAGACCTTGGATCAAAAGGGACCTCGGTGAGTCATCTGTCTGCAGCGGGGGTGGAGAGGATTCCTCGGCACTCTTTGGCTTCTGCTTTCATAAAACAAAGGGGTTTGACTGGATGGTCTCGAGCATCTCTTTTAAAGTTCAATGCTCAGAGCTAAAGTAGAAGCCCAGGTATCTTCTCTGCAGCCTAAAAGACCAAACAATGTTGTAAAAGAGTTTCCCATGGCGTCACCACAGGCAGAATACCAAAGCTTCAATCTGGCTCCTCCCTCCATAACCTTCAGTGACAGACAAAATTCCTAGGTATAAGGCACTTTGGGGGACAAAGGAATGTCAACTTGGCATAGACTGTGTTCTCAGAGGAGCATAAAGTATAGCCACCGCTTCTCAAAAGGAAGACATGAGGAGCAGGTCTTTGGAAATGAGTGCCACTGTCCCTGAGTGGTGGAATGTTTGGTGGTTCCCATTATCTCCTGTTCAGCCATTTTAGATTGTTCACCGGTCACTCCCCCCCCCCCGTTCCCCATCCCGCCCCCAATAGCAAAGCAGGAGGAAAGCAGCTCCCTGACAGAATGAACCTCTCCCCCACCTCCTTGGTGCAAGAATTCCCTCATCAGTTAAACGGAGAATCAGCTCACCTAGTGAATTCTAATGAGGCAGCCAGCCCAGCTGTCAGCAGTCGTCCCTGCTGGAGAAGACAGCAGGCTAGGGAAACGGTGGTTTACGACGCGCGGAGCAGTCTACCTTTCCACACCAACGGATGCGAACATCAGCACTGCTTCCGTGACAGCTGGGCTCACAGACAGATCCTGCAACATGGAGCACTGGAGTAGGTTACCCCAGGTTCAAGGCCCCCAGTAAAACCAGGCCAGGATACAACTGCAGTTCTAAGAGCTTGATGAAGATTACTTACTTGTTTAATGGAAAATCTAAACCTCACCATACACATAAGCATCAGTACCCATTGACTAACCACTTGGAATTGAAATGGGGGACACTCCAGCCTGTCTCAAAGGCTGGTTGAAGGTGTCTGTTTTGGTACTAGTTTAGAACGCTGGGAAACCATTTTCAAAGATGGTCATGGCAAAACCAGGAAGTTGGAAGCAGAGTGGCAGCCACCCTAAAGTGACCTTGACCACTAGTTTAGTCATTTGAAAAAAGATAGGTGGGCCCTCCCTGGTGGCAGAACGGGTTAGGAAGCTGCACTACAAGCTAGCAGCAGACGCTTCAGTGTGAGTTCGATCCCCAGCCCTGGAGGTGACCCACATGGCACGGCAGACCTCTCCTGGCCTGCACGCTGCTCCCCTCAGCAGTGTACTTCATCAATCCGCCTGTTCTGCTCCCCACTCTGTCTCTGGTGAATTCTCTTACCCTCCTGTACCTCTGGCTTGTAAGCCAATTCTGCATACATAAATAAATAAATCTTTTTTAAAAAAGAAATAGAAAAAAGACAGGTCTGTGCTAGGTCTGTGCCTCTGAAACAAGAGAAGCAGTGAGGTGTCAGCAGTGTATCAACCATGGAGTGAGCGCTTCTTTCCAAGGCATTGATCTCGATGACGGGTCATTTAAATATTGTTTATTTTTAAATTGGAAGCTGTTTTCCATCTTTGCAATCAACTCTGTGAGATCAAAATAAAAGTGAAAATTTAAATGTATAGCTCATGAGCTCTAGCAAAAATGTACACGCATATAAACACTACCGCAATCAAGATAAAGAATAGTTTCATCACCCACCAAATTTTCCTTGTACCCTCTCACGTTTAATGGAAACCGTTGATCTGCTTTCTGTCACTAGAAGTTAGATTTGTCTTTTTGTAGAGGTTCACATACATGGACTCATCTGTGTGTGCTGTTTTATGTCTTCCTCGGCAGTGTGGCTTTGAGATTCACCCATGTGGTTTTTTGCATCATTTCACACCTTTTTGTTGCAAGACAGTATTCCATTGTATGGAAAAAAAAAACAGGATTTAAAAAAATAACTTTTTGTTGAGATAGCATTTGTTAATGACACTATATAAGTTTCAGATGCATAGCATTATACTTCTTCATCTGCAAGCACCACGTCATGGTCACCACCAAAAGCCTAGTTTCCATCCTCCATCATATGATCCACTGCCCTTCTGGTAACCCAATTTGTTTTCCATATCCAAAAAAGTTTGTGTTTGGAACTTCATGATTTTTAAAAATTAATCAGTTAATTTTTTCTTACTTCATTGTAGTCTCCATAGTTCCCCACTACCATATCACCCATGAACCATCTCCACATTCCCTTGTGCTCACCCCTCCCCTGTTTTACTCCCCCAGAGTCCCTCCTTTACTGAAAACCTCAAATCTATGGTCAGCTGACTAGTTTGGACGTTGTCTTGACCTTTTGTTTGGTTTCTCTAAATTCCAGATATAAGTGAGACCATCCAGTATTTATCTTTTCCTTCTGACTAATTTCAGCCAGCATAATCCATTCCAGCTCCATCCATGTTGCCCTAAATGTCTCTTTTTTATTGTTGAGTAATATTCCATTGTATAAATACACCACAACTTTTTGATGAATTCATTTATTTGGGGGCATTTGGGACTATTTACAGTTTATTAACTTTTAGATTGTTTTAAGTTTTAACTGTTATGAATAAAGCCACTATAAATATTTGAATACTAATTTTTGTGTGGGCCCATTTTCATTTCTCTTAGGGTAAATACCTAGGAGCAGGATTGCCTAATCATATAGTAGCCAATGCATAATTCTAAAATAACCGCCAAGCTGTTTTCCAAAGTGGTTCTACCATTTTACATTGCCACGATGTAGAAGTAACATATATGAAAATGATGTAAATGGAATTGAGTCACATCCTATATGGGAGTTCTAAATCTAGTACTGGAAGCATAGCCAATTGCTCATGAAAAATGTCTGAAGGCCTCCTTCAAAGTACCATATACATGTTTGGGGTATATAACTCTATACTCTAACCTGTGGACAGGCATGTATGCTGTATCCACAGCAATATGCATGCATATATGCATAGTACTTATAAGGTTACTGTATTGCATACAATATAATTCTTTATAATAAAAGGTAGAGAGGGCAGAGGTGTAAGAGGGAAATACCTTCACTCTTTTCTGCTCTTGTTGAAGTTTCAGAAAAATCATAAGCGTTGTTTTTTTTTTCAAATTTGAGTAATGGATAGACTTCTCCAAAGAATTTTTTTTCCTCTTGGCTCTTCCCTCAAATGACAGTATTTAATCAAGATATTGCTCATTGCATGCAAATGTAAGACTACAGAAACTTTAGATTATAGCTTGTCTACATCTTCGAAGCCTTATAAACACTTAAAAATTAGTGCATCGAGAACTATAACACCAGTGCAATTCTAATTAACAACATTGATTTTAAAGAATAGACAATATTGTTTTGCTGAAACTAAGTTGCAATGAATACTAGGAACCTGAGAGAGGCTTTATGCCTACAGGACCACAGGTCAGACAATGGCTCAATTTTCCCAGGGCTTGCAAATTATTTTCAAATTACTAGGAAACCATGGCTCAAGTAATGTGCATTCCACACAAATACTTCATTAACATGTAAGGTCTGCCTCTGTGTTTTTCTTATTAGGCTGACACAAGTTAAGGAGAACTACTCAGTACCAGTCCAATCATAAACGCACACACATGCTATGCAGCTATCCAATCGATAAGGTAAAGACTGCTAGTTTGGTCTCACCATTATATCCCCAGGAAATGAAGATAGAGACAGGAACAAAAGCTCCACACAGATACTATGAGATTGAATATTTTGGTCAAAACAATTTTTTGAATGAGACTGTTATCTTTTCAAAGTAATCTAATATGTGAAGCCAATTAGACAAAATAGCAGCTTTCTTTACGAAGAGAACCTGAAGCTGTAGTATTTCGATTTGGCCTTTGACAAGTGCAGACACAAGATGCAGCACTTCAGAGGGGAGAGTCTGGGAATGCAGTGAAGCCACAAGGACGTGGGGAAATTAATCAAGAAATATCGAGAAAGCCTGGGAATATGACATTGCTAGTGATGTGTGGTTTGTTCAACAAACAAATAGGAAGGCTCAAGGGAAATGAAATTTCTCAGGACACAGGACAAAATGTGCCTTGCCAGCAAATGTGGAAAGGAAACAGGAGCAGTCACTTCTGATGGAAGTGTCACAATGTGGGAGTTTCGGGGCAGTATGGCAAAATAGAAAAAAAAGTCTTTCGAATTTGAGCAGAACACTCCGTTTCTAAAGGATTCTTGAGATCTACTCACTTGCATGGCAAATAAGGTTATTGTGTCTCCCATTTACAGAAGGAAAAACAGAAGCTTGCAAAGGTCCCATGCTTTTCCTACGGTCACAAAGAGAGTCAGAAGAGGACAGGGTCTTGAACTGAGGTCACCTCCCATGGTCCATATTTTCACCAACGCTCCATAAAACGAAAGATCTAGAAGCAAAATGACCTGATGGGTAGGTGTGTGGGCCTGGAATCAGAACGCTTGCCTTGGAAAGGTAGCTGGTCTCATAGACACACAGTAAAATGATGCCTGCTTGGGTTTAAATCTCAGTCTAATAACTTACTAGCTCTGTTATCTTGGAATGTCACTCTCCTTTTTCTTTGTGGGGGTCCCGTTGGGTGGAGGACCTCCTTGCTCCTTCACTTGGGATTTCACTGGGTGCCTGATTTGAACCAATGGGATTAACAAATGCAACAAGAACCAGGTATGAAATGAGCATTCCCTCTTGTACTTGTCATTGCCGTGAAAAGAACATGCCATGTATGTTTTGCAGATTCTGGAAGGATGGAGATGAGAAGGGCCCACAGTGATCCAACCAGCAGTTTAGAGCCAAACCCAGGTAAACTTGGTCTGGATCAGTAACCTCTAGCCAACACACAGATGCTTAATCAAGAAATAAGTGATTGCTTTAAGACATCAAGTTTTAGGGTGATTTTTCATGCAGCATGTGCTATGGTAAACATGACAACAATGGCCAGGAAGAGAACTTGATTGTGGCTGTCCTCTAGAGCGTGTCCTCCTTTAGTTCCCTCCATTCTCCCTCCACCAGACACATAAGCATGTATCCCAATGGAGGGTTACAGGAATTCTTGCCATTGCCAGTCCTGTAAACAAGACTTTGGATTGGATTGGGTTGGATTGGATTGGATTGGGGACCCTGTATTTCTGGATCTCTCCAGTATAGAAAGAAGTAGGAATAGAGTCCCCAAACTCTTCCAATCCACCTTGTCTTTTCTTTTGCTATTTCTTCAAACTGGCAGCTCCTTCAGGAAAGCACTTGGATGGCATAATGCAGTCAGAGTAGCTCCATTGGCCATAACAATTAGAGATGGATTTCATGGGAGGAGGAGCTGGCTTGGGTGGCTGTGACTGGATTTTGAAAATTATCCTGCAACCATGGGTAATGCCGAACTTAAGTCATGGATGAAAAACGTTAGCTTCTTTATCTCTCCTCTAGAGATATAGATGTAGAGAGAGTCATAGATACTATACAGTAGATAGGTGCTAAGGATAAGGCTGGGGAGAGTTCATAAAGGCCAGGATGATAGTGAAGAAAGTAGCAGGGAAAATCTATCTTACACTCCAATAAATACGGGACAGTTCCATCCACATGTTCCTTTCAGAGCACAGGACAATGTAAGGTGATATACACTCCGAGGCCAAGGTTTCTGTTAGAAGTTTTTGTTAGTTAATTTAAAAATGAATTTAAGGATAGGGTTTTCAACTAAGGCAGATGAGTCCCACAGTATTAATACAGTTAAGCAAATATTGGAGGATCATAGGAAATGAGGTTGAATAAATTACATGTTTTATCAGACATCTTTGGGCTTTGAAACTGCTGACAGCCCACTGTGGAATATTAAATATCACATTTCTCAATTTGCCTTTTTATTGATGTTAGGGAGGAGACTGTACATGAAAATTTTTGTTCTGCAACATTTATAAATATTAGGATGCATTAACATATGTGTAAATATTTCTTTTTCAGTGTGTCTTTGGCTAGGTAGCGCCAGAAGCTGACCCTGTCACAAGGCTTTGGGTGCAGAGACTTTAGTTAGGTGAGGCCCCAAGAAGTGCTGTCTGAGAAGTGGGGGAGGGAATTGGTGGAGGATAAAGGACAACACAGGTCTCAGCTCATCAATGTCCACTCAGCTTCAGTGGCAACCTGTGGGAGAAAATATGGACAATTTTTCTTCAAGAGAGGGAAACCTGGGCCCTCCCTGGTAGCGTAACGGGGTAGGATGCAGCATTGTAAGCTGGCCACAGCAGCTTCAGGACAGGTTTGATCCCCGCCCTCGAGATCCACATGGTGTGGCAGACCTCTCCTGTCTCGCCCCCTGTTCCCTCAGCAGCGTCGTCAGTTGGCCTGTTCTGCTCCCCACTCTGTCTCTGGTGAAGCCTCTCACTGCCCCTGCACCTCTGGTTTGTACCCCAGTTCTGCATGAATAAATAAATAAATCTTAAAAAGAGAGAGAGTGAGAGAGAGGGAAGCCTGAGTGCTTGCAATTAACCCCCACCCAGAACAGGGCAAGGGATGCTCTCAGGTGGGTCCTCTCCCAGCACCTGCAGCCTGCCCCAATGGCAAGGCCTTTGAGCAAAGTGGCTTGCGATCCTGGGGTTCTGGCAATGCAATGCAATCTGGCTTAGACAGTGAGCACTAAAGGGGAGCAGGCCCGCCACCAACAGCGTATGCTACAAAGTGCATGCTTTAAATCTACATGTCCAGGAGAAAAGAATTAAATGCTAGGTTGGATCTTACAGGGACATGCGCTTCTCTAGGCCATGTGCTTTTGAACCACACATAGAAGCAGACGTCCACTACAAAGTCCTTTTAGTTTCTGGATGAGAAGGGAATTCTGGGAGGAGCCAAGGTAGCCTGGGAGGGTTGGAGAGCAGCCGTTCATAACTGAGGACTGTGTTATATGTGGCATCTAAGAAGTCTATACCATGGTTAGCTGCTGACCACGGGCTCTGTGTCAAGCAGCTGACCCAACAAACAGCACACAAGAAATCGTGCCCGGGTATAGAAGCGCACAGCTGCGGACTTCATACCTTCTCCACCAGGCTGCACTGGGAGGGCTGGGATTGGCGCAGGGCCAGATTTATATTCCCAGAGGGGAAATAGTCATAAATTCTGCAATTCTAAGAGACAGGGGGCAGAGAAGTCTTCATGAAACTAGCCAGGAGCTTTAGTCTTTCTTGGTCAGTGGGATCCTTTACAAGTCTGATAAAAGCTATAGCTTTTCTTTTCCCAAAAGAAACTCCAAGGCACACATTAATGCATATGATTTAAGAGCATGAAAATCACCTGAACATCTGTGTGGCTCCCAAGTTAAACTATGAGGTGACCGGAACTACCCAGATCACATGTGTTGTGATTTTCAGCACTTTCAGAAGGAATTTTCAAATTTCAAAAAATTCCGCAGGAAAGGGTCTCTTCTTATTAAGATTATCTATCATCCAGTGGCAGTTCTCATGTTAAGGCTACAATTTCAGCAAGCTTTAAAGTCTCAAGTGGAAGAATTCCAGATGCTAATTCATGATTAGATCCGGTAGGTTTCTTCCAACTCCCATTTAAACCACAGACTGCCCAGCCAAACTAGGTCAATCAATGCCACAGAGAAGTAATCTCAAATTAGAAATTAGCTGGGATCAAGGAACATACCTAATCGATTAAGTATCTTGTAGAAAGGGCTGATGCATTAGAAGTAATGATAGTGGTAGAGATCTAGACTGCAAAATAGACCCTAACCCTAACCATTCCTAACCCTTTATTTGGAAAGTTGCTGTTCTCAGAAGCCTATAGGCAAAGAAAAACCTCACACCTAATCAAGTATACCTGGTGCACATCCTTGTGCCCAAATAATTTGTGACTCTGGCAAGTTCAGCTATCTCTTCAGTCCTCAGTGTTCACATCTTTGCACTGGGTGAATATCTTTCCTTTAAAGGCACTATGGCCGTCAAATGAGAATAAAAGTGTATGGTTCACCTCTTGCATTCATTCCCATCAGTGTATCTTCATTCGAATCCTCTTATTGTCATAGGAGTTATGTCCCAAAATAGCATGATACTCAGGTTGAACAAGAAAATACTTCAATCATTCTTGTGTTCACATATTGCTGAAAATTCACTCATGCTGGTCAGATTCAATCATCACAGGTGCCTCTTGAAGAAAAGCTGTACATTGAGAAGTACTCTAAGTCTTATAGTATAGTCTTTATTTCAACAGATAGTTGCCAAATTAGGGAACCATAGACATCATCTAATACAACTCCTGGTTTTACAGTGAGGGAGGTGAGGCCCCAGAGCAGTGAAATGTCTTGCTCAACACAGCTAGTTTGTGATGAGTGAGAACTGGGGTTCAGCGCTATGATTTCCCAATCCTGTGCTACTGTTTTGTATTCCAATTTAATAATACAAAATGCAAAAGCAAAAAACTTTAATGATCTCTTGAAAACAGTGCAATGGGGTATTATCATTTTCTAGAACATTCTTGGGAGGAAAGAGTGCTTGATACCTAGTGAGATATTCAGTATGTGGTTTAGGATCCTATTTGGTTCCAGCTGTTTTGGCTTCCAGATCATTCTGGCCTGAAGCATGTACAGAAAAGTTGAAGAAGGCAGACAATATTTTGGAAACTGCAATGAGTTGGTGAGCAGAAGACCTGGATATTAGTTTTTGTTCTGGCACCAACTCAATGTGTGGGGCTTCTCAACCCCATGAGCATCTATGCCTTTAAACAGTGTTCCCACAAAAGGATGTGTCCAGCCTCCCTCTGGGCTGTTGTCTTCTAGTAATCCCACTGTGCCCCATTCTCTTCATGGCCTTGTATAAACTGCCCCAAAGGGCTGGTTGAACAAGAAGGAGGAAAAGAAAATCTAAATTGGGACAAGAGTGAAGAGTAGGAGGGAGAGAGGAGACAGCGAGTGCTTGAGAAGGCAGGGAGGAGAGAAGCCTCAGCACCAGGCCCCTGCTCAAGGGCGTGGCTGTAGGTTTGGCCTTTGGGTGGGCTTCTATTCAACACAAAAGCAAATGACTCTTTTTCATTCACTTATCCTTTCTCTCTCTCCGCTCTTATCTTTCCTCCTCCTCCTCTTCCTTCTCTCTTTATCTCACTTCTTGAGATAGTTTTTCTGGAAGCAACTTTACTGAGACAGAACTCAAGTACCATGTAATCCACCTGTTTAAAGGTGTATAGTTCCATGTTCTCTGGTCATGAGTTCAGAGTTGTTCAGCCATCATCATGGTCAATTTTAGAAGATTTTCCTCCACTTCTGTAAAGAAGTGCCATAGCCTATAGCTATCCTTTCCCACAACTACTCCATCCCCTCATCCTAATTGTAAGCAACCACTAATCTACTTTGTCTCTAACTTGGCCCCTTTTCAATATTTCATGTACTACATGAATGGACTCATACGTGTTCTCTTGTGTCTGGCATCTTTCTCCTATAAGAAGCCTTCATGGGCCATACATGTTGTCTTATGTATCGGCCCTCTGTTCCTTTTTTGTGAGTGAGTAATATTCTATTATACAGATAATATTTTGCTAATCCATTTATCAGTTGATGGGCATTTGGTTTTTCTACTTCTTTGTTAAAATAAATAATGTTGCTCTGAAATTTTATATATTCTTGTATAAAATTATGGTTCCATCAATAATTGTTCAGGCCTTATTCACACAAATTGTCTGGGACCCAGAGATACAAAAATGGAGATCACCACTGCCCTCAAGGAAGTCACCATCTTGGAGGGCTGAAAGACTTGATTTTTAAAAGCTGTGAAAATCTACTGTGATAAGTGTCAGAGTACAGGATGTGCAAAGGAGGGGTGGAGATTCATGGTGGTTGAGAGAGTTGTTGAAAGTGAGTTAGCCTTTTGGTACAGAAGGAGGATAGGGTTTAGAGGCTGTGAGTGAAGAGGCACAGAGGTGTCAAAGAGAATGCCACATTCAAACCATGGCAGTGACACTTTTTTATTTTTAAGATTTATTTCATTGGGGCCTCCCTGGTTGTGCAATGGGTTAAAGCACAGCACTGTGAAGCTAGCTGCAGGCACCTCAGCACAAGTTCAATCCCCGGAAGTGAACCACATGGAGCAGCAGGCCTCTCCTGACCTGCCCACTGCTCCCCTCAGCAGTGGATCCACCTGTTCTGCTCCTCACTCTGTCTCTGGTGAAGCCTCTCACCACCCCTGCAGCTGTGGCCTATACAGAGACAGAGTGGGGAGCAGAACAGGTGGATCTACTGAAATCCACTGCTGAGGGGAGCAGCGGGCAGGCCAGGAGAGGTCTGCCGCGCCATGTGGGCAACTCCGGGGTGGGGATCGGACTCATGCTGAAGTGGCTTTGGCTTCTTAGTGCTGTGCTTTAACCCGCTGTGCCACCAGGGAGGGCTCCCCCTGAACATTTTATTTGTATTACCTCATGGATTCCCCCCTGTAGCCTGGGAGTACTATAACTTCCTTCATTTTATAAGTGCGGAGTCTGAAGCACAGACAGGCTGTACGAACAAGAGTATGACTGTCACGGCAGCCATCCGTGCCACCATGGGAACTGCCTCATTTAATCCCCCAATCTTCTTGGCTGGCTAGAGTGTGGAGGGTGTGAGGGGATGCGCTGGGAGATCACCTTGGCAGGGTATTTTGTGCTGAGCTCTATGAAGAAATTGCAACTCCAGAAGCAAAAGGGAGCCATGCAAGGTTCACATGCAAGCCAATGACACAGAGGAACTTTTCACTTTAGAAAGACAAGTGGCACCAGTGGAAGGGTTGATTGAACGCAGGGAGAACCCATCCGTTCATTTCACTCTCAGAGCCACCTGAAAGCAAACACTGCCCCTGCCACCCTTTCCTTAACAGCATACCCGTTGCAGGTGTGAAATTGCACAAGCAGTATTGGCTGTGCTCTCCTGGAGGCAATCTTTTCAGGAGGATGCCACGGTTAAGATTTTATAAAGATAGCTCTCATTTTTCACTCTCACCTTTGCGCTCACAGGGGTGAGCCTGATTCCCAATGAACCAGGGCTAGGAGTTGACATAGATCTAACTGTGCAGAAGAAAGGATTCTGAGTACACATGGTTCTCACATCTATTTTCGAAAACACACCAAGAGGAAGGAGGGTGATAAACAAAGAAGCCATGTGCCAGTGGACGGTCTGACTGGCTGGCTCTCACACACGGCGGTAGAGTGGCTGGTCCTCGCTCGTTTGCAGAGCTCTCAGCCCGGTTTTCCTGTCCTCACCCTCATCTTTGAGCTTCAATTGCAGCGTCCCATCCCCTAAAAGTGTCTGCCTCAACTACAGCCCCAGCTAGAGGCGTTCCAAGGACACTCCTGAATGACTTCACCACCTACACCAGGCGCATAGAAAAAGTCATTATCCTTCAGCCTTAAAATCAAGGCTGTTTTGTGGACTGTGGGGGATGATCCTTGAGCCAGCGAAAGTTCATATGTAACTCACAAATCCTCACAGTTCTTTCATGAAACTCCTGTAGTTCCACCACGCTGGTAGAGAAGCAGAAAGAATAAAGGACTAGTGGCTCGACCGGCTGCATTCACATTGGCTCCGAGCAAACCGCCTCGCTTCATTCTCTTCCTACCTGAGTATTTCCTTGTGTTCCTGTAAACATCAGGTGTTCTAAAGTCTGAGATGTTGCTGATCTCAGCGACCCTGGGGATGCCCTGCGCCCACCTCTAAGATCTTACCTTTTTATCTGGGATCATAGTAGTGTGGAGATCTGCTGGATAAATGAATGCATAAATGTCTCAGGGAACTAACTGCTCAAGTATTTCTTCTCCCCCTCAGCTCCCACACAGCTGTTGTCCATACACATATATGTATTAACAAACACATATATGCACTTCCGATGCCTTTTGCTATGCTCCACACTGAGTTATGTATTTTGAAACACAGTTAAAAATGCTGTAACAACTAACACTGTTGAGTGTTGTGCTAAGTACCAGGAACTGCTCTAAGCTCTTTAAATGTCTCCACTCATTTAATTCCCATAACAACCCTTGGTGGGATAAACTATCACTTTTTCATTTTGTAGATAAAGAAATTGAGCTACAGAGCGCCTGAACTTTGCTCAGTTTTTTACAGCGACTAAGTGCAAGTGTGAGAATCTGAACACAGGAAATCTGGCTCTAAACCTGAATTCTAAATTAAAAGATAAAGACAAGTTCTGAAATTGCTGAATGAGAAAATTGTATGAGTTATATTCACCTCCTCCATCATGCATTGGCTCCCCTGGAGAGAAACTGGTCATTTACCCTGTAGCCTAAGAAACCTGATTGTTTTATGTGTAATAGAAATAAAATTGGGTTGCCTTGAGTCCATTCTCTGCCTCAGCATATCCAAAAGAAACAAAAATCTAATTACCAAAAGCCTTTAAAGGCACTGAAGTTCTCCTGAGATGATGTTGGGGGGTGGGTGGGAGGGGCGGGTTATCATGGAACATACAGAAAGACTAATTACAATCTAATTCACACACTGCTCTTTCCAAAATCTATCTTTCTCTTCTCCCTCTCCCCTCACGGTTTTATCCGTGTTCCTGTACTGGTTTGTCTTACTCCTTCTCTCCCAGTCCATCTCTCTGCTAGATCTGTGTTTGCAAATAGGATTGTCTACCCCTCCTTACCCAGAATAGCCAACAAAGACCTCACCTGTGCCGCCCCTCAGAGCCACCAGAAGAGGCAAATTGAAAATATCTAGAATCCATTAATTCTCAACCACAACTCCACAACATGGAGGGTTGTATGGTGGAGGGTAATACTTACTATTGCCTCCTCTTTACAGATATGAAAGTCAAAGCTTAGAGAAGGTAAGTGGCTTTCTTTACAGTTGGCAAAAGCAGAAAGCTTCCGTGTCTAAACCTACACCCCAGGCTTTTACTTTTTTTGTCCTAGTGCAGGTGATTCATGGACAAACACACAATGATCAGAACCTATTGAATTTGGGGACGCTTTCTGATTCCATGGATCTTTTTGCAAGCTATGACAGGAGTCTGAAGAGCTTTACAAGCTTTGTTGAAGACTTTAGATTGTTAAGGCATCAGGAAACCACTGAGGGCTTTCATCAGGGGAAATTTTCATTTGGAAAGTTTTAAGCATGGATTGTTTTACTTTCTTGAACAATGATTCTGACAACAATGTGGAGAATAGACTTGTGTCCCCAAGACTTTTGTTCTGCTTGCTCCATTAATTTGTTGTCTTTATCTGAAAAATCTTTTTACAAAATTGTGATTTGCTTTACTACCTCCCAACAACCTATTGCTGATCCAACACTGTGCTCTTCCATGGTTCAGGCCTGCTTTTTTAGAAGACTGGGGGAGGGGTGTGACTAAAATACCTAAGATACATCTGAGGGCTTGAAGTGCATTCTGGGAAATAACTCCCCTTAAGAAAAAAAAAAAAAGAATAGATATGCCATGCTTTATCAAGGACAATAGGCTCAATCTGTAAGGGAAGAACAGTGGCTCTAAGGAAAGAGCCACTGAGCATTCTGCCTCAGACATCTTGGATTCATGACTAAGCCCGCAGGTGAGTGGACTACTCTATAAGGAACAAATACAATCTTAAAAAAAATATTCAGTTCAATAACACAGAGACCCATGAGACATCAAAAACCTGGTCTTTGGCAGTTAACACCACAGGGAAGGGTAGCAATGTCTTTGGCATTCTCCACAGGGAAGGGTAGCAATGTCTTTGGCATTCTCCACAGGGAATCTCCACAGGGAAGGGTAGCAATGTCTTTAGCATCAGCAGTGATGGCAACACCTCAGTGGGCAAGGCCTTGGGCATCCATCGGTGGATACCAGATGTTGTTTTTCACAAGGATGACAATGCAGATCATCAGAGCAAGCCAAAGTAGGAGAACAGGAAAACAGCAGCTCTTGTGGAATAGCCAAAGAGGCTGGCATTCAGGCTTCATGTGAACCACTCCTTGGAGAATACCAAAGCCATTTAGAACCTATGTGAAGGATCTGGAATTTCAGGAGATGTCCAGGGGCAGAGCAAAGAAAGGCAGATACTCTGTCCTTGTGACAGATAATGGCACAATTAATCTGACTCCAATTTTCACCCTCATCCTGAGACTGTATGGCCTGTGGAAATTCCAGAGTCACTGGAATCGAATAGGTGAGGTTGTAAGTGTTGAAACAAAGAAAGAAACAAATGCAAGATCCAAGAAACTGTTAAAAGGAAACTTGCCAGAAGGTATTAATGGGGTAAAGAGAGTAAAGGAGAAGGAAGCACCTTGGATGACTTCCTGGTCGGTGATAATGCCACTCACCAAGAGAGAGTAGCCTGGAAGTACAGCTTGACTGGGAAGAATGAAATTTTCTCTGGGGCATATTAGGTTTGAGGGTCCTGGACATGATTAAAGTGGAGGTACACTGTAATGTATGTGACAAGAAAGATATACTTTAAAGATAATTGCATATGAATTTTAAACAAAACCTGGGGAAAATAAGTCATGGAAAGTATGCTGAGTGAGGAAAGAGAGAAATAAGAAAGCACCCTAGGTAATGTCAATTATTCAATACTTGTTGATCACTGGAGAACAGACACTGAAAAATGTTATATGTCTCAGTGTTAGGTCCATCTGGGCTGCTATACAGGTCAAAACCAAAGTGGAGGGCAAGCATGAAATTCTGTGATCACGAGCTTATTTTCTAAAGAAATGTGGGTAGATAATGTCATAATAAAAAGGCCCTTCAGACACTTCACAAAATCATGCTGATGGATGCATGTCAAATTAAGATACTTTGATATTTCAAGGCCTGGTGGACTGATATTTTCAGCACCTTCAGTTTCTTCCAAGTGACTCAACATCTGAGAAATGCTGAGTCACTCGGGAAGAGGCCGATTCTGGTTGATCTTTTCTTAGGCCTTGGTTCAGCTGTCAGAACAGGGAAAGTTCTCTTGTGTTTAGCCAAACAAGAATGATATCAGGGTTGTATTAAAAGCACAGTTAAGGTGAATCCTGGTCATCGAGCATAATTTCAGTTTGCTCTACAGCATCATCTTTCAAGTTAATTATAAATTTTTCTCCAGTCAGCCATCTTTTTCCTTTTAAAGAAACCTTCTAAATAGATTTTCTGTCTGGCCTGAAATTTGCAACACAAGAGTTTTTGAGTCATAAAACTTTCAGACAGCCACAGACATTAAGGTTCAACTAGCTTATTCCCTTTATTTAGATGTAGATGGTTACGTGCTAAAAGGTTAAATCAAGGGTTCCCAATCAAATGCCTCGGAGATCAGGTAGGTAACAGCAATAAGTATGGTGGCCTGGAATCTGCTTTTTAAAACCCTCAATTTTCATGTTCAACATGAAATATGCTCCCCTTTTATTTTGCTTGAAATCGTGTGCTCTTGCATTCTATACTTTAAATTGAGACAGAAAAACAAAACAATATTTCTAACTTCGGGGGGAAGGAATACTGATTAGAAGCAAGATGTAGGCTGTGGCTTCGGGACCAGGGGTTAGTGGAGAGCTAACTAGATGATTAACTGGCCAAGTTCCATTCAGAAGGGTCAGTTTCTCCCCAATCTCAGTCAATAGTTGCCTTAAAGGACTGTAAACCCATGGCTGCCAAACCTTAAAAATATGCTGACTTCTCTTTTTCCCTCTCTTGGCTTGCAGACAACTTCATGCGCCTTTCACAAACATTACCTCCTCTTCTGAAACTAGGTTGTTGCTCAAAATGAAGGCAAACATAACTTTCTTAGAGTTTCCCTTGAACATCTGTTTTGTTTTGTTTTTTTTTTTTTCCTATTTCTAATGGATGCAGAATGTTCCAGATTTCCTCAGCCTAGGTCATTTGGATCTCATCACTCCTGTTTCACTTTTGTCAGCCGCTCCCTGTTTTTTTCTCACAGACTTTTTTATCCTGCAACAATTCCAAACATCAAACCAAACAGATTTTAAACAACCCTATAGTCATTTCTTCATAATAAACAACGTATTAGCCCACCAGATCAGTGCGATAGGTTAGTTTTCCCAGAAGTTTATGTTTTAAAATTCATATGGGAGCCAGAAACACTCAACGTGTATTTATCTCTATGATTATTTATTTGAAACTAGAAATTACTAGTGCCAATATGGAAAGTAAACCCCAGATAAAAACCCAGGTATGAGGGTATATGACTGCCTACTGGTGCAAAACAAATTAGCTTAAACTTTAGAAACTTACAACATTGATAATCCCTATTTCATAGTTTTTGTGGATCAAGAAGCTGGACACAGCTTAATTGAATCCTCTGTCTCTGGGTGTCTCACAGGCTCGATCAAGATCTTGGTAAGGCTGTGGTCTCCCCTGAGGGTTCAACTGCAGGATACATTTCCAAACTCTTTCATGTGGTTCTTAGCAGGCTCCACTTCCTTGAGGATTACTATACAAGGGTCACAGTTGCTCACTGACTGTTGGTTGGAGGACATCCTCAATTCCTTCCACCAGGGCCTCTCCAGTATGACAGTTTTCTATGTCAAATTCAGCAAAACAGTCCGCTGGCAAAAGTCACAATCTTTTGTGATTTTTTGCCTAAGCACAGAAATGACTATCCATTATCTTTGTCATAGTCTATTTATTAGAAACAGTCATTATATCCAGTCAACATTCAAGGGAATTCACAAAGGTGTGAATTCCAAAGGGCAGGAATATTTTAGGGCCATTTAAATGTCTGTCTACTGTAGTGTGGTTCCAGTCTATTCTTTACTGTATCTACTAGGGCTAAACAACATTCACTCTAAGACGTTTAAACTTTATTGTAGCCCTTGAAATGGTAGGAGGGCTGAAAGATAGAGATGTGCTAGCTCAGACAACAGAGGTTATTGTAACAGATAAACTCTATACTTTTACTGGCTTAACACAATCTACATTATTTATTGCTAATAAGTAACATGTAGTAGGACTGTTCCTGATCAAGTAGTTCTCAAAGTGGTGATTCAGGGACCCAGGTCCTTTTTCTCTTGTTGCTCAACCATCTTCAAGATGGCTTCTAAGGTCAACCTAGAGTTTTTCTCCACTTCAGGAACTTAGAAAGGGGAAAGTAAAGACAGAATAAGATTTCAATGGTGTCTGTGATCAGACTGGGAGTAAGTGCTTCCACTCAATTTCCATCAACTAGAATTCACAGGTCATTCCGAAGTACAAGAGAGATCAGGAAGTGTCATCTATGTGCCCAGGAAGAGAAGGAAATCAGCCGGGTGAATAATTAGCCAGCCCATGCACAGAAATTTTATCAAATGCACTCATTCAGCAAACATTAACTGAGAACCTTCTATACACCAACACTGCTGAATGCTGGGTATTTACACATATATGAATGAATATTTGAAGAATACCATACCTCCATACTATTCTTAAATTCCCTTTCTTCAGACATGTGGGTTTTAGTTTCCTTTTTTTCCCCCCCACCATTTCCTCATATTGTTCTTTTCCTTGCTACTGGTAATCTGTCACAGAACATGGACATTAACATCTCCTCCCATCATTCCTATACATGTTTTTCCTTTCATTTTGTGGTAGAATCTAGTTCTTCTCAATTCTATGCTGGTCTTGTGATCAGTAACATGCTGTGGAACTGATCCAGTTTATTTTCACAGTTGAGATCTTAAGAGACTGACGCCTTCCACTTTTCTACTATTAGAATCTTAAGACTCCCTTGTTGTAAGGTAGTCCAAGCTAACAACACAAGAGAGGCCATGTAGAGAAGAACAAAGCCACTCGGACTGGCAGCCACATGTCTGGTTCCAAACAATACTATGTAGAGTAGAAGAACCGTCCAGCTAAGTTTAATCAATTCACAGGATATAACATGTAATAAATCATTATCAGTCAAATAACTAAATTTCATAGTGGTTTACTACACAGCAGCAAATGATCAAAAGTTTTTATTCATTTTCCTTTCCTTTCTTCTTACTCTTCTCATGATGGCCTGTCTTCCAGCTCACATTCAAAAGGAATTACTTCCATAACAGCAAAATAAGTGAAACATATCATAGAGTACAAAGATATATGATACGCAGTACCTTGAGCAATCAGAATACTTCAAGTCATTGATGCAATGTGGCTTCCAGAAAGTGTATACAGAGATAAAATGCCAAGTGAACTTTGAATGTGAATTGCTCCCCTCCTGGGATATAACCTATGTTACAGCCACCTTCTGTTAACGTGTAAATATCGTTAGATGATTAAGTTCTATAGTTCAAATAAAAGAAAGTTGCAACTGCTTTGGTCATGGATTCAAAGTGTCAATGGCCAAAGTGACCAGGGTATGACATCTCAGACCTAACACTATGCACAGATAACTCCATGGGCTGACATCCTGAATCTAGTTCATATTTTTCCTACAATTGACCTGCATTTCCCCCATAGTTACACAAGAAGAAAGCTCCATTTCAAGAGAAACCTAAAGATGTTGCAACCTCACAACAAAGCTTAACAGCAAAAGATATTTTGGTTTACAGGAAGGAGCGATGGCTTCTCTCCAATGGATAAGTAGAAATGATTCCATCACTGGTTCCCATCCAGTCTTGGCTGGATCTTCCTTGGGTCCTTCTGTCCTCTGGAGGCATTTGCCTGGCAGCTTATCAGCTATTTGCTTTGGGAGGGTGGAGCGGAAGAAGGCGGGACCAGGGCAGTCAGTCAGTAGTCACTCTTTGCCCTTCTCCGGTAACATCACACTTAACCTCTGAGTATTTGCCCCTGAGTCTTTGCCCAGAAGCCTGACAATATGAAACTTCATACAAGTGTGTTGCTTTTGTCTGAATCTGAGCACTAGATTTCATGTCCATGTTATATCCTCCTTATGACTAACTGACCTCAGTCAAGAGGACTTGTCTCTTAGCTTCATGGAAGAAACACATAATGTTTCCCATGCCAGAGTCCTGCAAGGCAAATGAGAGTCAAGACTTATTTGAAGAGACAGAAGGCACCTTGGACAATGGAGAAAGGAGAGAGTGAGAAATTCTGCTATAGGAAATCACGTTTCCTGTATGTGGATGTCTTCTAGGAGCTGGGGCCCAAAGACACCGCCTGCTTAAAGATCCTAGGGTGAGAATTTCGGTATATACGGTCAGATGGCAACTGAGGCATAAGTTATATGAAGGCTGGGCTGATCAAGTGGGACCTATGCACGGTCCCACTTACCAGAGAGTATCCTAAACTTCTTGATGGGTTCTGCCAGTTGGTTTGCAGCCTAAGCCCACACTCAATGGGCAAGGCATCACACTTGCAACGTTCAACTGATAAAAGTAGTCACAGATGAGCCTACATTCAAGGGAGTATCAGAATTACTACCTCCAGGCCCTCCCTGGTGGTGCAACAGGTTAAAGCGCAGCATTATGAAGCTTTCTGCAGCCACTGCAGCACGAGTTCGATCCCCAGCCAGGAAGCTGACCCACATGGTATGGGAGACCTCTCTTGCCTTGCTCACTGCTCCCCTGAGCAGAGTATTTCAGTAGATCTGACTGTTCTGTTCCTCACTCTGTCTCTGGTGAATCTTCTCAGCCCCCGCACATCTGGCCTGTACCCCGGTTCTCATATGCATAAATAAATCTTTAAAAAAAAGGAATGACTGGGCCCTCCCTGGTGGCGCAGTGGGTTAAAGCACAAGCACTGAGAATCTAAAGCCGCTTCCGCATGAGTTCGATTCCCACCTGCCCCGAGGTGACCACATGGTGCGGCAGACCTCTCCTGACCCGCCCGCTGCTCCCCTCAGCAGTGAACTTCGTGGATCTGCCTGTTCTGTTCCCCACTCTGTCTCTGGTGAAGCCTCTCACCGCCCCTGAGCCTCTGGCCTGTACCCCAGTTCTGTATGCACAAATAAATAAATCTTTAACAAAAAAAAAAAAGGAATGACTACCTCCTTTTAATGGAGACAAATCATGTGCTTACAGGAAGAGAAGGAATCGGTAATGACCATTTGGGAGACAAGGTAACAAATGCCCCCACCCCCTTAATTCTCAAATGTTCCTGGTTTACAAAACAAATACATAACCCTAGAAGTCAGGCTAGTGGTGGTTACCTGTGAGAAAGGGGTAACGACAGGCAGGAACAAGAAAAAGTTTCTGGGGAGCTGAGAATATTGTTTCTTTGATCTCTGTGTTGGTTATGGAGTTACACACATTCAGTGAAAACTCACTAAGTGGTACACTTGTGATTTGTCCATTTTGTCATATTAGTTTTACACTGTAATAAAAAGTTTAGATAAAGTGAAAAAGAAAGCAACTACAAACCAAAACAACAGATGACCCTTCCTGATTGGTCAATGATGTTACCTCATCAACACCCAACTGAAGGCCTTATAAGAGAAGCCAAGCTACGCGTTGCAGTGGAAGGTAAGAAACCATGGGTGGAGTACTGGGCCCTTTTCCTGTGATTAAGGCTAATGGGATACTTTCCCTTCACCTCAATCCAGGCAGTAAAGATTTTATGAGAACCACTCAGAGCCTGAATTCTGCTTCCTGGGGTTTGAAGCACCTAAAGACAGTCATTTGACTCTACTGGGCAAATACAAAAGTGCGAGCCTGACACTGACCAGTGGCCCTGAAAGCAGCCTCAGAAAGTGCTGTCCGGAGAATCACCACTCTGCCGCACTGGAACAGCCCAGAGCGTACCACATGTTCTGAGTCAGTGAGAATCTGTGCGCAGTGCTTCTGGGAGAAACCATAGGCAGGTGACCCTTCCAAAAGAGGAAATGTGTCAAAGCCAGGGAATTGAGGGAGAAGTCAACCAGAGGCTGCTGCCCTTTTCAGAGGCCTTGCTAGAGATTCCCAGTAATACAAAGACCCGGAGGAAACATGAGAAGTGCCAAAATAAGAGTCAGCCTTGCTAGGTGCGTGCTATTCCATTGAATGTGCAGTCTGGCTTCTTTACCCAGTTGTCTGTCATTGGACACTAGGTGGATTCCATAATATGGAAATTGTGGACAGTGCTGCTATGAACATAGGGGTGCATGAGTCTTTCGTATTAGAGTTTTCTTATCCTTTGGGTAAATACCAGGCAGAGGCACTGCTGATAAAATAATTCTTAGACTTAGTGAAAAATATCCTGGTTAACAGAGGGAACCAGGAGGGTGGGAGGAAGTGGGGGTCAAGGAAGGAGATAGGGCATTGGCACAGGAGGTTTGGCATCATTTGGCTCCTGTTCTAAGGCTTTGTCGGGTACTGGAGGCATGATCATAATTTATGGTGACGGGATGTATAGCACATGCACCTAAGGAGCGGTGAAAATCTAAGGACAAATATATAGACTTGTCTATAAATAACTGACACATTTTTAAAAATAATAATAATAAAAATGCTTTGAACATTCGCCACACCCAGGAATTTTCCCTCCCAGTAACAGCTGCACCAGCCC
The DNA here is from genome assembly GCF_000260355.1 of Condylura cristata. NCBI lineage: Eukaryota > Metazoa > Chordata > Mammalia > Eulipotyphla > Talpidae > Condylura > Condylura cristata. The sequence goes on along the minus strand of NW_004567128.1, from coordinate 21,003,640 downwards.
AGCGAGTGGCTCCTTGCCCTGCCCTCTCCCCCTCCCATACACTGACCATGGAAAGGCTGAATATGGCAACCAGGGACTGCTGGAGGCAGCAAATGGAAGAAAACAAAGGACAGAGAATGAGCTGTGTCTCTCTCTCCCATGGATAGGCCCCAGTCAGGCTGGAGCGGGGTGGGAGAAAAAGTGTTTGAAATTGAATAAAGGATTGAAGTTTTCAGGTTAGACTAGATGGGACATTTTATTTACTAAAATTAGATTGCACTTGAGACTGAAAGGGATTGAAAACCTATGGGACCTGCCTGAGATTTCATCCCGGAGTGAGAAAGAGCTATCTGAGAAATCATGTTTGATAAGGCGGTGGAAGAAAGAATGCATAATTTTTTTCTTACCTCCCTACATAAGTTGAGATACAAGTAAAACACGAGTTATAAAGGTATGTAACAGACATTTTGTTAGGTTGTGACTTCAAAAGAGATTGCAACCCAGTCTTGCATCCAACATTAGGTTACAGGCCCACACCAACCCACTCATTCTAGTTTCCTATGGCACTGACTCATGTGTGATCCTGAAGAATCTTCTCTGTTTCTTCTATCCACACTTCCTCATTTACACCTTTATTCAACAGTAGTTATTGACGTCACTATATTCTGGGTGCTGGTTCAGGTGGAAACTAACAAAAGCAGCAGAGGCCAGGCCTCACTGGAGCTTCCAGTCTGCTAGGATGACAGCTGGTTGGTCACAAATTCACACCAGGCCATGTAAAGGAGTGTGAAGAAGAAAGGGAGAGGGTATGCTGTTAGGAGGGCAGCCCAAGAAGGTCAGACTTGCTAGTAAGGATGTCAGAGAACTGTCCTTTGAGGGAACTGATGATTGAAATGGGATCTGAAAGAAGAATTAACCAGGGAAAAGAGGAGATCAATCGGTGTCGTGGAAGCAGTACGCTAGTAAGCAGTAAACAGTGGATCTTGGATAGCGGACCTGACAGGGAGCACAGTATCAGGTGGAAAAGTGGGTAAGGGCTTCGTGCTGGGGGCTCTATAGACACTGTTAATGATTTGGGACTTTATCCCAAAAGCAAGGACATGAGGAGGCCAGCAAAGTGTTTTGAGTATAGAGATATTATCTGAATTAACACTACCTTCAGAATACAACAAAATCTGATGACTTATGTATGCACACTGTTGCCGGCCAATCCAACCCATCAGGGAAGAAACTAGAAGAGGGAGATGGCACTAAGCGGGAAAGCAAAAGGATAACTCAAAGTCTATATCAGGCTCCTTCCTCATGGTCATCAGTGCCAAGGGTTCACATCCTAGGGGAAGACAATCTGGTCCTCTGTTGAGGTGAGTGTGTAACTATAAAATTACTTTATCAACAAATAGGAAGAACTGAAGCTTTATTAAGAACTAAAAGTCAAAAAGATAATGGGGCGTGGATATTATTTTCGGAACAAAGTTGCCTGTGATTAAACTGTGCTCTTTATAGTGATGGATGATCAAAGTGTTTGCAAAACACAAAGGGACTGTAAGAGGTTTGACAAGAATGGCAGAAGTGGTGATGGAAAGAAGTGGACAGATCAGAAAAATGTGGAACAATGAAACTGTCAAGGCACAAGAAAGCACTTGCCAGGGTCAAGGGACAGGGACCCGTAAGATGACTGGCCTCCCTGGCTAGACGGTTGATGGTGTCGCTACCAGGAGCAGAACCACACTTGGGCGATGTGGCAGAGACCACCAGTGCTCACTGCTGTGGACATCTGCTCCTTCCTGCTGCCTAGATCCCCTTTCACTAGGGGGAGGTCAGCAGCCTCACACAGTGGGGGCAACTTACCCATGTTCTCCTCTCTTCCTCCATCAGTGGGGACTTGGGGAACAGTGAGTCTAAAACAGCAGGGACTATTTTTTTTATGTTTATGAAAAGATTTATTAAAATAAAGTCCATACAACCTCCTGTGCCTTCAAGACCCACCCATAGAGCTCTCTGTCAACAAACTGTGCAATTACTTCTGCCTTGAATAGCTTTGAATCTAGGGGAGACTGTTTAAATCTGGACACCAGGAATGGCTATGCAATTTGTGGGACCCAGCACAAAATGAGGATGGATGTTTCCTTGCTCAATCATTCTCTTGACTAGCCTTGGTGTTTTATATCGACTAGTTAATTGCACATACTCTTGGGAGCAAGTGTAGATCTGGGGTAACGTGAATAGCTGTGGGGTAACACAGACCCTCTCAGGCACCCCAGGGCCCACTCTTTTGACTTTGCATGGCTGTGCCTGGCCTACTGACTGCCAGATCTTGTGTCTTGCCAAGTATAGACCAACATGCTATGCTCCAGTCAGGCGCAGAGAAGTTAAGTCTTGCATCTTTTCTTGCTGTGAACCCATGACCCTAATATACCACCTACGCCCAGGACGTCACCGTACAAATGTGCCATGGCAAGGCAAAGTCAGGGCAGAGGCAGTCACAGCTATACCCAGGCCAAGATGGGTAGGGTGCACGATCCCGGACCCAATCCTTCCTGAGCCCATGCCCAGGCCCTAGCAAAGGCAGAGGGTAAAAGGTGGGGCAGGTCGGGACAGGATAGTGGTGGGTCAAAACCCATCCTGAGAGCTGCAAGACAGAAGGGGCAGAAGACACTGAGCTGATGGACATTGTCGCGTTTCATTGTGTCACTCGACTCCATTTACAAAGCACAAACTGAATGATAAAATTAGGAAGAGTATTAAGATGCCAACTCCAGAGTACTCCAGAGCATTTAACCCCAAGACTGAGGCCCTTCTGAGTGTGAGGTACTTATCACAGGCCTGTCAAGTCAGCTCACAGGTCCTTCTTTTGCTCAGAAACCAGTAGTTTATGAACCCGGGTGGGTGACAGCTTTTGTCTTCAGTATCCTAGGGAAAGAGGGTCCATTGAGGCTCAGAACACAAGAAACACCCCCACCCCCACCCCACCACCCCCCTCTCCAGAAGAGGAGTTTGCCCATTCTTCACTACTTTGGAACAAAAGGATCAGCTTCTCTTCCATCCCACCCCCGTCACACACTTGAACTTTTCATTTTCTCCAGCTACTTTGACAGGATGGCGGCTTGCACAATATTCCAGAAAATGAAAGGAGGAGGGCTAGTCTTGGATGACCAGTTGGAGGACCTGGGCCGGGGAAGGGAGGAGCACATAATTACCCACAGCACTCAGAATGCTTAAGAGACGCTTTTGACCAGGATGTGACAGGAATGAATGTTTCTATGATATATTCAATTAAAACTTCCGAAAGCTCTTAAGAAATTGTTGGGATGGGGGAGGGAAGTCACAAAATATCAATGAAGTGAGGAGAATT
>NW_004567128.1:20987028-20998769 GCF_000260355.1 Condylura cristata | reverse complement strand
AAATGTTGCTTGGCAGTTCTAAACTTCTGGGGCTACTGGAGGTGATCCCCAGGTATAATGAGGGCCTAAAAGAAGATAAACCCTATTGTCAAATCATTGTCTTTGTACCCATCAGTCTTAGAGTCAGTCCTTCTACCACCAGCATGGAAACACTCTGAGTTAGAAGTTTAAAGGGCTTAAAGAATGGATCACCGACCTAAGTAGAAAAGCTTCAGTAATAAAAATTCTAGAGACAGATGAGACATTGGAATAGGCAAAAATTCCTAGATAATAATAAGGAAAGTATGAACCTTAAAAGAAAAATTTGATAATAGACTTCATCGAAATGTAAAACTTTCAAGAGAACTTAAAGAAAAATGAGAAAGCAAGACACAAATATATTTAATATCTATTTCACATAGGGCTGGTAGGTATCCAGTATGTAGACTCTAACAACTCAAGAAAAAAAAAGTCAACTTAAGAAATGGGGAAAAATAATCTTAAAGGACACTCCTCAAAAACAAATACAAATGGCCAATAAGCATATGAGAAAGTACTCAGCATCATTAATTGAAATGCACATTAAAACCATGCGATATTACTATATACCCACCAGAATGGCCAAAAAATAAAAAAAATCTGTACAATGCCAATTGCTGAAAGGATGAATTTGTCTACTTTGATACTGAGACTGTAAAGTGGTACAGCCACTGAAATAGAAGAAACAAAGAAATGGAAAGATATGGAGCTACTGGAGGCAATCTTCAGGTATAATGAGGGCCTAAAAGAAGATAAACCCTATTGTTTATGGAATAGAAGAATTAACATAATTGCCATCTTACCTAAAGCAATACACAGATTCAAAGTAATGTCTATCAAAATTTCATGACATCATTCAAAGAAATAGAACAAATATTACTGAAATATATATGGAATCACAAAATTCCCCAAATAGCCAATGTAACCCTGAGAAAAAAAGAATGGAGGCATCAAATTCCCAGACTTCAAACTATAGCACAAAGCTATGGTAATCAAAACAGTATATGGGAACAAAAGTAAATACACAAACCAATGGAATATTTAGAATTGAAAGCCCAGAAATAAACCCACACTTATATGGATAGCTAATTCATGACAAAGTATCCAAAAGCATTCAATGGAGAAAGGAAAATCACTTCAACAAATAGTGTTGGGAAAACTGGACAACCATAAACAACAGAATAAAACTAGGTCACTATCTCACACCATACACAAAAATTAAACCAAAATGGAGCAAAGGTATGGCTGCTTTGGTGGTGCTTGTGATGTGGTAACATGCATCTGAAGGGCTGTGATCATATACCACCAGATCATATACAGTGTATAGATCAAGGTTGCCTCAACAAAAAATAATACAGTTTATGTTTGTCGATTTCTTATAAAGTAAAATATATGTACTTCATAAAAGTCATGACTTCACTGCTAGGTATTTAATGAAACAAAACAAAATATGTGTCTCCAAAGACTTGTACAGTAACATCCATAGCAGCTTTCTTCATAGTAGCCAAAGAATATTTACAAACCAAATATCCATCAAGAGAGGACTGGATGAACACATTTTGATCCATCCACATAATGAAATGCTACAGGCAATAAAGGAATGAACTACTGAGGCATGGGATACCATGGATATATGTCATAATTATGCTGAATGAAGAAAACTAGACAACAAAACCATATACAAATCTCTAGATGGTTCTACTTACATGACATTTAAGTATAGGCAAAACCAAACTATAGTTCCAGAAAGCAGATCAATGGCATGGAGTTGGCTGTAAATGGACACAGGGGAAATTCGGGGGTCTTTAGGGAAGTTCTATGTCTTGACTGTGGTGATTACACATGACACACATGATTCTATAAAGTTGACAAAAGTCTTTGAATGGGATGTTTAAAATTGGCACATTTTGTTTCATGTTTATTATACTTCAGTGAGGCTTATTTTGAAACAAATGATTGACATAAGTCTTTGGAGAAAGGACAGGGAATCAGGAAGCAAGGAAGGAGTTTCTGTGAATGGAAGGCAGTATGCGATGGGAGATGTGGAAAGTAAAAGGTGAATACATTCAGCCAGTCTGTGAGAATTTGGCCAAGGAAGTGAACTCCTTTACCCTCAGAGTTCAATACAACAAGGGTAGTGGGTTTATTTCCAGCAGTCTCTTCTAGGCTAACAGACCAGGGCTCCAGGCTGTCCGCAGACCTGAAGACATCAAGAGCTTGTTATTGCTTTCTTGTCTCTGGGTGTGCTGGCACAAGGCTTCTGAAGCTGGGAAAGTCAGGCTTCTGTGAAGCATGTGGTTAGCATGAAGCATAAGCCCCATTCCTCCTGCGTGCCTGCAAAAAATAGATCCTCCTTTTCTGTGTATGTACGTATGTCTCTTTCACAAGAAGGACAGGTTATTTTTGAATGGAGAAAAATTGCACCTACTGCTGGTGTTTTTACTATAGCAGCTTTCTGTTTCAAAGGATGCTGTTAGAGGTGGATGTCACTCAGCCACCTGTTCAGTCACTTACTTATTCATCCATGCATTCATTCACTCAGCCAACAGCTAGAGCTCTTGCTGAGTACTAGGCTGACCATAGGTCCTGAGAGCCAGGACCTGCCCTTCCTGCTTGAGTTGGGGCAGAGGCAGTTAACAGGCCATTATAGCTCAGTGTGTTAAGAGCTTCACAGCACACTGCTCGTTTCTGCCCACATCTCTGGGCCCTCTTTACCACTTTCTTGCCCATGCATTCTCAAGGATGACCTGAGGCCATCCATATCCTAGGTCAGAGGGCAGTTTTCAGGCTGCTAAGGACTGATTCACCACATTAAAGAAAACCAGAAGTTTCTGAAAATTCCCTTCTCCCTCCCTGTAGGCAATGACTGATAGATATGTAAATACTCCATAAGCATAATCATAAGTAATTATAAACTCATATTTCCTGGTCCCTGTTTGTGAGGCTCTGAGGTGTGACCTTCACTGTCCCCAGAGCTCCCCTCTGGGTTTGAGATAAAGTCACCTAAGGTGATATTGTCATTTATAATGAGAAATATATAGCTGATCTTTGTTCCAGTTCCTAGCATAGAGTTCTTAAAACCTTTATAATGTGTCTTTTGTTATGCTAACAAGGTGACAATTGAAAAGTGCCCAAAGATGGGGTGTGTTGCCAGGGGCACAAATCAGCTGACTGGGGGCCTGGACCTTTCAGTCTCACCCCACTGACCTCTCAGGAACAGGGAGGGATTGGAGATTGAGTTCAATCATCACTGGCCAATCATTTAATCAATCATACCTACGTGATGGAGTCACCATAAAAAAAGCCAAAAAGAGGAAGGGTTCCTGGGAACCTCTGATTTATAATCCAGTTGTTCAGAAACACAATTAACAACCTGGATTTACAACTGACAAGTGAAGTGGGGGGAGGGGCAGGGCCATGGCACTGAGTCCTTAATCTACAGAATCTGATACTATCTCCTGTAGATGGTGTCAGAATTGAGTTGAATTATAGGACATCTACCCATTGGAGAATTGCTTGGTGGTATGGGGGAAAAGTCACACACGGAAACTGGTATGAAAGTCATTTTATCTATCTCTAAGAGACTTAGCTTACCAGTACACCAGGCTTGTTGTCTTTCCCACTATATTCTGCTTCCCCATTCACTGCTGGGTTTTCCTAGAAACCCTGTGAATTGCTTTCCCAGGAAGGCTCACATCAGGGTTCAGTTATGGAAAAATCTATCCTACAATATGCTCCAATTGTGGTTCACCAAAGTGGGACTATGGGGGCCTCTAGGCCCATAGTCTCTGGGCTCAGAGTTATCTAATGGGAACAACATTGGTATGTGTCTGTGTGTGCTCAAGTGTGTTGAATAAGGTGGAAAAGCAAAACTCTAAGTGGAGGGTGGAACAGGCCCCCAACATCCCAAGTCGTAGTAAATTTGGAAACAATAAGCAGCCCACTTTGGCTGGAGCATAGCACATACATGACAGGATGTGGGGACATGTGAGGGTAAAGGAGATTATGAAAGTCATGCAATGAACTAGATCTTCAGGACAATAGCGAGGGTTGTACACAAGATGTTGATGAAGCTACATTTACTTTCGAAAAAGATAAACTGTTTGCAATGGGAAAAAAATGTTTGAGAGGAGCAAGAGTGTGGGGGTAGTTAGAAGGAGTCTTGGACATCCAGACCATAACGGATAAGAGATCATCAGAATGGAGTGGGAGAATATGGACACATTCAGAGATGTCCGAATGTCACAATCAATAAGGCCAGTTCTGGTTGATGAGTGATCGGTAAAGAGGCAAAGGGATTCTCAGGTTGTTATCGGTCTAGGACTCCAAAATGTAGACTCTTATTTGGAAATTGGAATGAGGGAAATTTATTGGAATGTGTCCTCAGAATTGACTCTTGGATGGGGAAAGGAAGGAAGCAAAATGGGGCAGAAGGAGGATTTAGACAGTTGTAGTCTCCAGAAAGGCCCCAGTCAAGTTCATGGGGAGCCCTGGCATTACAATGGCTATATGGAAGTTGTTGAGATAGGGTAGGGAGCCAGGCTACTGTCTACCACCATCACCCAGTCACTTGCTTGCAGATTACTCTGGGAAACAGAGTAGAACATTAGGTAGACCTTAGGTAGAACATTAGGTAATGATTCCTGAGAAGGGTTAACAACTCTACCATCAGCTAGTACCTTTGCCAACAGCTGAAGCAGTGAGCCCTTTGGTTCGCCAGAGATGTTGGGTACAGAATCCACAGCAGATACTGAAGTGTGAGATGTCTGGGACACTTGCAGTGGGCTAATTAGAAAGCACCTGGTTTGCTGTGCCTGGATCCTTGTAGTAGATGAGATGATCTAGGGGAAAGTGTCCTGGCTTTCTTGGAGTAGCATAAACTGTTTCAAGACATCATAAGGACTCTTCATCTCTGTGGCTCTAAGCAAAAACCTTGCATAAAACTTCAGGAACTTTTCCTTAGCTTGGTTTCCTCCCAAAGAAGACCCTGGGACAATGATTAGAATACAAGAGTTTGACTTGATGGGTGACCACAAAAACATGGACAGGGAAGGAGAAATGATCAAGGAAGGGATATAAGCCAGTAAAGGTAAATTGGTGGACAATGGGGTCTCATTCTTGCTGGGGCGCCTCTGAGAAACCCAGTGACAGACCCTAGAGTTATCCCACCCACTCAGGAAGCTAGAGAACACCTCTAGCACTTCTCACCCCTCATTGTCTGTGGGTCACCACTTTCTGGACACCTAGTGATGGAGATCTGAGTAAAAAAAAAAAAAATGGGGGATGGAGGCTTCACAAGACCGAAATTGTATAGAAATGACTAACACAGTTGCTGAATCAGTTAGCAAGATCAAAACTCCTGAGGCGCAGACTGCACGCGCACACAGATGCTGGACAATGAGGTTGAGGGCCATTGTAGAGAATCGCTGTTCCTTATGAAACAACCTAGTCACATAACTCCCTAGAAGTAATTAATCTAATAATAGATAAAATTCCACAAAGGAATGAACCCCTCCCCAAGGGAGAACACTACATTAGAACAATTTCTGCACTAGAAAAATTGCAGCTCTTTTTGTGTGCTTGTGTCTATGTTAGTGTGCTTTCCTTTCATATTCCTGATAAACCTGTCCTTTTAAAATGTACCCTTCATTTTCTTTCTGACTAGTTTCATTGAGTATGACCTTTTCCAGCTCCATCCTTGTTGCCACAACACATGGTGGTGGTGGTAAGTCCATAGGTATTACAACTGAGATGAAAACATTGTACAAAATGAAGAATGACCTAAAAATTGTATATATAAGGCCCTCCCTGGTGGCCTAGCGGGTTGGGATGCAGCACTGCAAGCAGGTCACAGCTGCTTTGGTGACTTTGATCCCCACGCCTGGAAGTGACCCACATGGCACAGCAGACCTCTCCCCTCGTGGATCTGCCTGTTCTGCTCCACACTCTGTCTCTGGTGAGTTCTCTTATGGCCCCTGTACCTCTGCCCCATACCCCAGTTCTGTATGCACAAATAAATAAGTCTTAAATATATATATATAATTTAAAATGAAATAAAATATACCCTTCACTTGCCTGTGTCTGTACAAACATGTCATCTCTTGGGTAAACTTACTGCGTGCTGCTGAAAGGGGAGCCCTGAGGGTTTTCTCAGAGGAAACCCAGGGACCCCCACTCACCGAACTCAATATCTCATCAAAATGACTTCACCAGAAACCAGTTCTCCTACCTTGTCCCCATACCCTGCAGCCAGAGAACAGGCTCAGCCAGAGAAGCAGGCGTTTCTGGTAGGAAGCCATCAGCTTGCCCCCAGTGGTGAATGTTCACCAGACACAGCCAAGGCACCAACAGCAGCTACTGTTACAAGGCAACCCCAAAGGAAAATGGTAAAGGCTGGGTGTGAGTCTTTCCTTGGACACTTTTTTTTTTTTTCCTTTCAGAAAAGGGCCTAAGGGCAGGCCCACATAAAAAAGTTAATAAAAGGTTTATTTACAACGTAAATGAAAAAGGGGTAGGAGAGGGAGAGAGAGAGAGAGAGAGAGAGAGAGTGAGAGAGAGAGTTTAATTGGTTCATATGTCCTACTGGTAACATTGCCTGATCAGGGGCCCCAGGTGCTTGCTCAAGGCAGCAAAAATAAGCCCCAACATTGTTTCTTTTGATGTTTTTACTACTTCTCTAACTATGCTTTCAACCATCTCCGTGTTCCTTTATTCTCCGGCAAAATTCTTACCCAGGACATATGAGTTTTATACCAAGCATGGTTGCTTAACTCCCTACTTAGTTCCCAGCAGGCCCCATTTCAGGAAGTCAAGTGTCATGGCAGACTCATAGCATGATGGGAGTTGTAGTCCTCTATGCATGAATTCTCTTTGGCATAGAGGTGATAGTGGAATCTACAAAACATCAGTGGGTGGCGTTCATTCAGGAGGTACCGTGTTTTGTCCCAGCTTCTGTGATCGGCCACAAAAAAGAAAGACGGGAGGCAGAAAGGCTGAGCAAGCGGAGTTTATTGCTCCCAGACAGCAGCTGAGACAGAGCCCCTCGGGTGGGGTCCGCAGCTACTGCCAACTCAATAAGGGGGAAGGGTCTCCAATATAGGTCCTAAGCTCAGATTTCAAAGGGGTGACTCATCGCTGTGTCCTTGATGTGAGGCCCAGTTCGTTATCACCTTCAGCTAGTCCCATCCCGGATGCAAGGTCAGTTTACTACCACCTTATCAAGCTTGGATGCAAGGCTCAGTTCATTACCGCCCTAATTCAGTTCTTGTCAGTAACTCTTTGGTTACTCCCAACATACTGTTCCCCCAACACTACTAACAGACTCATACATTCATAGGTAAGAATTTTTGCCAAGATGGCTGAAAGCATAGCCAGAGAAGGAGCAAAAACATCAAAACATGGTGGTGTTTTGTCTATAGTGGGAGGCAATTGAGAACATAGACATCTCCCGTCTGTAGCTTCTCCCCCATGGTGTAACAGGGTGGTCCCCAGGAAAAGGGGAGGTTCCAGATTCCCTGCCCCACCCAGAAGGAAGGTGCAACTGAGCAGGGAGGAGAAGAATCTGGAGAGGAGACTGAAGAGGAAGGAAGCAGGATGGAGAGCCAGAAGGAGCCCTGAGGGAGCTACATGGAGCAGAGAGACATGGAAGAAGCAGCTCTTCCTTTTTCTTGGTCCTGGACTGGGTGAAACAGATGCGGGTGAGAGGCCCGTGGGGAGGTGACTATGGCAGCAGCATTTATCTTGATTTTGATTTTGCTCTTTTCCTCCCAGACTTGCCTGGTCATTTATGACCGTTTTTCATGGGTCCCTGCCAGAAGGTGCTTTAGACTCGTGGAAGGTTTTCAGGCCTTGTTTTGGGCCAATTCCTTTTGGGTAGCATTTTACCCACGAGGGGAGGGGTAACTTTGGATGTTTGATTTAGAAACTATCTTCTTTGTCTTTCCTGTATTGCACACTCATTTTATTAAAGTTCCTTTCCATTAAAGATCATACATGTTTTGTCTTGATGTGGTGGATGGCAGAACCTATTTAGAGCAGGCAGGTTTGGGGGCTGAGGGGTGCCCCTCTCCTTGCCCTATAACAATGGGAACCACTGAGAAACTCACTGCTGTCAGAGCCTGGCTTTCTGTTGTGACTCTGAGCCCCCCGGTTCTGATGCTGCCTGCTTTGACAACTCAAAGTCCAAATGTAAGGCTGGGGGTGGCCAACTATTGGAGAGCAGTTTTCAAAATTAGGGTGCAACTCTTGGGGGCTGGGTTGAAGGGGATATTTAATGATCACAAGTTCAGTGACAGGTCTGGAAAGTACATAGAGGAGGCCAGGCAGCTCGCCTTTGTGCCATAAGAATGCCTCAATTAAAATGCCATTCAGTCAGAAGAGGCAGAAAGAAAAACAAACCCTTCAGCTGTAATTTTGCAATGGGCTTTTTTCATGTAAATCAAGGGGTGCAAATGGCATTTTCCAGCAGCCATAAGTGTCAAAAGCCCAGAGGGCTGCAGCTGTTATTCTGCGGCATTATCCCCTGGCCATTTAAACAAGCCATCAAGTTCCTTCCCGAAAACAAGGTTCTGAGTCCAAGTACTGAGGAAATTCAACCACTTGAAATGTTTGACTTGAGTGGAGCCACAAAGTCTCAAAAGCCACCTCACGAAGTGGGAGTTTCCTCAAGGTCAGGCTGTTTGGTTTTTGTGGTTGTCACTGTGGTTGCAGAACTAGTCTTTGCTTGCACCTCAAAACATGTCCTGCTACCAAAAAACTGACCTTGGACAAAAGGCCTGGACCTCAGGGAACAAAACATGGTGTGTACAGATCTGAAGTAAGGCTAAGAGAACCTGGGTCACCTAGGGTTAGTCTGGAAAGAGGGGTGCTGACGAGAGGCCCCACCCGCAGTGGAGGCAGGTTCAGTGAATAATGTAGCAGCAGCACCGCCTACTAACGTGTGTAGACAAAACCTACCATGGGCCCTCCCTGGTGGCGCAGTGAATGAAAGCACAGCACTATGAAGCCGTTGGCAGCAACTGCAGCACAAGTTCAATCCCCTGCCCTGAAACTGACCCACATGGCATAGTAGACCCCTCCTGTCTCCCCGGCTGTTCCCCTCAGCAGTGTGTTTCAGTCATTCCGCCTGCTCTGCTCCCCACACTGTCTCTGGTAAATCCTCTCATCACCCCCACACCTCTGACCTAAACCTCAGTTCTTGTACGCATAAATGAGTAAATGAATCTTTAAAACAAAACAGAAGAGTGAGTTTTCCTCACACTTAGGAGAGATGCACGGGTTGGTACAGCTGGTCTCTGCATGCTTACCATCTCCCCATTATAAAACTGTTGAATGCAGAAACTAACCTTAGGGCCAGCCCCTCCCCCACCCCATGTTCATGGCACCTCATGCACATGAACTCCAGTGGCCATGTTCTCTGCTGTTCTGTGGATCATTTTGCAAAGATTTGGATAAAGCAGGGAGGGGGTTCGCAGATTAAAATCGAAGGGCAGAGTGCCTGCTTTTTTTTCTCTTGTTCTTCTACTGTCGAGTGATCATGAATGAAGTACCACATTTCTTTGAGTTACAGTTTCCCCAACCAGAAAATGGAGAAATCACCCCTGTTTACAACGTACTCTGGTAAGACAACTGGAAAGATAATCAAAATCAGTTTATGAAGTGAGATTCCTCAACTAGAATAAAAATTATATTGGATAAAACTCAATATTTTGTTAGTCAAATTCCATCGAAATTATACTTAGGTACATTAACTTAATTTAAGAACTAGTGGCAAATTATATTACTATTTGACACATTACTGCTCTGCATAATTATTCAATCAGAGCTCCCCTGAAACAAATTAATGCTGATGCAACCGAATTTTTTTATTTTTGAAATAGTTCAAGAGTGCCGAAAAGTATGAAGAATATTATAATGAACATGCAGACGCCTACCATTGAGCTTTTGCGAAGATTAACATTTTGCATATTTTCTTCACACATTTGCTTAAGAAATGACACATGAGCGAACCGGTGGGCAAACCCCGCCAGCCCTTCTTCACCCTCCCCTTGGTCTCGTCTCTTAGGAGTGAGCACTTAAAACCAAACTGGCTGGTCCCTCAAGTCTACGAATCCTCATTCTGAGGCTTTCTTCCAAATCCACCACTCAACCCTCACAAGCATCACAAAATGATGGGGAGATGAACTCCCCCAGGAGAAGCTTCAACTAACAGGAACAGAGTTTTGTACAAATTTCCATAGGACAGACAACTCCCATAGGGCGATTTTGCCTATAGCAGCGATGTCACTAGCACACCCTTTCACCTCCTGTCTGGCTATCTGTGTTCCTTCACTCCTACACCCTGGAGTCACCCCTCAGTAAATATCCTGTGCCAAGTTCTCATGCCTGGCCTGCTGGGGAGGAAGACATTCTTGGCCACAAGTATCCCATAATGCTCTACTGCCTACGGGCAGCTGTGTTCCACCCCTGACAAGCTGACATGCATCCTGAGACCATGCAGAGTATTTTTTACAAGTTTTTTAAAACTCTATAAATGATAATCATACTATCCTTGCTTTTTTTGGTTTTGTGACTTGTTTATTTACTCATTTTGTAGCTTTCCAGAATATGGAAACATAACATTTGGTTTCCAAATGTTGAACAACTGCATTAAACTGCATTATATCCAACTCACTACACTATATGTTAAATCTTTCTCAATTCATGTCACGTTAACATTTAGGTGATTCTGAAATTAAAAAATCACAGTACAGTGTAAATTTTTCCAATTAGATACAAACATTTGTATACACAGAAGGCTGACAATAATATTTTAGCAAAGGTATTAATTCCCTGGGGTAAAGAATTACCTTATTTCACTGAATCAGGCATTTACCATAATTGTCATGTCTTAATAAATTCTTGTGTTATTGCCGTTCTTTCTCTTTATGATGCTGTTTTACCTGTATTATCTCAATCGACTCTCTCAACTCTGAGAGAGTCTGATTTATCAATTTCGCCCACACAGACCTATCTCAGTGCCTGACACATAGTAGGCTCTCCACAAACATTATCGAATGAACGAATGGTTCACCCATTTATTCATGAAAAAACTGAGACCTCCAAAGTTAAAATCATCAAGTATAGACAGCTTTTTAGTGGTGAACCAAGAAGAAGGACCCAGGTCTAGAAGCCAAAATTTGATTCAGGGCATTTTGAAATCTGTGTCAAAATATTACATCTGGTCCCTTCCACAATCATTGTTACAGTAGTAACAATCCAAGTCCTTGCTTTGTTCAAGACCCAGTTTATCGAAGCAACAAGATAGAATGTTCTCCTTTAACAGGAATGCTGGCAGAATCCAGAATATAACCCAATCTCCATGGGAAAGAAACTGTTATCTCTCTCTTATTCCAGTTTTTAAAATGAAAATATAACTTTCAACAATAAAATGCAAAGGTTACAATTACACAAGTTTTTGTATTTACTCACCATCAGATTAAAATATAGAACAGGCCCTCCCTGGTGACACAGAGGGTTAAAGCTAAAGCCACTTCAGCGTGTGTTTGATCCCCGCCTGCCCCAGAGGTGACCATATGGCGTGGCAGACCTCTCCTGACCCTCCCACTGCTCCCCTCAGCAGTGTACTTCGTCAGTCAACCTCTTCTGCTCCCCACTCTGTCTCTGGTGAATCCTTTCACTGCTCCTGTACCTCTGGCCTGTACCCCAGTTCTGTATGCATAATA
>NW_004567128.1:20952981-20986928 GCF_000260355.1 Condylura cristata | reverse complement strand
TATATATAGAACAATTCCTGCTATTCTGAAATTGTCTTCTGCTCCATCTCAACTATTTAACATCTACTCTCCCTGCCAAAGACAACCACTATTCATACTTCTTTCATCATAGATTAGTTCTTGCTTGATTTGGGATTTTGTACAAATGAAATCATACAGTATGTATTTTTTTGGACATCTAACTTACACAATATCATATCTGTGAGACACAGAGACTTATCGCACAAGTCAGTAGTTCAATACTTTTTCATTAGTGTAGCGTATTCCACTGTAAGAATACCGTACACTACAATTTTCTTACTGGACCCTACAATTCTATTGTCATTGTACATTATAGGTTGTCTTAACTTTGGAGCATAATGAATAAATCTATCATGAACATTTTAAATTGCGTTTTTTGGAGGATCTTAAGCCACTTTTCTATTGGACACATAGAAGCGTCGAGTGGGTTGCTAGGTCATAGGTTCGGCATGTATTTTGCTTTAATAGATGCGATGCTTTGGAGAAGGTGGAAAGGATTCCCCTCACCTGGAAAGTCTGGCAGGGAGCAGGACTCCTGTTCCAAAGTGGCTTCTCATTGGAACCAGAGAGTCTTTGATCTGAAGTGAGCTTAAAGTAACCTAGTGGTCCTGAAGAACCAAGGCTTCCTGAATCCTTCCCTAATAATGCCAGTCACAGCTGACCTGAACTGGCCATCTCAAGGCCTCCGAAGGGCTTAGACTGGCTGCTTCCCTGGCCTCCATTCACTCTTCCATTTAAATATCCTGTGCTTAAAAAATATATATATATTCATTTGGCATGGGTCTTGTTTTGGCACTGAAGAGTGATAGGAATTGGCTCTGATAAAAGTGAAACCTGCTATCAAATTAAAATAGATTAAGGTTCACTATCACTTCTATCATATTGATAGTAATGATGAGCAGGCTAAGCAAAGGCATTGCATGATGACAGGTAGCAAACTCAAAGGGCAACTCTTGACCATTTCACCATTGGTGCCACATATTATGTGTTCTCAAATCTTTAAACACACTTCAGATCCTCTACCCCACCATTTACACACTGTCAAATCGCCAAGGTATTTCCAAACCTCCACTAAAGTACCTCTAAAGGAGCGAAATAAGCTCATTCTGAAGTAACCCATCCCAATCGCATGGGTCCACTTACTGGAAAGTCCTTTCTTTTATCTTGAAGAGCTTTTTAAAAACAGCCACGTATTGGTCCTTGTTTTTAGAACTGGGTCTCTTGAAAGCAAGTTTGGGTTTTCATTTAGACTTTCTGCAAATATTACAAAAGCCCTCTCATTGAAGAAAGTGACTTTAAGAAGCACAGAAGTAGTAACTAGGGGTTTGGGTCCAGGCAAACACTGTTTCTTATCTTAGGTTTACAATTTGTTATTATTCATTAGTAACTTTTCTATTTTTAAATTTGCTGTGTCTTCACTGACCACTGGAGGAACGCACAAGCTTCTAGCATGTGTCAAGATCGTGTGATACATCCTTCTCATCATTCAGTGCCCTTGTGCTCTGGCAGTTCACCAGAATAGAATCTGGCTCATCTACTGAGTTCTCTGGGCTAATCTGGTTGGCAGTCTGGAGTGTGCAGATGTAAGTATGATCTTTGTAATCAAGTCAGCATGCCAGAAACCAGTGTATTGGTCTACTCACTTCTTTGAATCTTGGTTTTCTTTATTGCAAAATCTCGCTTTTAATACTTACCTCAAAGGAACATTTTAAGAATTAGATATGCTCATATATATGAAGCTGTTGGCACTGTGCAAAGCAAAGGAAACATGCTCTATAACATTCTTTTCCTCAATCTTCTTTTGTAAACATGAACATCCAGTCATGAAAAGGAGTTGCAATACACTACCATGGAATGACCTTAGAAACTGTTTACCATGCTAAGCCTAGGTTGCTCGTATCAAAACTGTGAGGTCTTAGACCTGTGATGATCCTTGAGAAAAATCACTTAACTTACTTGAACTAGCTATTGAATATATTGAATTAGATGTTTCCTGGTCTTCGGTGTGCCCTATACCCAAGATACTGTCTTTCTGGATGGCCACCAACAAACCACTCAATGGGCACTAGAATTCTCACAAGTCATCCATCATCAATTCCATAAGAGTCAACTCCAAAATCAGCTCTGTAAAAGGAAAATTTTGCCCAGATTATCTGTTTCTCTGAGTACCTTCATACATCTCTAATGGTTTTTGGATTTGTTTATTTGTCTTTGCTATATCTCATAAAATCCATGTATTGAGCCTCTGAAATTCACAGAAAGTAACACAGAGATTCAGCACCTCTAATACTTAACCCAATTTATCTTTGGGAGAGAGGGTTTTCACACCCACACAGAGGCCTAATAACAGTGCTCAAGAGCTGAGCCAGGTGAGACTAGACTATGAGGGCAGATTAAGGTCATGCTTGGGTACATGATGTTGTTGACACAGTGGCCCTGCCAACTGCTGCCTGATGAGACTGGCCCTGACCTTTGGCATGCAGTTGGAACTTGACAGCTGGGAATGTGTGAGCACTGTTGGGGTGATAACCAGTCAGTCCTCAGAGAACCCTAAAACAGTTCACTATACCCCCCCACTATACGAAAAAGCTCTAGCCAAATGCAAAAACCTTGATGGTCATCCCATAGTTTGGCATGACGGTCAGCTTAGTCCATCATCCACTTACTTGAAATCAGCAACCCTTTATCAAGTGCCCCTCTGCTTCATCTGTGATAGGGAGCTGGAGAATAGATCAGGTTGCCTCCCAAGGCTGCTGTCTACATTTTTGCCCTGGACTTCTGGAGGAGTGCCCTTTTGTGAATATGGGCTCCCACTTCCAACCTCAACCCCTTCCAACTGGGACCACCCTGGTAGATTAAATTGCTAACCCTTTCAAGCACAGCACCTCAGTTTCCTCTTCAACATAATTCTGGTTTTTTTTTTTTCAGACATTTTTCTCTAACGCTAGAGACCAACCTTCTAGACTTTGCAAATAGTCTATAGCTTTCCTCCCTGCAAGAGCTTGCCAGTGCTGAGCCCCAATCTAGCAACATATGATGTCAGGTATATACCCATAGGAGGCCCTTGAGCAGGGCAGCTCCTTGGTAGGGAGGATATTTGTTTACTGCACTAATGCAGACATTTTCAAAGACAATAAGAATGAAGTTAAACCGAAGCCTGTGCCGACCAGAGCTTAGAAGGAATGAAGAGATAGCAGTGGGGAGGGCAGGGGGAGGAGGCAGTTCAGGAGATTGAAGGCAGCGTGTTAGCTTCTAACAAGAAGAGCCGAATCACAGTCCTGTTGCAGACTCTACAATCTCACTGATTTGAGATCGAGGTTAAGCAAGCCTGACAAAGTGGTTCATCAAATCGGAGGCGAACCCCACATCTATTGGATCTCATTAATTCCCAGACCGGCTTATTGTCAATCCCAATCAGTTCAGCCCACCCTGTGGTGCTTTCGTGTCTGCACTTGCTTCCGCCAAGCATCTATTGGTGGCCTGACTCCGTTCCCCGAAATAATTTCACTGTTCCTGTCTGCTGGGAATCCTAAAAGCCCTGTAGGTGGTGAGCGGGATGCAACTGGGGACTGATTTACCAAAGGCCTTTCTATTTTTAATTTTTTGAAAATATTCCATGCTAAAGTTTCCTCTCTCTCCCTCCCACCCTTTGTGGTATTTTTAGGCTGTGCAGGCTCTTCAGAAAGAGCGTCTAGCTTGCTGGGCGCTGCAAATAGCTTTTCCCCTTACCTGCCACTCACAGTGTACTACAGGCATGTGTCATGCGGAGAGCAGGCCTTTTACTCCAGCCTTTTACATGGGCTTCGCGTCTGTGTGCTGCTAATCTGTCTGGAGATCAAAGACACACCAGCCTCAAAGGGGAGGCCCTGGCTCCACAGCTGCCTGCCAGGGTTTTTATGAAGACCCATCCACCCTGTACCAAGAGCTCCTGAGAACAACCGGCAGCAGAAAGGGGAAAGCCAGAGATCAGGGATCTGAGCAGGGAAAGGCGATTTGGGTGAGAGGAGGGTGGGCAGGGGCACAAGGGATCAGCACTTGAAAGATGGAAGCACCCTGGGGAGGCTGCAGGCATGACTGCTTTGGGGCGAGGACAGACACTGGAATGAGCTGAGAGGCTTGGGGGGGGGGGGGGGAGGCCCGAAAAGTTCAGCCAGCGCAGATCTGCTCTGTCAGGGATCACTCAGGAGCATCTGTGGGCAAGGGGGAGGGGTGCATAGGCCAGTGAGCTGTCCTCCTTTTTATCATGCCAGGCAGCTGCCTAGCCCTCCCACCAAAACTACTGGAAGAGTAGATTCTAGAACCTATCAGCACACTGGTTCTTAAAGTCTGGTCTCTAGACTGGCAAAGGCAGCAGAAGCACCTGAGATTTGTCGGAAATTCAGACTCTTGGGCCCTACCCCAGGCCTACCCAGTCAGAAACTTCGAGAACAGGGCCCAGAGCTGTTTTAACTGGCCCTTGGTGATTTCGATACAGATTCCAGTCTGATGAGCACTGTATGCGGGAAACAAGGACAGGCTCTTCAGGGAGGAGTCGGTTGAAGGAGAATTTTCTAAGTGTGTAAGAGAATGAGATGGAAACTTTGGGATTCAAAGTCACTTCTCATATCAGATTTCTGAAATGGAGTAGAAATGAATGAAATGAATCCATATCTAAAATGGAAAAATGGTCATAGACCAGAGAGGAATAAACAGGAATAAAAGCAATGTTCTGATGTTAACAAGACCCTATGTGATGTCTCCTGAGGGCAAGAGGAAGTGGTGTTTCACCTGAAAAACTCTGTGGTCGGCTGGGACCCATACGTGGCATTTTGATTATGGAGAGAACATCCCCAAAGACCCAGCATACCTGAAATTGCTGAGTCCCAAAAATTTGAGCTTGAAAAGTCATGTAACTTTTACAATGATTACTGAGGTTTCTAAAAGAAAAAACCTGCAAGGGCTATTTTGCAATTAAAATTCTTGGGTGTTCAGTAAGCGGAATACTGTAGGAGACACTCTCCTGACCCTCAGCCCATGGCCTTTCTTCTTACTTACTGAAAAACTTGAAGTCATCAGCAGTGAAATCCCGCATGAGCCACCAGCAGCTGTTCCTGCCTCCCCCTGCGTTGCCTTGTACAGGACCTACCCACCAAGCCGGAAGGCCAGCTCCCCCACCTCATGCCCCAGAACCACATCAGCTCTTCCCTCCCTAGCCATGCTCCTGCCGTCATGTTTCCCGTCCCAGCTGCACAGCACCAACTGCGTAGAAACATTTTGAACTGTGGTACACCCTTAACAATCTCTCTCGAATCTAGCATCACTGCCACCTACCACTTTACTTCCTTGCTTCCTTTTGCACTTAGACTAAAAGGAACGAAATTTGCTGTCACTCCTCTCTCTTCCCCTAGTCTCCTGATCCCTTTCCAGTCAGGCTTCTGGCCTCACAGGCCTGACACTAGAAATCATCTTCTTCCAGGTTACCAGTGACTTCCATGTTGTGAAGCCCAGTCATGCCTGCACCATGTCAGCTGGCGCTGCCTCTGAGCAGCCTTTGGCACAGTTCTCACCTCCACTGTCTCCTTCCTGAATCCCTCACACTTGTAAAACTTACAATGTCCCAGAGCACTCCTTGAGTAACCTGCCTACTCTGGCTGAATTCATCCAATTCACAGCTTGAAATATCATCCACCTGTAAATAATAATAAAAAAAAGCCACAATCAGCCATTTCTTCCCACCTCACGCGCTTCCCCAGTTCAGAACCCTGTCATCTCCTACCTGAACTGCTGCAGTAGCTTCCGCTGTTGTCTTAACGCCACCCTTTCAGAAGACAAAGTCCATGTTGTTTATCTACACAAAACCTCAAGTTGACCCATCTTGCAAACGATAGGATACAAATCTGTACTTAGACCTGCTGCAGCCTGCTTCGGCCTGACTGGGCTTCCTCAGGTCCTGCCCATTCTCCCGATGGTTCTTAAACATGCCAAGCTGCTCCTACTTCAGGGCTTCGGCACTTGCCTTTTTTTCTGCCCAGAGTGTTTTTCTCTTATACCTATATTTCATCCTTCCTGACTTCACTCATGCCATTGCTCAAAGGTCACCTTTCCAGAGAGCCTTCCCAAACCTCTGTATCTAAAGTCATCCTCACCCCATTCAGCCCCACCATCTCTCATTTTAGCTTAATTATTTTTCCAAGTCCTTATCACTATGTGACACTCCATGTATTCCTTGATTATTATCTGTCTCTCTGATGTAGGATATACACTCCATGTTCCTCGGCACCTAGAAAAGTATTGGGCACATACTAGGCTTCCAGTAACATTTTATTGAATTAATTAATGAATAAACTCATGTTTCGATTTACCTTAGTTCAAAGGTAAATTTTCTGAACAAAGGTAAATTTTCTTCAGAAGGAGAAAGTGAAAATGAGCGTCTTCTCTATTCTAGAAACTTGACACGTAACTGGACTTTTACCATTTCCCTGGAAAGTTTTACACATTCTTCCCTGGTCAAGCAGAGATTCGTTTTCATGATTTATGATTCTCATACTCTTCCATATCCCTCCTTCCTCATACACAGCTCTCCCTTCCAGCTCCTTTTTGAAATATCTGTGACTCCTAGAGGGCCTCTGGAGCCTGGCCTATCTCTCCAGGGCTGGGATAGTGCCCTGCCCACTGGCCTTCCTAACAGTATCCAAGTTCCTTCACTTAATCTCCTCAGAGGCCTTCCTGTGTTCTCTGACCTCGCAAAATCATTGTGTGAGCAGAATTGTAGCCACTACTCAGAAAGTGATTCTCTAAAAAAAAAAAAAAAAAAAAAAAAGCTTTCAGTCCTCACTGGTTAATTTCTTTCTTAGGAGACAATAACAGAATTTTCCAGAACAATCCTCCTTCTGTACCATAAATCACTGCATTACTAGATACAGCAAGCTATCTTTTCTCAAGTCCTGTTTTGTACTCATCTTTCTGTCATGTGGCCTTGATTAGATTTGCCTCAAGACTGCAGAAGAGGCTAGTGGACAGCAGCCTAGGCCACCTGAGCATCTTAGAGCTTCCCCGACATTGTCCTCCTGGCTGCCCCCACTGGATTCTGTTTGTGTTGGTGACAGTGGCCACTATTATTTATTTACAATGGGAAGTTCAGTGAACTAAGGACTTTACATGGATGACCCCATTTAATTTTCTGTCTCCCTGCAAACTAGACACCAGCACCTTTGTTTTACTGCTAAGGCATTGAGAAAATGGAAAGGCAGTGGCCTTGGTCAAGCTCATACAGCGAGTTGATGCTTTTCCTCTTGTTTTCCTGCATTTTGAGTGATGATGAAAGGGCTGTGGCTCACAATTATTTTTGGGTTGTCCCTTGCACAAAATGAGCACACAGCTGAGCACACACACAGAAAACACACTTCTGTTAAAATTAATAAGCAGAATTAGTAGCACGTTAGCCCAAAGCCTGCACTAGCATGCATATTTGGGGTGGCATAACATGGAAGGGATAAGCCAAGGCCCAAATAAAGATTGGTAAAGCCTCTGAGGCTAGCCTTGGAAGAAGTTCTGACATAGAAATAGCTTAGAACCAGGAGGACAAAGTCCTGGGTTACATTTCTTTCATGGCTACTTAGAAGCCCTGTGGTTTGGGGGACACCTAAAGGTTCCTTCATCTGTAAAATGAGAACACTGATACCTGCCTTACCTGCTTCACAAAGAGAATGGAATAAACTAATGGATCAGTAAGGGACACTGAAGACTTGAAATGCTTTATTGAGACATCTGCCAGGAGAGAAGAAAATCAGCTCCTTTGTGCATTCAAGCTGTCATGGCTAGGACAGTGTGATTCGTACAGCCACCAACTCAAGTATATATACTTGTAACTTTAAAATTATTCCTATAAACTGGACTTTTATTCTATCTGAGGCTTCCATCTGTCGGATGCAGAAAACATAGTCTGATCACTAATCAACTCTCAGACATTTCAGTGATTTTCTCAGTCATCCAGATTGAAGCTCAAATAAACTTAGACTTGTAAGTTTATTTGCTGTTCCCTCGCCTTCTCCTGGACAGGAGCTCAGCTCGTGCCTTACGCAAATGCTCTCTCAGCATCAACAGGAAGAGAGGCTTTCCTCACGGCTCCATTGGTCTAATCTTTTGACATGTGATTACATCCCCATTCTGTTCCTGGATGGGGGACTCTTCTCTGTCCACATGTCCCCCTGTTTTGACATTAAATATCTTCTCCTCTTTCCTTCCCTCTCTCTTCCTCTCTTCCTTTCCTTTTATTCTAGTCCCTTATTGTGGGCTTATTTCCAGATTCAGTACTTAGCTCTGTAACATTCTTTTCCACGTATTTCCCCTCAGGAAACTTATCCACCTCCCTGTGCACCCCAAACTACATCTAAGGTGAAGATCCCCAATCAAAGCCCCAGCACCAAGTCTTTGCCTAGTTATCATAGTGGCATGTTGCCCACATTGGTTGGAAACTGCCAGTTCCCGGTTGAGCTTTGCACCTCTACCTGCCAGGTGAACATGCCCCCACTCTGGCTGCTTCTCAGTCACCCCAAATTCACTGTAGCTACAACCAAATTCACTGTGCACTCCCCAGAGGGCCAGCACCCTCTACTCCATGTGGCTTATGGTTCCCATGGGAAGCCTTGATCTCTGAAGCGCCCAAATTCAAAGACCGGACTCCCTCTGAAGGTTCCTTCTGTCTCACCTCTGGCTGGGCTTCACAATGCTCATTTCTCACCACTGAAAGTCTCTGGAATCTGTTTTTCTTTTCCACGCCTACTGGCAGAACCAGAGTTTAGGTGATTATTACTTTATGCCTCAATTACTAAAATCGTACCTTGATTTGCCTCCAATTAAAACGCATCCGACCCAACAAGTCTTTTATCTACTTCTCTGTGACCTCCCACTCAATACTTGTTGAGATGGAAGGGGTTCTTAATGGCTGGTTCAGGATTCACAGATGGGTACCAGGAGAAACTGTAAGCCTCTGAAATAATACGAAGCATTATTCAAACCAGACAATTAAGTTCTTTGATTTAAAATGCAAATGTTCCTCACAGAAGGAGCGTGTCAACTTAAACTCACACCTAAAATTCAATGATTCACATTACAACCGCTTCCCAAGATCCAATTTGAAAGGCGAGAAGGAAGGCCCTGCAGCCTGGGCACTGAGTCTCACTCAACCCCTTTTCCTCTCAGATGCCCACAATAGCCTCAGAATCGGTTTCCTGGATATGAGTCATCCATTCCCTCCTTCTCCATCAGACACTTTATGAATAAAGACACTGAAACTAATGGAATATGATCCCAGTCTAACTCCACTGCACACATTCCTTCCAAACTCTCTTTTTTTTCTTTTCCTTATACCATTGTTCATTTTTGTACGGAAACTGGTTTCTCCCCGCTGACATAGTCCCGATAATTCTCCCACCACCCTTGCAACCATAATCCATCAGCACCGTCCCTCATGCTCTTCCCTGCCCAGTGTTGACCCCTCTCCCCTCTTTAGTCTCGCTGGATGCCTCAACCCTAGGGTCATCTTGCACATTTTATCTTTTCCTTGACCTTTTGTTCCATTTCACTATATTCCATATAATAATGAAGCCATCCCACATTTATCATTTTCCTTCCATCTGATTCTACTTAGCATAATCCCTTCCCTAGCAATCTACTCAAAGAACACAAAAACACTAATTCAAAAGGAAATCTGCACTCCTATATTTATTGCAGTATTGTAAATCAGTATGTAAGGTATGGAAACACCTAAATGTTCCAAAAATGACAAATGAATCAAAAAGTTAGGGTGTATATACACACTGGAAGCAAACCACCATTTTTGCCACCCAGATCTCTGTGCGCCAGGCATTGATTCCATTCTAAATACATAAAAAATTAAGAAAAGGAAATGAACGACTCCATGTTAAAGCACCTGGCATTGGGCCTGACCCAAAGTAGGCATTCAAAACAGTTTAAAAGCACTATCACAGAAAAAAAAATTGTACCAAGTGTTCAAATTCAGGAATCAGCAGGATGATGAAAGAGGGTCATCCGAGGCAAGAGGCCACCAAGCAGGAGGATTTAGCTGCTGGGAGGGAAATCAAGCTGCTCATTGCTTAAGAGAGGAGGGCAGACTAGGAACCCACTGGCAACACTGTGTGATGCATTGAGCACCCAGAGACTTGGAGCCAAAGGCCTGACCTCCATCAACTTCTCTCCCCTCCAAGAAATAGCTATACAAGAAATCTAGTTCCATGTATAACCATAGAGGTGAAATTGAAACCAAGAAACGAGAAGTAAAGGAGATAAGCTTTTGTTGGCCTGGACAATTCCCGGTGGTAACACTGAGGGCTAAATCTCCCCTTGCTCTCTTCTTTTCTCCATGAACTTAATGTTCTGCAGCAGGGAAGCAGGATTTTTGCTCACAAAAATAAAGGAAAAACATATCAAGAAACAGATGTAGAGGCAGGATCCCAGTGTCAGGGGTACAGCCTCTCCCTCTCCATTCTTCTTTCACAGAAGACCCCCACCTCTGTTGTGTAACATGTCCTTGACCCAGAATAGCTGCAATTTAGTGTGAGGGTAAGTTTATCTTACAGCTACATGCTACACACTATACGCAACACCATTCCCATAGGCCTGGCTGGAAACTTACTACAGTGTATTGTGCAAATCAAGCAGCATATTGTAGCCAAACTAGAAAAGTAAGAAAACTAGACTGATAGGGGCCTTCATGTTGCTTCTAAGCATTCAGTGTAATTCCATTTCTGCCAAGGAGGCTGATGGGTTTCATTAGTAAGCATTTGATCATTTCAGGGTCGACCTGGGTTTTTAATTAATCAGTCTCTCATCGTTCTGACCAAAGGCTTGGACTGCTGTAGCTCATGGTGCCATAGAGGGGAAATCCTTCCCTCAGACTGCTGTGGAAGCTGTCTAGCACCGCCCTCCCCCCACCCCCCATCGATTTCCTCTTTTACCTGTGAGCAGCCCCCTCTGCTCTCTCAATGGACAATTTCCACTGTTGTTCTGATACATCAAGAGGAGGCCTCAGGGAGCTTGTTGGTGGTTTGTAGCTCACCTTAGAAGCCAGCACAAAACTACATTAGTTCTTGCCCTATTTTGTTTTCAACTTCAAATGGCCTTCAAGCCTTATAGAGGTGTGAGGGAGTTTGCCTCAAGTTCAACAAGTGGCTACAGAACTGGATATCTTAACATCGGTCAGCTGCCAAGTCCATCTTGTCTCCTGGTGATTTCTTCTGAGAAGACGCAAGAGGCCAGTTTCTCAGCAGAAAAAGCCACACAGATCATTCACCCTAGTTTCTTTCAACTTTTGTGGCTTATTTCCCCCCCCACCCCCACCTCAGCTTTTGATTCTCTTCCTGGCTTCTTTATTTCCTTATCTCGTTTGCTTCTACAGCCTGAGGAGTGGATGCCTGCACACCTGTTCTTAGGCTGGGGCTTTGCAGTTTGCCCTTCCCTCACATCTCCTGAGGCGTTCAAGAATGAAGTGGTGCTTCTCCCTGCAGTTTATCTGACTTTCTGTGCGAGGACACTGTGGTGAGCTTTTCTTGCCTGGCCTAGCTCTCAGGCTACCTGCTTCGCTGGCCTGGCCTACCCATGGGTCAAAACTCTCCTTCTGGGCAAGGAAGACTGGAGCTTGGAAAATAAACATGAAGAAACAGATGCCTGAACCATGGGGGTGTTTATAAACAGAGTTCAGAGGACAAATAGCTTGCTAGAGGCCAGAGAGATCATTCTTTAACAGCAGTGTCTCTGGCAACATCCAAGTTTCTTCAGAAGCAAGCCTGGCCCACCTGGTCAGTGATGAAAATTAGAAAGTGTCAAGGATGCTGAGCTCACCCCTCCCCCCAACAGGCAAGCCGAGGAAAGCTATGCCAGACATTCCCAGGGTCTCTCCGTGTCCACGCACAGACTCCTCTAGGTCATGTCTTGGCGCATCAAGTAGACAAGGGAGGATGAGGCAGGTGACTGTAGGTGGTGCCTCTGGAATTCCCGGCACAGACAAGCCCAGGTTGGTAGCAAGTTCTACAGCTGTCCTCATAGCAGTTCTATACACTCACTTCCAGAGAAGGTGAGAGGCATGGAAAGATGGAGGATAGAATTCAGAGATCAGTGAACTTAGTTGAACCAAGGCTGGCAATTTTATTCTCACTGACCTCAAAATTTCAACACCTTTGTTTATGAATGGAGGAAACAGACCACAGTATTATGAGCAGTGTCTGGGTCTTTGTCACAGCGAAACATTACAGATTCCATTGTATCATTACAGTTGTTCCGAATATCACTATATCATTTATACTCATCTTTGCTTCAAAATTATGGCAGTTATTAGACCTGTCACAAGATCATGCTGTTGCATAGATCAACAAAGCCCACACAGAGCTTTATCACAAATGTGTTTACTAATATTTTGATAACTATATTTCAATATAATTGGCTCTTTTTAATGCTATGTATTTTTTATAGATTTATTTATGCATATAAACTGGGGTACAGCCCAGAGTTTCAGGGGCAGTGAGAGGCTTCACCAGAGACAGAGTGGGGAGCAAAGCAGGCAGAATGACAAAATACACTGCTGAGGGGAGCAGCGGGCAGGTCAGGAGAGGTCTGCTGGGCCACATGGGTCACCTCCGAGGCTGGGGATCAAACTCACTCTGAAACACTGCGGCTAACTTGCAGTGCTGCATTCTAACCCATTGTGCCACCAGGGAGGGCCTAATATTTTTGATGCGTTTTAAAAACACTTTTGAGAAGAAACCCATTGGCTACGCAAGACTGCCAAGGAGGTCCCTGGCCCCAAAAAATATGAAGCACCCCTGTCTTAGAGTATATGGCAAGATTCCATAAAGAATGGATATGAACAATTTATTGTATATAATTACCAGAACCCCACAAGCAAAATGATCAAAGATGGGGAAGCTGCAGCTTAAAGCAAAGGTTGGTTCCAAAGGCTGTGGTCTGTTCACTAGATCACACGTAGACAAGTACACACACACACACACACAGTCACACAAATACACATATCTTTTAATGACTCCCAAATGCCCACTCAAATAGTTAATCAGCAATGACACTGCTGGCCATCAAACTAAATTAACTCGTGATCTGTCTCCGCACTGCCACGAGAACTGGTAGAAACACTGAAAAATATCAAACTAGCAGATGTTTTGTCTAACTGTGCACAGAATTTAATGTCCTTCGCCCTACTTCCCAAAGTAGTAGAGTAGGCCAAGGCTTTCTTGTTATGGGAACAAGTTTTATAAGCCCATCCTTGGGTGATCAGAGGGCACAGACACCCTCCCCCTGCTAGGGCTCAGACTTCCTCATATAGGGCTCCAGGTTACACCCCTTTCCATCAGGTCTACTACCCTGTGGTGCCTATCTAATGGCTTTAAGAATGAATTACTTGGGGAGGGAACGTAGGACAGGGTTTTAATTGCAGTTTGCCCTGGGTGCTGGGGAGAAAGACAGAGGGTTCTCCTCCTTCTCTAATTAACATTCAATACTTGAGAAGTAATAAGAAACAAAGAATTTCCCAAATAATAGATTCATTCATAACAACACAGTGAGTACCACAAAGGAGGGCTTTGCAGGGCATTATAAACAGAGGGTCTTCACCTAGTCTGGGGCATAAGAAAAGATTTCTCAGAGGATGTGGCATTTGCGAACTCATCTTTTATAGTATTTATGATTTTAATATCCTGTTGGCGTGTAACCATCCTTTCATTATAATATGAAATACAAGCCAAGCCTCACCTCTGCAGTCGTCTCTGAAGTAGGAGGCTCATTTCCCCACGTTTCTGGTGAAGATTCTACTGCTGGTGGCAAGGGTGTCTATCACATGTGGGTAACGCACAGTCCCACAGTCCCAAGCAGTTTGTGGTGGGCTGGCTGGTGTCACCACAGCTAAGCTGAGTAAAGTGAAGAACACAGTGCACCCGGTGTGGCCACGGTGTGGCTGGGGGGACTGGTGAACAGAAGTGATTCAGAAGGCCTCCTGCGAGTCCAATCAATCAAAGTTTACAGTCCAGTATCCCATTTGCTCATGCTATACCGCATAAATCCAGTGTCTTTTCAACTAGAAGCATAAACAGTCGCAGTTACAATGAGGGATGGTCTGGAATGTGGCAGACAGGAGCTCTGACAGACCCAGGAAGGGAAACCTTTCCCCAGGAGACCAAGTTTCACTCAGCGAAGGTTTAGAATTCCTACGTGGGAGCGAAATTACAGTGCATTCAGGAAGTACTCCTTCTGATAAATTATTCCATGGGATTTTTTCATACTTTCCCCCCTCCCTCCTGCCATATTTTGACATCACTTATAATGGGTGCTAAGCAACATGGGAAAGGAAAGAAGAAAGAGGAACAAAGGCTTTATTGTTTGCCAAAATCAAAAATAATCAATTGAGTTTTGTATGGTATTTGTAACACATAACTATGAAACCTCTTTATGCGCAGAATGAAATCTTATACTCACCTTATGATTTCTTCCTAAGGCATCTGTTCTGTTGGTAAACATACAGATCTCATGACTGTTAGAAAAAATAATTAACTGCCCACAAAAGAAATGTATTTAATCTGAGAACTTCTGATTTTGACCCCTTTATTGTCTTACTAGCCACATCCCAGGGTTATCTTTGTTGTCTAGGGGAAGACTTTTCTAATGGCCATTTATAAAAACAGATTTACTTTCAATACATCATCTCCAACTTATGTCAACAATAACAAGAATGCTCTTTATGACACTGAGGAATTTACCAGCTACTCTTTCTTAAAACAAAGAAAACAGGATTCCTTGTTTAACTAAACAGATTTTTATTTTATTAACTTGAAAAAATAAAATTGCTCTTAATTGCCTTTATTTCTTATTGTCTTCTAAAGCATACAACTTGAAATTCTTGCAAGGGCATAATCGAATTTTACTCCCTTTAAAGAAATCAAGTTTATTTAATCTACCATTGGCTTTTGCTCTTGCCACTTACAAGAAATCATTTGATTGTACCTAATCGAACTTAACAATTGTTCTGCTTTTTAATGACAAATTCTTTCATATACTGACTTGAATTCTATCACTATGGAAATGTATTAAAGTTTACATTTCCCCATATTTTCCTAGCATCTTCTTTCTCCTAGTTTGTTTTGCTTGAATTTTCAGTTGAAATATTGAAATACACTCTTCTAATTGCATAGCATATTATTTCTCAAACGAATTCAGCAGAACACTGGTCTTTCATGAATTATTGACATGCCAATAAAAAGGGTTTCCAAAAGTCACATAAATCAAACACAGCAGACTGTATGTCCCAGGAAACTCATAAAGCCCTTTGGCATGACAAATGCTCGGAGGATCCTATTATAAAGAAATCTGTGTAACTTTTTTGATTCAGCATTTCCAAACTTAAAATAACCATAGATCTGCCCCTTTCTCCATCACACCCACAGTTAAAGAGTTCAGAACACTTCTAGTCTTTGGAACATGGTCTGGGGGAGCTCTCAGCGTATGAACCTTGTGTCTACATGCACATATGGTTTTGCAGAATTTAGCTTGATTCATCCCAACTAATATCCAGACTGTGGATATTTTCAAAGGAAATGCACATTTGATTTAGATCAAGAATTGCTGTGCCACTCCTTAAAAAAAAATTCTAAACATTTGATTATGAGAATAAAATGGTAAGGGGAAGAGGTAGATAGGTTAACAGGGATCCATCCTAAGGTGGGGTACGGAAATGGGATTTTCGATGGAGATGATCATATTGCGTCATATGTAGACGTGAAATGTTAATGCTATACCCTGAAACTTACATAACGTTAAAACCAATGTTACTTCAATAAAAAAATTATATTTGTTAGAAATATTTTCTCCTTGTCAGTTGTCTTATGGTTTCAATTTTTTTTTAATCACTAAAAAGTTTTAGTTTTTAATTTTCATCACCTCCAATGTGTCCATATTTTCATATCTCAGTTGGATGTCGAGTCTTAGAAAACCATGGCCTGTACTGAGGTAAATGCTTGTATGGTAAATGAAGTCATCAGACTTTTTACGCCCTCGCCATCAGATCTATGACCAGCATTTGTGGTCTTGCATAATCTTGTGATTATGGACACCTGGGCTGGGAGATCATGGGTTGTGTATATATGTAAACGGGGACACCTGTGCCCAGGGGCAAAGTGATATAAAGGTGGTGTCAGTCTTCTGAGGACAGAAGAGAGGACATAGCCAGGAAATACCAGGAGAGAAAGCTGGTCTGTCCCCTGATTCAGCATTAAAGGCCTGTAAAAGTGTACGGAAGTCTCTAAAATTATCTTTTCATCTGCAAGAACTGAAGATGAACGTACCTGGCCTGGGATGGTTGCAAAACAATGGCGTAGCCAGCAGGACACTTCAATGCAGATGAGCATGGAGTTGTCCGAGACCACAGGAGAGATAGAGATCGAGGGGTGCCAACCATGAGCAGGTGGTACTGGTGGCCCAGCTCCTTTCCCCATGGATACATGCCTGTGAAGGGCCAGTGGTAGACAGATCCCCATGGCAGCTGGAATGGGCCCTGTGCAGGATAGAAAGACCTTGGACAGGTACAGTGCCCACGAGACGGCAGAGGCTGCAGGACGGGTGATAACTCACAGCTCTGCGAGAGTCCACAGGGAGAGGAAACCAAGATCTGGCAACTGTAGAATGAGACACAAGCCTGAAGAAAACATTTGAGGTTTCTGGAGGAGATCCAAAAAGACTGACCACTCCAGAGACACCAAACTCCTTCTCCAGGGAGGCCCCTGGCTTCAGGCTCACCCAGTGGTGTCACAGAAAATGAAGCAACAGTAGCTATGGCCCGTGAGGGGTTGGGAGGGGAGGCTGCTGGGCCACCGCAGATAATGAAGTTCACAATGCATCACCCAGACGCCCTAATGGAAGCGGTAGACTTGGGCAACTGATTCCATCAGAAACCAGGAGAGCCCTTGGCTGCTGTGTTTGTAGGATGTGGGGGTGGACGGGATTATTTGCACAATACAAGAAATGGAGAAACTGGCCTCAGTGACTCTGCAGTCATTGTTGAGACAGGCTGTGGAACAGCTGGCAGTATGATCAGAGTGACTGCACCCTGCTGGATTGGATAATGGGGAATAGTATGGCCCAGGTGAGAGGTATACCAGGAACTGTGACTAAAGGTCAAACATAACCTGAGCTTGTGTAGGTTCTTCGAGAACTGAGATGACCGTAAAACAGTGGTCATATTCTTTTGTGTGATAAAGATTTATTTATACATACAAAAGCTGGGTGTCTAGGCCAAAGGTGGGGGAGTTGGGGGTGATAGGACTCAGCAGAGACAGAGTGGGGAGCAGAACAGGCAGATCAAATGAAATACTTCTGAGGAGAGCAGTGGATGAGACAGGAGAGGTCTGCTGCACCATGTGGATCAGCTTCCTGGGAATGGAACTCATGCTGCAGTGGCTGCTGAAAGCTTCATAGTGAGGAGACTTAACCCCTGTGCCACCAGGGAGGCCCCCCAAGGGTCATTTCCAAAAATTCAAATTTAACTTACTGATTATTAGTATACAGAAGCAAAATTGTGTTCTGAGCCTTCACTAAAGTGCCTGATTACTCTAGTTGATCTTTGAAATGCCCTAGTACCTTTTACATAGATTGTCATGTATTCCGCAAATAAATATATTGTGACTTAAAAATGATTTTTTAAAAAACAATCTCTATAGATTGTTGACTATCCATATACAAAGTGGAAAATCTAATCAAGATAATTCCCCCAGGACTGTCACCTTCCTTCCTTCAAAAACTTGACTTTTGTTTCAAGTCTGGTGTCGGACAGCAATTTCAAGATGGAATCTCTGGATGGGAAATGAGAAACCCAGAGGGTTAGAGCTTAAGACCTTGAGTAAAAGCTGTCACACTCCCTTAAATCTACATATGAAAGAGCCCAGCGGAAGGCACCAGTTACCATGACCCTTGGTAACTGGCTGGCCCAACAAATTACACCCCAGTCTTAAGCCCCCCCCCCCCAGGCAATATTGCTGGCTCCTTTTCGGTTTACCAGTAAGCCCATTTTACCCATGCTGATCTCACTACCTCTGAGCAGTCACACTCACAAGGAACACAGATATTTAGGTCCACACATTCTGTGGGTTGCCAGAGGTACTTGTGAGGGGGCAAATTCTCTTAGGGAAATTTACCATCACAGTGTGAGGTCTTGGAAGCTCAATTGTGGACTTATTTCTTCACTAGGGTCTTGTAATTCATTCTAATTAAAGAAAACATTAAGTAATGTTTTCCAATTAGCCCACAGTTTTCGACCCATGGTAGAATGCATGTTTGTTCTTCGCTGGGGACATTAATATTATTAAACACTGATAAAAGACAGCATTTGCTGCCTGCATCTCATGGCAGCTGCAGAATTGCTTTCTACAGAAAGGACAGAGATACACTGTTTGGCCTTGGATGATGCATTTGTTTGGAGTGGCTGTAGAGGGAGGAGTAGCTCAGGGACATGAGGAGGAAGCTCTATAGCCTTGGGTGTCTGCCTCTGTCTCTCTCCTCTCTTCTTCCTGCTGTTGACCTAAACACTTCCCGGGGCTGGTGATGCTGTCGAAGTCAAATGCTACACCTGTGGTTAATTCTCAGGGAACACAAGGGAGACTCTGCCACATTAGAAGCAATTGGCTGTTTGCAGGAAGCACGATGATCTGTAGTCACATCTCATTAGAGGCGCCTGGGCCCCATGGTGCACAAGTGAAGCAAACGCTGCCAATGTAATTTGTTTTATATGCCTAATTCTCTTCCTTATAATTAACATCTGAAATGCGAAAACAAAAACGAGAGTGCTTTGCACGCGTCTAGTATCTGTAGAGCCCTTTCAGGGAGTCTGGGAGTTTGAAGCCATGATCACACTTCCCTCATTCTTTCCCACAACAAACCATGGAGCAAGCTGGCAGTTCAGGACTTCCATAGGTCTCCCGGGAGGACTGATGTGGAATCCAATTTGGAAGGGAGGAGAGGACAGAGTGGCGAGAGTCAGCATTCCTCCCCTCCTCATACCTGTGTTTGACTCTTGTCATCATCGCTGGGATGAAGTGGCCCTCCAAGGATGACTCGGTGAGACGCAGCCACCATCAGGGCCTTGCTGGATATTGCCCCAACAGTCTTTGCAAGCCACTTCACTGCCCTCCCACTGTGCTTGTAACAGGGGGGTCCCTAGGAAAAAGGGAAGCTCCAGGTTCCCTGCCACACCCAGAAGGAGGGTGGAGCTGAGCAGAGAAATAAGAGAGAAGAGAAGAGAGAAGGAGAGAATGAAGCAGGATGGAGAGCCAGGAGACCTGAGGAAAAAAGAGAGAAGAGAATGAAGCTGGATGGAGAACAAGGAGAAGACCTGAGGAAGCCACATGGAGCAGCAAGCCTGTGAGGAAGAAGCCATGTTTGTTTCCTGACCCTGGACTGGTGAAGGCAGATGTGGGTGAGATACCTGTAGGGAGGTGACTATGGCAGTGTTTATACTGATTTTGCTTTTGCTCTTTGCCTCCCAGATTTGTCTGGCCATGTCTGACCCTTTTCCATGGGTCCCGGCCAGAAGGTGCTTTAGTCTTGTGGCAGGCTTTCAGGCCTTGCTTTGAGCCAATCCCTTTTGGGTTGACTTTTGCCCATGAGGGGATGGGTAACTTCAGGTGTTTGATTTAGATGTTATATTCTTTGTGTTCTGTATTGTATATTTACTGTATTAAAGTCCCTTTTCATTAAAGTTTTATATGTTTTGTCTTGTTGAGGTGGATGGCAGAACCCACTTAGAGCAGGCAGGTTTTGGGGCTTCGGGGGTGTCCCTCTCTCCCCCTGTACTCCCACAAATTTGCTGTCCTATAACATGCTGAGCCCAGGAAACAGTCAGGACTTGGAGAAATAGGGGAGAAATGTGACATGACAGCTTTTCTACCAACTGCCCTGCAGACAGACTGTGTGATCAAGAGAACGTCAGCCACAAAGTCTCTGCAGTGTGCAGGGGGCCATGCAGAAAGTGTCTAATTTGTCCATCAGATCTGAAGCATGCATATCTAAGATCAGACACAATGTACATCATGAGTATGACTGGCAGCTCTCTCTCAAGGGCTGTCCCTAAATAATGAAGTGGAAGAAGTTTTGGTAAGATACTGGTTAACTCATGGTCTTGATCAAAATGCAAGGACATGAGATGAGCAGAAGCCAGTGAGCACCAGCACAGGGTGGGGCAGAGGTTCCAGGTATTAGCAACAACAATCAGCCCCCAACACTGTCCAGTGCCCAGAAATCACCATCATCAGAGGCCCTGCCAATCTCCTTGCCACCAAGTTCCAGCCAGGAATATGGGCAGGAGGCTGAGGGCAGGGGGTGATCAAAGCATAGCAATGCCTCCTAGCATTAGTCAGCACCCCTAGGCACTATGTTGGACATCCCCTCAGTTAAAGGTCTGTTATGCTAAACTGAGGAACAGCCCAACATGAGACAGGAGAGGTGAAAACCTATAAAACTATAGTTAATCTCTCTTGGTCTCCTCAGCCTCAGTGACCCTGACTAGCTCATGGCTAAATTCTTTTTGCCACTCTCTTCCTCTTTTTCACCTCCTTTCTATTGTTCATGACATCTGTACAGAATGCACAGTTACAATATACAATTCATTAGATGGCTTACCTTTGTTATTTCACTTAATCTCCATGAAAACCCATGAAGCATGTATGATGATTTGCATTTTCAGGTAAGGAAATTAAGGTTTTAAAAGTTAAACAACTTGACCCAAATCACTCAGCTAATTCACAACAGAAGTGGAATTTGAACTTAAATCCTATTGACTCAAGTTCTGTGTTTCTCCGTTTCCTCATGTGAAAACTGGGCCAATAATACGGCCTACCTCGTAGGTTTGTAGTGAAGATTAAATGTCTTAACATATGTAAGCACTTGGGCTGGTGCCTGCTGGAAAGTCAACTTGGTCAGCGTTATTTCTCACTACCCCTCTCTTACATTGTTTGTTCCTCCATTACACTCCAGCAAAGTAACAGCAAAAGCTGTGCTCCCTGTGTCTAGCATAGTGCCTGACACTTGCTGGATACACCACAGAGACCGGAGAGTAAATAAATGATCATTGTGATTTTGAGGGAAACCAAATGGAGACCAAAATTTGTTTTCTTAGAAAATTATAGCAAATTGAGAGAAACCAACTGATAATTAAAAAAAAAAAAGCAGCTCAGGTGTGAAGCTACAGCTGAGAGATGTCTGGTTCCATATCCCATTGCCAATTTCATCTTTCCAAGTCCATAATTATGAAACAAATGGTAATGCCTTGTTTAATTTGAGTGTATTCTTTTAATGGAGAATTGATTTTCTCTCTCATAGCAAAAATGTTCAGTGGCCTTACAAACGGGCAAAATAAACTTTTATATTTGCATGTCAAATGTTTAGATTTTCAATTATAGAACTCTCAGTCTTTCTAAGACATTCTAGTAATGCAGCAATGTGGAAGGTTGCGGCAGACTCTACAAAGTGCTCGACTTTCTAATGTTCCATTCTGGGGTGAGCATTTCTTGATTGAATGAGAGCTCCAGAATGCACAGATTTTTATCTGGCTTCTTTGTTGGAGGAAGGGGGTTTGCTTTGATTCCCAAGCCTGGCTTTCTTAACCCATTGTGAGAAATGTCCTGCTCAGTGCTTTGCCATGCACCGGCTCCAGGCAAGAGCAGAGGGGAATATTTTGATTATTCTTACTTTTAAGGTATATACAATTTTTTAAAACAGAGAAAGTAATAGAAGTATGGAAAATAAACACAGTCACCATTGCTGTGTTTTTCTAATTCTAGCCACAGATTTAGCTGCAGGCCCAAAGGAGTTAGCTCTTAACAATTTAAGCAAGGCTCTTTTAAGTTAATCATATCCCAGAACCTTTCAAACAGCCATTTGCAGTCTGCAAACCATTTTTACAGCTCTCTGCTTGTCTGTTTTGCCTTGCGGTGACAGACTTATCTCCCTGTCCTTGTCCTAAGCTCAGATCTGACAGTGAGAATGGACAGAGATGCTAAGGAAATTATTGAATATCAAAGAAGAAAATACCAAAGTCTGTGTTTTTCCCAGTTGGAGTTTTCAATTCACCTGGGACGTGTTTTGTAGTTTGTGGCACGTTTCAAGTTTAAAACCACCACAGCCGCAAAACTCAATAAAAATGCCTCGTGCGTGTGTGTGCACGCGTGCGTGTGTTTGCATTTTCAGTTTTGTTTTGCTTCTAGTTTTTGTAAATTGGAAGGTAAGAGAGGCTATTTAATGGCCTAGTGCAACGCCTTCAGAAAGACTGCCTGTGTTCTTAGCCTTGAAATGGACTCGGCCATTATCTCAAAGCAAGTCACCCCAGTAATCTACCTTGCTGTTTTTCTGACTCTGTGTCCAGTCCCACAGATAAGGCATGAGGGTCATTTTAAAAGTGAGCCAGTCTGCCACCTCCCAGGGCTTTTCAAAAGGTAGGGCAGGCTTATATTCTCAGTGGCTCTCAGCCTCTGGCCCGCACCCCTTCCAGTTACCTCCTTATCCAAGCCAAGCCTTTTCTCTAATCTTCCCCCAGGAGCGTGTGCACAGGTTCAAATGGTGATAATTACCATAAAACAATTGTGTTGTCTTTCTCCCAATAAAAATCGCTCTGTTAATCAGCCAACTCACAGCCCTCTCGTCTGAGGGCCCTTCTGCCAAACTGGCAGGGTAGAACTCAGCTGCAGATAAATTAGCGCACGTGTGATTGCATGTGAAAACACATTGATTTAGGATTTTTCCCCTCTCCCGTTCAACCTGACAACTTGTCTAAACAGGCTTCTGCCATGACCTGACAGTTCATGGACAAGCTGTGTACTACAGGCCATTAAAACGTAACGCTCTGAATATGGAGAATACAAAACACAGACAAAAGGATAAGATTGAAAGATAAAAGGGTGAACAAAGGAAGCATGGTGGGTAATAAGGAGCTGTGCCCTGAAGACTTCCTCTTTAATTGTGCTTCTAGACTTTTTCACAGGCGACAGGCTCTGAAGCACATCCTGGAGTTTGGGGTGATGGCTTTTTATGGGGGATCTGAAGCTCTAGAAGGGTGGCAAAGGAGGCAGGGTTGGGTGCAGAGAGAAGCGGAGCTCTGATGCAGGCTGGGTAGAGGCTCAGCTGATCCCTAGGGACTGGGAACTCACACATGGGCCTACACTGGGCTGAAGTGATTAGGCCTTTATTCTGCTCCCCTCGCTGCTTTCAGTTAGTCATTGCAAAGGCAAAGGCAAGCTCTTGGACTGAGGTTGCTCCCTGTAGCTGAGGCAAGTGCTGATTGAACAGACAACTCTGGCATAAAATCCTTCCTCGGAGGGGGAATTGGTCTAGGCATCTCTACGTCTTATCACAGGGATGTTTGCAGTGGCCCATGTGAATATTGCCCAGCTCTCCACAACTCTCTATCCTTTCCTTGCCCAGATTATGGTGTAACTCTCCACTGGTCACAGTATAACAACTCTTATTAAGCACTAGCTAGCCCCATGCTATGAGCTGTGCATACTTTACTACATCTAATTTGTATAACTCTCAGAGCTCGGTATTCTTATTATCCCCATTTTGTAAATGAAGAAACTAAGGGCAAGACAGATGGCCTGTCAAAAGTCATACAACTGCTAACTAACATACCTGGATGTCTGATTCCAAAGTCATCTCGATTTAACTGTAACATGGTACTGATCAGAACAGTTATAGGTCGTAGGCCACTACAACAACTCCTTCCTTGAACTTCTTCCATGAGAATTTATAGAAAACAAATTTATTAGGCTTGTTCGAGCTCACAAAAGTCTGGGCAAGGAAATGACTGTGAAGTTGTAGAGAGCTGAGTGATGTTCATGTAGGCAACTATAAAGATGATGGCTGCTTCTCCTAGCAACCATGATTTTCAGTGGACCCTTGCCTATCTTGGACTGTTAGATCCACTGAATGTTTTATTTAGTATGTACTATGTCCTACTATGTCTGATTGGACTCTCTGGGAAGCAGGATCTGAGACAGTGTTTAGCATGCATGAGAAGGGTTAGGACTTGCTCCTGGAATCAGTACCCAAGGAAGGGAGTAGCAACAATAACAAAGAACTTTTTGGGTAGACCAAGAAGTTGGGCTGCAATACAGTGACATTAAAGGCTTCGAAGTCTCTCAATGAGAGATCTAGAACTAGACAGGCTCATCTGATTTATCCTGAGTTGGGGGCACAAAGGAGATGAAATTTTATTTATTGTGCCAAATAGTTGTTGGGTGTGGGATGCCCCAGGGATGGAGCATGACCTTGGGTTAGTATTTCTCTGCTGTTGAGACAAAGCCCCAAAGTGGAACTCAGCTGAGGGCTGTCATCTGTCAATACTCCCAACAGCTAGAGGAAAGTATGCTTCAAACTTTATAAGGGATCCAGGAAGCCAATTACACTATCCATTCCAACAATTCTCTTTCAAAATACTCTAAGGATTAAGTATTATTAGTTCCAATTTATAGGAGAGAAAATTGAGGTATTAATAACTTATCCAGAGATATATAGGATTTATATATTACATTTAATTATTCATTTAACAACTATTTATTGAGCTCCTTTCTGTGTGCCAGATATTGTAGTGAATTCTAAAAATTTAGTGGTGGGCAAATAAAGGAACCCTGACTTCATCCAAACAATACTTTAGTGTAAACAACAGCTCCAGATACCAAAAAAAAAAAAATCCCATTTCTTTAGATAGCTATCTAGAAATTTAGTTGATCTTAGTAACAGACATTTAAAGCCCACTTAATATTGGCAAACTTTTTTTCAAGAGTATTTAAAAAAATTATAGGTATTCCTAAAGTTTTGAAAATAGGGAAAGGGGAAACAAACTTGACCATAAAATTCATGGTTAGCATAATGAGGAAGTGTTTGGTGTGAATCAACATTCAACCGGCCAAGTTTTCATCTTGCATCTCCAAAGACTGCAGATAATAACACCTAATGCTTCATCATTTCCTTGATAGCATCAACAGTTTCAACAGCAAAAACCAGCCAGTCAAGCACTAAACTTTTATCAAGCACCTATTCTTATTAGCACATTTCCTATTTAAGAAATTGTTGCGTAAGAGATTAAGTCAATGGTTTCCAGATGCAGACTGATTAAATAGCATAGCTGAATCAGGTCTCCTGTACCTTGGAATTTTATTGTCCGATAATTTCATTTGTAACCAGTTGCTGAACCATGATACAGACAAAATGGTGGCAAACATACCATCCACTGAAGCCAATACCCTTGCCACTCCCTGTTTTCTGAACTACAACTGCTTTTGGAGAGGGAGAGAATGAGAGAAAAGTATTACCTATGATCTGGGTTCTGATTTAGTAGATATGAGGTATAACCAGGGATTTGCATTTTGAAAGTGTTTCTTCCACTCCCCGCTACCAAGAGAGAACCATACATTAACATCTAGAACTTCCCCTCTTTGTCACCCTATCATGTCTGGTGTTCTGTTGGAGCAGGCATGTGGCTTGTTAGACAAACCAAAGGCTGATTGGAGATTGGGTTTTAATGGAGGAACTGGAATCACTTTGAGGCCCTTCTGAGCAGCATTATGCAGACAAATTCATAGCAAATTCATCACAGTGGTTTTCCTATAGACAAAGAAATTAGGATTCTGAAATTGCTAGAACAGTAGACATGATAAAGGGTATAGAACAGTATCATTTCAACTACCAGGCAAAATGGATCAAAAGCAGGTCTTATTATTCACCACTTGGCTGGGAAAAAGTACACTCGGCTTCTCAAAAAGGCAGTCAAAGCATAGACTAATGCATCTTTGTATTATAAGGATGGTGCCCATCTAGCAGAAGGAAAAAAGTCAAGAGTTCTATAACATGTGACTAAATGTAGAACTGTCAGAACTGAGAGAGCACTGAAGTTGACACAAATGTTTTTCAGAATAAACCAGTAAGTTTTGTAACTCTCCTGTGTCACCTGAGTTGATCAAGATTTGCCCAGGAGTGAAGTCAAGGATAACTCTTAAGACTGTAATTAACAGGATAGAAATTATCACAAAGGTAAAGGCCTCAGAATAAAGCACATACACTGGTGTTTTTC
Source organism: Condylura cristata (assembly GCF_000260355.1). Taxonomy (NCBI): domain Eukaryota; kingdom Metazoa; phylum Chordata; class Mammalia; order Eulipotyphla; family Talpidae; genus Condylura; species Condylura cristata. The sequence goes on along the minus strand of NW_004567128.1, from coordinate 20,960,803 downwards.
ATTCCTTCTCCTTCTTGTCAGTAAATCTCTGCTTGCCAAAAAGTTATGGACTTGGGAAGTGGTGGGTCAATGGTTTGCTAACAGCCCTGGCTTTTCAAAAGTAAGTCCTCAGAGAAAAATGCTTGGTGGGCCAGTGGTCTGGAACTTCCTACCACTGTGAGGAGGTAAGAGTCTACAGTCATAATAAGTGACATTTCCAACAGAAGTCATTTCTAATCATTCATACCCCCAGGTGGACCTGCTCACACAAATAAACTGCCATGTATGGATACCTCCCAGAATTTCTAGTCAGGAGCCTCAATTGTATGACACTTTAACAATAATAGCTTGTGCTCAGATAGCTTTTTTTTTTTTGGTTAATCTTATTCCAGTAATTTTATTTATTTTTTAATATATTTATTACATCATCCTTCATTTTTGTACAATGTATGATTTCCCCATGAAATTACCACCACCTGTGTGCTCAGCTAACTTTTAAGTTTACAAAAGTAGACATCATCTAAGTCTAGAAACAACCCTAGGATGTATGTCTGATATGCCCCCATTTTACTCATGAGAAGACGACCTAAACTTACCTAGTTAATTAGCACCCAAAATGCTCACCTAGGCATCCCCTCCTTATTGTAGTGGCATCTTGCAGACTAGACTTTCTACAAAGAACAAATAGAAGAGTAAGACAAAAATACAAAACCATGATTGAATTGTACATAACTGGAGCAAATGTATACTGGTACAGCCTCTATAGGATGGAGATTCCGCAAAAAAAAAGAACAATGGGGACCCCATTCTCTCACTCGCACAATACCCAACTCCCTTTCACCTTCCAGCTGAAAGGATGGCTCCTGCAATGAAGGGAGCCAAGGAGAAGGGTCATTCTGCCATCGACGAGGTAGTTACCAGAAAACACGCTATCGGCATTCACAGGAGATCTGTGGAGTGGGTTTCAAGCAGTGTACCCCTCAAACAGAGATCTGGAAATTTGCCATGAGGGGAATGGGTGTGCCAGATGTAGCAGTGACACCAGGCTCAACAAAGCTGGCCCAGGAATAAGGTGTGTCCTAGACTGTACCCCTGTGCTGTTGTCCAGAAAACTTGATAGCAGTGAAGAGTCACCACATGAGCTTCATGAGCTTTATACATTGTTACCTATGAACCAGTTACAACTTTCATAAATCTACAGTCAAATGCTGATGAGTACTAAGCACTAACATGAGCACTCACCACTAATTATCAAACGTTTTAAAGCTACAAAAAATGAAAAATAGAATTACTACACCATCCAGCAATTCCACTCCTAGGTATCTATCCAAAGAGTAGATTAATACTAATTCTAAGGGCTGCATGAACCCCCGTGTTCACTGAGCATTATTTAAAATAGCTTAGTTTATTAATAACCATCTTCTCATTGTATCCTCACATGGTAGAAGAACCAAGGGAAGTTTCCGGGGCTGCTTTGGTACAACACTAATCCCAATCTTGAGGTTGTCACTCATCATCCAATCACCTTTCAAAAGCCTCACTTGCAAATACCACCCCATAGGGGTTAGGATTTTGCCATGTGAATGGGGTGGGAGAATGGGCACAGCATTCAGTCTACAGCAGCCAGGAGCCCAGAGAGAAGGGAAGTAACTAGTGGAAAATTTGCATTCTGCACGCAATGTTCCCCTTGATGCATCTACCGATTCCTAAGAAACTCAGAGCCAAGCGTGGAAGAAGTCAAAATTGACAGAAATAAGAGGAAACAGATACACATTCAATCAGGATGGGGAATTTTAATGCAATTCACTTACTCTTAAAAATCTAAGATCACCAACAAGACTTTGGACCACCTTCTCTGAAATACACATCTTTATGCCAAGCAAGGATTTATCTAGAAAGACTTTCAAATAGTGAAAAACAAAGGTACATGTACTTTACCCTGACACTCTTATAATTTTTGTTTTGTGAGTGATTTCCGCTCATAACTGAAAGATCAGGAATATGAAAAATTTGAACCACACAAATAACAAAATTCACACACATACCATTTCAAGAATGCATGAAATATTTATCTAAATTAAATATAGACTGGGCCATGTAATACATCAAAACACGTTTCTAACAATTGAATGAGAGTATGTTGTCTAAGCAGTTGAATTAAGCTGGAAACTGATTTAAGTGTGTGTGTGTGTATATAATCTTCAAGTATTTGTAAATTAAATAGTATGCTTCTAAATTTGTCCTAGGTGAAAGAGAGAATCACGTAGAAACAGAAAATACTTTAAACTGAGTCATAAAAATATAGCACAGCAAAGCTTGTGGGAGGATGTACCTAAAGTGTATAGGGACATTATAACCCTAAGTTCAGAAATAAATTAGAAATTAAGGCTGAAAATCAGCGATCTTCAGTGTTCATCTCAGGGAGTAAGGGAAAACACAGCAAATAAACTCAAAGACAGTAGAAAGAAGGAAATATAAAAGCAAGCAAAAGAACACAATAAAGAATAAAATAAACTCCATAAAGCCAGAAGTGTTTGTTTTTGTTATTGTTTTTGTTTTAAGACAACACAGTTGACAAGACTGGGGAGTCTTGCCTGATCTGAGGTGAAGCCATGACTTAAACCCAGACCTTCCCCACAGGCTCAAGTGTCCACCACAGGAAGCTCTCAGCAGGTTTGTGGGAATATGACTTTATATGATTTTGCCTGGTTTACAAAGCAGGCAGAGCTCCCGTTAGTTGTTAGGGTGGGTAATTAGGACACCATAAAGGGCCCGGGTAGAGGTAGGAATATGACTCAGTGTTCAGTCATAACCCAACACAAGTCCCTGGGCTCACTTTCTGGCAGCTTCAAAAATCAGTCAGCAAAGGAGTCTCTCCAACTGCCAGGAGCTCTTTTATCAAAAACAAAAGTCTTCTCTGGCCTAGAGCTTTAGATTTTGTAGCTCTCTTCTCTCAAAGTAACTATAGTGTCACATGGTTATGGGTGAAACCGTCAGATGACTGTATACTGCTGGTTTGTGTTTTCACATGGGTCACCCCATTTAACAGAAGTAGTCCCCTACCACTATTTCCTGTCAGGGTTCAGGGCTCAGTCAGGAGCGGGCACCTGGCTGAGGGCTGGGATATTTGCTGCCTCCCTCCCGAGCTGGGAAAACTCGGGCAGAGAGAGCTTCAGACCTCTGGAAAGCTTTAATATGAACTAACGCTTCCTTGATTTCCATCTTGCAAAGAAATCCAAGTGGCTTTTGTAAAGTGAAAGGGAACTCTCATTTATTGAGTGCCTACTGTGTGCCAGAGACTTAAAACTAATTGATCCACTTAATCCTCACAACCCCTCTGGGCTGTATGCATTTTTCAGAGAAGAAAATCAAAAGACAAAGTATTTAAATAGTCTCATCGCTGTCGTGGGGCTTTAACTGGCAGTTTTACTTGTCTTTTATGCTAAAACTCACTTTCTTGAGAGACGATCAAGCAAAGATAATTAAAAGAATGGGATTTGCAGTCAGAGGGACCTTGATTCCAGTTCTGGGTCTACCACTTACACTCTCGTGACCCTCAACAAGTTAGCTGACCTCTATATGGAAATAATACCACAGCCCCCACCGTGGGACCCTTGAGAGAATGAAATGAGGTAATGCAGACAAGTGCTAAATACAGCGCTTGACACATAAGTGTCTCCTTCTCCTGCTGCTACTATTACACATATCATTGCTCTACTATCACCACAACAGTAGTTTTTATACTATTATTACCACTCTACTATTACTAATACTATTGCTATTGCTATTACTTCTGCTATTGCTATTACTATACTGTTGCTATACTATTGCTATAGCTATACTACTACTATAACTAAACTCTTGCTATAACTATGATTATACTACTGTAATTGCTATTGCTCCACTATTGCTATTGCTATAGTTATTGCTAATACTGTATGTTTGCTATTGCTATTGTCATTACCAGACTACTACTCAGTCTCTTGCTCTTGCTATCACTAATACTGTACTATTGCAATTACTACGCTATGACCTTTGCTGTTGCTATCACTATACTATTGCTGCTGCTGTTGCCACTGCTTCGTGGTCAGTCTATCTAGCCTCTGCTGCCACCATTTAACTCTAATGCTCCGCCACTGGCCACACCCCTCTCCATGCCATTCTAAACAGCCAAATTCACCAGCCATAAAAAGAAATGAGGAAGTTGCCGCTGATGGTTAAGCACAGGAGTTGGGTCCCATGGGTTTTGTTTTGACCACTGAGTCACGTATTGACCAACCATCACACGGAACATCGGCCAGCTCTCCCGTTGCTCCTCAGGAGTAATGACATAAACAAAACCTCCTGCTTAGCACAAGAAAATTCACTACCTGCTTGAAATCGCCTTGGGGGAAAGGATTAGGAACTGCAATTAGCAATTTTTCTTGATGGAATCATTTTCTGTTTCCAACTGGCTTTCCTTTTAACTTCTCACCTATCCAGCTGGTCTTGTGCTACATCTGAGCCGAGCAGCCCAGGGAGGATAGAAGAGCTAAGAAGAGAGAAAGGACGCCACTGACAGGGACTATGAAAATGTAACTACTTGAAGGTTGTGCATGCTGGAGGTGTTTCCTGCTTATCGACCGAGTGAGAACGAATGGCCAGGAGCCGCGGGGGGTGTTCACTGCATCTGAAACATCAGAACACAAAATCTTCTTTTATTTATCTTGACTTCGCCTTCTGTTTGGCCCACAGGCGTCCTGTGTGTCAGAAGCAGCAGACCCTGCGTTGGAAGAACTTCCCCACTCTGATCCTGGCAACAGTGAGCCATGCTAGAGCTTCCGGTTTCTGCTGGCTTTGGCCTTTCAGCGCTGGTCACAGTTACGGTTGTCTTGTGACTGACTTCCCCGAGGGGTCCATCATGGGGCATAGGAAACACTGGCAGACACGAGTTAAACTAAAAACAAATGAATAAACTACTTACTACCCCACAAATCGCTCCTTGGGAAGCTGCATGCTTCCAGTTTTAGTTTCGTGCTAACACCACATACTATTTAATTTTCCCAGATTTCGCCTCCCAGGCCAACTGAGCTGTGCCCCTCCCAGTTTGCTGGATTAACATTAGGAAACCCAGGTGTTAGTGTGAGACCGGCTCCCTTGTGTGTATTAATCCCCACCCCCACTGGCACTAAGGTGCTCACCCGCTCCCGCTGCATTTCCTGGGTGCAGTCAGGGAAGCAAGGGGCTTCCTATTTGTCCACAGTGACTCAGCTCACTTTAATGTTGCCTTGACCTGTGTGAATGGAAATCTCACTACAGAGACAGCCACCTCCTAGAAACCAAACAGGCCTCTGGCAAAGCTCACTTGCTTCATCGCCTACAGAGAGGGGCAGATTATCTAATTGCTGATTAAGTCATGAGCTGTTGGTTGAGTGACATTTTCTACAAAGTGCCACAGGTTCAGCCTCTTAGGTGACAATGCTGTACAGTTCATTTCTCCCACAGGAATAGAGATGGTCACAAGGCAGAGGAGAGCTGAGATTAGAAGTGCTGGTCTAGAAAGGCTGTGCCCTGAGAAGGCTAAAGGAAGGGCCCACAGAGCAGAAAGGCCATGGTTACAGGGGAGTCTTGCATGAAGCCTGGTGACAGGCCACATGCGCCCACACATAGGGCTGGACTTTGAGAGTTCAGGGCTACACGGGGCTGTGTTGTTCCTATAAATGTCAATGAAGCCCACTGCCTTCCCTGAAAGATTCCATCCCTTATCTTATAGTTCCTATGACTTGACTACAAATACGAGCCTGGTTAGGAACAACAGATGTTTTCGGTGCCCCTGCTCAGATCTCCTGTTTGGCAGGTGTGCCCAGCCCCCAACTGCTGTGAGTGTTGACTGCTGAGAGCTCACAGCTGCCCTCTTCTCGGAGGACTGGGCTTCAGCCAGCTGGGAATAGAGCCCTGTCTCTGGCAGCCTACAGCCCAGGACTGACCAAAATGGAGATACGTTCCCCCCACTGTCCAAAAGTTGAATATTCCTACTTGGTATGAATTGAAAGGTTTTTGTTTTTTCTTTTCTTTTTTCTTGGTGGGGGGTTTACTATGGGGGAGTTAGGGAATGTTAAAAAATGTTTCCACATAAACTAATGGCTAGTGTATCCCCTGACCTAAAAATTAACCTACAAATTCTAACAAATAGGAACCTCCTACGTTCACATAGTAGGCAAAACCCTCATAAAAATGTACCCTCCTTGCTTCAAACCCGAGGATTAGGATTAGGCTAAAGTTTGATTACAGTTGGCTCTCAGCCTGATTTAACTCCTTCCTGTTTCCGGTCCTGCTCCCTGTCTTCCCCCATCACCTGAGACTACTCCCTTAATTAAATTTAAACAAGAATTTCCATTCCAAGAACTCTTCTAGGGTTCAAGATTGAAGATAGGTTCTAATACAGTGGACATTCACATAGTATTCACCACATGCTAAATTCTTGGCCTTTCACATGGATTAGCTCCTTGAGTCCTCACAAGTCTACCCATATGAGGTAGATGTTATTGATAACCTCTGTTTGAGGCAGCAAAGGTACAGAGAGGTGAGGTAATCTGTCCAATGTCACACAGGAAATGATGGCACCACACAGTCCAACCACAATTAATTCAAACTGATTCTCATAAATTGCTTTAACACCTACTTATATTCCTTTATAGGAAGCAAGTTTAAGACTCACTCATTCATTTGGTAAATGTAAATATCCAGGGAATTGGGAACATTTTGAAACTTTAATCTCAAAAAAGCAAATCATAATAATCAGAATGGTGTCCCCTCATTGCACTGCCTGCAATTGTGGACAGCATTATATAAAGATGAATTTTGTACCTGAGCAGATTTTGAACATCCACACTGCTGTGGCTACAGAGAGAACTACCTACAAGAGGAGGATAGACCATTCCAGATTCATCATTTGTGAGCAAAATCCTTTCAAAGCACACAGTCAGAAAGTCACAGTAGTGGCCACTGAAAGCCACCCAAACAACAGAGACCAGAGCTGTCCTTCCTGTTGATGGGCTTATAAATTGGGGTGACTGCTTTGGGGAGCTGCTTGATAGCACCTACTAGAGTGGGGTGTATGAAAGTCTTTGACCCACAAACCCACTCCCAGGAATTTATCCAAAAGAAACGAGCCTGTCATACATGCATTCACACAGAATATATGGAAAGCAGTATTAGCTATGACCGTGGTCACGTCCCTGCATGCCCTTCAAAACTACAGAGAAAAAAATAAATTGTGAAATCTGCACCTGATGGATGCCTATATGACAATAGAAATAACTGAGCTACAACTATTCAGAAAAGCCTGGATGAATTTCACAAAAGGGACAGACACATTAAAAAGTGCACTACATTAAAAGAAATACAAGAAGACACCATGAAATGGAAAAACATCTCTTGCTCATGGATCGGGAGAATTAATATCATCAAAATGGCCATCCTGCCAAAAGCAATATACAGATTTAATGCCATCCCCATAAAAATCTCAATGACATTCTTCAAAGAAATAGAAAAAAATGTTGATGAGATTCATATGGAACAACAAAAGACCTCAAATAGCCAAAACCTTCATGTCTAAGAAAAAACAAAATGGAGGCATTACAATCCCAAATTTCAAGCTACACTACAAAGCCATAATAATCAAAACTGCATGGTACTGGAACAAGAATAGACATACAGGCTGGTGGATTCGAATAGAAAACCCAGATATAAACCCACAAGTTTATGGACAGCTAATTTTTGACAAAGGAGCAAAGAAGATACAATGGAACAAAGAAAGTTTGTTCAGCAAATGGTGCTGGGAAAACTGGGAAGCTACATGCAA
>NW_004567128.1:20941822-20952091 GCF_000260355.1 Condylura cristata | reverse complement strand
GGAGCTGGAAAAGATCATGCTTAGTGAGATAAGCCATAAAGAGAAAGAAAAATACCAGATGGTTTCACTCATAGCAGGGGTATAATGGACCAGGCGAGAGAATAATAAAAATAATGAACAACCATATACCAGAGACATTTTGTGGGGGCGGAGTGGGGAATGGGATCAAACACCGGGGGGGGGGAGTGCATGGGACTATGGTGATGGCACACGGGTGACTCGGTGATGGGAAACCCACGGGGATTACAATTGAGATGAAAAAAAAAATGTACAAAACGATGGAAAAATAAACTATTATATATATAAAGTGCACTACAAGATTCCATTCATATTAAGTTCAAAAACAGACACAGTTGATCTGCTGTTAGAAAAATAGAGAGCAGTTACCATTTTGGGGGTGGGGGGTGAGGGTGAGGACATGACTGCTGGCCATGTTATTTCATAATCTGGGTGCTGACTTCATGGGTGTGTTCACTGGATGCAAATCCATCGAATTACACACTTAGCATTTATATAGACACCAAACTTCAGTAAAGGACTGAAAACAAGATAAAGGACACTTTTGTCACGAAAAAGAAACCCTTCCCACATGGACAGGCTGTCTACTTTTTTCTGGAAGGAATTACTTCAATGAAGACCAAACCCATTTTCTTACTCAGTGACCACACTTGTGAATGTAAACAGAGTGGCTCACTTAGTGAGCTCTACCGATACCTCATATTCTGCACTGCGCTGAATTTTGCAATGTTTGCTGTATTCTAGAACACTGGGCCTAGGTCATTTACTCAGAAAATGGAAAGCAGTTAAGAGAGGTTTTCATTAATCTGCAGAATAAAATGTCCCTCCACCCACCTACATTTACCTCAGGCCAGGGTTGATGATGGTGAAGTGCAGGCAGGGCGGGGGGGAGGCTGTGTTGCATGGAACAAGTCAGCACCGAAGCAGCAGGAGCTCTTGTCAGGCAAGGCTGCCTTTGGTGGCTCCTCCAGGGCCCATCCCCCCACACTGCCATGAGCGAACAACCTCAGAGAAACCAACAGCCCAGCTTCCAATAACCTCGTCCATTTATTTCAATACACAACAGGATCCCTGATGTGGAAAAATCAGATTTCTAGGCCTCTTCAACATCTGTTTCTGGCAATCACAATGCGTTATCTTTTTTCATTGCAAAAAGCAGCTGGTAAGTCACCATGCCATTTCATTAAAAAAAAAAAAAAGTAAAATAAATAATGCTGTCCGAGTCATTATTTGGGAATTCACCAGAGAGGAGCTAAGGAAATATTCTCCCCTCATGGAAGGCCTTTCTCCTCTGTTCAGATGAAGAGAGAAGGTCACATTCAAGAAAACATAAATATGCAGCAATCACTTGTCACCAGTTACCTCTGTCCTTTGCCTGTCAGCCTGGGGGCCATGACCATTTCTTCATGTGTGTGCTTCGCAAACATTACTTGAACATCTACTATGGGTCCAGCACCTGGCAGTGAATTATACAAAAGCCCTATTTTCTGGGAGCTTTAACAATCTCCCCCATTCTCTCCCCTCTCCCCTGTGAAAGATTTACTGGGAACAGAACAATATGCTACGCTAGGGCCATGTTCCTACAACAAAACTTAAACCTTCTTTAGCACAGAAGTCTTCATTCAGAAAACATGTCAGCTGGGCCTCCCTGGTGGTGCAAGAGTTAAAATCTCAGCACTATCAGTGTATCCCCAGCTACTGCGGCATGAGTTCAATACCCGGCCAGGGAGCTGACCCACATGGTAAGCTGCTCCCCTCAGCAGTGTATTTCAGTAGATACACCTGTTCTGCTCCCCACTCTGCCTCCCCCTACATCTCTGGCCTGTACCCCAGCTCTTGTATGCATAAATAAAGAAAAAGAAAACACTTCCTCTTCTCAGGCTCCTTGCCACTCATGTCCCCCATTCACACAACTGTCCCCCGTTCACACGACTGGCAATTGAAGACGTGGAGTGTCTCCACGTTACTCACCACTGTTCTGGGGCCATGGTTGCCATCCTTTTGATTTCCAAGTTCTTGATCAACTTAGAAATTTTCTGCCACCTCGTCACCCAGCCTCAATTCTCTTACTCCAGATCTTCTCAAAAAGTAGTTCAAGTATATCTTGCTGTTACTAGAATATCAGTCTAAATGTCATCCCTCGGAGAGGCCTTTCCTGGCCTTGAGCTAAGATAGCCCCCACTCCACAGCTCCACACCACACCATCTTGGTGTTTCCTGGTTTATGTGTTCCTGTATTGCCTGTCTCCTGGTCCCCTGCAGAATTCAAATGCAATGACACAGTCAATGTTCATCTGTCTCATCCAACACTATGGTGCAGCTCCTGGAAAAATCCCTGACACATAGTAGGCATTTATGAGCACTTCATAAACAACTTAATGAACCAAAGAATAAATAGCAAAACATCAGAAATGATATGGAAATCTGACAAGTGTAGAACCATTAAACAATTAGGGTTTATCTCTACAAAGGGGCTGACATCTATTCAATAAAACCTACGTAGCATAGTGTTTAACAAACTGCAAGTTGTGATCTATATGTGGTCATGTTATCAACCACTGAACCACAAAACAGAGTTGCATTATATACTATTTCATAGCATGAGATCAGAACTATCGGAGTGCCCATATATACTAAGGGCAAGTATTGAACATCTGTGAGTGGGTGTATGTATGTGTGTTAAGTAGCAATGTAGACCTGTTTTTTGCAATGGGTCATGGTGCAAAAATGAAGTCACTGCTGCACCAGATTAATGACAATGGAATATGTTCCTAATGCATTAAATGGGAAAAAGTGAGTTGCAAAAGAGTACAGACAGTGTACGTATGGAAGATAAAATATTAGACTGAAATATTATTAGCTTAAAAAAAAAAAGCATAGACAGGCATAGAAAACCCACTGGAAAAAAAATATGAACCAACATGTTAAGTAGATTTTCCTAAGCAATTGTATTGTTTTCTTTTTTTGTATCTTCTTTGTTTTCTAAATTATCTCCATGGAACATGTAATTTTAAAAGTATAAGATATTTCCAGAAGATACTGTATAATATCTTTTAGAAAAACAGACTTTTCTTTAATACCTCAATGACAATTGCCATAAATTATTGCAAATATGCTTTTAAGTGCCTATAGAAAGCATAATTTTGACCAGGAGTTCTCTGTACAAAGTGTTTCAACTCACACTATCTTGTCTTATCTCCACAATGATACAAGGGAGGGAAGGTTGCTGTCATCTTGATTTCACAGAAGAGGAAACTGAGGCACAGAGAGTTGAAGTGACCAGTTCATAGTCATATTGCAAGGTGGCCGTTAGCCTGGGCAAACCCAAAACCAACCAAAGCAAGAAATAACCAAGTTTGTCCACTGTGCTCGCCCACACATCAGCAGCTACAATGCAAACTTCACTGTGCTGTATGGGCAAGCTGAGCCTCCCACTTCTGTCATGAAGAAACGAGCTTTCTTTCTCTCCATCCTGCTGTCCTTTTTCTGGGTGTCCACTAGTGACACTGTAATGCAAGGGTTTAAGTCCATCCATTTAAATCCTAGTTCTGCCATCTATTTCCTCCGTGAACTTGGGCAATCAGTTCACTTTCTTGGACTTCCGCCTTTGAGATAATCATTGTTTAGAATGCAGAGTTGTTGTGGGGAATCAATGAGTTAAAACATGCAAAGTTCCTAGACATTGTTTTTGTTTTGACCATTATACTCATTATACAGCACTATGAAATGTCGTTGTTATCATTATATTCATTATTAATACATCATTTGTGGACACTATGGGGTTGACCACTTTCACTTTGTGTCCTCTGCTTTCTTCATTGTCCTCCACTTTCCAGCACCCAGAGTGGAATTCTCTCCATCACCTTCTTTGTATTGGCACTTATTTCAAAACTCTTCTTGGTGTTTTATTCCAAGAAAACTCCTGATTTAGCCCTCTTGTGTTTGAAGCTGCCACAGCAAATGCTGCCTGTTCCTATATATATGCACAGTGGAGTTCCCTTGAAAGGCAGAAGCATCCACGAAGATGCTGTCCCAGTTAGATCCACTCAGTATGCGCCCCTCTATCTGGAACCTCCTCTTCTGGCAACAAAGTAGACTTCCACTGGCTGTAGATCCCACCGTCCCTGGAGCCTACATCCAAATGGTATAGGTGGGGCTCCAGGTTTATGTTCTCTTGGAGAAAAGAGAAAAGGAGGACTCACTGCCTGGCCTGGTAGCTTCATCAAAACCTTGAGCTTCCTTTGCACTGGATTGGCAAGACTTGGAACAGAGAAAATAAAGAGGAGATGCGGACAGTTACCTAGCACCTTGTTTAGTCTAAGAAGCAAGCCAATGGCTGGAGGGGACTGCATCTGTGCCTCCCAGACTTGGTGACGGTGCCAGAGCATCTGGATCAAGCCTTACCTAACATCCGTCTCCACCTTGAGTTTGTCTGTTATGGAAACAGGCTTTCTCTCATCATTTCCCCTTCAGACAGCTGAGGTTAGTTTGTGCGTGTGTATTTTTTTTTTTTTTTGACACTTGAAAAGAGTCCTAGCTGATAAATTCTTGCAACAGAAATGTCCTCAAGACCCACTGGTGAAAAACAGTTTAGACTGCCTAAAGGAGAATGAAGCAAAACAAACGCCTGAGGAAAATTCAACATAAAACATGACCAGTGGGTATGACAGTCTCTGTGTGTCTCTGGGAAAACCCAACATGAATGTCCTTTGTGTGACTCCATTTTCCATTTGCCTTCATTTGAAAATGCAGCTCTTTATAGAGAATTATTTACAGACTTTCCATGTAGGCTTGCTGAACCCAAAAGAAATACCAGGAGAATACCACTTTCAGCAAAGACAAGAAGCAAATGTGGTTGCAACCGAGTTTGAAGCACATGCAAAAAAGTTGTTTCTGTGAAACATATAAGGACATAGCTGTCGGCTCCGTGAGAATTAGCAGCTCTCTGGGGTTGGACAGTGGTGGGACTGGAAGACAACGAGGGTCACCCTTTCATCATAAAGACCAAAGCCTCTTTAGTCCAAGCCTGTGGTCCTGAGGGGGTGGCCTGGTAGAGCTCACATTAAGGCCTTTCCCTACCGGTGGGTATTTGAGATATTCAGAGAGTGAACTATCAAGGGCAACCTCACAAGGCAAGATCTCCATCACTGAGAGCATTTTAGCAGGGACTGAGTAGCCGCCAACAAAGGGGACTATGGAGAGAATTTCCCCGTTCGGGAAATTATACGCACACATGTGCAAGCATGTGCATATAATACAGAGCCTGGGAAAACAAGAGGGAGGAGAATTTTTGTTGACTTTAGAGCAGGCCCTCTCCTTCCAGCCCCCAACTCAAAGGGCACCCTCACTCACAGGCCATTGGGCTGCGTGACTTTGCAGATGGGCTCCACTTCAGTCCCACCTCATTTTCATTCTCACTCCCATCTGGGAGCAGCGGTTGCCTTTGCCCAAAGATATGAACTCCTGTTCTGAGGAGCAGCTGATAGGCCAGAGTGGCAGCTGCTGGGAGCAAATGCTTGTTATCAAGATCAGGAAAAAGAAAAAAAAAAAAAAGAGGCGAGGTGGGACAACTGGTTGACCCTGCTTCCTTTTTCACCTTTCTCTGCTTCCTAAACCACCTTCTTGTCTGCCCTGTTGGCAAGGGTGACTTGGAGAAGGCTACCTGTGGTGCTAAGTAGGGGCCAGCCCAGTTGCCCCCAGGTTGGTCACAGGTTGTGTGGAGAGAGTTCATGCAGAACTAGGCAGTCTAAGAATGGGACTTCCTGGCTGGCGGGCTTTGGCTTAATCATGATCTCCCGTCAAGGCAGGAGCAGAGCAGTGCCGGGCTGGGGACTGCTTTTGATGGCCCCACACTTGAAACCCCAGACATATGATTGGTGCAAGGAGCTGCTTGCACTGCCCAGAGAGTTCAAAATAGGGACAGTCTGTGGGGAAAGGGGTGGTGTGTGGTTTAATTTCTCAGCATTAAAAGCGTGATGGTGTCCATGTCTGCGATCTGCTTTGAGGTTAGAATTCTAACTTAAGGCCACACTGGTTTCTTCTGAGTGTTGACTAGCTGGGGGGGAAAGGGAAGAGGGGTAACAATGGAGAACATGGGGATTAGGCAATTCTGGTCTTCCACAGTTTCAGTGCATTTCTATACATGAGAAATGTATTCTCACATTTCTAGCAAACAGGGGCCGAATCCCTCTTCCCAGAGCTGCTGCCCGGGAGTGTTTTTAATCATTAGCTCTAGTTTGATAATAAATCACAAACACAGCTTTGTTTTTTTCTGAGATAGAAGTCAGGGACAAGGATGTGTGTGTGTGTGTGTGTGTGTGTGTGTGTGGTGGGGGAAAGTGTACAAAGAAAATAGATATTTCATGAATTTCCCAAATATATCTTAAAAGCGATCTCATTAAACCTAATGACTAAAAGGCATTTAATTAACAAACTTTTCCTCTGAGGCTCATAGCTTCTGCAGTGAACTGTGTGAGAGAAACCTTGACAACAGAGTCCAGGTGGACCCGGACATGGTGCCCAGGGATGTCAGCCAGCGGGCTCCATATCAGGAGCTATGCATGGAATTTAACTACAAGAATACTGCTTTCGTCTCTAAATCCATACCCGAGCCATAACAAAGAAAGCTCAGGCCAGCCGATTACCCTGAATTTTGTGGACAACACAGATAATCAAGCTGGGTAATTCCAGGTTAGAAAGAGATTTTTTGAAAAAGGTTTCCTCTTTTATTCAGATAATACAGACTAAATGGATATTTTCCCCATTATCACATAATTGTAGCTATACAGACTTTGTCTTAGTAATAGACGGCTCCTTGAGCGTCTTTCAAAAATTCTTTCATGTGAGCTCCAGAGTTCATTTTAGTGGCTTACATTTTTTTCTCACTAGGCTTTAAATTGATGGGTTTTGATTAAGACAGATTCATTGTAATTGCAGTTGGGATTGTCAGGAGGTTTTATTTTGTAACTATAGATGCAGTCAATACATAGTGCTCAACTAGTAGACATTGCATCATTCATCCCCATTCTGTTTTGTGTCTATTTTCTCTCCAACACAGGGCTACTGACCACCAAACAAAATAGTCCTAGGTTATATTAATGACAGTCCTGACTTGATGTCAACAAACAGAGAAGAAGTCCAGGTCCCCATGACTGGAGCTGTGTTGTCTACCTTGGTGGGTGCCTGGTGCCTATGTCATTGCTTCATGCAAAGCTGATGCCTAATAATATTTGTTGCATTGAATGCTCAAGATTTCATGAGCTGCAAGCCACTTATGAGTCACCAGCGTCTGGACAGGTAATTGGCAGGCACGACCCAGGATATAAACAGAAGTAGGCTACATAAGGACTGAGAGGCCACTTCATTTCCATACCAAGTGTGGCCCACCAGCCACCAACACTGGCATCTCCAGGTGGGTGCTAAACATTCAGATCCCTAGACCTCACTCTTAGCAAATTAGAATTTATTTGAGTCTCAGTTGGAGGATCTCTGCTCTATGCCCTGTATCGGACAGATGCTTATGAGAACACACTGCTTCTGTTATGAGTGTAAATCCAAAAGAATGATGTGGCGAAATTAAAGAGTGGCCAAAGGAAGGCTTGACTAAAGGATGGACAGAGAGTTCTTATAAGGAAACCCAAAAGGAAATACCTATACAGAAGGCTTCAAAGTTCAGAAAGAGTCTCCAAACACATGAAGGAATGTAGCTCCAGGGAGTGAGCTTGGCAAGCATGCCTCTCTGACCCTGTGTCACCAGAAGACAAGGAGGGCAAGATGTGCAGCCGAACCATACAGGCCCCTCACCCCATCATGTGCAGGCTAATAGCTGCAGGACTGAGCCCAGAATCCAAATAGAAGCCCACATACCACATGGCAGAGTGTTTGAAAGCTGCCTAGCAAGTGAAGACACATTTACATTAAAAAGCTTCTGTCGGGCCCTCCCTGGTGGTGCAGCCAGTTAAAGCATAGCACTGAGAAGCTAAAGCCACTTCAGCATGAGTTCGATCCCTGCCTGCCCTAGAGCTGACCCACATGGCGTGGCAGACCTCTCCTGACCCGCCTATTATTCCCCTCAGCAGTGTATTTCTGTCCATCTGCCTGTTCTGCTCCCCACTCTGTCTCTGGTGAGTCCTCTCACTGCCTCTGCACCTCTGGACCGTACCCCCGTTCTGTGTGCATAAATAAATCTTTTTTAAAAAAAGCTTCTATCTTGATGAATAAACTGTCATAATAACTTAGAAGACCAGATGTGAAGCCAGGGGGCTCAAGGGAGCTCCATACTGGAATTTGGAGGATCACAGGGATCTGGGCCTCTGCCAGCCCTTGTTTTCTCCTTACAAGTGGTACACAAGCATATATGGGGCCTTCAGCCTCCTCACTAGGCTCCCTCCATAGCTCTCTGTGCCTGGCCACACCTCAGGCCTAGGGGCCACATACTAGCTGTCCAATCAGCCCAGTGTAGATCATGGAAGCGAGTACAGGACTTTTGGGCAGGGCGTACAGACATTTTGCTACCTGGAAGGTGTTCTAGAAGGTGGCAGATACTAAGTGGGATCATCCCTTTGGTGATTTAGAATCTTGCTCTGTGGAGAGGGTCATGGCCAGAAGGAGGCCCTCCAAGACAGTGTTTCTCAAACTTTGTTGTGCATCTAAGTCACCTGGAAGCTGGTCAAAATACAGAGTGAAATTCCTCAATTCTGGAATGGTGCTCAAGAGGCCGCAGCGCAAAAAAAGCTCCCAGGTGACGCTGATGCTCTGGCCCGTGGACTACACTTAATGTGCCATGTAGACTACAGAGCCACAGCACCCGTGACAGACACCACGCTAGTTCTGGTCTGAGGGTGGAAGGTAGTCCCCACAGGTCTGGGACCAAGAGATGCTCAATGAACTGTTGCTAGTTATATGGGTTGGTTGATAAAAGATGGGGGGAGTGGTAGAATGAGGGAAGGAAGAAAGAAGGATAGAGGGAGAAAAGAAAAAGGAAGGAAAGGAGGAAGGGAAAGAGGGAAGGAAAAAGGAATCTCTCCCAGAACTAGACTTCATTTTGTCAGCTCAGCAGTTTGCATTCACTAGCACACACCTGACTTTTTTTTTATTATTATTACAAAAGTTTATTTTTACATCATTTTGTATATTTTTTTTCCATCTCGATTGTAATCCCCACGGGTTTCCCGTCACCAAATCACCCGTGTGCCATAACCATAATCCCGTGCATTTCTCTCCCCCTCCCCCCCCGTTTTTGATCCCATTCCCCACTCCACCCCCACAAAATGTCTCTGGTCTATGGTTGTTCATTATTTTTGTTATTTTCTCGCCTGGTCCATTATACTCCTGCTATGAGTGACACCTCCTGACTTTTAAACATTTATTATTTTCCTCTTTTCTGCTCTGTGTTTGTTTTCTGGTTTCCTAAGTCCTTCAAGGACTGTGATTAAATATATTAACCCTTATCTCTCCTCAAATTCACCTTCAACAAAGGCAACACTGAAACCGAGGTATCTCCGTTCATGGTGCTAGATGTTTCTCCGTCACCACCGTGTCTGCTCGGTACAGGAGACGTTCATTTGGAGAGGTTGTGAATCTTCTGAAAATTTCCTTATTACTGATGATTCAGAAAGTCAGTTCGCATTCCCTCTGTACCCTTTAGTTATTAAATCATAAACTTTAATTCAAAGCATTTTAAAGAACCCAAAGGAATTTTAATTTGACGTGAATGACTTTCAAATCTGAATAAAAATCAGATCATATAAAACTGTGCAATCTCTATTACTTTTAAATAATAGAGCAAGTTTAGAAATAATCAACGGCCAATGTAAGACTCCTGTATAATTCAATTGAACCCTTATTTTCTGGACTAATGAAGGAGGCAGTGAAGGAAGTAATTCCAAATCATTTGTATGTGACTTTGCATAAAATGGACACTCCTACTTCTGTGTTACCTACGTGTCTGTTTGAATTAATGATGCTCCTCAAGGAAAGGACAGCCAGCTGTGGCGGATACTCCAGCACTACCTAGGAGGTATCAGCCGGGAGCTTTTAGCATCGAAATAGAACCCAAAAGGTGTAAGTTCATGAAGCATATCAGAAGGCAAGCCCCTCTTGTCAAAACAAATGATTTGCTAGTTAGACACATGGGAACGCTCTACTCACTGTGAGGATGAATGAGGGTGACTGCCCACTGAGGAGAGCTAGGTCATGGGAACGCTCTACTCACTGTGAGGGTGAATGAGGGTGACTGCCCACTGAGGAGAGC
>NW_004567128.1:20925070-20941722 GCF_000260355.1 Condylura cristata | reverse complement strand
GAGGGTGACTGCCCACTGAGGAGAGCTAGGTCATGGGAACGCTCTACTCACTGTGAGGGTGAATGAGGGTGACTGCCCACTGAGGAGAGCTAGGTGTGAGGAGAAGAGGACAAGTTGTCCTCTGCACAGAGACCTCGGCCCCATTGCCCATCAGAACGGGATAGAGATGGGAGAACACACAAACACCTCTGCTGCCACACCCCTGGTGCATGCCTCAGAGCTGAGCACCTCCTGCACTCCCAGTGCCCCAACGCATGAGACCCAGGCAGCCACAGGATCCAGTGAGAAGAAGCCAAACTACATGAAGCTCGGTCTCATGAGAAGAGCTCCCCTGGGCTTGGGCTCAAGGGTCAGAAGAACAGTCATTCTCCAGCGAGTGGCTACCAGAGTCACCTATCAGGTATATGCGAACGTGGGAAGCTGCCTCTTCACCCCTGCCAATGTTCTAATTCATGAGGCCTGAAGGAAGGCCTGAGCACCTGCATTCCACATGAGTCCCCAGGTAGCCCTGCTGCTGCCACACTGGAGACATTCTGATGCTGAGAACCACTAGACCATACAGCTGGCTACACCTCAGGGCCTCTCCTTCTCCACTTATACTGACCCACAAGATTTAAAAGCTGTCGACTCGCACTGTTTCTTATTAGCACACTGGAAGGTGCTCCAAGCTCCACACCAGATTTTCTCTTTTGGACTGGAGTGTGGCCTCCACTACAGAGGTCACTGCTAAACTACAAGAACACCCAAGAAAGCTCCAACCTCCCCATTACATCAGTCCAGCACTTCTCAACCTTGAGCCCTCGAAAAGTACTTGGGAAGCACTAAAAATGCTGAGTCCCCACCCAAACCCCAATGATCCTTATTCAATTCATGGGGGGGGGGGAGATTAAGAAATCATAGTTTTACAGTGTTCTTGGAGGATTGTAATCAACTTATATTTGAAACCCACTGTATTAAACAAGTCGATGCAGGGATCTGAACCCATGGGTGGGAGACTGGATGCTGTCGTTGCACAGAACAAAACAGGAGAACATCAAAAGAATACTGACAGCTTACCAGCTCCACTCAGGCCTATCTGTCCTTGGCCCACTCCCATGTAAATTTGAAGAAACTACCTCCTCAACTTGGGCACCTGCAGTGACTGAACACTGGGTAAAACTGGCAACAGGGAGTTGACATGTTTGCACTAAACAAGTGCAAGGGCAGTTATTAACCAAGGTAGAAACACACCTGGACATACACCTGGAACTTTAAAATCCTGGAAGAGGGTTGAAGAAGGAAGATCTTCCTGGTTATCTCTGTCAATTAAGTAGCCGATACCTCTAGGATAAGTACTAGCTTTGATCTGAAAAAAAGATAAGTGACAAGAACCCTTCCTTCCATGCGCTCACAGCATTGCTAGCTGAGGACAGGCAGGGGGAGGCTGAATGCCATGGCCAAACAGTGAGCAACAGAGGTAGAGCAGGGAAGATGCCTTCCTGCTGTCACCTCTCCAGTCCCCCTCTTCTCCTCATTTGTTGAACATGTAATACCTGACCCTACGCTCACAGCACCACTGCAACTCTCAGAGTTGCTGGTGAGTTCAGTATCCAATATGGCTGATCATGAAAGTCTTCAGCTTCTCAGACCTTTGACCTTTTCTCCTCCCAAGATTGTGTCTCTGGCCTGTCTCAGCTATTCTCTCCTATGGTCACACCCTAGATCCCACCCTTACCAATGACCCTTCTCCAACATAATCTCAGTTTTCAATGTTCTACTCTCCAACTACCACCTCTTGCTTTCCATACCATTTTCTTTATTTCCTCCAATGCCAATGATTCCTGGACATTGCTCGATTTCCTAACCACTGATCCTACCGATTCTTCACTCCCCTTAATAGCTTTTGTAGTCTCACTTGCCTCCTCATGTGGCTTTCATGCCATCAGAATACTCACTTCCCTTTCCACCACTTCAAACATCTCAACCTCCATTGATCTCTCCAGCCCTTATCCCCCAATGCTACTCTGGTGGCACCTGCACACAGGAGCAGAGGCAGCTCCAGGAAGTTTAAATTCATGATCATAAACATCAAGAAGGTCTATAACATTGCCTAGAGTCCTACACAGCCTCTAAAGCAACTGTTTCACACTTTCTCATCTCACAACAAATCCCCAATGCTCCCCCTTTCACCTTCACTCTTCGTTGATGATGGTGTCTATTTCACTGAGAAGAAGAGAACTTCCATACCCTCCCCCACCAAATGTCCCAGTGTCGCTGTGTCTGTAAACATTTACTTCTGCTTCTCTCTGACCACAGCAGATAAGTTGTCCATGTCCTTGTCTAAAGCCAAAACACCATGTCTAAAGCCAAAACATCAAGCCAACACACCTCCCCTACCACAACCCTGTCCTCAACTTCCTCCTCAAGACTCCCTCCCTGTCCCCTTCAGTGTTAGTCCACTCTACTCGAGAATCCCTATCAACATGCAAACTTGAACCAAAAAAAAAACAGTCAGGTCAGGTTAGTCTATCCTCTAAATCTTCTAGTGGCTTCTTAACAGATTCAGAAAAAAGTTCATCGTCCTTTCTATGGCCTACAAGGTCTCATCTCTGGCTCATGAACACCACATTAAACTCCTTGCCACTTCTAGAATGTTTTATTTTTACACCTACTGTTTCCTCAGCCCACATTCTCTTTCCCTGAATCACCACACAGCTCCTTCCTTGGCAAAGTTCAAGTTTCTACTCAGAGTCTCCCTTCATAGAGATCTTTCCTGACTTTATCGGTGGCAGCACTCTTATCTGTCCATCCCTCGACCCACTTTAATTTATTTCACATCATCTGATGTCATATTCTGTCTTCACTCGGGTCTCCTCAGGGCAAAGCTCGAGACAAGGATTCACACACCATTCATTTGGGAGGTAGTTTCACAAAGTGGAAATGAGGAAATGGGGAAAGGGAGTGACAGAGACTTGGGAGCAGGAAGTCAATGTAAGGATATTTTATCAAAGTCACCCCCTTGTGCCACCATAGACTTGAGTCACTTGGGTTTCATTCCACTGTGATCCCCTAAAAAGTATACAGAATGTCTCCTAAAATTTTTGGCCTGAAGCATTGAGACCATCCCTAAGGATGAACTCACCTACACAATCATGCACACTGGTTTTGGGCTGAATGCTCCCTAGGTGTTAGAGAGGCTGGGAAGCAAGAAGTGAGAACACATGGAACACATGCTCCAGGAGAAACGCTGTGACGTGCAAGGAGCTTGAGTTCACAGGAACAGCCCCTTGGAACAACAGGCGTCATCAGATGCAGGCGGACAGGAATTGCTGTGGGACACCAAATGGATCTGCTCCATCTTATATGTTTTGTAATTTAATATCTGTTCAACTAGAATGAAAGTTGTTGCTTTTTAAAGTCTGGTTTCTTAAGGTTCAATTTGTGGCCAGTAATACTCAGCTTTTTGCAGTATAGAATTCAACAACAAATATATTCAGACTTATAGCCATCGTCACAATCAGGATCTAGAATATTTGCAGTATCCCTCAAAAGTTATTTTGTGATTCTGCTCACCAATCCCCTACAGCCACTGAAAATCACTGATCAACTTTCTGTCCTTATAATATTGCCTTTTCTAGAACGATGTAAAAAGTGTTGTGACATGTTTTAAGAAAAATAGCATTTTTTAAGAAGTAAATCAGTTTCTCGAACATAATTTCTTTTACTGTGTTATGCCATTTGGACCATAGGTATTATTGGCATCTTTTGAATAAAGTATATTATATCAGAAAAACAATGTTGTCTTTTCTAAAATGCTGTGCGATAAATAATCATGTCAGATGTGGTCTTTTGTGGCTGGCTTTTTTCACTCAGCATCAGACTTTTTGAGATTTTTCCATGTGGTTACACGTCTCAGTAGTTTACTCCTTTTTATTGGTGAGTAATAATCCACCATTTACAGATGCACCATAGCTTGTTGATCTGTTCTCCACTTAAAGCTGCTATGAATATTTGCATACCAGTCTTTGTGTAGATGGAGCTCCTCATTTTCTTTTGGATAAGTGTATAATCTTAGTTTCATTTTCTTCAATGCTCCATCCTAGTGATTGCTACATTGCTTGTTGCTTGGTAAGTGCTCAGTAAATATTTGTTGAACGAAGGAACATAGAAATACCGTATTCAAAGCTATGAAAACCAATCTTCGTGCTCAGGAGGACTCAAATAAAAGCTGAGAATTAAACGACCTGTGTACTACATAGATGTTTATAAAAATCTGATCTGAATAACTTCTGGGATAGCATCTATTTCCATTATGGAATTCATGGAACAGCACTCATCTAGTTCATCAACTAATCCCCAGACCTCAGCAGGTTCATACTTACTGTATATAGGTATAGGGGATTTTAATGCACTTCCCTGTACACCACTCATGCTTTGGTTTGCTTGTTTGATTTCAATTCTAATTCATCTCCCCACTACTTGATTTCATTCAGACCCTGGGCCTCTGGACTCATGCTGGCTCCCACGGCCACACTATCAGCAGATACAGGAACAACACTGTTAAAACTAACCCATGTCCTCCTTCTGCCTCCCAGCCAGTGTGATTTCCCACTGACTAATGGAAACACAGAGGTAGCCAACCTATTCTAGGAGTTTCTGAACTTTTAAGTAATGTGCCCCATTTTTAGGTACTTTGTTCACAACGTGTTTTCTCACAGAATGTTTTTACTTGAGCTGGCTCCAGCCCAGCCAGTGTTACTAATGGGCTTATGTCTCACATAATAACAAAAGTTTTACTCACCTCTGCGTTTGTCTATAGTAGTTCTAGGAGGCCCTGGGGGTGTCACGCATGTGCTCCTGAACAAGTTTACTCAGATATCATCCTGGCTGGGAGCCATGTTTGTTCCGGGCCTTCCCACTGATAACTATCGTTAAATCATGGAAGCACCCAGCTGCCTGTAGCGCTAGGTGGAGAATGCTCCTTGGGTTTTTTGAATACCCATCCCCCACTAGGGGACTGCTGTAGCGATGTGATTTGTATGTCCCTGGGGTCTCAATTGAATGTCCCAACTCTGGTAAGTATTTTCTTACAGCTATCTTGTGACCAAGTCCCTCAGGAAGCCCCAGACACTATTCCAGGTCCGGGATAGAGAAATGGAAAGACCAGCAGCCTCCAAGTATCAGACAGCCCTCCCATTCAGTCTCCCTTCTCATCCCCACTATGGTTATAGTGGACCCTTTTTGCCTGCCTGGTACAGAATTTGCCAATGTGAGAAATTTATCTGATGTTGGAAAGGAAGACGTTGGAAGAGGCTCTTGTTCCTGAGATGTTATGGGACTCAGAGGGGACCCACTTTCTTAAAAACTTTAGGAATCCACAATTTAGGTGCTTTGCTTCACACTGAATTTATCAGTGACTGTTTCTCTGACCTTTCAGCTTCAGTTTCTGAACCTTCACTTGTCTTACCTCCTCCCATATCCACATAAGCTCGGAGTCCTATATCAAGCCTCTTATTGTATCGTATTTAGAGGAGTGATGTCTTCTAGCATAAAGAACCTGTAGCAACCTGCCTCAAGCCCTTCTTGCAGACTCTGCACTTGAAGGGGAAGTCAGATGATGGCTGACCCTGCCCTCAACAGGGAAGAGACAATGAATTAGCAGCAACTGAGCAAGATCAAATCAGCCTCTGATAAGGGCCCGGAACAGACCATGTAGGGGAATGTGAGGGTTATGGGGCACAAGAAGGGAAGCCACTGTGGACAGAGGTCTCAATTTAAAGAGGTGATATTTAAAGTGAGACCTGGAAGATGGAATGTTCGCAGGTAAAAGGATTCAGGACCGAAGGAACAGCAAACATAACGGCACTTGGGTGAGGCTGGATCTGGCTCAAATGAGAAAGGCCCTGCAGCTGGAACAGAGGACAAAAGGGAGAGAAGTACAAGGTGACCTGGGGGAGGGAGGGAGAATCTGCTCAGGGGAGAAAAGGGAGTTTGTGGGCCCTCCTGGCGGCGAATCCGGTTAAAGTGCAGCACCTTGAAGCTCCCAGCAACCTCTTCACTACCAGTTCGAAAGTTCAATCCCCAGCCAAGGAGCTGACCTACAGGGCACAGCAGACCTCTCCTGACCCTTCCGCTGCTCCCCTCAGCAGTGGACTTCATCGATCTGCCTGTTCTGCTCCCAGCTCTGCCTCTGGAGAAACCTCCCACCCCCTGCACCTCTGGCCTGTACCCCAGTTCTGTATGCATAAATAAATATTTTTGTTAAAGGGGGGGAGTTGCATTCACTACCCCATGCAAGGAAGGTCACATAAAGATTTTTTTTTAAGATTTTTAAAAAAGAGCTGGGGTACAGACCCGAGATGCGGAGGGTGAGAGGATTCCCCAGAGACAGAGTGGGGAGCAGAACAGGCAGATCAGCGAAGCACACTGCTGAGGGGAGCAGCCGCAGGCCAGGAGAGGTCTGCAGCGCCATGTGGATCTCCTCCGGGGCAGGCGGGGATCGAACTCTTGCGGAAGTGGCTTTGGCTTTTCAGTGCTGTGCTTTAACCCACTGCGCCACCAGGGAGGGCCCCATATAAAGATTTTTATAGAGGAATGCTGTCACCCCGGTGCATGATTGGAAAGCCGTCATGTGACCGTTGTGCGGCCAATGGAATACGGGGGGTGGGGCTACAATAACGGCTCTTCTCTCACCAGGAATCAGACGTGAGCACAGAGGTGTGCGGGGGTTGTGCAGGGGTTGGTTTGAGTGCGGGTGACCATGGAGCCTATTGTCATACTCATACCTTCTTTTAAAGTCCAGCCCTTTCTCTCCGGGTCGGTTCCTCAGGCCAGGCAGCATCCTCCCTGTTCATCTTTCTTGCAGGGATTGTGCCCTTGGAGGAGCCTTCTTAGTGCCTCAAACACAAAGCTTCTGATGGGCTTGTCCCTGCAGCCCTTTACACACACCCAGGATGTCTGCACGCTGGCTGAAGTGCCATTGGCATCCCGCTGGCACATCAGAAGGATCCAAGTCGCAGCGACTCGTGGGAGTTAAAATCAGCCTGGCCTAGTTAAAAGAAATAAATGAGACAGGCAGACATCCACATCCAACAGAGCTGTAGCTTCTCGGATACTCCAGCCATTTTGGCAAAAGGAGATGTGCAAAAATCGTCCGGAGATTGTTAATGGTACAGAATCACAGAAAATTTGATGGGATGGAAACATCTCCAGTGAGAGGCTCAAAATGGAGTTTTCTATTCTGGGTTGAGAAACAAAATGAAAAGGGGCTGGCTTTCAAGAGACAGCCCCTATTTCCATAATTATGGGCAATTGCACAAGTTACTCAGAAAACACGCAAGTCATAAGGCTGGACTGTTTTTAGACCAAGCCATAATTTAGATGTGGGAAGTGGTTTCACATCTTTGTACGACCACCACAACAGACGCCGTATTTCAATCTATCAGGAGCTTAAATTTGATCAGGTTTTTTCCTTCTTTTTTTTAAAGAAATGTACAGCAAATTGCTTTTCCTAATTAAGGTAGATGAAGACATAAGCACGCATCCTACTTACCACTCTGGGATAAAATTGACTTTCAAATGATATTTAATGGACCAGCCTGATGGTAATGTTCTGCAGTTCCAGGCAGGAGGCCTGGATTTGATTCTCTTACTGCAGGAAGAAAGAGGAATGAGTGTGTGTGTGTGTGTGTGTGTGTGTGTGTGTGTGTGTGTGTGTGTTTACCGTGGTAGAGAGAGGTGGGGAAAGGGATGAGGAACACTTTCAAGAAAGATTTCCTTCTTCAGTAAAGAAAATTAACCAGTGTCATTCCAAAGGTAGGGAAGGGGAGAAAGTCAAGTGAAATAATGGGAGTATATTGTAGGAAATGGAATCGAGAAAGGACATCACTGTGTACAAAATCTTTTATGTACAGCTTGTCTTCATTGTTCAACAGAATTTTTTAAATGCAGGACAAGTGTTCCTTATGAGGGGAAATTTAATATAACAACAAAACAGTAACAACAACTGCAAACTGCACTAACAAACCGCACTAAACACTTTCTACTCGCTGTTGGGTTTAAATCCCACACGTTGCAGGAAGCAGGGGCAGTTGTCCGCCCTATTTAGCCTAAGGGAACTGATGCTTGCAGAGTTGAAGAGATTTGCCCAAGGTCAGTGGCAGAACCAGTGGCCAAAGTTGGATTAGGCGCCAAAGTGCAAGCTCTTGTCAAATACACCACAGCAGCTCACTCTGGCCCTCGAGCCCATGGCGGTCTTTCCTGTGCCCAGACAAGTCTGCAACACGGTGACAGGGGACAGTGAAGCAAATGGCAGTCAGACCGACTGAGTACTGGGGAAGTAAGTTCAGAGCAGGCACTGAGTCCTTTAGAATCTTCTTTGGTGCCGCTGCAACAGAGTGCTTCCAGACTTCCACGGTGAGCTGAGCGTAAGCAGGAAAGAGGGCTCTTAATCCACTAAGACTCTGGCCTATTTCTAGAAACCAAGTGTCACTGAACATCATCAGGGGTGCTGTGTTCCGTGGGGGCCTGGGGAAACCCACACCTCCTTTATATGCAGCACAAGTCCAAAGCCCTGCCCCAGATTTCAGTAATTCCCAGAGCTCTCAGGTTCTTGGACTTTTTTTTTTTGCCAGCAGGATCAATGAGCTTCTGTTCTCAAATGGGAAAGTCAGGTCCTTCTTTAGGGGCCACAAAATGCCCACTACCATAATGCATTCCAGAACATACTAGATTTTACTGATGAGATGAAAGGCAGACAGAGAAGCTGTAGCCATTTTGCGCTGCAAGCTACCATATGAGTTGGAGCAGACAACTCTGCCTTGCAAGTGCCCGTGGCCACCCGGGCTGTGCTGGCTTCGCCTTGCTCCTGTCTTCCAGACCAAGTCCCCCTCAGGGCTAACTACCTCTCCTTCACCCCCTACTAGCGAAGAATCTGCTTCCAAACTTAGATAACCAGATCAGAGGTTGGCTTTTCACGCAGGGGTTCTTAATCTGAAACTTAGTTCAGAGGGCCTATGAATTTGAATGGAAAAATGCTGTTTCTTTATTTTCTCACCCACCTCTAACATTGAATATTTGCTTCTATTATGAATCCAGTTAATGAGCCACAGTAGTATTAGCAGTGCCTGAGACTGTTGCCTCCAAGAGCAGTCACTAATATTTCCATTTCAAATTACAGTTGTCACAGCTAAATGGGAATAGCACCTTTGTTCATCACAACTTTGAAATGATCAGTTATTCACCTGCTGGCTAGTTCTTGCTATTCATGCTTTCATTAAGTACCCCTTCACATACTCCTTAAAAACCTGATAACAAAAGTTCAAAGTAACTAGCTTCTTGTAAAGTTCTATGCATTTTGTTTTAAGCATTTAAAGCCATGGTTCTGAGAAGGACTCCACATAGATTTTTCTGGAACTACTGAGAGTGCTCATGGCACCAATTAAAAAAAAATTAAGAAGCCCTGGTTTAAAATGAAGAATTTCACCCCAATAAAAATAATTAAATGAAAGTTATTAAATGAGACCTACCTTCCCGAGAAGGCCATGATGGGTATTAACAAACTATTTTTTCTCTGTAACTTGAGTTTGAACGTTTCTACATAATGAGGCCAAAGTGTTCCAAAGGAACGGGAAGCAGTCTTGGTCCACTTGCAGAGAGGTTTTGTGTGCTAAAACCCATTCACATTGCCAGAAAGCTTTGCTGATGGGAGAAGATCAAAACTTTGCCTTCTTTAGACTAGTGGGCACCCAATAAAAACCTGACTTTGGAGGTGCTGTGAATGGAATGTTTCTGTTTTCCCCCTGCCCCCAAATTCATATGTTGAAATCCTAACTTCTAAAAGAAATGCTATTTGGATTTGGGGCTTTTGGAAGGTTATTAGGTTTAGATGAGGTTGTGAGGGTGGGGCCCCCCTGATCAGGTTAGTGGCCTTAGAAGAAGATGAAGAGGCCAGAGCCCCTGTTCTGCCATGTGAAGATGCAGCAAGAAAGCAACCTCCTACAAGTCAAGAAGCAGGCCTTCACTTAGACCTTGGACTTGCCAGCCTTCAGAATTGTCATCGTCATATATAGATCCAAATTTACAAACCTGGGGAAGGGGGCTTTAGTTTCACTGACCATCATCCAGGTACCTTGACTACAGTTGTAAACTATGTAGACCAAAACTAAGCCCTCTGGTCACCGATATGCCATTTACAGCCCTCCTCTATCCGTCCACCATCACCTTCCTCATTTGAAAGCTTACCCCCGTATTATATTTTAATTTATGTTTGTTTTGACAACCATTGTGTCTTTGCTCAAAACCTGTAAACCTATCTCATCAAAAATATAGGCCTAATTAGAAAAAAATGCATAATACATTAAAATTTTAAACATAATGATTATTTCAAACCAAGCTATCAGAAAGTAATTGCTTGCCATCTGTCTTCTGTTGACCAGCATTAAATGGTAAATAGCAATCACCCAGGCTGGAGAATCAATGCAGTGACCATGTGTCCCCAAGTGAGAGGCCACTCTAGCTGTGAGCTCAGTTGACATTATGACAGCCACCCTCCAAATATTGAAGGGGATGAATGGAGAGGGAGAAATGTCATTTGGAAGAATGATGTGCTGAGGTCAGGCACTAATGTCGTCACCACATTTTACTGGATTCTGTTCTAATTATATTCATTGAACTCACCCAAATTTCCGTGTTTAAGCTATTTTTGTATTGGTTAAATAGCATTCCATTAATATTGAGTGCACTTCTTCAGTCTGCTTTTTTCATTTCATTTACAATTTTTTGTTTGTTTCAAATAAAGCTCCCTATGAAATGTCGGAGACAAGCAAAGTTTTAAGACAGAATATTGCAACTCTTGTCAATGACTGTCTTTGTGGGCCTGGGATTGGAAAAAGCAGTGGTGCCCCAGTAGGGAATAATATAAATTTTCCATTGAGAAAAGGATACTTATGTGAACAGAAACAATCATCTCTAAAGGCCCTCTCCCACGGGCAGCACCAGAGGAGACCTCAAGAGATTTCCATGCATAACCATAGCGAGGAAACGTGATTTGTGGATTCACACATTGTAAAAGCTACTTCTGTTGATTTTCTGTAAATGTCATGTGAAATAAATTGCTCTATAGCTTGAAGATTGTTTTGCAAGTAAAAAATGTTTAGGATGGCATTTTCCTTTAGAGGAATGAATTTATACTGAACTAAAAGCCTTGAACAGCTTTTTTTGCTTGTTTATATATTTTTTTTCATGCAGCAAATGCAGTTTTGCAGACCACTCTAAGAGCTACTGTACAGGTTTTTCTGTCCATGTTGGAACATGATGGAAGTGACAAAATTTATGGCCTTGGAGTGAGATGACCACCACATCTTCGTATACCTTAATGTATATATGCATGTTTCCTTTGGGTTCTAGCTCTAACCCACACACCCCAAATTGTTTATTAGTTGAATAAATTGGGATCATTTTCTGTAAATCCAGATATTGTCATGCATCTGTTTGCCTTCCTGTGATCAACTATTGTGTGGCCACAAATAATGAATTTTTGAGCCATGATCGGCGGTTTCCGTTTCTCTGCTTAGCAGTAGTTAAAACCAACCATGTTTTTCTTAGTCCCTGTTGCCACACAAGAGAGACTATAAGAAAGGACTTAGATTCAGGCAGCTTATTTAGGAGATGATCTCAGGAGAGGGCAAGATAAGAAATAGAGAAAGATAAGAAAAGCTGGGTTTTAATAAATGGCTTTCCCCTGTGGGCTGCTGGAGCTCACTTCTGCAGGAGATCTCTAAGGAAGCTTGAAGAACTGGCCTCAGAATGCTCCCACTAAGGGCAGGAAAGCTGGGTACTTAGATACCAACTTCAATTTCTGATTAGTCAAGGGTTGCTCCTGGGGGCCTGAAATCCCTGCATTTTGGGGTTGCCCCACCAAGAACCAAACTGGTTCCAGACATGGCTGAGGAGGCTCTTGGGCAGGGAAGCCAAGGAAGGCCACAGGAGGAAGGCACTGCCAATGTGCACAGGAATAGAGAGTCAGCAGCAGGTGAACTCAGGGCAGGATGCGAGTCGTGTAATAAAATCAGCTCTGTTTATGGAGCACTTACTCTAGGCCAGGCATTGTTCTCTTATCTGAACTTATTTAATAAGGAGCATACTTTGGTGCCATGTCTCCAAGTACCTTTGACTCTGTTACTTACACAACCTATTAGCTTCCTTGAAGACAATGTAGTATAACTGCTTCATCGGGAAACAGGAAAAGCAAGTATTCAGTCCACCCCTTACATGGGTCAGAATAGGCCAAAGTGCTTTAGCAAAACCTAAATTTAGTCATTTCTTTTCGAATAGTGAGAACTACACCAAAGTCTGAGGGCTGGCTGACCGCGAGCTTGCAGTTTCTGATGGCTTCCTCAACTTTCTCTGAAATAGCTCCTGTTCCATTTTGTGTCTGCTTTGGTTTTCCTGGGAAGAAAAACGCTAGAATCATTTCCAAAAGCAGGTTCGTGAAGGAGTACATCTTCTTGTTTTTCCAGAGAGTTAAAGGTAACTTTGCACAGCATAGTCATTGTTATATAACATTTTATCAGGGACATTCAGTGCTTTCTATCAATAGTTTCCCATCTCACATTTCAGTAGTGTTGACAGGAAAGCCAATCCAAGTTTTTCTGGAATTTGTGTTTGTCTTTTATCATCATTCATGCCACTCTCTAAAGTGACAGCTCCGGTGGTATGGTGGTATTTATCATTCCCTCTGCTGGGTATACCGCAGGAGCTAAAATCGTGTAAAACTTTCTAGGCGGCAGTAAATCCCAATCTTAGATCAAGAGGTACAGAGAGGGGGCTCCCTCATCCACTCTTCTGGGCTTACTTATGTATATACAAAAGCCCTTGGTCTCCATGTCAGTTTGGAATGAGGGGTTATGCTTTTTAAGGATGATAGCTGCTTACCACAATGAGCCAGATAAAAACTCAGAGAGACCTTTTTTCCAAGATCCCATTCTCCAGTTCTGTAGGGAAGGAAATCTTTGTTGGGCAACAGTGGTGTTCTTTGTTTGTATTTTGTTTCCATCTTAATTTCTCTGCTTTTTTGTTAGTCTGATATAGGCCTAGCACATAACAATAATTTTCCCAGAACGAAGGTAGAAACGGGATGGAACCGCTGACAACATTAATCACAACCTAACACCTTGCCTTCTGACAACTTCAAAAATCAATTTCTAAATTCAAAAGGCTTTCAATTTTAAGATTCAAAAGGGAAATTGGAAAGATGAAAAAACATACGCCACTCTCAAATAGCATTGGCGAGTGACCGAACGTGCTGGTACCCTGGAATATGGAATTGACCTTTGTGCTAAACATGGCTGCTCCCAGGCAAAATGACCAAATTGAGATCAGTCAGGTTGTTGAACTCTTCTGTCAGTCTTGACCAACACACACAAGCAGTATGAGTAGCATAGTCCATGCTCTGGGCCACCATGGAGGGCCACCTGAGTCCTTGTTCTTTCATGGTTCCTGGAAAATACAACCAGTGGCCTCTTCAGATCTTGTTCCAATATTTGGGTTCCACAAGCAGCAGCCACAGCCCTGGAAGGGTCTGCAGAGTTTGTGACATTCCTGGGTAAAATTGCCAGATCGACAAGGGTAGGTGAACCCTTGAGACAGAACCTCTTGGTTCATCCAAATTAGATTTTTCTGAAGGCCCCAAAAGAGAGAGCGCAGCTTGATGACATTTCCCAAGAACAAGTGTTATCCCAAAGAGAGGGGCAGGGTGCCACACCCGCTGGACTGGTGTGTTTCAGTGCAGGCAGGCACCCCAGTCTCCACCTCAGATGGTCTTGGGGATCTGCCTGGCTCCCTGCCTGCTTGAGGCTGCTGCACAGGCTCTAATCAGAGCTCAGTCTGCTGGCAGATTAAAAAGTATCCAGTGTGACTGTTCAGAGAAAAGATCATTGGGACAGAAGGGGATTCTCAAAACCCCACAGAAGGGCATCCCGGGACAATCCTGGTCATTCTTATCTGCAGGTATCAGGTACCGCTGATGGTGGCCAGCACCCTGCACATATCTAACCCGCACTCTCCTCTACACACTCAAGCTGCACACTGGCAGTAATCTGAATCTGAGGCTTTTTATTTAATAGACTTTATTTTTAGAACTATTTTCGTTTTACAATTTGTAGCCGTTGAGTGATCGATTATATACAGATTGCATATCTCCCACTCCCTGTTTTCCACTATTGTTAACATCTGACCTTCATGGGGTACCTTTGTGTGGAGATCACTAGTGAACCTTTATGGAGACAGCATTCGTAACAAACATCCATGTTTTATTCATATTTCCTTGTTTTTAATCTGCTACGCCTTTTCTGTTCCAGGTCCCATCCAGGGTATTACATGCCACTGACTCATCATGTCTCCTTAAGCCTCTCTTGGCTGTGACGAGGTCTCAAGCTTGTTTTTAATGACCTTGATGGCTCTGAAGAGTATCGGCCATGCGTTTTGGAGAATGTCCTTCCAGTGGGAGTTGTCTGATGCTTTTCTCCTAATTAGACAGAGGTTATGGGATTTGGGGAGAAAGACCACAGGGATCAAGTGCCTTTCTCATCAAATTATAGTCAGGGTACAAGTGACCCACATAGTTTCCCACTGTTGATGATGACCTCGATCATCCGCTTGAGCTAGCAAGTATCAGGTTTTTCCACTGTAAGGTACCCTTCCTCCCTGCTGTCTAGGACTATGACACAATTGTGTGCAGCCCACATTTACAGAGTGAGGAATTACGCACCCCAGCACTGACGTGGTGTAACTATATAAATTATTTGTAATTCTTCAACACTGAAGATGTACTCTTCCCCCCCATTACGGTATTTGCTCAGTTAACTTATTTATGATTGTGTAGATTGATATTTTATCCTTTTATTCTAATTCAATACCTCTTTATTTTGTTGTTTAATTATTTTCTCACATCAATAGATTTAAAAAAAATATCTCCAGTTTTATCTTGGATATTGCCAAACCCCAGTCCTAGTATTAATCATTTGCCCCTTTTGATCTATCAAGATCTTGGTATTAGGCATAATAGCTTTTGCTACTGGGGTGTCACTGAGTCTAGCCCCTCTCAGCTGACAGAGCAAATTAACATATGTGTGTACTGAGTATTACAAATGTCTATATTTTCATATTAATATCCATGTCTATATTAAATGAAACATTAGATCATACCTATGTCTCCAACACTAATCCATTACCACATGGATCATTCTAGGTTCTGCCCTTCCAACAGTGAGAAGCCTGGCTCCCATCCTCCACCATGCACTTACTAAATTGTTCAGTGCCAGGATACATATGTGTGGAATCAGACTGGCTCACCTGGAACCCCACAGGTTCAGCACGTACCTGTGGCTCCTCCTGCCTCTCATCTCTGAGACTCCAGTCATGTCCTGTTTCCTATGTCAGCACCTCCTCTCCCGGACACTTTGGCGAGGTTGTTTCATACATTGTAACACAGTTAAATTCTTTTGTCACAGTCTACGCTCAATCCTAGGATCCTACCTGGGGACTTTCTTTCTCCAACAGGGAGAGAACTCTTATTTATCCTTAACATATTGACTCATTTGCTCAAACCTAAGATGCACAAAGTAGGGGTCAATATTTGCTTGCAGAGTTTTTTTAACAAAAAAATTATTACATGTAATGAACTACACAGATATTTCACGGGTGTTTGACAAGTGCGTAACCTGCATAACCTGTGCCCATATTAAGATACAGAATATTTTCATCACCCTAGAATATTCTCATGCCTCTTCACTATCAATCCCACCCCCATCCCCAACGAGGTGACTTCATCGTGATATTTCTCACCATCATTTCATTTGCTTCTTCCATTATTTTATATCAGTGGAATCATACAAGATGTGCTATTATGTGTCTGGCTTCTCTCTCTGAGAATAATGTCTGTGGGATTCATCCACGCCACCTCCGTGGCTTTAACTTTAGTAGTTTCCAAACCAGTGGTGTCTCAGTGAATGTTTAACAACCAACTCTCTGAAGGAAAAAGAGAGGCTCTGATTGGTGGTGCTTGCCAATTCTGATGGTGTGAATACTCTTAACATGGCACGAGCGAGAAGTACCCTCCATTCCATGGTGTGCACCACGAAATCAGTTAAATACTTACTGTATTGTCTTCTCTACTGCAGGAACCAAGTGATATGCAAAATCACAGTACCTAAAAGGCTTCAGTCACCATACCTGCAGTCAGCCGCTACTCAGTGGGCTCTTGACAGCATGCTGGCCTTTGCTTGCCGACAGCCAGGTTAACAGCAGTCCCACGCAGCTCTCAGGGGTGATCGTAAAGAATGAGGAATGAAGGTCCATTTGGCCCACTGAAGTTGGTGGCCTTGATGAAGTCTGTGGGGGTCTGTTTCTTATGCAAGCTACATTAGTCCACCTAGGGTGACACATATCTAGACAGCTGAAATTAAGAAGACTTTCTGTCAGCTCCTGCCTCTGGCAAATAACAAAATAAGGGTCTGGTACAGCTGTGTGCCCCCTGTAAAATGACACATCACCTTTATGTCAATGACATTGTCAAAGACATGTCCAGAGCAAAATCCTCAGAGAATTGAGCAAACAAGAGTTCTCTCCAGGAGGCCTCCCATTTAGTGCCTGCAGCTTCCATGGAGATAATTCCA
>NW_004567128.1:20919044-20924059 GCF_000260355.1 Condylura cristata | reverse complement strand
AATTGCACACTTATTTGAAGTTATTTCATATCTAAATAGGGGAGGGAAAAAGCTTCTGCTCAGGGCATCCCTTTAGGTGAAAGTCCCTTTAAATTCCAGCTTCAGGCAAAAATCATTTGAGGTCATTAACACCTTCTTCAAAAGAACTGAAAAAGATAACCTGCTTTTCCTCATACCAATCACTGAACTTGGCTTTTGGTTATAGCTAAGTGTGTGACCAAGGCCTTCTGAAGCCTGATGAAGTGGCATAATGAGCAGCTGATGTGATCCAGAGACCTTCACTGTCTCATGTGGATGTTGCTTGAGGAATGCAAAGCAATCATTTTCTCTCTGCCACCCAGACTTCACTAAAAGGCCCCTCTCTAATCTAACTGCCCCCCAGGCTGTTTCATCAGCAACAAACACAAGCCCAGCCTGTACCACAGCCTCACATGATTCTCTTTGGGTAGTCTCTGCATCAGAGCACGAGTCCTTGCTTCTCATTAAGACTATGCCACCCTACTGCTATGGCAGGTCTCAGTGGGTCTTTCTGCTGCCCCTGTAGCAGTGTATCCCCGTCCTTGAAGAACTCACAGTCAAATCAGGCTCAAAAACTGCCCAACACTTCTGATCTCTGTAACCCCCTGTTGCATTTGACTCCCACACTTGGCCCAAAAACACATTCTTGCCACCTCCCCACCCCATTCCATGAACCAGGTTTTCCTTCTCCGACTCTACCAGAAAGAAAGAAAAAAACTGATCCTTCTCCACCCAAGAAAACAACTCACATCCCACCCACTTACAAAGTGCTCTCTCCTTTATCCCAAAATGCCACCGTACATTGTTCATGTGTATTTCCCCCAGTCCTCCTTGTCTCCAACCCCTCACTCGACCCTGTTCCCTTATAGATGACCTATTTCGGACAGCAGTGAGGTCATGTCCCATTAATGAAAGTGGTCATTCATGCTGGTGAGGAACCAGAAGAAATACAATGAGCAAATGAGCCATCCTAGCCCCACCTTCCTTTGCGCTAGGTAGATACTCTTGGGAAGCCTGGTGGTCACGTGGTCTTGTGTACACATGTGCACAGGTCAGTCCCAGGTTGCTATTACTAGCTAGGAAGTCCACACCCCTCAATCCTTATCTTCTAGCGAGGCATAGTCCAGAAGCTTTGGGAGGACTGAAACATTCCTTGTGAAAGGCCAGGCTAAGGTTTTCCATGAGAGGGCACAGAAGAAATTTTAAAATGCATATTTCCTATACCAGTTTATATTGTGAACATTTGACTACAGTCTTCACATTTATGGTCTGCATGTCCTTTCTTCAGAGGTCCTACCACAGTTTAAAAATTAGTTTTTATTTCCTCACATCACTCATTCTGGACAGGATCGGTGTTCTCCCCTTGGGTGTAGTCCCCATGTTTCTCCCACCACCACAACCCCTGTGACCCATCAGCACAGTCCCTCATGCTCTTCCCTCCCCTGTTTTGGCCCCTCTCCCTCCCCGTCCCCTGCCTTATAACTTTTTAAAATTCATCTCTTGGCTGCAGTACAGCCACTTCATTACCTAGCATTTTTCTGCATGAGTTTCTTGAGGTCCCAGTCTACCCCTTCCCTGTCTTGACTCCTTAGTACTTAGCCAGATCGTCAATGGGTCATTTGCATAATCATTTGCCAAATCACCATGACATGTTTTCTCATAGCACGCTGACTAGGTCATTCTCAGAATGAGGGAACTACAACTGTTTTATGTGCTGAGCAGAAGTTGGCACATGCAATCTAGTAAGTTCTTTTGGAAATGAATGCTCTCATTTGTCTAAACTTACACTCCTTATCTAGATTTTTACGTATTTTTCTTTGCTGACCATACCCATTTATTTGCTAGAAGGTAGGGAAACCAAGAAGGAAGAGATAGCTCACCTGCTACGTTTAAAAGCCAAACAGGAACAAACCAGTCTCGCTGACCTTACTGTTATCTCCTTTGGAAATGAACCTCAACACTATATGGTTTCAGATGAGAAGTGAATGTCACTGAGACCAGGAAAAGCCTTACTATGAGCCGGTTTCACCATCTCCCTCAGGCCACCTGGCAATGCATGAAGAACACGCAGTAACCCTATCAGCCGGCTTCACAATTAGAATGAATTCAGAAGAAACAAAAGATCTTGTTTTCATGGGAAACTATCCTTTGTGATATCCAACAAAGGGAGAATAATTTTGAAAGCATGTGACTTGGGGTCCCATGCTGTGGTTCTCGCACAGACAAAACTCTCATTGACTCTATCAATAGAATTGTCGCTACATAAAAGTCTTTTTGCAAAATTTCCATGATGCTTCACCGCGCATTTTAAGTGCATCAACCCCAGCACGGCAACCCTCCCCCATCTTAATAAAGATGGAAAAGGTTTCTCTTCGATTGCCCTATTGTGTGGCAGGAGATGAGCCCAGGACAGGATTGGCAGCCAGTAAACACCCCTCACCCCACCCCTGCATACATCATCATACCAAAATCCATGGCGATATAGAGCAGGCCAAATTTCAACTGATCTCTGAGCTTGAATTTTCCATTTCAAATTGCTCTTGCCAGGTAGACAGAAAGCGGATTTCTTACAGGCTTCAATAAATACCATCTCCAAGTAAAATCCACATTTTTCAAATAGATAACAGTATAATGATTGGTATTGCTATTCCTGTATGGCTGAATAGCAAGCAGTCCATTCCTTTTTATGTAGCATGCTCCTTAAGAGCCTCAAAAGAGGAAATTGGGCCTTCAATACTGCTGGAATGAAGGACAATGGGCCCGATTTCTTCTTTTGAATTCTCTGAGCAAATGTACTGCATAAAATAGAATGCAATACTAGGAGAGACTTTGATTTAAAAAAAAAAAAAAGGCAGGCAATATGTGCTCTAATAGGTTATCCATTCTCACCCATACCTGTGTTGTTCCCTCGATTGGTACAATTTTTAGTTGATAACATATTCTTAAACTAAAAAAAAAAAATTTAATTCATGAGTTTTTGCCTTAAAAAGCTAATACTGATAGTTTCACAATGGCATAAAAGGAAATAAGAAAGCCTGTGGACTCTTATCTGGAACTTCTAAGAAGCAGAGAGACCCTTCCCACTCTGACCTGCTATAGACCAGCAATTAGCTTCCCTGGGAGATGGAACCAAATTATGTGATAGGTCAAGGAAGAAAATCACAATGTAATCATGAAAACTAAAGCTTCAGGTCTAGAGAATTGTTTCCTGGATAGCTCTCTCCTCCTCCCTCCCTCTTTATCTCTTACACACACATACACACACACACACAAGGAATTTTTCAGTTTTTGAATTATTGAATTCTTAGAAAACTTGCACTCTGCTCCATAGCAGATGGCTCTTAATTGCACACTTATTTGAAGTTATTTCATATCTATATAGTTTGTCTGCTCAACCAAAAGAGAAGTATCCTAAGGCGAACTATGTCTACCATTTCACTTATAGTCTTTCAGAAGTAGTAATACTAATCAGGGTAATGACGGATACTTCTCAAGTACTTAATATATATCAGCTGCTG
Source organism: Condylura cristata (assembly GCF_000260355.1). Taxonomy (NCBI): domain Eukaryota; kingdom Metazoa; phylum Chordata; class Mammalia; order Eulipotyphla; family Talpidae; genus Condylura; species Condylura cristata. The sequence continues at coordinate 20,920,523 of NW_004567128.1, read as the reverse complement.
TTCCAAGTGTTTTATGTGTATTATCTCATTTAATACCCATTACAACCATGTTGGGAAGGTACAGCTCCATTTCAAAATGAAAAAAATGAAGCACAATCCTACTAAGTAATTGTTGAATGGTCTAAATACATGGACCCAGTAGAAAGTTCCTAACTCTATTAACAAGAAGCTATGGTCAGTGACATTGTTAAAAGTGATTCTGTATTAGACTTACCTCCAGTCATTAGGTGTAACCATGCTTGCTTTCCCAGTATCCATTTGGTACTTCTTCATTAGAAACAGAATCCTGATTTTTGTTTCCCCCACCCCCCAAACTCCCCAGAATTCCTGGCAGCTAGGCATGGTCTATGGCTAAGTTAGATGTACATGAACATATTGGCTAGTATTACTGGAAAGATCTTCCACCTCTCCTTTCTCTTGTTCAGAACACATATGCAATGCTGGTATGTTGGGGTCATTTGTACCATGAGGTGACCTTGAATTTGAAGCCTCTCACAGATGAACATGAAAAAGCAGAGCTGATATCTGACAATGAAGCCACCATCTCACACCTAGATCTCTGTATCTAGACTTCCTTTATATAAAAGAGGACCAAACTACCTGCTTGCTTCAGTGACTGCTCATTTTTATTATTTTTTTTTATTTTCTATTATATGCAGCAAACCTAAAGAAAACCAACAGTTGGCCCGTATACAACAAAAAAACTTTCTTTGATACATGTAGGAAAGTAGGAAAGGTTATATTCATATTTGAAGATCAAATATTCTTTCGAAAGTAAATAGTTTTGGGGCTTACAACAATTTTTTTTTCAGATTTTTTAAAGTAAGGCATTTCTATTTTGGAAACCTTTTCAAACACAGAAAATGAATGAGAAGAAATTTCCACTTATCTCTAATTCTACCAATCAGAACAAATTTTTTAATGCTTTGGCTCTTATACAAATCTGTAGAATTAATGTAGAAATCATCAAACCCTATCTTGAAAAGGACCTTAGAAGTTATATTGTTTAGCATTCTACCAGAGTCAGAATTATTTCAACAACACCCCTCCTCCCACCCAAGCTTCTGCTTGAATATTTCCAATCATGAAGAGTTCAAAGCTTCACGAAATAGTTCAGACTATGGTTAGAGCTCTATCTTTTATTAATGAAAAGCTCTCTCTTGATGTCAGCTTCTGAAGCAAACCAAAATAAATTATTGTTTCTCATAGATCATAGTCCATGAAACATTTGAGGATAAGCAAGAAGCTATATTGTCCATAGTCAGTCACAGACTGTGGCAAGCACTGTAGTAGAAATGCAAACATAAGTCATGAGTTAAAATAATTCAGGTGACAGAGTGAAGACACTTCCCTTTAGGTTAGGACAGGGGTAATCATGTCCAAGACATTTTTTTTTAAGATTTATTTATTTATTCATATAGAACTGGGGTACAGGCCAGAGATGCGGAGGGTGAGAGGATTCACCAGAGACAGAACAGG
>NW_004567128.1:20908454-20918609 GCF_000260355.1 Condylura cristata | reverse complement strand
ATTTTTCTTTCTCTTTCTGGCTTATCTCACTAAGCATGATCTTTTCCAGCTCCATCCAAGTCCAAGACATTTTTATAATGACAGCCTAAACATGGAGGGTCAAGGAGCCAGAAATGAAACAGGGGACACTCACGTAGCAGCAGAAATGCATTTGTAAATTAGTGGACTTGTGAGAAGTCAGGGAATGAAGAAGTAAAGGGATTAAGTTAAGCATTAAAAATAAATGTTTGAGGACCTGTGAGACACAAATTGGACTACACAATAGTCAATAACATATATGTGGCATATTGTGGGTTATTACGCCTGATACTGCCCTCTTCATTCAGCTGATAGAGACAGTGGAGGAATGAGGATTTTGTGTTCTTAAATGGCATCAGGACTCAAGAATCAAAGAATATGTATATTCAATTCTAAACACTGCTGTCCTCTTTTCAGAGGTTCATGAAAGAGATATACACACATTCACATAGTAGAAAAGGAAAATTAAATAAATATTTATCACTTTCTGTGCTTAAACTACAAGCCCCAGAAAAGCTATTCTGACGTTTCAACTGGACCACATGGAATGTGGGCCACACAGATCATGTGGTGGTGTAGCACACAAACCGTTTCATAGGTTATGTAGACTACATGTCTTCAGTCCAAAAGCAGGTTGTAAGTAAACTTTGCTAATGTGTTCCCTGCTCCAGATTTTGGATCTTATATTCCAATACAATAATAAAGAAAAAAGAAAGCTAAGTTAGTTGGCTGAATATGCCCCACGCCACTAGATCCCAAGACTGCTTTTCACTGCTGTCATCTGGATGATAACTAGCACGATGAGAGTGGAAGAGGCGCTCATGTTCCTTGAAGGTGGCCCTTCGCCTTCCCACATCAGCACTGCATCAAGACCAGCAAGGCAGTCACACCCTAGCATTGACCTGTTAACACACAATGAACATGCCCACTGGTAATACATATGGCATAATCATGTCCCAGAATCCAATGAATCCAAAACAGCACTCCTCCTCTCTGGATGTAGATTGAGGGAGGAGGACAAACAGGATATTCCTCCTTCGGTATCATAAGCAACTAAAGGAATCATAACATTTGGACAACTTTGTAGACTTATTTATGAAACTGGGAACAATTAAATCTCTCAATAAAGAACTTGTGTTTATCTCAACTTGGTTTCTTTGACCTTTAAGAACATTTGTATATGTCTAATTTTGTTTTTATTGACGTGACATTGGTTCATAACATATACAACTGGAAAAGGAGTTTCTTTAACAAATGCTTAACAAACATACAAAAGAATGAAGTTAGATCCCTAACTCCATGTACAAAAATAAATTCTAAATGGATTAAAGACCTAGATATAAGACTCCACCAATAAACTATAAGAAGAAAACATTGGTGATATGTTTTGTGACATCCATGATAAAGATATTTTTGAATAGTCAACATCTATGACAAGGGAAATTAAAGCAAAAAGAGATCATTTGGATTGCCTTAAACTAAGAAGCTTTTATACAGCAAAAGAAAATGTAAGTAGATTAAAAAGATAGCCTACTGACTGAGAGAAAACATTCACATATTATACAACCATCAAGGGATTAATAGCCAAGATATATAAAAAATTTCAATTTAACAATTAAAAAGGCAAACAACCCAATTAGTAAATAGAGAGTAGGTCTGTACAGTTCAAAACCACGATGATATATCACCTCACACCAGTGAGAAAGACACATTATTAAAAAGATCCCAACAATAAGTTTTAGAGGAGACAGAGAAATTCTTGGTAAAGTGTAAATTGATACAGCCATTTTGGAAAATGATCTGAACCTGCCTTAAGAAACTGAATATATGTTCCTCCCTGGTGGCACAACTGGTTAAAGCTCAGCACTGCAAAGCTAGCAGCAGCTCTTCAGCTTGAGTTCAATTCGCAGGAGGTGACCACATGGCGCGGCAGACCTCTCCTGACCCGCCCACTGCTCCCCTCAGCAGTGTACTTCGTCAATGTGCTTGTTCTGCTCCCCACTCTGTCTCTAGTGAATCCTCTCACCACCCCCGCACCTCTGGCCTGTATCCTGGTTCTGTGGTTCTGTGTGCATAAATGAGTAAATCTTTAAAAAAAAAAAAAAAAAAAAAAAAAACAGAACTAGCAGACACTAATAAAAATGAAGTGAGTTTTCTGAGGGAGGAAGGTAGAAGGGTTATAAGGCATGGTGGAGGGAAAAGCAACATGTATAGATTTGAGCTGTAGTTTTACAAATGAACAGCTGTGTATACAACATTATATTGCCCACCAAAATTCTAGTTTTCCCTCTGTTATTTTAATCTTGCTGCTTTTATTTCCTACATCCAAATTCATTTTCTTTGAATCTTAATTTTGTTTTCTAATGTATTATCCTGTATTCCCACTCTGCCTTCCTTTGCTCTGGTTCATTTCTAAATTCGCGATATGTATCTTTTGGATCTTCGCTCTAATAGTTGATAAAAGTGAGAAAAAGAAAATGCCACAATCAAAACCTCATTCTAAGTTCACACAAATCTAATTTTATTCTAAATAGTCAAGTCACCTTGAATCAAAACTCTCTAATCAAAGAACTAAGTGGCGTTTCCTACGTGGCCCACAAAGACTTTCTGAATACCAAAAGTGGTTTAAGTCTTGCTATTGTTCTACCGGCCATTACATCATTCTGTCAATCTGGGAACACAGTTTTAAAAAAAAGGAAATGAAAATAGTTTATTTTCAACCACATATAAATGCTCTTTGTTGACACTGCCTCTGGAAATTCACCTTTCCGTGTGTATATATGACCAATGGCATCCCTAATGTGCTTGCAACAAGCTTGGTCCAGAGAAATTCTATAACTGGTAGCAGTATTTTCTTATGTGCTTGCCGCATAAAAGCTTTTTGCAAAAGCCAGCGCTATTAACAATTTTATCAGTTTGTTCATGTATTTGCATTTTGTGGATATTTGCATCTCATATTTAATTTGGTGCCTCATAACTGTTAAAACTCAACAGTAACTTTTCCTTACTAACATTCTGAGTGATTTCCTTTCAAGGAATAATTAGGTCTGAGGTCTAACTATTAAACAAATAAATAAGTGGAAGTACAACTTCTCTATACAGCAGACATTTTAGTTCAACAGATACATAGAGGCATATGTATCAAAATAAAACCATCCTATTACAAAATTTAAAAATAAATGTTAGATTACTTGAGAACCTAATAATTTTTAAATGAAATCTGTAATAGCTCTGTAGGTAGCTTTAGAGGAACTTTTAACACAGGAAGCTTTGGCTACATTGGGCTTACACATTAGTTCTCTGGGTCTGATGAGTTTATTCTCTCACTGAGAAGTTTTTCTCTAGGTCACCCAGGCTGAGTTGTAAAAATCACAAATAAGAGTTCAAAACATTTTGCTATTGTTAATAACACTTCCCCAAAAGTCAGAATCTCCTCTCCACATCTGAACAAACTGGTTCAAAGAACAAGGGTGCCTGAATTGCCAATCTGGGATTTTAGGAATTAATGCTTAAATTATTTCACAGAAAACAACATAAGACTATAATTCATAAAACTGTGCAACAAGTTAACCTATCAAAAACCCATTTGGTTTCCAATCAAACTAGCTCTGTCTGCCGTGTCATTCCACCCCTATATGCTCGTTCTGCAAGTCTCTGCTAAATGATTTGTTCCAGTGATCAGCCAGATTCCCTCTTCTCCAGGCTTGTTTCCTTTACCCTGCCCCACCCCCTCCTGGATAAGGACTTGGCACTCCTTACAACAGCAGCAGGAGCAAAATTAGAAGGAGGAAGACACCAGCAAATCCTCACGGTTAGATATTTGCACCTCACAGGCCGATTTGTCTGTCTGTCCTGATTTGTGAACCACTGACATTAGGATGGGGGCTAATCAGTTTAGCCAGGACCAAAGTTGAGAAAACAAAACCCAAAAAAGCATCTTGAATTGACCTCAAAAGCAAAATGATAGCTGGTATCCATTTGGTTGTTCACTTGCTCTTTCAACGAATGTTTGTGAGCACCTACTTTGTGCTTCTAGACCTGGCAGTCCAAATTGAAGCATCAGAAATGTACTAGTGGGCAGATAAACATAATGGGCATCCCATTTACTCCATGACACGTGGACTCCTACTAAGAAAATACCCTCAAGTTTTCACGTTTCTATTGACAGCCATTTTCTCTAGAACATTTTACCTGCACAGCAGAAACAGTTGAGCCATATAGGTGGTAAGTGAAGTGAGGTAGGGAATAGGGGGAGAGAGGAGCTGGGAGAGGAAAATGAATTCATGAAATTCCAGATGTACCTAGAGAGGGAGAGAGAGAAATCCACTCAGTTTCCTCCTCTCCCACTTTCCTCCCAGGCTCCCCCTTAAAGACAGCCTTATAAAAAGAGTAAGAACAGTAAAGGAATTCTGTCCCCTGCATACCATTGATAAAGCAGCCAGACCCTTATTCATGATTAATATGTCATATCAAACTTATCAGAAGGACATGATTCCTTATTCTTCATCCACAAATTATCTCTGAAACACGGAGTGGAGGGCACTTACACTCATTGGGCAAACCCATTCTCAGCAAAACATTTAATCATTTCTTCAAGTAAGACTGTGTGGCTTAAACCTTCAAATCAGTGTGAAGTTCTCTTTTGCTCAGAGAGACTGGCAGCAAAGGGCAGGTAAACAGCATGAGAGGGAAAGTTCTTAGAGGGCAAGATGAAAAAAACACAGGGCTGCTTCTCTTTCCAGAGCAAACGAGCACCCTCAAAAAATGATGTGTTATCAGAGTTTGAATCTGTCTGCCATGGCACAAATATGTTCCCCTGGTATGTCTGGGAGAGTCTGGTCAGGAGTGGCATGTGATAATATTGACAGATTGATTGACGGGTCAACAAGCCATAAAAGAAAACAAATATAAAAAAATATTCAGTGTCAACAGGAAACCAACAAAGTCATATTTAAATGAGATATTATTTACCTATTACATTAACACAGTTGCAAAAGATACAGTACACATGCCGTCAAGGGTGGAGTTAGATGACCTTTGCTTCGCAACATTCATACAGGTGCAAAAGGATATAACCAGTCCGGACAGACATTCAAATCAAACCTTTAAAATGATGATGTCCTTTGTTCCACTGCTAGGAATATATCATAAAGAAATAGACTTGAATGTAGGCAAACATGGCCAGACTATAAAGAGTCAACATACTGGGAACAGACTCCATTTCCAGCAACTGAGCAAGGAGGCAGCTCTTAACATACACTTCACCTGTACTGTCAATAAGAACTTTGTCGGGGCTTTGCAAATAGCTCAGATTTCTTCCTTCAGAAGCCACACAAAGTAGCTAATATGCCCATTTTCTAAATGGTGAAACTGAGGCCATTTACCCATTCACAGAACAGGAAATGGGAAGCATTGGGAGTAGAAATGGGGGCTGTTCAATTCCACAGCACTTACTCACCCAGCATCTCTATAATATCAAATATGCGTTCAAATTAAATTCCAATGTTAGAGTGAAAATTTTATGTTGAGTGAAGACAGAAGAGAAAATTGTACATATTTAACCTCAATTTTGTGATACACGCACACACACTGGGGAAAAAAGATTCATGGAATGGATCAAATATTAACAGTGTTTATATTTCTGAGGGGATGTTCTATGGGGAGCTGTTATATTTCAGTTTATAATTTAAGCTTATAACCTATTTTCTAATATAATTAATAAATCCCCTTTATAGAGAGAAAAACAGAAGTGTTGTTAAGAAACAAATTGGGAAAGGCATCCATGTCCCACAGATCAAGCTGGTCTTTGCAGAGTGCTGACCCTTTGCTTGCTCTGGATTCTGGGATGGGGGAACCACCACATGGGCTTTGCTGGGATCCCAGAGATTGTATGCTTCATTGTTTGCGTTCACCTATAAATTCACCTACGAGCTCAGTATACTAAGGATGGACTGGGGAGGATGTTTAATATAATCCTGCTTTCCTGCATGGGGTAGGAGGGACTGGGTATTTCATCTCCACTTCTTTGAATTTTTTTAAATTTATGCATACAAGTAGGCCAGAGATGCAGGCATGTGAGAGAGGATCCACCAGAGACAGAGTGGGGAGCAGAACAGGCGGATCTGCTGAAAGACACTGCTGAGGGGAGCAGCGGGCGTGACAGAAGGGATCTGCTGTGCCAGGTGTGTCAGCTCCCTGGCTGGGGATCAAATTTGCGCTGCAGTGGCTGCTAATAGTCTGATTGCGCTGACTTCAACGTCTGCACTACCAGGGAGGCCCCCTAATCTCCATTCCTTTCAACTAGCAGGTGTCACATGACTTCTGGTGCTTGTAAAGATTCTCAACAGTCACCAGTCGCCATGTGCTAGAAATCCACAGATACCTTCCCAATGGGGTCAAATTAGGCAGATAATAATTCTCCATCTGCATTCCTACAGACACCTCACCTGGGATACACCTGGAAATACAGGGCCTCTGGCCTGTATTTCAGCCTGCATACAACCTGAGCTACAGAAATGTGAACACATCACAGAAGGCAAGTACACACACATGCATTTTTATGGTTGCTGTTTCCTAGCTTGGATGAGACTTGACTGGAGCATGCCTGCAAAGGATAATTGTTAGGTAGAGTTTTGTGGTCGTGTTGTTATCAAACTGTTGTGGAGGCTTCTCCTCTTGAGTCATAAAAGTGAGGTATTCATTAAGCTGTGGCAGAGAAAACATTCCCAACTTAGTAGGAGTCTGAGCAACATAAACTATGAGGATTAAATTGATTCTTCTTTACCATCTCTTTTTTCTGTGATTCAATCACACAGTCATATTGAGCTCTGTGCTCAAAATAGTCATTCTTATTTACACACAGTTTATATATAGACAGTGGAGCCATCAATTAAAGGTCCGTGACTGTGGCCTTATCAACTCACTACACTTCCAGCTGCCCATTGGCTATAAATTATCTCAGTTCCCATCCTGCTCCTAGTCCATGAATTGGAGTTACTTTTAACCTATATTGCTGCTTCTGCTCAGCTCTATTGAACTTATTTTGATGCAAATGTAATTAACTACTTTTTCTACATATTCATGAGATATTCAAGTTGGGCCTAAACCTGCTTTATGAAATTTTATGAAGAGACAGAAGATGTAGAAAAACAGAATCAACTTGCATTACTATACCAACATCCACACAAGACAATAAAAATAAAGGCAGCAGCTATTAACTCTCCGTGGTTTGCATTAAAATGGGATAGGGTAGCGTATTATCTAGGGAAGGAAATATACCAGTTGGGATCTTCATGGACAATTCGCGTTGGACAAAATGTTTTTAAGCACCTATGATCCGTACCCAATTTCTAGGACAAGAAATGAAACTCCTTCTGGTGAGAGAAATCATTCATTGCTAATTATCCCCTTTATACACTTCTGGAGTGCTAACAACACACTTCTCACTCAGAAATCCATTCTCAGGTTTTCCAGCTCCAGCTGACAAGGAGTCCTTAAATTTGATGGAATTACCCCCTTCCTTATCAAAGTCTATTCTTCCTTTCAGCAGGCAACAAGACTTTTAGGATTCCTCTCCACCACTCCCAGGTCCATTTATATCCAGCTAGTCATCAACTTTGAAAGCACAGCCAGATGGACAGATGGGGAGTGAGGAAAAACTTCCTCCCAAGGGTGCAGACAACTGCCCGTGTTCTGATTAATTAATTCTGGACACTTGAAGAACCACTCATGTAGAAAAGTAACTTCTAAGAAAACCTGGGACGATGTCTTGGTGACGCAGCCAAAACACTCTTTGGGAAGAAGGCAGAGAAGGCAGCACCCAAGTCACAGCATTGAGAGTTTCTACTGCTGATTTCTACCAGTCAGGGTAGGAATCTCTAATTTTCTTACTACTCCACTATGCCTCGTCTTTGTAGGCCTGTGGGTGGACGCGCTTGGGGGTGTGGTGGGAAGGACATGTCCTAAAGATACAGACTCATTGGGCCTTACCATGGGTTTCCCCACACAGTTTCTTAAATTATAGTTTCAAAAGACTGAAATAGGAATATTAGTAATAGGTTCCGAAGACAACATTCTAATAGACACCTTTAGATTCACTAATGAATGTCACAGCTAAGAGCTTGGTTTCCATAAGGCACCTGACAGAGCAGGGCCTACCTACCATTAGAGGAAGTACTGACTGTCAGTAAAGTACCATCTAGCTTCCTGAGAGTCCACAGATTCACACAACAATTTTGTTGTTAAAGCTCTGCACTCCAAATACAAGCCCCACTTCAGTAAACATACCATCATGCTAGCAGAGAAACAAAAATAAATGCAGAGCAGAAGGGAAGAGTCTACATTATTTATTGCTGTCTAACACATTGCCCGTAAATTTTTAATTAACATTTTTTCTTTCTTACCCATTTTCAAAGGGTCAGAAATCTGGAAGCAGCTTGGCTAGGTTATACTGGGTTAAGGTCTCTTACACAGCTGCAGTCAGGAAGTTAGCAACCAGAGCTGTGCTCATCCGAGGGCTCAAGTGAGGCTGGAGAATCCACGCCGGTTGCTGGCAGGAAGTTCGACCACTCGTAGGGCTCCTTGAGTATCTTTACCACATGGCAGCTCCCTTCTGCCAGAGAAAGTGTTTCAACAGAAGCAAGATGGAAGCACCAATGTTACTTCTGTCTTACCCTCAGAAATCACACTCCGTCATCTCACACTAGCCTATAGTTTCTCAGGTCAACCATATTCATTTGAGGAAAGACTATCCAAGGAGATGAATACCAGGGAGCTGAGCCTTGGCGTCCCTTGGTGATAGGTAAAGCAGCTGCCACTAAAGGTATTGCAGAGCTCTCCCGCTGGTGCAGTAGGTTAGAATGCAGCACTGCAAGCTAGCTACAGCAGCTTCTGTGTGAGTTCAAGCCCTGGCCCCAAAGATGATCCACATGGCACAGCAGACCTCTCCTGATCACCCTCTGCTCCCCTCAGCAGTGTACTTCATGAGTAGGCCTGTTCTGCTCCCCACCCTGTCTCTGGTGAATCCTCTCACTGTCCCTGCACCTCTGGCCTGTACCCCAGTTCTGTATGCATAAATAATTTTTTTTTAAAAATTATGAGAACTTTTTTGGACCTACTTGTTACATATCACCTCGAACAAGGATTTGTTGGGTTAATTGGTAAGTTTTCCCTTTCTCCTCTCAGTTTAAAGAAGGCAGGTCTCAATTTCATTTCTGGGAACAAAGGAGCAGAAAATATGATAGTAACTGATCCCTTGGATTCCAAATTTCATGGTCCCCACACAGTTTCTAGTTTCATTCTCCACAACTGGAAGCTTTCTCCATAACTGGTGTTACCTATTTTCTCCACATGCTACATTTGTCTTCAAGGCCTCTCCATGGAGCTTCAGCCTCTCATAGCCTCGTGGTTGCAGGGCTGTCATCTGTCTGCCCAGTGGCTCACTTGCTTATAAGGTCTGGGCTTGCAAAACAGCATGACCTCACTTCTGTTATATTCTACTGGTCAAAGCAATTATGGAACATATCGTGCCCAGACTCCAGGAAAGGAGTCATGGGCCCCCTCTCTCTATGGAATGAGTGTCAGAATATTCTGGCCATCTTTCAGTCCACCCCAACTGGGGACCTTCAAAGGATCACCTGCCCATCAGAGCCAATGGGACTATTGGGTTATTAGAAGCTTGCAAATTTCTCCTTGAGCCAGAGTCTTCCACATGTGCGGGTGGTAGACAGAGGGGAAAGCGATGTGTACAACTTCATTCATTCACCCAACAAATATTTAATCAGCACCTTCCATGTGCTACCCACTGTTTCCAGGTACTTAGAACATAGCCAAACAAATCAGCAAACACTCCTGCCTATAGAACATAGATGAAAGAAGTAGGATAAAATAACAACTTTTATTCTCAGATGCTTACTGCCCACGTCCCCTGATCTATCAGTGGTTTGTCTCTTTTTGCCTGTTGCCCACTGTCTGGCTATACTATAATAATACCATGTTTAGGACAGTTCAGGGGTAGTAGAAGTAAAAGGAAAATGGTATAAATCTTTGTGGGGACATATGCCTTTAGTTCTCTTGGAAGAATTTGTAGAATAGCAATTGCTGAGTCACTTCCTTTTTTTTAAAGATTTATTTATTTAT
>NW_004567128.1:20848670-20908354 GCF_000260355.1 Condylura cristata | reverse complement strand
AGAGGATTCACCAGAGACAGAGAGGGGAGCAGAACAGGCAGACTGACAAAGTACACTGCTGAGGGGAGCCGCGGGTGGGTCAGAAGAGGTCTGCTGCGCCATGTGGGTCACCTCCGGGGTGGGGATCAAACTCATGTTGCAGGGCTTTAGCTTCTTGGTGCTGTGCCAGGGAGGGCCAACTTTTCACTTCTTTTTTTAAAATAAGAAAAAAAATTTTTTTTCTCTCATTTTGGACTCTGTGGACTCTCTCACTAATACTTTCGCAACTCAGCAAGGAAATAAGTTTTGAATTAAATAGGAAAGTGATGTCAGTGGCAGCCTCTTGTTTTTTTGTTTTTTTTTTTTTCCATCCCCAGGCAGAACTCCTTGGAACAGGTGATCAGACTTCATCAGTCCCCTTCTCACTTGCACTTTGCCAAGAAAAAGTTGATGTCTCTTAAGATCAGAACCAGAAACAGCTGTGTCTCTGGTTCTTTGGGTAATGTGTGTTTGATTTTTTTTTTTTTTGAGAAGATGTTTATAGAAAATGGCCTGCGGTATTGGCAGTTGTGAGAACAGATCTAACTTCTGCTTGGAACTGCTATAAATTTTTAAAACAAACCAAACCCTAACATCACAATATGGCTATGTAAGGTACCTCCAAGCCAAATCCATTAGATTGGGAATGAAATATTTATTATGATCTGAATGAGACAACGACAAAGAAGGACTTCAGATATTCCTTAAAGTTGTACCACCAAAACTTTGAACATTTATTTTCCTATAGTGAGTTTGGGGATTTAATCTTTGATTTAAATAAGGGCTCAGCATGACTGTCAAGGAGGAAGAAAATAAATGAAATCTTTTCAAGGTTAAGAATAAAGATTTATTTTGTAATAAGTACTCCTAACCCATGTTTGAGGTAAAAAAAAACTTCTTTCACAGGTTTACCAATTATTTATGATTTATATTATGAATGACCCTTTCCTATAGAAACTTGTGATATTCCTATCATTTTAGAAATTCATATGTAAGGATTTATTTATGATTTATATTATGAATGACCCTTTCCTATAGAAACTTGTGATATTCCTATCATTTTAGAAATTCATATGTAAGGATAAAATTTTAAGCATTAAAAAATGACTAATTTTCTCAAAAAATTAAATGGAGGAAATTTAAGAGCTTGGTGTACTAAAAGAAATAAAGAACTAGAAACTGAGAAGCCTAAGTTCTAATCTTGCCTTTGTTGATGGAAAATATGCTATATTATCCCTGAGGTTCGTTTCAGCACTAACCTTTTCTGAATTTATGACTGGTTTTCTGTATACACATAAATAATAGACTACATACATTTGTATAAGCAACCTTTTCATCAGAGTGTTTTAACTCTCTTCAAAGTAATCCTGGGGGATGGGGAGACTAGCTTAGAAGCATTGGTGAAATTCTTTTCATATATACAGTTACTACTCACTTCACAAGAATTATAAACTAAAATGTCTTCATTCATTATTTTATTTTAGTTACAGTGTGATGAAAATTTAGCATTGCCTTTTACATCTTTATTTTCACATAGATTTATGTCTCCCTGTAGTAAGGTTAAGCATTCAATGACACTTTAATGTTTACTAAGTGGTTAAGTATCATGTACAAGTTAATTCTCATGGGAGACTTTTTAAAGCCAGCTTGGGTTATTTAAGTGGAAAGAAATTGCTTTGGGAAGAAAGTATGTACAAATGGAGTTAACTTTGAAGGGAGTATATGTCACTTTGATCAGAAACCATCATGGGAAGCTAAGCTGCGCAGGGGCACAACTATTGTCTAAGGAAGGTTCTAGCAGAGTACCTCCCTTCTTTTCCTAAGGGATATCTAGAGTCATCTCATGGGTGTTTTCTTGTCATACAACAGGTATCACCATGCTGGTCACTTTTCCATGCATCTTACTATTCTTTTTATATCTGGGTTTCCAGTACTTGACACATCTCTTTCTACACAATGTCCTTCATGAGGTCATCCCTTGTTTGGGTGACAAGGTCATAAAATCAGCTGCTTTTTCACTGGGCAAAACATGTCAGAGGGGTCATTGTCAATGTCAGCCTAGTTGTATGAACCTCAGTAACCCTCTTGGTGTGAAGATTTTTTAAGACCCCGAGCCATTCTAGGAATAGATATAAATAAACAATAAGGCCACCTGCAGATATAGTTGCTAAGGAAATGGAAACTTAACTTTTTGACTTAGGTGACTAAAATATCAGATTCACACATCACAGGAACTTATGGTTCTGCATTTTCATTTGCACTATTTAAAAACAAAAGATGCCACTTTTCTAGTTGAATCCAGTCCGAATATAGTAGCTGCAAGCATCTGTGAATGAACCATGTCTGGATAAGCACAATGTACAGAATAAGTAGAGATCGATCTATTGTTAAAATGACCAAAATAAATAAATTTCCCTGCCATTGACATCAAGGCAATATGGTCACCAGAGCCACTAAGTAAAATTTAGTCACAGGGTTTCTTTCTGCTTTCAGTCACAGAGTAGCGACGCTTATGATGACATGAACTGTCAAACGTGGTGTCAATGAATGTATGAGCTCACCTTGGGCAAGGAATTCCTACCAAAAATAGGAACTTAATTTTTTAATTCATATTATATGGTATTTATTAAATTATATTGCATAAAATTCTTAATCACTGAGATGATTGCCTCCATTGAAAAAAGAAATGGTTTCTCTTGGCAAAATGTTTCATTCCACCAATGCAGACATTTATGTTATCCTGGAATAATGATCAGATCTCTATAACCCACTACGGACATAGTGTGCTTCCACGAGTGAATAATCATTAGCAAGAAATTGACCTTTGTATGGAGAAAGGTCTAGCATTCCTACCAGGCATTATATTAGAGAATTTCGCTATTTTTACAGAATTACAAACACATCTTTGGAGAAGGAATTAATTTGCTGAGCTGGAGATTTATCTGATTCTGCAAAACACAGATATCCAGACCTTTATTTCTACCTTTTTGAGGGGAAAAATTTTGACATTGACTCTCTCCTGTCCTTCTCAGAGACTTGTACCCTGGCCTCATGGTGCACTCACCCCATTCTCAACAGTGGGTATCCTGTGGGCCCTGTCATGCTGCTCCTTGTCTCCTGGCTGGTCATAATGCCTCATCTTCACTAGTCCAATGCTCCCTGGTACCGTATCCAAACCTCCATCTTCTGCCTGCCCCTTTTGCTATATATGCAACATACCTTTAAATGTTATACCAAAAGTACAGATCCCTGCTGGCTTAGGTGTTTAGAACAATCTCCATTTTCTAGTGTTCTATGCCTAAAAGATTCCTACATTTCCCTACTCTCCCCCCAAATAAGATTTCGCATGGTGAATCTAGATAGGAGTTGAAAATTCTAGAATCACTGTGTTTGCTATGGTCTCCTTATGGTGTCCTGAGTTTCTAAAGAGAGCAGTCTTAGGGGCCTGTTGCTTAGACATTACCCTACAACAAAAAGGGAAACTACCCATTCCAGAATTAGCCACTGTCACAAACTGTCCCAAAGGAAAGATGCTGAAGGTAGGGAAGCAAACACATCCCAGCCTGGGACTGGGCCACACCTCCCCAGAAGAACTAACCAAGTTAGAACAGAGTCTCTTGGTAACTCTAGAGTTGGTGTAAATAGGGGCTCCCTTCCCCCACCTATACCACATGCTCCACCATTGCAGGGTGCGAGCTCCCTCACTGGTGTCCCATGGGACCATTTGACCCTGTGAGTTGCCTCCTGGTTGGGTAATACCCATCACTCTTGGTTATCTGTCCTGTCTTGGGTTTGAGGGTGAGGGTCTACAGACACTAAAAAAGCTATACAGGCCCTCCCTGGTGGCGCAGCGGGTTAAAGCACAGCACTGAGAAGCTAAAGCTACTTCCACATGAGCTCGATTCCCGCCTGTCCCGGAGATGACCCACATGGCGCGGCAGACCTCTCCTGACCCGCCCGCCTCTCCCCTCAGCAGTGTACTTTGTCAGTCAGCCTGTTCTGCTCCCCACTCTGTCTCTGGTGAAGTCTCTCGCCGCCCCTGCACCTCTGGCCTGTACCCCAGTTCTGTATGCATAAATAAATAAATCTTTAAAAAAAAAAAGCTATACAAACTCACATATTTTTAAGACATACTAAAAATAAAACTTCTCCTGTCACTGATGAAAAGATAACCAGTGATTGGGGAATAGCAAATGTCTCTGGAGACTTTTTTGACTAGATTACAATATGCATATTTTGCCTGCCTTGTTTTTAAAAGGCAATTGCAAATATGCCAAATTCTAGGAAATAATTTCCTAGTGGTTAACTTTTAACTCTTGTGATACCTCAATCCTGCTAGCTTATTGAAATAGATGAATTTGTATATACATTCCTTTCACAGAGAAAATATACTATTGCAAGTTATTATATTTTTAAGTCTTTTCTAGTTCTTGGTAGAAAACTTCACTCACACTGGGTCTCTTTGTACAAGTTGCACTTGATAATATCACATGTGACTAAAACACATTACCAATGTCCTACGAACTGAAATGAAAAAGAAATGGAAAATATGAGAAACTCTGAAAATGCACATATTTCACACACTGGTCAGGAGAACACCTACCTACACCTCATCCTGCCAGTCACACACAGACCCCCCCTGAGTGTGTCTTATTATAGAGAAAAGAGAAACAAAGATAAGCATCAATGTGATGGAGGAAGGAATGCAGGGAGGCATCACAAGACTGAGTCACACAAAGGGACAGGTAGAAGGGGCCCGTGCAGCAACAGACACAGCCATAACATCAAGGTCAAAACCTGAATCTGGGATGCCCCCCGGGATGCCTGAATGCCTGCAGGAGTTCCCAGCAGATAACAGACTGTTGAGGGGCTGTGTTTGAAGCTCAAATCCAAAAGGTGAAAGATAAGGACAAGGAGACGGAGGTCATCAGAAATCTCTTCAGATTCTATTCAAAGTCAACCAACCTAAGCTTGCAGGGAGTGAGGCCCTCCCAGGGAGAGGCTGTCTCTATCAGGGCAGTCTCTCCACCAGCACGGGGCAGCCACTCCTCTGCCCACTTGTGACTATGCAGGTGCGTCTTTCCACCGCCCCCTCTCCCTCTGCAAGGCAGCAGCGTCATGCCTGCTGCTGACCTGTACCATGCTGGTGTTACAGGACAGGGGGAGAGGGACACCCCTGAAGCCCCAAAACCTGCCTGCTCTAAGTGGGTTCTGCCATCCACCGCAACAAGACAAAACTTTAATGAAAAGGGACTTTAATACAGTGAATATACAATACGGAACACAAAGAATATAGCATCTAAATCTATCACCTGAAGTGACCCATCCCCTCACGGGCAAAAGTCCACCCAAAAGGGATTGGCCCAAAGCAAGGCCTGAAAGCCCGCCACAAGACTAAAGCACCTTCTGGCCGGGACCCATGGAAAAGGGTCAGAGATGGCCAGACAAGTCTGGGAGGAAAAGAGCAACATCAAAATCAATATAAACACTGCCATAGTCACCTCCCTACAGGTATCTCACCCACATCTGCCTTAGCCAGTCCAGGGTCAGGAAACAAGCGCGGTTTCTTCATCACATGCTTGCTGCCCCATGCGGCTTCCTCAGGTCTCCTGCTCCTCCAATCTGCTTCATTCTCTTCTCTCCTTTTTCTCTGCTCAGCTCCACCCTCCTTCTGGGTGGGGCAGGGAACCTGGAACTTCCTTTTTTCCTAGGGACCCCCCTGTTACACTGGGACTCCTCTGCACTGACTTCCCTCAGGGGAGGCCTCTCTCCTAAGACCATGCAGGTCTCTTTCCCTGCAAACCTGTCCCTTTCAGGGCAGCTCTTCCGGCCCGCTTGTGTCTATGCAAGTGTCTTTTCTCTCCTGTCTCTTTCTAATAAACTTCCTCTTAAAAATCTGAGTCTCTGCCTCGTGGAGAATCTCGCTGTGTGCTGCTGAAAGAGGAGCACTAGCAAAACCTTTCCCAGAGTGAACCCAAGGACCCCAAACTCAAAAGACCACATCAAATGGTAAGATCCAAACCTCTGCTTAGCTTTAGACACATCAAGACCAGAACTCTGGCCCTTGCATTTATTTCTTCTTCCCTTTCCGATGTGTCCAGGGCTTCCATATCCTCTCTCTTAGCCTGCTATTCCTTTCTCCTTCCTTTCCAGTGGTCACTTGCACCCTAGACTGCCCATCACCCCCCCACCTCCTGCCATGACGATGGGCAATGTGGCACCAGACCCTGTGGCTGTGGCGATGGTGAACTCCTCACCACAAGAAAGCAGGTACCTGCAGCAAATCCTGCTCACTGCCTGTGCCAACATCCACTATCCCCTTTCTCCTTAGTAACAGACTCTAGTTTTTAGCTGGACATGTACCCATGTGAAATAAACAACTGCATTCTCCAGTCAGTCTCTCAAAGAAAAGCCAAAGTCCTTCCAAAAACTTATACACTTTAAGTTGTGTGTAAATTATATTCAAAAACTATATGCAAAAATTATCGGTGGAAACGGTCACCTGAGGGTGACCGTTTAATACTCTTCATTCCTTTCTGCCTCCCCTCCTGCTGGCAGTGAGAAATAGCAACACAGTGCTGGGACTGCCGTCTTTACCCTGTGCAGTGATTTTTTTTCGTAGGCCAAGTTGCTGAAGCAATAGCAGAAAAACGTGTGCATCTGGGGCCTGATGGCCCCGCGAGGGCTACAGCCGCTTCCTTACCCTCATATCTCCTTTGTGTATGAGAAAGTGATTTCATCTTGTGGAAGCCTTTGTTATGTCCGGGCTTTGTGTTACATTGCTATCCGAGGAAAGTGTGTTTCAGAAGAGAGAGCAGCAAGCTTAAGGACCCTAACACCGGAGTATGCCTGGCAAAGTTAAGGAGAATCAAAGTGTCTGGGGAGGCGGGAACAGAGACAACAAGGGGCAGAATCTGAGGTGAAGTCAGAGTTGTACAAACACCATTCCAGGCAGGATCCTGGAGGCTTTGAAAGGACAATGGTGTTTACACTGGAATACTGCAGTTTGGATTGGAGGGATGACACACACGACCTCTGCCTTTAGTGACACCCATCTGTCTACAGTAAAGAGGAAGTGTAGATGCAGAGACACCTGTTGAGAAGCTTTGAAATAATCCAGGTGGGATATCATGGAGGCTTGAACCAGTAGGGCGTCACTAGACGTGGTGGGTGTTGCATCCAGCAACACACACTGACAAAGAACTGGGAGTCTGGAGCAGGCTACCTAATGCAGGATGCAAGATCCTGGCCTTTTTATTGACACAATATTAGTCAAAAGGGGAAGTTAAAATGAAAAGGGAGAAGTAGAAGAAGGAGGTGCAGGGTGGCTCTGTATTTCTCATCAAGGTATTTGGGTCCAGCCCTGAGTCCCTAGTCAGGATTTCAAGCTTATCAATAAGGCATTCCACTGATCAGCTTCTGGGGTCCTTTGTTATACATCAGTCAAGGGCCCTCACTCCCGGTCATACCTCCTGATGTATAAGTCAGGAATAAGTTTATGCACCTCAGCCCCAGGGCTGTTCCCTGTTACAGCTCTTGCTGTACACCCTTCCCGGCGTGAGCTAGCTTTCTGGTCTTAATTGATATGAAAGTCACCTTGTAAGGTTGGGTTCTGGTGACAGGGCCATTATGTCCGTGCTTTGTTACAGAACTGTAGGTAACAAAATGGAGGCCGGATAGGCCGCTTAGGCCTAGCAGACCCTAGGATTAGCAGACCCACAGGTGGGCAGTGAAGATATTTAGGATGTCATAAAGACAGAGCCGAGTTTTCCTGATGAAATGGAGGTGGGATGTGAGAGAAAGAACCAGGTGTGCCTCCAAGGTACCTGAGCGATGGGAGCATGGAGGTGCCATGAACTTAGGTGGGGAAGGCTGCAGCTAGAGCTGGCTTGGAGGTGTTACAGGGCACCCCAATGTGGATTGGGTTGCCTGTCTGTGGGTCCTCACCTGCGTGTTTAAGATTCAATCGTATTATGGACACACTCAGAAAGGTTCAATAATGGATTTATTTACAAGGAGAAAGGTAAAGGAACAACCCGGGGAAAGAGGGAGAGAAATACAAGTCAACTAGAATATCCTGCCAGTTCTGCTGACTTGGATTCCACCGGCACGCTGAAAACCGATCGAGAGCCAAATGACCAGCTGTGAACCACCAGGCCAAGAGCCCCCCAGAGCCCACATGTCCGGTTTTATCTCAACCTGGCTGCGCAGCTCCACCCTCAAGTCCCAGCTGCTTCTCCTTGGTATTGATGGGATTAGTGGGCCCAGTATCTGGAGTGGGGGTGGAGTCCATGACACCTGTACCTGTTACAGAGGTAGGAGCTAAAACTAGAATCTTCTTTCCCTCCAATACGTGCTCCTTTGGTGCTTCTCACAAATTCAGTGCAGATTTACTGTCACTCCGGAAAGAATCCCAAAGATCACCGTCGAGCCCTCCCTCTCTATAACCATCATAATACCCTGACCATGCCCTTTGCTTCCTACTTTTTTAATATTTCATTTATCTATCCACTTCTCTGCTTCATCATTGCTATCACTTTATTGAGGCCACTATCACCACCCATCTGGATTATTACCAAAGCCTGCGATCTGGCCATCAGTGCAAATTGAGCCATTTACTGCATTGCTGCAGGAGGCATCATTCAAAAGCACAAAAGCCTCCCATGGCCCACTACTTCCTATCGCTCTCAAAAGAAGTCCGTTTGTGACCTATAGGAAAATGTTTCAAGATTAGTAAAAAAAATCAAAAAATAAAATGCCATAGACCCACCACCCAGAAACTCCATTTTCCTGCCCTTTATTTTTCCTGAATCATTTGAGACTTGTAAGCACAATACCTTTTAAACCGAAATATTTCCATGCATATTTCCCTAGGTATAAGAATAACTCCCACAACTGCAGCACAACAATCAGGATTAGAAAATTAACATTGCCACAATGCCACACTCGAAGGTAGACACTTTGTTCAGGTTTTTCCAGTTGAACAAATTATGTCGTGTACAGCAAAAGAGAAACAGGTGTAGCGAGGGATGTCCTGACATGACTGTCCAGGAGCCAGGATTGCACTTAACATTCCTTTTTTCCCACCTCTCTCGTCTTCTTTATTCTGGGACAATTTCTCGGTCTTTGTCTTTCATGCCCTTGACACTTCTGAAGAGTCTAGGCCAGTTATATTTTAAAATGCCCCTCAGTTACTGTATCTGGTGTTTGCTCATGGTTAAATTTCACTTGTGTGTGTGGGGTCAGGCAGGGGGATCAGAGAAGTGATGCGTCCTCAGTCCATCATACCAGGAGGCAGATTTTTAGCAGGTTAAAAAAAAATTCCTAATATTGTTTCTGTCTGCCCTTATTGATCACCCTTTACCCATCTCTGCTGCCAGCTTCTCTGATATAGGCCCAGAGAATGCTTCGCAACCTCATTTTCGACCTATCCCCACCGATCCATCAGATTTCAGCACAGAGACTGCTCTGGCCACAGCACAGTTCTCAAACTCCAGACCTGGTGTAGGGCCTCTCCTCAGAGCTCCCACAGCGCTCCACACCCAACCATCATAGCACTTAATAGGCTTCTCTGACCGCCCCTTTACCTGCCTGTGTCCTCTTTTAGACTGCAAGCACGTAGACTGCAAGGGGCTGTGTAATATTCACCAACCTCACCAGCATGGAGGCCAGTGCCTGGCCCATGGTCAGGCCTTAATAAAGCTCTCCCGGCTAAGGCGTTGCATCCCTGCCAGCTTCCCCTACGTGTTTCCAGAGGCCTGCAGACTCCAGTATCTCTTGCTGTTACTGGATTGTTTTGTCTACATTTGATCTTCTCTGCTAGACTGGAAATTCTTGGAACCATATCAGAGCTCTTGTGTTTGGTTCCAGGGCAACTTAGCACAGAAGGGAGGTGGGAAGGGAGAGATTGTGCCTTTTATTTTAGAACTTTGCTCCTTCTGAGTTTGTATTGAGCAGGTGCAGAATGTTTGGAGAGTCTTTCCCAGCTGTTCCACCCCGCACACCCCATTTCCTGTTTATTCTGCTTCTCAACACCACACTGGGGAGGGTTGGAAGGTGGGAACAGTCCAGTTCCTTTAGCTGCCTTCCTGTCAGCCCCAATTCAGGAGTGATTGCTTTGAGTTTGAGCCCATGCTCTTTACATGTTTTTATGGCTTATTAACAAGAATCAAAAGTTTCTAGTGTGAATTCTCATAGTTGCATATACTATGAGCAAAAAAGAAAAAGTAGGTTAGAAAATTCGCAGATTAAATAATGAGTCAGAATATCCCAAAATTTGATTGCATTGTCCTACAGAGCCTTAGAGAACGAGTTAAGTGAAAGGACTCTCCTTCCTGAGGGCTTCCTTAATCTTCTTTGTCAGGCCATCATATTTAACTGATAACTAGCAAACATTAAATAAAACCTATGTAAAATAGAGGTTTTACAAGGTATCATTTAACCTTTATAATATCATGAAGAGTCGGTTTTCCTTCTAACGACTTCCTTAAGCCCTTGTTTCAGTATTAGTTAGGATTAGATGTGACCGTGAGCAGCAGGCATGGCTTAGTGTCAGCTTATTTCTGACTTTTGAAAACAAAGTCCAGAGATAGGCAATCAAGGATGATCGGAAACCTGCTCTCCTTTCCTGCTGCACTGCCAGCCTCAACACATTGTAGTTCATGACTGCTGGGTATCCAGAGGTTTTCTCTCATTCCATTGAATGAGAAGGAGTAGGACAGTGGTATTCACTCTTACAGCCATTAAAATCACTTCCTAGAAGGTATGACACATTTTTGTCTTTAGCTTACTGGTTAGAACTTTAATCACGTGGTCACTCCTAGCTGCAAGGAAAGCTGAGAATTACAGGTTTGAGTTAGGGTGAACAAGTTCCCAGCTACAAATTGGTGGAATTAGAAGACAATGATGTGTGTGTGTGTGTGTGTGTGTGCGCGCACACACACACACACACACACACACACACACACACTGAGGCAATTTACTAACACCTACTTCACAGGGTCATTGTAAGGAACAAAAAATGAGATAGTGCATGAAGTTTGTACCAGTCAGAGAATGAAAGACTTCCTTCTTCCTTGTTCCTATGTAGAAGAAGGAAGTGCACACAGTAGTTTATTGCTGTTCCCATTAAGCTAGTGGGATAGCATCTCCATTTTGTAAAAGAGAAAATTAAAGACCCAAGAAGTTAATTAATTCCCCCTGAAAACAGATTGAACTGAAAGAACTAGAGCTAACTCCAGATTGTTTAACACTAAATCCTGATTCTCTTTCACTACTGGCTACCACCTTTCCTTCCTCCCCACCTTTCTACAACTACCTCTCTTTATTAAAACCCTTTCCTTTTATAACCAAAACAACATTTGATATGCCTCAATCCATTGAAAAGCTTCTGCGCTCCACTCCAGCACTAACTCATCACCATTCAATGAGAGCTACGGGGCCAGGTACCAGTAATGAAGACATCATGACTGAAAGGCGCTGGCACCTGGATCTCTCATACGTTGCTGGTGAGGAGAAATGGTTGAAGCACTATGGCAAACTCTTGACAGTCTCTATCTTATGAACTAAAAATCCCATTCCTTTGTTTTTAACCATAAGAAAGACTTGAACATAAGTGATATTTCCAGTGTTATTTATAATTGCTCAAAGAAAAAATATAACCGACCTAAATATTCATTCATGGGAAAATAGACTGTGGGGATTTATAATATGGAAGGCTGTTCAACAAGAAAAGGAATGAGCTAGTGCAAGTGCGTAGGTAAATGTCAGAAATAATATATATGGAGGGGGGAAAAGCCAGACCAAAAATACTACCTGTGTTGTGAATACTTATATGAAATTCAAGAACAGGCAAAATGAACACATTGGGATAGAAAAATTCAGAAGAATGGTTGGTTGGGGGAAGAGACATGGGGAGAGGAAGATAATAAAGAAAGGAACGTGGGAAACTTTCTAGGGTGATGGTAAAGCTCTGTACTTTTATTGAGGTGTTGGTTACATGGGTGAGTACGTTAGTTAGAACCTAACAAGCTGTACACTTAAAAGCCATCCATTTTATGATGTGTAGTTATATCTGAATCAAAACCAAAAATAACAATGAAATGGGGGTTGTGGAAATAAATGCTACACCTACAAATCACAAAATATTTTTTAGAAGGGAAAGAAGTGGGACTTTGAAAAAGAGTGGTTTGAAGAGCTCAGCCACAAGATGTGTAATAAATAATGCTGCTACGTTGGAAACAAGCCCTCTTAGTAATACAATGGCAGCACCATAAGTGGTGTGTTTATATAGGGCTACTGTCACTAAGATTAGAGCTGAAAAGAAAAATAAAGTCTCTTTCACAACACGAGACGAAAAGAACCTTTCAATACGGTTTTTGAGACGTTGTTGTGCTTGAAATTGTATATTTCAGCCAACTCAAAGGCAATGAACAGATTAAGTGCCAAGAGTAGGTATATAAACTTTGTTTTCTGGACACACACTAGAGGCCCAAGTACCCCAGATTCCCATTGCTTCCCTAACAAATTCCATCAAATGTGCTGGCTTACGACAATGCAAAATTGTACCTTATATTTCTAGAGTCCAGAAGTCTAAAATGAGGATTGCTTGGCTCAAGTCAAGGTGCTGACTTCTGGAAGAGTTGCATGCCTCGTGGAAACTCTACGAAGAATCTGTTTCCTTCTCTTTGCCAGCTTCTAGAGGCTGCCTTCATTTTGTGTCGCATGGTCTTTTTCTCCATCTTAAAATCCAGCAAGGTCAACTCACTCTGACGCTGGTTCTTCTGCCTCTTCCTTCCATTTTTAAAGACTTTTGTGATTGCATGATTACATTGGGTTCATCTGGATAGTTTCTCCATCTGAAGGCCAGATAATCAGTTACTTTAATCCGAGCTGTAACCTCACTGGCCCCTTGCTGTGGAAGGTAACATAATCATAGGTCCCAAGGATTAGGACAGACATCTTTGCGGGGACATTATTGCCTACTCTGTGAGTTTTAATGGAACTATACAATGTTAATTGGAGCATCTCTAATCATTCCTCACTTCGAATCCTTTGATTCTCCACACCAGTCATCAGATCAGATATACAGGCTCCTGAAATGTAGGAGGTCTCTGTTCCAAATATCCATTAATGTGTAACAAACCACTTAGTGGCTTAAAAGACTGAAAATATTTTGTACACAAGTCTGAAATTTGGGCAGGGCTCGATGGGGACAGATTGTCTCAGCTCAACTTGGCAACAGCTGGAATAGCTCAGGAGCCGGGGGCCAAATCAATCGAAAGTTCGCAGACATATCTGGCCATTGTTATGGCTGTGGCTGGTTTCTCGGTGGGACTGTCAGCAACAATACCTATGTGTGACTTTTGATTGTGGCCCAGGTACCCTGACAGCCTCGCAACTATTTCCACAGACAAGCATGCCAAAGGAGTCATGGATCTCACACAAGAGGAAGATGTATCACTCTTGATAGTCTGGCCTTGGAAGTGGTGGCCTCTTTTGTTTTGTGAAAACAAAGTCAAACCTAAATCCAAGGGGAGGAGATGAAGATTGTATTACTTGATGGAAAGTGGCAAGCTTGTGGAGGACTATGTAGAACCAGAAATAAATAACTTCGCAGTCTTATACTATGTAATTGCTACAGCTACTTTTCCACATCTACATTTTGAGTCTCCTCCTCTTTCTTCCATCCTATTGTGTCCTTTATACAATTTTCCCCTTCAGTCTGTTTTTCTCCTACTCCTTCTGTCGGAAAATCAGGCCACTCCTGGGTTGGCAAGGGCCTACTGCACTACCACTCAGAGGGAGAACCAACTTTTGGACTCAGGAGATATTTGGCCACCTTGGACTGAAAAAAAAAAAAAGTCAATTTAATATACTTCAGCTAATATTCATTGCCTTTTTTTTTTTTTAAGATTTATCTATTTGTACACACAGAACTGGGGTACAAGCCAGAGGTTCAGGGGCGGTGAGAGGCTTCACCAGAGACAGAGTGGGGAGCAGAACAGGCAGATCGAGGAAATACACTGCTGAGGGGAGCAGCGGGCGGGTCAGGAGAGGTCTGCCACGCCATGTGGTCACCTCCGGGGCAGGCGGGGATCGAACTCATGTGGAAATGGCCTTAGCTTGTCAGTGCTGTGTTTTAACCCGCTGCACCACCAGGGAGGGCCTCATTGCCTTTTTAGTCAGAGAAAAATGTATCATGACCTTCTGTCAGAGGACAATAATTGTTTTTTTCACATTTCTCCAATTTCCAAAGGGTGGGACTACTCTAAAACATACGTTGTCTTTATTCCTCACTTCCCTTATCCTGCTGACGTAGGGATGGTGAGTTGCCAGCTGGGAAATTTAGAACAACTGAATCAGGCAGGTTTGTTGTCTTGGCACCTTCATTTTCCCAAAAAGCCCCAAAGAGGCTGCAGGGAACAGGCTGTTTCCTCTGCTCCTGAACCTGCTAGAGGGAAAAGTCTGCTGGTTCCTTTTTCTTTTTTTTTTTTTTTTAGATTTCTTTTTTTTTTTTTTTACTTATTCATACAATAACTGGGGTACAGGCCAGGGGTAACAAGTGAAGGGAGAGTGATAGGGTTCACCAGAGATAGAGTGGGAAGCAGAACAGGTGGATCTACTGAAATACACTGCTGAGGGGAGCAGCGGGTGAGAATGGAGAGGTCTGCTGTGACATGTGGGTCACCTCCCTGGCCAGGATCAAATTGGCAATAGCTTGACAGCACTGAGACTTTAACCACTACCCCACTAGGGAGACACAAAAGGCTATTGGCTTCTAAGATTCCTCTCCACCTTCAATACCTGGGTTAAACATCTACTTTTCTGGCACTTCCCTCTCACCATTTAAGCTGTGAAGGAATTGTCAACAAGTATGTATCACAACAGAAACTAAATTATACTCCATTACAAGCTGCAATGTCAGTGACATGCCACAAAACGCTACACCTTGTTTTGAATGACTAAACGACATTAACTACACTCCTTGCATTCTGCACATAGTTTTACAGCGATGGCGCATATATGTGTTCTTTCCCAACATATGTGTTCCCTTTAAGAGGCAGGGCTTAACATTAATATCACTTGGTGAACAACTGGCACATTTTAAATGCCTGGGTTAGTACCAAGAAGGTGATGCTTTCATTTTCATCTTTCCTTGACTACCAAACAGGAAATCGCCTCAATTAGATATCTGCAAAGAAGAGAAAAAAAGCTATTATGCACGGGCATCACAAGTTCGGTCAGGTATTTCAACATGGTGGAAGAGTAGTCAGGTTTTAATTTGCCCTATTGAGCTCACCCACAAACTGCAACATTCTTTACCTCAGCAGTGTGGTATTCAAAAGGAGAATAAAAAAAAAAAAAAAACTACAAAGTTGGTTCCTGTCTTTGAAGACATCAAATGAATCATGTCCAGTTTCATCCTGTTAACTGAATACTTGTCGATAAAAATGCATATATCAACACCAGTAAGATTGATATTGAAAAGTAAACAGATTGTAGAAGATGCCCCACACCCAACATTGTTTATTTAGCTAGTGAAAAGAAAGACCTGAGCTTTCTATTTGCTAGTATTTTCCCAGTCTTCTTATTGACTGTGTGAGAAAGCACTTTCTCTAGACAGTTCAAGGTCAAAAAGCTACCCTGCTCTTAGCTAGATGATAAGACTTTTCTCCAATCAAAATTCTTACCAGTTTGAGATTATTGAAGTTGGGCACACAGGCAAGCATATTTTTAAAACTGCTAAGCAAAGCATTCTCAAACATTAGTCAAAGTCATAAAGTCTAAGAAAAAGAATGAGAAGTTATAAAAACTGTTCCTCTTTAAAACAGAGAATGGCAAAACAGGAAGGGCTTCTGAGATAGTTGTGGTTTTAGCAGGCCTTGTTTAGACAGATGCTCAGCTACGAGCCTACTGCTTTAACTTTGAACAAGAATTTTCACACTAAAAAGAGAACAGCTTACTCAAGCTTGAAAAAACAATGGAAGAACATCCAAAGAGGTGAAATCGTCATAGTTTTATAGATGATCCTGTTTGTGATGATCCTATAATTGCCACTACCCAAACGCTGCGTAGCAAGCAGCTAGAAAAGTTCTGTGTTCCAGATGTGGGCTTCCTTTTCCTCACCCAACATTTCCTTAAATAATGTTCTTCAATGGAGCAAGGAGATTGCCAAGTTTTGTGGGAACTGGGGAGATAACCTTGGCAATCTCGCATGCTGATACTGGAAGAGACCTTAAAGCTTGAGTTGCTTTCTCCTCTTTTTCTTTTCTGCAGGCTTGCAATCCCTTTGTTTGTCCTGAAAGGAGGAGGGGTGTGTGAGGGCGCCAACCTCTGCTCTACCCTCTTCTCTTTTGTACCCAGCCTCCATCCTTGGACAATCCAGTTTGCACACCCAAGCCCTGTCCACATCCACAGGGGTTTACCCTCATAAGAGTAAACTCTGAAGTCCCTGGAATGGGTTCTGGGTGAGTTGGTCAGGGGACTTTAAGTAGCAAGTTAAGCAAGTGTGGTCTAGAAGTGGGGCACAAGTTCCAGGTATTCTCTGGGCTCTGAGGGCTCCTTGCTTAAGGAGTCTTGTGGGGCATGGCAAGGCCCTAAGAGGCCCCTAAGTCAGGGCAGTGGGGGTGTTTCAGGGAATGATTATGTTTATAGGAGGCAAAGGATGATACCGGCTTCTAGTAAAGAAATGGATGTTGGTAGGAGACTATTATTATCTCCACTAGAAGTTTCTATACTGCTTCGAATGTACCAACCGTAGGTCTAATAAAGTGTTCAGAGTAATTCAATGTTTAGTTTTTTGTTAGGAACAAAATTCACCTCTGATATTGTAGAGTAAATATTCCTTCTGTTTATATCTCATTCAGAACCCTTCAAAATAAAACACACAAATATGTAATGGTTAGAATAAATGTACTAGATAGCCTATAAAATTCTCTTTCTTAAAAAAAGATCTGTTAAGTCCTGACCCTTCAATCTACCCGACCTAAGTCCCATTTGCAAACATCTGAGACCCACGGAATAAAGAAGGGAAGACATTATTTTCCAATGACTTATGTTCAGCAACTAAAAATAAAGAGGACTGATGAGCCAAAAAAAAAAAAAAATGACAATAACTTCCATTTAAATAAAAACTGTTAGACTAGTTTTCAAGTTGGCCCAAACTAGTTTTCAGCTGCGCAGGTGTGCCCTCTAACCATTGGGTTTGTGTTCAGAGAAAGAGGGAGTGGGGTTAGGCCGGTCCACTAAGGTAGCACGTGAAAAACCCACGTGGCAAAGCAGAAAATGTTTTTATGACAAACCAGACCTTCCCAGAGTCTTCATGTGGGTTTTACAGTGGAATCTCACTAAATGTAGCTATCTGGAGGGTGATCAATTCCAGTCTAAGGTCTTCCTTTCTGCCTAGCTGATTGAGATGCTCCTTCTCTCTTAATAGCCTCCAGGGTGCTGAGAGACCAGCAGCATCTCTGAGAACTCTTCGACGACAATGCCACTATATTTACAACGTCTAAAAACTACGAAATATTTCGAGTTTCTTCAGAAGAGACCTCCTGAAAACATGAAGTCACTTATCACTTCATCTCAGAAGTTAAAGCAAAATTTTACGTAGCTTGAGACAAGTTTTCACAGGTCAACGTTAAAGACTTGACCTTTTGTTTCATAAACTGATGTTGAATTAAGTCCTGGCTATTCTCAGTGGACTGAAGGCACCTGGGAAATGTTGCTGGTGCATTAAAAAACAACAACAACAACAACTAATCGCCAATATGCCTAGCTCAGAATCGCTACTTATATCTAAAAATACTCTTACATGAAGACATTTTCAAAAATAAAGTTAAAAATTGGTAATTCTTTTCAGTTCAGTTTGTTATCAACATCTATGCACTATGCAGTATTTTCTACAATCTACATACCACAAGAATATTCTCAAAAAATAACCGAGCATTGGCATCTCATAAAATTCTTGCTATTATCTAGTTAGGCCATGACTTTTGAGTTTTAATTCAGGTTCTTTCTCTATACTCTGACAAGGGAAACAGTGTAAATGACTGAAATGATACTTTCCTTTAAATAGACATAATGGTAAGTTTCCGTGTATTCCTGAAGAAAGAAAGGGGGAAGGGAGAGAAACATGAACCAACATAGAAAGAAAGCAGCCTCAAGAAACATCAAAGATCAGCATCCTGTAATGTCTCAGTTAATTCTTGCTACAGCTCCATGAAGTAAGCATTTTCATTATTATGATGCTTCATTTCAAAGGTGGCAACAATCTTGGATGGTTAAGCACTCACGATTCCTAAGTCTAAAAAGAGGTTCTGAACATACAACTATGGCTTGAAATTTTTGGTGCTTCTAATATGTGACTTCTTAGGTTTCCTAACTTCGTATTTTGTGCTTGCACTTTGATATTTTCAAGGGGTTCCAAAGCAAGAGGCTGTGTACCTTACTTTTGGCGCTGCCTCGCTTATCTTTACACATTAATGGTTAACTTTCTCTGGCAACGGCTGGCGAGCACCCTAGTCCCGCAGTCCTTTCACTGCTGCTAAAAGCTGATAATAGGTTTCAGCTGCCCACACTGCAAAAACATTATGACTTTTTAAACTACAGTTATATGCATGTTAAATTCAAGCTCTA
Organism: Condylura cristata; assembly: GCF_000260355.1. Lineage (NCBI taxonomy): Eukaryota > Metazoa > Chordata > Mammalia > Eulipotyphla > Talpidae > Condylura > Condylura cristata. Next base: position 20,889,700 of record NW_004567128.1, on the reverse strand, counting down.
GGAGCTTACTGTCTGACTGCATAACTAAAGACTGAAGTTGGTCTAAATCTTACTCCTACCAACCCCCACCACTACCACCACCAAAGAATGAATGAAATAAGGAGGAGCAGAGCACCTTGATCCCCGGAAAGTATCATCATGGCATGGAAGAGGTGCTCCTGAGGGCCCCACTGCAGCCTGGGTCAGCTCTGCTGTCCAGAATTGCAGACTAGCTCACCAGAAAATGTTAGACCCCCACTTAACAAAACCTAAGCCTTCTATGGGAGCTGGTGAAAGAGGCACAAGTCATAACACCATAAATATCTCCTAAGATCAACATAAAAGACTTGCAAATAAAAGCCTGCACGGGGTGTGCACTAATACCAGCTGCTGCTCCCTCAGTTCTTCACTCCTCTGGAGCCAAATGCAATTTCCACCTCAAGTTTTTATGCCTCCAAATGCCTGTTTGTGCTTGCACTTCTCAAAAAAAAAAAATTCAGAATGTTAATTGAATGCTCCTGTAAAATGGTTGACTTGGTTGAAAAAACACAACATCGGTACCTTCCCCAAAACTTTAAATATTTATGAACATGTCGTTGAGGTGTGTGGGCCTACTTTGGTTCTGAATTAGAAAAACTTGGAGAGAAATCTTGCCAATAGCAACTTCTAAAGCGGAACAGAACACTTACAGAGATGATTATCCATCACCTGAAATAATCAGAGGGCCACCAAAATTTACTCTTGCTAAAAAATGCCAACTGACTTTATTTTTATTTAACTACCAAGTGGTTCAATAGTGGATTAAAGAGCAACAAACTTCTTTGGCGTTTCGTTAACACATTTGCTTTTTTATTTTTTAGAATATAGTCTACATCTGGATTAAAAAAGTTTTAAATAAATTTCAGACATATAACAACAGTGGAACCCTTCATCATTCTATGCACAGCTCGAATAGAATGTCAGTTGGTTCCATTTCAGATAAGTCCACTTTCTCATAATAATGCTATTATTTTCAACGGCTGAGTGACAAGCTTTGTACAAGCTGGCACAGTGCCAATTTACACACAGGGGTGGGGGCATTAAAAGGATGGGGTAAGGGTGCCACAGGACATCTATACAGTGTAACAGAATATCATTAATAAAGTAGTACCGGTTACCCACAGAGCTGCTTGTGCGCTTATCACAATGGAATCGCTGAAGTTTCAGAGCAAGGAGGTACAAAATACTTAAGACAGGGCCACTGTTACAAAAAGGAATAGTGCAAACAGGAAAACTGATGCAATCCTAGCAACGCCGCGGCCTCCACCAGCCCAAAGGCGGCAGGGCGGCGGGAGGCTGCCTGCCCCGCCTCCCCCAGCGCCCAGCTCTGGGCGGCGCTCCCAAGTGTGGCAACCGGGCGCCGCGCCCTGGCAAGGCCCCTTCTCGGCCCTTCTCCGCCACAAAGAATAGAAAAGAAACTCCAGGGAAGGCACAGGCTGAAAGCAGAGCTGGAGCTCGGCCCCTTCCTACCAGCTTAGAACGAAGGTCTCTCGCCCCCGCCCCTGCCACCGGGAGGTCCTTGAGCGCCCTTCGGCCGCCGCTTTCCTCTCCCAGAGTCTCCCCACCACCACGCATGTACGCAGCTCCCAGACTTTGCAGTTCGCCCATCGCGCCCTACAGCCAGAAAGAAAATAGCTTTGAAGAAAGAGAGAGGGTGAGAGATGGGGCCCGGAAGGGTGCTGGACAGCCGCGGGTGTCCCCCTCAGTGGCCCCAGTTGCCAAAGCCGATCTCCTGCTTGTATCTGTTGGTGAGGATGTTGGCTTTGCGCGTGAGTTTGGACAGCACGGTGTGCAGCCCGCGCAGGTGGTAGTGGAACTGCTGTTCCAGGTCCTCCTCGCCGGCGTCCGCGCCCTCCAGATGGCTCAGGTCCACGAGGATGTCCTTGGACTTCCAGGCGCTGCCTTCCTCGGAGCCCGCCGGCGGTGGCGGTTGGTGCAGGACCCCCCACTCGATGTCGTTGCGGATGGACTTGAGCAGCACGTAGTGGCTGTACATGTCCCGGGAGGGCGCGAAAAAGCTGCCATTGCCACCGCCTGGGCCGGGGGCCGCAGGCCTGCGCTCCTCCAGGCAGCCGCCACTGCCGCCCACCTCCACTCCGACGTCGTTGTCCAGCCCGGGCTCGGCCAGGGGCACGTCGCGCAGCAGGCTGGGCACCATCACCGTCTGATCCATGTTGTTCACGGCGCCGATGAATCGGTTCATGGCGTTAAAGAGCGAGTGCTTCTGGTTGTAGGTGTCGCAGATTTGCATCATGGTGACCACACGGGCGCTGAAGCACCGGGACGCAGGGCAGGCAGGGGACGGCCGACCGGGGCGAGGAGTGCCCGCCTTCACGCTCTCTCGGAGGCCGGGCCGCGGGCCTGGCTACAGCCGGTGCGGCGGGATTCCCGGCTCCTCCTCCGCGCTCGCCCACTCTGGGCTCTCTGGCAGCCGGGCCCCGCCGGGTGCGCGGCTTCTGGCTCTGGCGTCCGGAAGCTCGCGATGATGGCGCGCGGTCGTGGGTCGAGCCCGGACCTGGTAGCGAGACCGGGACGAAAGAAAGGATTATTTACCCGGCTAGGCTGCCTCCTGCAGTCCGGCGGTCCCACAGCCGCGTCCGCCCAGGGCCGCCCAGAGAAGGAAGGGGTGTCCCCACCCCGACCCCCCCTCCCCCCAAAGGTCTAGGCTAAGCACCACGCGGATCGGGGCAGAGATGGAGCAGGGGCACCCACCTCCCCTGGCGCCTCGAGATCTTCCGCAGATGGGCAGCTCAGCGCTTCCGGAGCTGGCGGCGGCTGCCTGTGGGCGCTGCTGTGGTCAGTGGCCGGACTGTGACTGCAGGCGTCGGTAGTGGCGTGGGCCCCCTACCCATCCCAGGTGCTCAATATATAGAGTCCCGAAAAGGTGTCGCCGGCGCTCAGGGCCACCCCCGGTGTCTCCACCTCCCGCCTCCCCGGCGGCGCCAAGATAAAAGGCCCGGGCTGGGATGACCGCGAGTAACACTCCCTGGCCCTTTCCACAGCGGGGGCGGGGCGAGCCGGGCCAGCTCCGCCTCTCGCCTGATACCCGGGCGGAGGGAGGGCGCAGGGGCAGGGCAGGGCAGGGCAGGGCAGGGCCGAGGGATGGAGCAGCCGCACCCCGCCAACGCCGGGCACAGAACCGGCCAGCTGGGGTAGGGCCCGGCAGGGCTCCGGTAAAGAAGGCACCAGCATCCGACTGGCCGGCCGAGGGTGGGCTGGTCGGCAGGAGCTGCGGGGGGGAGGGGTGCCTTGAGAAGGCTTTGGGAGTGGATTGGTCAGAAGGCATGCCCCACGTGGCAAAGTGACACCCCCAGCCTCTCATCTATGGTGATCAGGGCCCCAAAACTACCTTTCTGGTTTATTATTAGTTGTCTGGGGGAATTGGGGAGGCCACAGGCTCAGGACTCCATACCGGGACTCTTATGTAAGAAGGGTAGCTGGGCAGGCCATGCTGGGTGCACGTGGACTGTGGCCTCTATGGTGGCCCTGGTCTTGGCCAGTTGCTTGGGGGGGTGGGGTTGCTCAGAGGCCTTTGCCTAGCTCAGGGCTAGCTCTTTTGCAATCTGTGCTGTAACAACTGCTGTGAAGGATGAAGAACGACCCATCATCAGATCGCATCCACAGCTTTTTCTAAGACAGCAGATGTGGCAACTGCTCCTGAATTTTATTCAAGCCCAGCAATACAGATGCTGGAGGCCTGGAGCTGGACTGCTTTTCTGACTGCCAAAGGGTGAGGAGTGGGTGGCAGTAGTTAGGCCTGGCATCGGGTGTCTTTCATCACTTAAGAGAAAAGTGGTGAAAAGTCTGTAATTGGGAGGGAGGGGTTGGAGGAATTACCCTTTCCAAATAGAATTCTTAAAGCACAAGGTTATTTACCAAATCGTTGGATTTAACTTTTTAAGGGCCAGCACCTTAAATGTCACCTTGGGAATCCCAAAGCACAGTAAGTTTTCATTTTCATTTTTGCCCAACCATGTCACTTCTCTCTTCATGTCCCCTGTTGGCCAGTGTTCTCCAGCCATCCTACAGATCATTGTGTTCAAGCAGACTTAAGTTTCTTATTTTAACTCGCTTTTCTCCAAAGCCTTTCAAGGGTGCTTTTAGTACAATGTTTCCTTGCTGGATAAAAAGTGCACAGAAGGAAGGAGAAGCACAGAAAGCAGTTTGTTTCTTCCCCTCTTTCTTCCACACATAATTTTTTTTCTAGGGACAAGCCATTTCTTAATTGTCCTTTGGATGAAAATCTGATTTGGTACAACTAGGACTGACCTATTGACAACAGACACAAGGCAGTGACTCCTGGATTATACAGAACCCAGTCTAAGGACACCCTGCCGCACCCCTATCTACTGTCAGGGTCTTTGGGAGGTTCAGGGAAAGAAATGTAGAACAAATAATGTTACATACATTTGTTACATACATGAAAATAATTTCATCCTCCTTCTTTGCCAACATGGAAACTTAGAAACTTTTCCAGCCTGTTTCCTTATCAACAAAATGGACCTTCTCCATGGACTGTGCCAAGTTTTTGTCAAGGTTAAACAAAAGTGGATATAAAAATTATTGTGCAAATTTTAAATAAAGTACCTTGCAAAGATTAATTGTACTTAGTGTAGAACCTCATCATAGACTAGAAGTGTTTATGTAAAGTGTCTGAAACCTTCAAAATGTGGAAGTGGGCTATGATGTGCCACATGCCCTCCCCCAGTGCTTAGGCAGCAGGAGAGTACACAGTGCAAACTTCACATTGATTTTAAACCCTTAAGTCCCATGAGATAACAAAGAAGATCGCAAGAGTAGAACTCTGGAAAAACACAGACTCAGTTTCCAGGAGTTGATCGGCTTACAATTTTGTCCCTGATTGCAGACTCTTTATTTCTCTGGGTAAAAAACGATATTCAGATATGAGTTACTAAATGCCAGATTTCTGCTGCTTTTTATCCTCTTCCCAGACCCAACAAAGTGTGATGATAGCTCACAGAATAAGGCAATCTCAGTGATGTAGCAAAAGAATCCCAGCCCCTCTCCCCACCCCCAAAATGCCCAATTTAGGAAAAAGCCCCTAAAGCCTTGTTTTTGTCCTATGTCCCTCCCTGATCAGTTTCCTTCCTTCCTCAGATCAGGTCACTCTCCATCCCCCCATTTCCTGACTAAGGTCTCTGTTCTTTCACATTTCTTAAATGCCATAAGAGAAAGATGGCTCATGCTATTGTAAATAGTATGCACCTGCCAGCAAAACTTCCTAAACTGGGCCTCTCCAGTTTAGGAGACTTCTCCAAAAAGTCAGTGCTACAACCAACACCCACTGGGGTAACTCCGGAACGAAAGGTCTTCTGGCCTGAGCTTCTAGCCCTTGTCATCACCCCACTGCCGCCCCTCTGGCTTCAGCCAATCAGATGCTGTCAGAGAGCGTTATGCAAATAACCTGCATGCCCCAGCCAGTGAGGAACCATGGTTCTCCGCCCCCCCCACACCCCCTTTTCCGGGAGCATCCGCCTCCCCCCCTCCAGCGTCCTCTTTCACCCTAGCTGGGGGAACTGGCTGCAGCGTCCTTGGCAACAGGCATGCAGCCAATTTTCCCCCAAAGGCGGCTTAAACACACACACACACACACGCACACGCACACGCACACACACACACACACACACACACACACACACCAAAAATCGTTCCCTGGGGTCAACTTGGGAGGGGAGTGGCCAGCCTCTCTGGTTGCCCTGGACACTTTCCCTGGTCATGATCTGGAACGGATTGAAGATGTTGAGCAGTCTGTCCAGGTCTTATTTTTCCTCCAGAAAACAGTAAATCACCCATTGAGCAAATAACTTTTGAGTACTGGAGTAGGCTCAGAGATTCAAGGCCAAGGGAGGCTGCTTCTCCCCAATGCCCTACATTCTCAGTTATAACCTTCTCTGGGTGCTGATACCCACTCCACTTTTACTTGGTCCACAGTTCCAACTCTGGAGCTCTTAAATTCAAGTTCTTAATCTCATTTTACTTCAGCAACCAGGAAATCATGCTTTCCGGGGCCCATCTCCACAAAATGTCCACCGATTACCCTTTCTAATGTGTCCTTTGGTGATTGACAAAAAGATGCCTTTTAAATAACCAGAAGTTTCTCAAGAAAGTAGAGAGTAGGTGTAAACCTGTAAATGAAGACAGATTGGAGACAAGAGGTTTGACCTAGCATGGGAGTGAAAGTGATAGAATTTTATGGCTAGAAACCAGCCTAAACCAAGATAGTGGAGAGTTTGGATTATTACTTTGAGGCAGAATTTAGAAGGAACCATTACATGAGATGTCCTAGCTATATGATAACCCAATTGTCAAGTTAAAGGGCATGTACTCCAGCTACCACTTGTGCTGAAATCACTCACAATATGTCCACCAAGTGGTCACCCTGGCCCACATTTTTGGCATTTCTATGCTCCAATATTAGCTTTCCCACTCCTCAGCACTCCAGGAAGAAGCCATGTTTGAAGGTTGTTATGGTCTCCCTCAAAGCCACTGTTCTTCAAGTCAGTTATCCCTGGCTCCTGCCACAGTTCTTCATGTGTTCTTCTGTGTTGCTCATCCATCTTGGTGACTTTCTCTGGAAGTATTTCCAGATTGCTTATAAATTTGGAAATCATACCAAGCCCTCTCTGTTCTAGGACAAGACAGATTAGCACAACCTTCTATTTTACCATAAGTGGTCACTCTTCTAGGACATATCTATTGCACAGAAGTATTTGGAAATTAGACATGTTGATGCATTTTAACTTCATCACAACCCTGAAGAGCAAGTAAGGACCAGAGAGTTTAGGTGGTTAAAGAAAGTAGAACTGGGATTCAACCTAGTTTTCTGATGCCAGATCTAATGTTCCTTCTACCACCCAACAAAGAGCTACTTCTTACAGTGCTGCTTAGCATTTAATGTTTATATTTCTCTTACCACTTAAAGCTTCTTCGAATAGCTATCTCGACATACTGCTGGTTAACAACTTTTGGCATCTCGATTTTTGAACAGGGCAAGTTATCTTACCCAGACATTCAATAGCTATTCTATGCACGCATCCAAGTTATTGATAATAGATAAAAGGCAGTGCTGGGGCCCTCCCTGGTGGCGCAGCAGGTAAAAGCACAGCACTAAGAAGCTAAAGCCACTTCCACATGAGTTCGATTCCCGCCTGCCAGGGAGGTGACCACATGGCGTGGCAGACCTCTCCTGACCTGCCCGCTGCTCCCCTCAGCAGTGTATTTCCTCGATCTGCCTGTTCTGCTCCCCACTCTGTCTCTGGTGAAGCCTCTCACCGCCCCTGAACCTCTGGCCTGTACCCCAGTTCTGTATGCACAAATAAATCTTAAAAAAAAAAAAAAAAGGTAGAGCTGGGAAAAGTACAAAGTACTCTAGAATATGTGAAGAGCGCCTTCATCTTGATATCAATCCATTAATTAGTTCCATTTCAGCCAGCTACAAACCATGTTTCCAATACTATCAACTAGCCTTTATTTTTCTTTTTAACCACGGAATATTATGTGACACCTTGCTAAATGCTTTGGCGAAGTCCACATTAATTGCCAGTTCCCTTCTTTTTGATTTAAGAAGCAAAACGTTTTTCTGATATGTCAGACACAACATTGACACAAGATTCTTCAATGCAGAAATAGGTTTATAATAATAACCTGAGCTAAAATTTTGGGGGCAACCTTATTGTAATTATCATTATAGGAAACACACTATGATTTAGTTGAAGCAGAGAGACAGGAAGATGTTAAACTTAGCAACATCACAGTAGTGAATCTGTGGGTCTCAACCCTTAAACTTTCAGGTTTTACTATGTCTGAATACATTGGAGTTATAATGTTGTTACGATCTTATTTTTTAGAAAACCTCTTTAGCTTTGAATCTGGGAAGAGTAGAGTTCAGGGAAAGCTGAGCACAACAAAGAATACCTTTCTTATGTTCTCAGCATTTCTATATCTTTGGGAGCTCTAAGCTGTATAGAAATGAAGCATTCAATTTCAATATGGTAGATAAGAAAAGTGCAAGACTCACTATAGGTTTGCTTACCTACTATATACGAGCTAGTCAATTTGATTTTTCTGGGATCTCTTAGAGTTCCAGGACCTTCTTGTACCATCAGCATAGAAGGATTGATGAGTGTTCTTTCTTCACTCTATCCTATTTAAGTGTGTCAATACAGTTAGTTTGAACTCTGAAATTAGTTTCAAAGTTTATAAATTGTAGTACTACACATATAGAGAAAATATATAGTTATTAATATTACACATATTCAAGTCCTAATCTACTTATATATTCTATTTAATTATTATATATGTAGCATTATGTACTTTACATATTCATATTATTGTATGTATACAATCCATCTTATTAAAGCTACCGTGTTCTAAATGCATTACCTTATAGAAAGGTTCAGTAGCTCCATGACATGATTTACTGTTTTAACCCTAATAGAAAGGAAACTAGACCTAAACAAGATGCATTGGAATCAAGGACAATTCACCTACATCATATTAGAAGGTCTGAGTAGAGAACTTAGCCTAATTTCATAATCACAAGGAAGAATAAAAGCATACTAAATTAAAGCCAAAAAAAGATAGTATGCAAAAGATATAAATCTGGATGCAAATACAACCCACAACATCTTCCAGTTACAGAATACATTTGTAAGAATAATCTACCATTAAGAAAAAATTGTAAAGGAAATCACAGAATAAAAGAAAAAAAGTAAACTAAAAAGCAAACCAAAAAACAATAAAACAAACTAGCGGGCTTATAAATTAACTATAATCAAAACGGGTGACAGAAATTTAAATTACTGGCAGAAAGTGAAGGGTTCAGGTAATCACAGAAAGACACAAAGACAGAAAATAGAGAGAACATGATGGCTCTAGAAAACAAAGGCAACACAAAATAAACATTTGATGTCTAAAGTAGAGAGCTCTGCAAGGGAAAAAGAAAATAAAACTCAGATGTAATATAGAAAAATTTTAACTAAATGTATTCATCTGTACTTTTAAGATAGAAACACTCTACCAGGTAAAACTATTTGGAAAGGTTGACATTAAAAAAAAAAAAAGTTAGTGGGCCCTCCCTGGTAGCCAGCGGGTTAAAAGCACAGCACAAAGAAGCTTAAAACACTTCCGCATGAGTTCGATTCCCGCCTGCCCCGGAGGAGATCCACATGGCACGGCAGACCTCTCCTGACCCGCCCGCTGCTCCCCTCAGCAGTGTACTTCGTCGATCTGCCTGTTCTGCTCCCCACTCTGTCTCTGGTGAACTCTCACCCTCCGCATCTCTGACCTGTATCCCAGTTCTGTACGAATAAATTAATAAATCTTTAAAAACAAAAAAAAACAAAAAAACAAGTTAGTGGTGATGGGAAACCCAGGGGGATTGCAGCTGAGATGGAATCTATTATTTTTTTTTTAATTAAGAAAAAAGAAGTTAGTTATATTTCTCAACTTCAACAAAGCAAAAAGCAATCTTCAAGTATCCAAGCAGGAAAAGAAATCACCAAAAAGATGGTGGATGCAGGGGAGGTAAGAATCAAGTCAGTTTCACAGAAAAATTCAAACACAGAATATTATGGGACTCACGTGAAAAAAAATAGTCAACATCCTCACACATAAATCAGATATTTTCTTGAAAGAGTTACTCTGTGATAAAATCCTGCTAAACCAAAATATGAAACAAAATAGAAAACCCAAGGCAGAAAATCCCTGATGAGGAGATTCATTTAAATGCAGATAAGATTAAACAGTGTGGGTATTATGGTTGCAGAACAAGATAACATTTTAAACACTGAAATAAAAAGATAATGTAAGCAACAAAGTTGGAAGATGGACAAATAAAAAGTTACAGCTAATAAACTTTCTTTGTAGCAGGTCAATGGTCTGCAGCCACATTGTGCCATTTGAAAAATTCTAATGTTAACATGCAATTGAAAGGCACTCTGGAACCCCAAGTGTAAGGGTAAATATTCTAAAAGGGTCCAGCCATCAGTGGCAAAGGAAACATATTCTGAATGTAATACATCGGTAATAGAATTAGTGGGCATGGAGAGGAGAGAAAAGGATATTGTTCATAAAGAAAGATTTCCCAACTAAAACACCCCAAATTACCCATACCCTTGTGAGCAAATACCCAGCCAAACAGGGTCAGCCCAAAGCAGGCCTGCTGAGACCCAAAAACTTGCCACAAGTCTAAAGCACCTTCTAGTGGGAAAATGCAAGAAAGGTTTAAGGCAGGTCCCAGAAAGCTGGGGTGAAAGGAAGAAAAAGAAGATGCAAAATCAAAGTAAAAATCAAGATTGAGCTGGTATTGTCTCTGCCGCTGGGGATCAGCCTCTCCCCATGTCTTTTACCCATGTGTCTTTTCCAAGCACATGTCTTCCCTCCACATGTCTCTTCTCCAAGCACTTAGGTGCAAGTCAAGGCTGGAAAACAAGATCCCCAAAGTCCGGTTGACGTCCATGTTATATAATTTCACCTGACCACTCACTTCTGCCCTTAGTTCCCAGAAGCTTCTCCACTCAGGAAGTCCAGTTCACGGCACACTGGGGCTTGTAATCCAAAGTGGCTAAATGTAAGTGAGGACAGGGAAGAGGGCGCCAATCCACTCCTTTCAAATGCTGCTTCCCCTTTTATGCAACTGTGTTCTTTATCAATGCCGCCAACAGCTGAATACTATTTAAAATAGTTTTTATCAATTAAGAGAACTCTTAGGAAATGATATATGCTGAAACAAAGAAGCTCCTTTATAAGCACACTATTTCTTTCTGGTCATTTTTTTTTTTTAACCTACTCTAAGCTCATGTAAAGTGAATTTTAAGAATTCATTCAAAGTAGCACGTATAATGTTCTGTTTCCTCATCTGAGTCCTAGTTACACAGGTGTGTTCAATTTGTGAAAATGCATGACGCCGACACTTACATTTGAACATTTGTCTTCATATGTTATAGTTGAGTTCATTTTTGGAAATTTCATTAGCATGAAATTCTGAAAGAGAAAGAATCAACAGTATGATCTGGAGATCTCATTTGGATTTAAGTGCTTTCTGCATTGTTTTAGTAAAAACTTGTGGACTCAAATTAAATGGGAGCACTAAAGCCATAAATCCTCTGAACCTTGGACCCTTTGGCAGAAATTACTGTTCTACTTCTCTGGTTCTTTCAACTACAATTCAACAAGTCCATTGTTGGGAGCTTCCAAGTCTTGGTCCAGGAGAGGTGATGTTCTTACAGGACATTCCATTAAAACAGTACTTTTTCTATAACACTCCTCTGAACTAGTTCTAAAAGTGCATTTGCATCCCACATTGATGACTGGGAATTTGCCCCTGCTGTTCGTCTCTTGAAGATAATTCTGTAGAGTGGGAGAAGTAATTTTTCCTTTCCCTTTTAAAGCCTTGGCTGAGACCCGCCACCCCATCATTAAAAAAAAAAAAATGTAACAGGAGAAAAACAGAAATTTAATAGCATGTGCACTTTCTAAATACATGGGAGAAACCCAGGAAAATTAAGGAACTCCATGCAATGACCCCAGACACCATCTTAAATATTGTCTTTAGGCTAAAGACAACTCAGTCATAGGAAGTCATCAGGCACAGCACTGTTTAAATGGGGCTGCCTTCTCCATTGATAACGTTTCTAGAGAGCTGGTCATCTTTCACTTCCTGGTAGAGAGTGAGAGGCCTTTTACAAATGGGGATTTCCCTTATAAATGGGTATGTCTCTTACAAAAGAGTGGCTTCTACTCAGTTTTCAGAACTGTTCACCATGTTACTGTGCAAAGGTTATTCTTGTGAGTTTGGCCATAGATTGAAATTTAGATAAGCATTTATTCAGCCTGGGTGTCTCAAATGCAGCTGGGGTACATGGTCAATTTTCTTTTCTCCTACATGGTTTCACAGTTAGTAGAAATTTTAAAATAAATGTGTGTGTGCACTATGAATAAGCACCTTGAACTTTGTTTTAACCATCATTTTGTTCCTGGAAAAATATTAAACAAGGAAACATTTTCTATCTTTAAGACACAGAGTGTTCTGTGTAATTTCATTTTGTGTGAAGTGGGTGATTATTTTGGCCAGAAGTATAAAGTGTTTGTTTGTGGTATCAGTTCAGTCAGCAATATTTGTTATAAATGTTTATTTTGAGGAACATAGTGTCTGTGCCTCTAGAAAGTACTTCCTTGGTTACTATTGGTGAGACTCAGATATCACTCCCATCCTGATTAGCAAATATAAGTGGGAGTACTGAGGTGATTCACATAGTAATTAGATTGGGGGCTTTAGGATGAACAACCTGATTTACTAACTAAAATAATCTAAAAGAAAGAACAACATGACTAGGTATTAAAACACATCTCTGTTTGTTTAGTCATCTTCACTAGAAGATAATTTTAATCTTTGGGTTTTGGATTCAGAACCCAAAGAATTACAGATTAAAGCTTCTTGGGAGATTAAGAAATATGAAATTAAGACATTCTAAATGTGAGCTTTATGTTTGTTCATTCTATCCTATTTAGTCATTTAGTTTCAGATAGGACACTTAGTCTTGTTACATCTGGTTCAAAGCAAATCAGATATCATGAAGAATGGCCAGTTCAGCTGCTTTTATAGTCTTGGCCTGAAGAAAAGAAGGGATGGTGCTTTTTGTGCATCCAACTAATTGTCTCAAATCTTCAGATTTGTTTCTACAGTTTATGTAATTCCTCTGTGGTTAGACAACAGAGTGTTTTGGCTACCACTCCCTAATGTCATGTTTATTCAAAATTCTATTGCATATTTATTTAATCATAAGGTATTAATTTCTTTCCTTCTAGAACTATCTTGCAGACAGTAACAGTATTCTCTCTTTTCTTCCTCTTCTCCTTCCTCCTCTTTTTCCTCATTTTCTCTCTCTCATTTTGTTTTTGTCTAGTCTCTCATTATGCTTTCTATAGCCGTGCACGTTCTTAAAACAATACACAAGTCCCTAACCATATAAAATGTGAAAATTTTTATATGGTTTAAAATATATAGTGTATATAGTTTAAATTATATGTATATTTACATCACATTGTATTTATATTTAACATTATATATAATTAAGATTTTATGTAGTTTAAACCTCTCAAACCATATAGCTGAGAAAAGTGGTACTTGATGAAAAACTAGCTGAAGACAGAAAGAAAGCTAGCCAAATAGATACTGAGGGAAAATGGAGTTCAGGTAAAGGGAATAGTCAGTGCAAAAGCTGTGAGGCAGAAATATGCTTGGACTATTCAGGGAATGACAGAGCCAGTGTGGCAGGAGCAGACTGAGAAAAACAGTGTCAGGTAATGGGGTCATAGAGGCAAAGGAGTCAGATCACATAAGAACTTGTAAGCTATTTTAAAAACTTTTGTTTATATTGGAGGAAGATGTGTCATTGGTGTGTTTTGAACAAAAGCATGACTATATTCAATTTATCTTTAAGAGGAACCTTGTATTATTCACTAGGTGGAGAATAGACTCTAGAGGAGAGGTGGGTGGCTCGGTAGACAAGCAGTAAGGAGGTTATTGCAATAGTTCAGGAAAGAGATGGAGGTGACGACGTTTGCCGTGGTGAGCAGTGGTGTTCTAAGTACAGAAGGGATCCACCCTAAAATGATTTGACGCACAATTCTTCAACTTTAGGTTGAAGTGAAAGTAATACACATTCTGTACAAACCATATTTTGAATTTTGAATGTCGGTATTTTCCCTAGGTTAGCTATTAGCAGTATGATACTCTCTTGTCATTCAGGACAGAGGTTGCGAATTGGATCTCCCAGCCAGCGACCTGGTCACTAGAATAAACAAATAACACTCTACAGTGAACTAGACGTACGCATTCTGAGTATCCATTTAAGTTAGGCTAGGCTAAGCTATGTTTGATAAGTTAGACTTATAGTAATTTTGACTTACAATACTTTCAACTTATAATGGGTTAATAGGGTTGTAACTCCATGTAAGTCATGGAAGAGCTGTATATTTTTGAGTTTGAGCCAGTAAAATTTGCTGATAGATTGCATTAGATGTGAGAAAAAGAAAATAATCAAGGGTATGTTTCTGCTCAAAACCACCAAAAAGGGTTATCGCTGAAATGGGAAAGACTGATACCATAGCATGTTTGAGAAGATCAAGAATTCAATTTTAAAAATGCTAATTTTGGAATATCAAACATTGAGCCCTCCAGGAGGGCTATACATCACAGGTGATTATATGTAAAGGGTTTAATTACAATATATTTTTAATTTAGCTTCATTTTGATTACAAAAATCCACTGTTAACATTTAAAAAAAAAAAAAAAAACCCTGACCCTCTCAACATCTACATCTTCTCCCTCATCCTCTTCAACTTACCTCCCACAGAATTGTCCACCCAGAATTATCCACCATCTTTGTCACTTCACACTCATTTCTTCCTCCCTCTTTTCTGGGTTTCAGTGCTGTGACTCTCGAAATTGCTCCTGCAGATACTGCTACTCATGGTTGAGCCATGGTCCATGATTCAAACCCACTTCGCACTGCACATAATACTTGACATTGTCAACATTTGACACTGTCGACCGCATCTTCATTGAAATGAACTATTTCCTTGGTGTTTTTCTCCTTTCTCTTTCTCAGTTTCCATTGCTAACTTAGCCCTCTCTAGCCAACTTTAAAAGTTGGAGATCACAAAGTCTCTCTCTTAGGCTCTGCTTCCTTCTCACATTATACTTTGCCCTGAGCAATATTATCTATCCATTGTGTCAAATATCATCCATATGGGGTTGACTCAAAAATGTGTCTTCAGCCAAGACCATTTTCTAAGCCTCTGATCAATATGCCCTCAGGCATCTCAAACTCTTCATGTGGAAAGCCATACCTTCACTCTTGCCAAAACTGCTTCCCTTAAGTATCACCTTTCTCATAAATTGGCACGACTATCCAACCAGTTAGCTACTTATGCCCGAAATTTGGAAGAAACCTTATGCAAGTTAGTCATTCGGCTCTAAACAAATCTCATATCTGTCACCTTCAACTCCTTTGCTTTGGTCTTGTATCCTCTTCTTGGATTGTGTATGATTGCTTTGCTCTTTCAGATCTCAACTCAAAGGAGTCTTTTCTAATAAACCTATTTAAGACAAATCTCTGTCAGCTACTATCCTATTACCTTATTGATTTCCCTCCTATTATTTATCCACAGTCAGTAGTTATTTTTATTAATTTGCCTATTTATTGTCTAGCCACAACAAGAATATAAACTTGAGGAACATAGGAACCTTGTCTACTTTATTTACAGTTGAACACCCAGAACCTAGTCAAGGAGCTGATACAATAGGCATTCAAGAGAGATTGGTTAGATGAATTTATAAGTGTAATGTGATGCTGGAAAGGAAATATGTCCTGAATCATACTAAGGTGGTTTTGAGTCAAGAATGATTTAAATCAAATGACTTGATAACAACTATTGACATGATTTTATGGGTTTTTTTTTTGACCAGTTAATATGGTAAATTATGTTGATAATAGTAGAACATTGAAAATTTCTAGATCAAGCTTTCTTTGGTTATAGGGTATCATTCTCTTAATGTGTTAGTGGGCTCCATCTGTCCAACCAATATTACACTGATAAATAAACCTCACAGAAATGCTTAAAACATGACAACAGCCCAGTCACACTAATGAATACCGATGTGAAAACTTTAAATATGTTTACAACAGACACATCCACAAATGTATATTTTGTGTGCACATACATCCAGACAATTAGGATCCACCACTAATACATTAAAATGTAAATTCCTCCAGAGTTAAGCATGTTGGGGGCTTACACTCTATAAACTACATTTTCCAGATATCTTTGCACGCCAGGTCTCTGTTAAGGAGGAGGATGAACTAAGAGGAAAATGGGATGTGAGCAGAGGTAAGAAAAGGCTTCCTTTCCATTTCTTGCTGTCCTTGCCTGCTCATCTGAGCAGTGGTGGAACATTCCAGCAGCAGTGGGAAGTTCCAGCCTGCAGGTTCTTTTCGGCCTCAGACACAGCCCAGCCTAGTGACTTGCTCAGAATCCTGAGGCCAGGCCCCAGGAGGTAACCCTGAGCATGGGCCACCAGTAGCTGTTGGGGAGGATCTTTCTTCAGAGCTCTGAGCACCAACTTCAGGACCTCTTCTCCAAACACTTAGGATTTAATCATGTCAACCTGTTCCCTTTGGCTCCCCCAGTCCTTGGTAAATTATCTGCTGCTTCAGCTAAAGCTTTGCATTACCCGAAAGCCACCTTTTTGTTCTTTCAGCCCTTCACTGACCAGGTAACTCATTCTCCATATTTAAAACTCTCTGTTAACATACCTAGAGTGAATCAATCTTATTACATTAATAATGTTTTCATATTTTTCAAATAAATACCTAGGCAAGATATCACTGAAAAAAATTTTCCATTTTTTTTTAAACACTCCATACCATTTTCCATAGAGGATCCAGCTAGTTATATCCCCACCTAGAGTTAAGTGTGGGTGCCTTTTTCTCCACAGCTTCACCAACACTTGTTTGCAGTCTTTTTGATACAGGTGATTCTCAAAAGGATGAAGTGATATCTCCTTGCAGTTTTGATTTGCACTTTTCTTATACATGACAGTGAACATTTTTTTCATGGCTCTGCACACCATCTGTGTGTCTTCTTCAGAGAAGTGTGTTTAGGGTCTTTCGCTCATTTTTTGATTGGGTTGCTAGTTTATTTTGTTGCAGAGTTGTATGAGTCCTTTATATATTTTTAAAAATACCACCTTGTGGCCCTCCCTGGTGGCGCAGCGGGTTAAAGCACAGCACTGAGAATCTAAAGCAGCTTCCGCATGAGTTTGATTCCCGCCTGCCCCGGAGGTGACCACATGGTCACCTCTCCTGACCCGCCCGCTGCTCCCCTCAGCAGTGTGTTTCGTCGATCTGCCTGTTCTGCTCCCCACTCTGTCTCTGGTGAAGCCTCTCACCGCCCCTGAGCCTCTGGCCTGTACCCCAGTTCTGTATGCACAAATAAATAAATCTTTAAAAGAAATACCACCTTGTTTGGGCCCTCCCTGGTGGTGCAAGGGGTTATAGCACAGCACTACAAAGCTAGCCTAGCCACACAAGCCTCAGTGTGAGTTCCATCCCTGGCCAGGGAGGTGTCCCACATGGCGCAGCAGACCTCGCCTGTCTCGCCCGCTGCTCCCCTCAGCAGTGTACTTCGTCAAACAGGCTTCTGCTCCCCACTCTGTCTCTGGTGAATCCTCTCACCTCCTGTACCTCTGGCCTGTACCCCAGTTCTGTATGCATAAATAAATAAATCTTTAAAAAAATAACACCTTGTCAGAAAATTCAAATCAACTAAATTTTTCCCTTGCACGGGTGGGCTCTGGCTGCAACAGCTCTGGTCACTCTGGTCCATTTGGATTTTTCTAAATGTTTTAAATCAATTGTAAAAGTGTTTATTTTCCTGAGAAATTATCCACCTCAGCCACAGAGACATGTTTTCTTCTGTTTCATTTTCTTCTGTTTCTCCATAACTAAGCTACTTTAGTTTCAATGTTTCTTACTAACTTAGGTTTCTTTATTTGAGGGCAACTGATATAATCTGCATGATTCCTGCTTTTGAGAATTTATTAGTTTTCTTTGCTTATACCTTATTTGCATTGTTTTTTGAAAGAAATCTCCATACCATTTTCCATAAAGGCTGCATCAATTTACATCCCCATCAACTGCCCCTTTTATTTTACTGTCCTTTTTATTGATTCTAAGGCATATGTTAATGTCTATAAAAAGGAGCTTTTATCAACAATTAATGATGTCTTACAGTTATAATTGGCAGCAGTTTTCCATAAAATAACACCAGAATTTACAATCTGAGGGCATCTTAAATTTGATGAATATGTTTTGTTCAACTTTTTTGAAAATTGTTACACATTTCACAGTCTCTATTAAAAGAAATTTGACAGCTGTTAGGTTTTTTCCCCACCTACAGCTACTGTTGAATCATTGGTATCTCTTACTGTGATAAAATCCTGGAATTCAAGACATAGTCTTACAGCTTGTGGACACACAAAAAGAAGAAATACTTTCTGTTTTCAGAGTATCAAGTTCAGTATCTTATTCAATCTCTTTTCTTAATTATGTTATTTACACCCTCTCTGAATTCTTACTTAGACTTCGGTGATGTATGGATGAAATGAAATGATGAATCTATTTCATTGTAGGTGAGTCAGTCTCTAGCTTTTGAGCATGTTACTGAAATGTTACTTGCCATTCTTTCAGGTTGTTAATTTAAGCATTTTGATTATATATTATTTGATGAATATATATATTTTTCTTAATGTGAATTGTAGCTTTTATTATTGAAAGTTGGTTCTCTTTGCCAATTTAATGTGCTTTTTCTTAATGCAGCTTTACAGGATATTCATTTCAATGATTTCTTTTGTTTTGTTCCCATTTGCCTGATGTTTTTACCCATTGTTTTAATGCAAATCTGTGTATATCAAACTGTTTTTTCGGTCATTGAATTTCATCAGCTTTCTCATTCTTTGTTTTGTTTTGTTATTTTAACTTCAATTGTTCTCTTCATTGACTGGATTTTGCCATCAGGTGATTTTTTGTTTGTTTTCAGGAAGAGCTTGTGGGGTTTGTGGGTACAATATTCTCTGAGTTTTTGTATGCTTTCAAATAGTTTTCTTTTTAATTTCTGGACAACAGCTGAATTGGCTGTAATATTATTGGATCATTTTTCTCCCCTCAGAACTCTGAACACATTGCTTTACTATCTTCCAGGGCTAAATGTTACTGTGGAGAAGTCTAAAGTTTCACTGATTTATTCTAGCTTTGTTTTACGGATGCCCTTAGGATTTAATGTATTCATTGAGGTCGGTAACCTCACCAGTATATGTCTGAATATTTATCATGCTAAATAATTTTTCTATTGAATGAGGTATAGTCTCAATCTACAGGCTCGTGTCTTCTGTAGTTTCAATCAAATTTCTTTTCATCTTATCAATGAAATTTTTTTCTTCTTTAGGTTTCCTATTCTTCTAAGGTTTATTAGTATTCTTTCCCTTTTCATTAGTATTCTCTCTTTCATAGCTATCAGTTTTCCTCTAATTACTGTCACTTATTTGTCTTTTTCCAATTCATATTGAATAATTTTTCAAACCAATCTCCATCTTATTCACCTCTGATGTCAATAACGTCTATTCCATTTTTTGTTTTTCAAATGTCATGTTTTTCTTTTCAACCATCTAATGTAGTTTATTCAAAATATTTTTAACTGTGGTTAATGTGCCAATATTTGGTGAAATTGGGTTACAGGTATATAGGTTGTTTCTTATTCTCTATACTTTTCTGCATGGTTGATTAAAAAATATTTTAATTAACCATTTAATTAACATTCAGTTTTAGTACAGCATCCCCATGTACTCAGATACTCACTGCTCCCACACACCCACAGCCTCCCCACAACCAACACCCAGTCCCAGACCCGTGCCACTCGTTATAATCAATGAACTTGCACTGGCACAGCCATACTTTCCATTACAAATGTGGGTTTTAGTTCTATACTTGTCTGGCCAGTATCTGGATGTCCTTAGTCCTACTAATGTATTTTATCTCCCTTTCTCAGCATCTTTCATCCTTTGAAGGTCTTCCTGGCCACTCTTCCTTTCCCTTTTTAAAAACTATCTTTCCTTATAATGTCTTCATAGTTATACTTTTCTTTTTAACTGAGGGCAGCTGCCTTTTTCCACTTGTGCATTTGTTACTTCTTTACATCTCTCCTTCCATCACATTGAACCCATCATTAAATGACCCTGGCTCCAACTTCAAAATACCTTGAGACTATGACTCCTTGTAAGTAGGAGAGGTCAGTTCTGGTCAGTGACATGAAAACAACATTCTCAGTGACTCTCAGGAAACCTTTTCTAAAAGTGGACAGATTAACACTGTCACTTTTGCCCATTTTCTGTTTGCCCTACTCACTTTGTACCACTGGAAAAGCAGTTTGACATCTTAGATATATCTAACACTGATACTAAAGCATGACTCTATTAGAAACTGGGTATGGATGACATCTTGAGGGCCTCTGCTTCATGTATCTCTCACCCTCCTCTGAGATCATAGGGGTCTTACCAAAATATCCTTCCCATAAGGATAGTGAAAGCACAATATCCTTTGCAAGGAGCTGTGAAAGTAGAAGAAGGCAAGTCCAGTCACCTAGATAACTGGTAAGTGTCTACTTGCGGCACATCAGCTAACATTCTCAGTGCCAATCAGACCAACATTGACTAAAATCATTATCAATGGGCAGGGCAATCTATCCCATCTCTTGATGGAAGAAACTGTGAAGTTTCATACTGAGGGCATGCACAGAAGAAGGAACATAAAATTGGAATCATAACACAATCTGTCTTGTGGATATGATAAACAAACACATACACCTTCACGTTTGCTGTACACAAATCGAATCATGTCTTGTAATTTATTTGCATCTTGCTTTTCTCAGTAACAACTCGTGGAACTAATTCTACAGTGTCATCTTATCTCTGACTCAACTTTTCAGTGACTGCATATTACTCCATCTTACGAACCTACTAGAATTGTTCAACCATTTTTCTTTCGATAAGTACTCAATTTGCCCCCTCCCTTTTTTTTTTAATTGGTCATTTTGAACAGTCCAGAAAATTAGCTTTTGGGATTAATTTCCCAGGAATAATTTTCCTGGGTCAAAACATATGTGTATTGTTAATTTTAATAGCAATTTCCAGGTTACTTTTCAAATAAGGCTGTAATGCTTCTCGTTTACCAGAAATTTATGACATTCTTCCCTATATCGCTGCCAAGACGTGCTGGCAGTGTTCTTTATTAATCTTCCCCACCTTTTCGCACTGCTTTGCTTTTCATTTCTCTGATTGCTCATGAATTTGAGCATTTCTTTATGTAATTTTGCTATTTTAATTTGCACTTCTTTTTTTTTTTTTTTTGAGCACCCCACCCCACCCTCCCACCCCCGCCCAGAGTAATGCCCCCTTAATTTGCACTGCTATTCCTGGACTGTTCATACCCTTTTCTAAGTTTTCTATTGAGTTGGTTTTCATTTTCTTGTCAGTTTGTAAGAGCTCTTTGTATATTATAGATATGGTGCCTTTGATTGGCTTATGGTCTATAGCACCCTGCAGGATTTTGCTTGTTGACTTTGTTCGTGGTGTGCTTTGCCATGCAAAAGTTTTGTAGGATGCTCTTTTAGTGTTCAAATAATTACTAATTAAATGAATCTAGAAACACTGCTACTGCAGCTAAGCCAGTGTATCATCAGGAGAGTGAGTGGGGGAAGGGAATTATCTCTTGACACTGCCTGGAGCTTCTTCCCAATTCTCAGTGCATGCAAAAGAGAAATGAAATAGGACATTTCAATTATACCTCAACAAAATTGAAAAGGGATAGAGAAATGAGAAGTCACAAGTAAAGGACATGTGATTGAGGCCCCAATCACTGTTATTTAACAGAAGAAACCCCACTTGGGTTAACTAGAACTGAGGAAGGAGCTGAGCCAGAACATTGCATTTGTTTCTTGGGCTGATGTAACACAGGTCCACACATTTGGTGATTTCAAGCAACAGAAGCTTATTGTCTCATAGTTCTTAACATCTGACATCAAGGTGTTAACAGAATTGTTGTTTATCTGGAGGTTCTGAGGGAGAATCTGTCTCATGCCATTCTCTAGCTCCTAGCAGTTGCTGGCAATTCTTGGTGTTCCTCAACTTGCAGGCACAAGACTCTGATCTCTGCCTCCATCTTATGTGGTTTGTCTTCACGGCCTTCTTATTAGGGCACTAGTCACTGCCTTTAAGGTTCACTAGAATCCATTATGACTACTTCTGCAGAAATGATGATGGTGGTGGTGGTGGTGTGTGTGTTTAAGCGGCCCTATTTTATGGGTGAAGATCATTAGGTTCCAAGTGGTAAGTTATGTCCAAGTCCCTCTGACTAGCACATTGGGGAGCTGGAATTTAAACCCACATCTGTCTCACTCCTAAAGCCACATTCATTTTAGACAGTCTCTCTTTTCTTTGCCTTTATTCTTGTGTAAGAAACATAGCTGTAAAACAGATGATCAGGAAATAAAGAACTGCATGAGAAAGAATTGCTCTCCTGAGAAATAACCATGGTGAGCACATTGGCCTGTTTCTGCTGTCACCTGTCTCTGTGTGTGTCATCATTTAAATGATTTCATAAACTTTTTTGTGTCATCAAACAGTCCTCAAAAATATCGTTTAAAACATATTGGCTGCTGGCAGCCTCATCTGATGACTCTGTCACACTGTATTTACCAACACTCACCCTGTGCTGGAGTCTCCCCTGACATATACAAAGGACCATGTTTCTAGATAAAGTATAACACTCTGACATTCTGCACGGTCAGGGGCTTTTCAAGGTACCATCCACCTTTTGCCTGCCCCTGTGCCCAAAACCATATCCACCACCAGATGTAAAATACATCCCCAGAATCTTGCCTTGTTTCAGCATTCATTCTAAATCTATAATCTCACCTAAATATCACAGACTTAAAAATTTCAAAATCTCATCATATAAAACATCTAAATGAAGAAGGGGTGAGAGTTGGGGTATGAGTTATAGGGGCTAACTTCTACATCTCTGGAGCTCTGACATTGTAAACTAAGAAATGCTTCCAAAATACCATGAGGAGACAGGCATAAGCTAGACAGACACCCCACTCCCAAAGGAAGAAAGTGGTTGTGGGGCTGGAGCTTCTCAGCAGAGAGCTGCTACCTCAGGCCCCCCTTCTGAGGCTCCTGCCCCCCACAGAGGGGTGCAGTCAACACCCTCATCCCTGACAGCAGCGGTCCTTGCACACTAGGCACATTGCAAATACGTGTCTGCCGATCTTTTCCTTTAAGGCTCTGTGTTCTCAATCTTGATTTAAAATGTTTCCCCCAACGTTTTCTCTAGGCTATCCAACTGTAATGTACCACTTATTTTAATAAATTAATATTTCCCCTCAGAGTGGTTTGAACTGTGACTTTTGTCGTCTATTAATTTACCATATATAGTACGATATCATTCTTGATTCTCTTATGTTAAACTGTATTTTGTGTTTTCTGTCAATATTATTTTGATTTGACAAAAGTGGTTTTCTGGTATAATCTGATACTTAGTAAAAGTGGCCCCTCACAGACTTGATTTTCTAATTATTTTTGTGATTACCTCCCCCAAAATGCATACGAGAGTATAAAATGAGTGTATAGAGCGTTAGAGTTGTATGATTTTAGTAACCAGTAGTTGAAATTAAATCAGTGAAAATAAATGATCTTTAATTCAAATTAGTTAATATCTAAATTAATATAAATAATTTTAGACATTCAGTGCATCAGTTGCTCTGGTCACATTTCAAGTATTTCCTATGTGGCTGGTGGTCCCTACACTGAATAGCTCAGAAATAGAACCCTCCATCATTGCTGAAGGTTCTCCTGGATGGTGCTGGTCTAAATAACTGACATTCTCTTGCTTCTCAAGATGATCCTTTTGATGCAAACACCTCCTCTGACTTAATATTATATGTTTATTTTCTTCCCTTTCTCGTCTTGTGGGTGGGACAGTGGTTGTGGTGCTAATATCTTGCTTATCTACAGGCCATACAGGTTCCTAGCTTCACTTTCCTTGTCTTTAAATGGTGGAAGTTATGCTAACAATAATAATAACGATGTGAGGAAGATTTCTTCATCAAGACATGACTGAGTCACTGGAACTGATCTTATCCTTTCCACCATATAAACAAAGCAATAAAACTGGAAAAAGTACATGAGACAACTGTTTTCGGGCCTGGAGCACAGGTAGTAGAGGGATGTGATCCTTGAAACACATGAGGTAAACTTAGCGTCCACACCACCTTTCTGTCTTAGGGTACCTTGGGCTCATAGTGCAGGCCGAGCAGAATATACTCAGCAATCTCATTGAAATAAGAGGCTCATTGGGCCTTCCTGGTGGTATAAGGGTTAATTCTCCGCACTATCATGTAATTGCCAACCACTACAGCATAGTTCGTTTCCCAGCCAGGGAGCTAACACACATGGTGTAGCAGACCTCCATTATCTCTGCTGCTGCTCCCCTCAGCAGTGTATTTCAGTAAATCTGCTTGTCTTCTCCCCTCTCTGTCTCTGGTGATTCCTCTCACCCTTCCCCACCTTTGGCCTATACTATAGTTCTATATACATAAATAAATCTTAAAAAAAAAAAGAGAGAGAGAGAGAGGCTCAGACTTTGGAGCAGCGGAAGCACATGGAATTTTCTGACAGTGTTCTAGGGAGAAGGGAGCTAAGCAGAACAAGACTTGGAATAGTCAATATAGTTAGAGGGCATACTATCCAAATTCAAGGATTGCAATAAAGTCATCAAAATCAAAAGCCACAGGAAAGAAAAATAAATTGAAGAAATAAAACACAGTACATAAAGACATAGATAAATATACATACACAATCGTGCACAATTTCTGATAAAGAGGCCAACACAATGCAGAGGATAAAAATAAATTATTATTTTTTGAAGCATGGCTAAAATAACTGGTCATTCATATTTTAAAGGGGAAAAAACCTTACCTCACACCATACACAAAAATTATTTTAGATTAATCATAGACTTAAGCAAACAAACTAAAACTGTAAATTCTAAAGTAAAACAGGGAACTATCTTTATGACTTTGAAGAGGCAGAAATTTCCTAATTAGGATATAAAAGAAACTAATCGTTAAAAAGAATAAATTGGGCATCCTCATAAGTAAAATCTTCTGCTCATCAAAAATTTGTTAATTAAATGAAAAGGCAAGTCATGGTTGGTGGAAAATATTCACAATACATATGTCTCACAAGGGGCTTGTATCCAGAATCCATAAAGAATACCTTCAATAAAACTGACAAATAACCCTATTTAAAGTGC
Source organism: Condylura cristata (assembly GCF_000260355.1). Lineage (NCBI taxonomy): Eukaryota > Metazoa > Chordata > Mammalia > Eulipotyphla > Talpidae > Condylura > Condylura cristata. Next base: position 20,864,729 of record NW_004567128.1, on the reverse strand, counting down.
ATAAAATACTTGAAAATCACTTCACAAAAGAAAATAAATGAAGGTCAATAAGTACATGAAAATGTATTAAACATCATCAGTCATCAGAAAGTGCAAATTAAAACCACAGTGTAACAGTTCCTGCATACCCATTAAAATGACTGAAATTTAAAAGTTTGATAACACTAAATTTTGGTGAAGACATGGAGTAACTAAAATTCAACACTTACATCAGAGTATAAAATGGTACAACCATTTTGAAAAACTGTCAGTTGCTTGTAAAGTGAATTATATACCTATACTATAACCATTAATTCTACTCCAAATTATTCAAGAGAAATGAAAACTACTGTCCACAAAAAGATTTGTACAAGAATACTTATAGTGCCTATGTTCATAGAATCAAAAGCTGGAAATCCAAATGTTAATTAACATGTGATATGTTCACATTGTGGAATACTAGATTGCAATGAAAAAGAATGAATTGCCTACACATGGAAGAATATGGATGAATTCCAAAACTATTATGTTGAACAAAAGAAGCCAAACATGAAGGAGTAAGCATAGCCTATGATTATGCTGATATGAAATTCAATAATAGGCAACATTGATCTATGGCAATAAAAATCAGAATAGTGATTTCTGATAGGGGAGGGCAGAATAGAAGGGAATTTAGAAGTTAACTACCAAGGAACACAGAAGAGCTTTCTTAGGTGATGAAAATGTCCTGTTGAAAATGTTTTTCTTCATTAGAAGGGTGAATACAGAGCTATATGAAATTGCTAGAGCTCCTTGAATCATATAACTAAGAGTTGTTATTTTCTATGATTTATTTATGTATGCATACAGAACTGGGGTACAGGCTAGAGGTACAGGAGTGGTGAGAGGACTCACCAAGACCAAGTGGGGACACTGCTGAGGGGAGCAGTGGGCAAGACAGAGTTGTGTCTTTTATTGCAAATTGTACTGTAAAAAAACAAGCAAACCAAAGGAATTTTGGGGTGGATGAAAGAAAGTGCGCTGTGGTACCTGTAGCTTTAAATCATATCAGATATTTAGAAAACTTTGTGTCCAAATCGGGATCTCTTCTTTGGAGCCAACCTGTCTCTGATAGCTCATGTCACCACCTAAAGGGGGAGGTATTTGTCAGAGGAGATCTGTTGGTGTAATTTTTCCCTCACTAGAATTTTTTTCTTTCACAGATTTAGGGCTTTTGTTTTGTTTGGTTTTCTTTGTTTTTTGTTTGTTTGTTTTGTTTTTTTTTGTTTGTTTGTTTGTTTGTTTTTTTATTCTGATTCTGGCCACCAGCAGCCTTTATGGCAAACCCCTGTTATTCAAGCCCAGTCCTGCAGCCCACTCCTGCAGCCTAGTTGTGATATCTAATGCTTGTCTGTAAGTACCTCAAAACCCCCTTACTTATGTGCAGCGACATTTACACCCTGATGGGTATCCAGAGTTATTTATTAATTCTCAGCATTAGCCATAACTTTGCCATTTTGACAACTGTATTTGTCAAATATCCTTCACTACTTGGGTTGTAGGAGTCATATCTTAGTGTCATTGTGGATGGAATTTTCTGTCACTTTTCTTCATGCAAATCTGTGGGGTTGGAGCAAAGGAGTGTAAGAAATGTCTCTTTTCTCAATCACCCTTGAAACCCTGCATCTAGAGTGAGCTTTTAGAAAGTCTGACTTGGCCATGCCACTCTGATAGTTAAAGTCTCTGATGGGCTCCCATTTCCATTCAGAATCAAGAGCTGCAAAACTCCAAGGAAGCTTATCAACCTTCCAGGTGGCTTGCCTTCTGCTTATCTCTCTAGACTCCATCTTGCTTTTGGCTCCCCAAATCTAGGCTTCTCCAGTTATCCTCTCTGTCTTTTGAGAGAGTATTTATTGTTCTTTTCCTAATCATGAAAAGTAATTGTTTTTAATGGTGGAGAATTGGAAAATATAGAGAAGTATAAAAAGGTAATGAAAATCACCTGTAATCACACTTCTGGAAAGATAGCCACTGTTAACATTTTATCTTGTGCCAGGATTATTTCTATACATAGAATCCAGGTATTATTTTTCTATGTGTTACATATTTTATATATACAATTTTAGAGCAATTCAAATCTTTTCAACTTATTCCACTCCACATTTCACTATGAATACATTCCCGTGCTATCACATCATTATATTTGAAGTCACATAGCCTGTATTTATATCCCCCTGCTTATAATACCATTATATTTTAAGTCATAGCAAACATTAATAAGTAATAGTGGACATTAATAAACACTATGCACTGCTTGGTTAGCACTTTGTATGCATTTTTGAGTGTAATCCTCATACCACCTATCAGGTGGACTCTATGACAAGCCCACCTCACAGATAAGGAAATCAGGCCTAGGGAAGTTGAGTGGCTCAAAGTCACACAACTGTTATGTGTTGCAGCTGGGACCTGAGCCCAGATGAAAAAGGCCTCAAAACTCTCCTGAGGTACTATTTTGTTAAATAGTGAATAGATACAAAAGAATCATTGTCACCTCTATGTGAGGGGTGAAGAATCATGAGTCAATGGTAGCACCCAATTTAAAGCAAACATACTTACTTTGGGCAGTTCTTCAATGTGGCCTTCATGAAAATGATGACAAGTGGAATTAACATATGAGCCCTACAATTAAAATTCCTCAGCTGAAAGGAGACAATGGTCCCCTCTCTCCTCTTTTCCAGGCCTTTTCCCTCTTCAGACAATCAAGGTGAGTTGGTTGCTGTGACAACAGGTTGGTGGATGCTTCTTGAGGGTTCCCTTCCCCAACCTGAGGAAACTTCATGCTGTAAGAGACTAGAGAAGTCAGAGCAAGGCCACCTCAGTGAGGTTACCAAAGCAGCCTTGGGAGAATGACATCATTGGGGCTCATGCTGGCAGCATATTGGGGAACAATGAACCCTCTAGAAGGACCATAACAACATCTGTGGTAACACAGAAAAACTGGAGCCATTAAGGTGAGGGGGCAATGTACTTGCCACCTAACTCAGTGGTGCTGAGTCATTCTGGGAGAAGTGACAGGCTTCAGGGGTTTAAGGAATCCTGTAGGGTTCAACACCAGAGGTGTTTCTGGCACCATTTTTACCCACACTCTCCTCTCTCCACTCTCCTGGCTAGAGTGGGCTGAGGCAGTAAGGATAAATCCGTACTTAACAAAAACCAAGTTTCACCTCCCAGGCTGCCTCATTGCACTCTGGCAACTTTCCCACCACCCCCCTCACCTCGACGGTCACCTTTAGAGGTGCCCGAATTGTCCTCAGTCAGACACTTCCCTCCACATGAGAAAGTGACATCAACATCGGGAAGGAATGACTCGCTATCACCTGCTAGCCTCTGTGCCTCCTCACCTCTGTCCCCCCCAGGGATGTGCTTTGGGGCCCTTATTTCTTCACGGCCGGCCCCCTGAGTGGCCTCCTTGCTTCCAGTCTCCCCACTATGCCTGCCATCTATTTGCTTCCTTTTAAAGTTATTTTTAGCTATCTAAAATATATCTAAGTTTCCAAAGTCAAAATAACTTAGCAAGTTATGTTCAGAAAGGTTTCCCTTCCAGTATTGTCTCCTCCACCCTGCTTCCTCCCTCCTCTATACATTCTTTTTTCTTATGCAATTGCCCTGCCAGTGATTTCTTTTTTGGCAAGTACAAGCAAAAATGTGTGTCAGTACATGTATCTATCAGTATTTTCTCTTTCCTCTCCTTAAATACAAGGTAGCATGCTAAATATACTGTTTTGCTTTTTTTTTTTTTTTTTTGCTTGATGACATATCCTGAGGTTATTTATGTATAATGAGGGATGTACGTTCTTCCCCCCAACAAGTCTCTGTATTCAAGAGTGGGTTATCTCTAGTCCTTTTACTGACGCCAAATATAATGAAACATAATTTAGCAGCAATATCACTCCCTTGCTCAAAAAAATCTTATGGCTTTTCATTGCCTGCAAAAAATCCCAATGTCTCCGGAGGGCTTCTTAAGTCCATCACAACCTACCTTTCCCGACTTGCTTCTCCCTCTTTCTCGCCCAGTGCAGCAGCCACTATGGGTTCTGTGTTTTCCATTCCCCACGTTTACACTGCATGTCACTCCTAGAATTCCCCAACCAGAATCCCTGCTTCCTCTCCTCTTCACTTGGTTGAAATTATTCCTCAATCCCTAGAAGAAACATGATCCTTTCAGGGTTCTTTCACCAATTCCTGTCACGATCTACATCTTCCCCCAAGTGAAGTTAATCACTTCCCCCTGGTACTCCCAAAGCATGTGCTTGTAGTTTTGTATTTCATGTTTTTCCATTTACATAAATAACCAGAAAACACTGGTTTTCTGGTAATTTATGTCCATTCCCTCCCTACCCCCAATAGATGATGGGAAAATAATTCCTGCACAGGGTTTCTACAAGGTTAAGTGCTCAATACATGATCTTTGGATTGTTTGTTTTTATTAAATGTCTGTAAAAAATAAAGTACATATAATAGTTAGGGCCAACATTGCTTATGGCTTTGAAAAACAAATGAATGTTACTCGTCCTTTATTTGCTTTGTTTGGGTGGTAGGTGAAGATCAAGATAAGAATTCTATGGACATCTGAAGGTTGCTATTTTTGCTTGTAGAGCATTTTTATATAGTTCTCAGATTACCATGTCTGATGCATCAACCTGGCTCTTGGTAGGTTTTTGCCAGCTACATTGAATGTCAAATTAAGTTAGTTAGGTTCTACCCAGAATGACTAGAGAGAGCACTTGGAGAGTTCAAATGGTTTAGTGATAACTTAATATTAACATTTAAATTTAAGGATATGAATTATCACTGCCCAATAAAATTGGTATGGCAGAATCAAGTCATTTATGGGATCTCTTTAACCGGTATACAGATCTGATCTCTTACGACCCACCAGAAAATCCTTGGACTATAAAATGTGCTTCTTTCTACTGCAAGGGAATAAAGGATCCCTTGGGTCTTATGAAGGACATAAAAAGGAGTTATAACGAGTTCTTTCAAGGGGGGGGTATCAAAAATAAGAAAATGCAATGCCAAGTTTCTGATTCTAGATCTAAAATCCTTTGCAGACTTTTGTGAGTCTCCCAAAGTTCACATCAATACTAATGTGATTCTGTCAAGTTCAAAATAGCATGAATATTTTGGGTGTGTTAACAAATGTTGGTTGTGGTGGGTCACATATTTGATCTACATGTAGAGCGTAAATATCATACCTGATAAGACTTATAATCTCATGAGATGTGTAGAAACTCTCAATGGGAGAACTGTCAGAGAATTTGTGGCCATCTTTGACCTACCACAGACTTAGCCCAGGGCAATGAGTAGAAATTTAATTCTGTGCTCCAGCACAGAACTTCCACTGGGAGCCCTATTCCAGACACTTACTACATAGTTAGTGAATTGCCAAATAGAAGAGATAGTGTGGAGGAAAAAGATAAACATGTGGGGTCCATGGTAAACTTTAAGAAGAAGAGGAGAGAAAACCAAGTACTGAAGTTATGAATCTGGGCAGTGAATGGGCCCTTTGACAGAGTAATGGTGACAAGCGCGAGAAAGGAAGATGACCTTATTTTGCGATGGGGTGACTTTGAAAACCCACTGAAAGCACTCCCCAAATGTGTAAATTGAAAATAAAGTCAATAATGATGATGATGGTGATCTTAAAAGTAAGGAATGTAGTGGAAGTTGTGGAAAGACTAGAATTCCAAGCAATGGTTAAATAAACGAAACAAATGATTTCATCCATGGGAGAGGCTGTAGCAGGAACAATTTTAAACAGACATTGAACAGCGCTGTTAATGAACACTATTAGAGGAACATTCTTGTTGACCTTATTAGGAGTGTTCTTCCATTAGTGTTGGTGGGTGCACTATGGCGATCTGTGGGAGAGATACCTCAATTGTCAGAAAGAGCCATTTTCAGGCTAGAATTCCAGAGGCTTCCCAAGTTATCTGTTAAATTTGTCATCAGATTGAAATAGGCACGTCTCACATTCCAGTCCATGTGTAAAGTTTACATTTTCCTATAAATGTTGATCTGACTGTCTCTAAGGCAAGGAAGCAGAAACTTCTCATGCATCAGGGATGATCAGGTCAAGGTTTATGGAGGAGTTCCTCCAGCCTTGCATTTAAATCCTTCCCTGCCTTCCTGCAGCACAGGTTGTAAAGTGCTCCACAACCCCTCGACCAGGAGAAACAGGTCTCCAGGAGGGCTGGTGAGTGGTAATATATCATGCAGCGCTCTCCTCTGCAGGCACCCCGTGCCACCTCCACCGTGCTCCCTGCTCCCGCTGGAAGATAGGGGAGCTTCCAGTGAGCCAGAGCACGCGCAAGACACGTTAGCTGCTAGCTGCTAGCTGCGGAGCGTTAGGCTTGGCCCACAGCCTAATTATTAACATTTGAAAGTCGACTGCTGGGCAACTGTAGAAATAGCTTCTATGACATTTAAAAATATGGATTTTTCTCCCCGCCCCTTACTGGACAGGCCTACTGCACATTAATTTCTGGACATACTGTCCGTACACTTGAAGAAACCATCTCCACTTTGACTATGGCGACTATTGATCACAGCGAGGATGAGACACATTTTCTTCAGGGGACAATAAACACTAAGTGCATATTGGAAAATAAACATGAGAAATATGCATGTGACTATCATTATTTAGCGCTAACAGTATATTTAAGCTTTTAGATACTAGAATTCATAAAAAGCAAATACTACCAAAATCTCATCGCTATTGCTAGTAGCTCCTTTTACAGGACATTTTATATTCTGTTTAGATAAGTCCAACGGATGTATTAGAGCCGCAGCTCATACTTTCAATCAATAGGCCCTAATGATTCATAAATACACAGAGAGAGTTCACTTAAAAGTATGAGCTTACAACCTCTGAAAAGACCTTCGGTGTCCCATGCCTTTGTAAGTACACATTTAAAGAGGCTACTTTACACTGGACATACCAGGATTGCTGAAGAATATTCTCTCCGGAGAGGCAGGGGTGACTTATACTACAGCCGAGATTTTCCTGCAGTCATTGCCAGATCCTGAGATAACTCACATGTCCAGTATGGTGAGCAGCATGGTGCTGCACCCTTCTCAAGGGAAACCGAGGCCCGACGCATCAAGGAAACTCACAGCAGATGAGGGGAGAGAAACAGCTGTTCCAGAGAAGCATCCAGTGAGGTGGTTGGGAAACTCTCTTCTTAACCCTAGATAACCCTCTCATTAAGGGCAAGTGCTTGCCTGTTCTCTGGCTCATTGATTTAAGAGTTATTTGGTGCTGGTGCTGCAAAGGAAAATACATATGTTTGAAGTTATTCACTTCATTATCCTAAGTCTCGGGGGATTCACCTAAAAAGTGAAAAAGTTACGAAGGCCAATACCCAGCACAACCTGGCTTAAAATAATAATGGACACAAAGATTCGGAAATCGCTATTAGCAGTAACAATAAGAATAACAATACCCTATGTCTATAGAATAATTTACAGCAGGTAATGCTTTGTAAATCACTTTGCATACATTATACACGATAGTTAAATCTCAAAGCTAGCCTACAAAGTGTACAAATACTTTATAAATGATAAATAACTAATACCAAGAGAAAATTAGCTTTAAAATTAACTTTACCGATGACATTATTTTAAATGAATGGAAAATCATTCTTTTAGTAATTTAACATTGGCACCAGTACCCCAGGAAGATAGACGATTTGACCTCGGCTTTAAAGTTGTCTTCATTGTTAATTTCCATAAAAACCTTAACATTTGTCTAATTATAGGGTTCTGCATTCATTGATCTCACTAATTCAACTGTTTTATCTGAGTGCCTCTCCTGAATTGATAAATCTAAATTGCACATCTTCTAAACTGCTAAGCTCAGGAGAAATCTCCAAGGTGGCCCAAATGGCTGTTGAGGCCTTTTGCACCTGTCTAGCGCCATCTACTGTAACTTTCCAGTATTGGATTTAACATTCCTTTTTAAAAACCGTGGTGCCTTTCCCGACATGGTTCAGGCCACCAAAGGTGTGTATTCAGGCTTAAACTGAAAACCAACCATTCTCGGTTGCAAAATTACAAAAAAGGAATTTAAAATTCATAACATTGCTTTATTTTAGCATCAAAGAAAAGGCTTTTCGGATCTCCTGGCTTATCTTGAAGCCTGTTACTGCATAAGGTATTTTTTGTTAGAAACCTTTCTAAAAGGAATGAGTAGCAATATATGAAAAAACTGTGCAAAGTAATTGCTTTGTCTTGGAAGAATGTGTGTGCACATGATTCACACAACTTATTGTTTTATCATTTATCTGCCTCCCTGGAAATAACAGGACATAAAGAGACTGAAATCAATATTCTTTTCTACTTGCCCAGCACAAATGGATACTTACTTAGGGTCAATAGTCCTTTTTGAGGGTTTTATGTAATGTTCGAAAATACCTCTACTCCTCCTGGTTGCGGGAGGCCATCGGACGGACTCATGAGGGAAACAGAGTTAGTTGTAGTTATCGCCAACCTCCTGTCTTTTGTTTGTGGCTGTACATTCGCAGGTGGTTACCACGAGCTTCAAACAAATGGAATACACAAAATGAGAAATTAATTGAATAGGTCATAAATGAGCTGCTGATCTAGCCCACTGTGGGCCAAATTCCTCGTTCCTGCAATCTAATGCTAAAAGAAAGTGGCACAGTGGGTTGGAGCTGCACTGCAAAGATAAGCCGAACTGTGGCAGCTTCAGTGCCAGTTCCATCTCCGCCCAGGAGGTGACCCACATGGCGCAGCAGACCTCTTCTGCTCACCCGCTGCTCCCCTCAGCAGTGTACTTTGTCGATCTGCCTGTTCTGCTCCCCACTCTGTTTCTAGTGAATCCTCTCGCCACCGTTGTACCTCTGGCTGTACCCCATTTCTGTATGCATAAATAAATAAATCTTTAAAATATATGTATATTTTTAAAGAAATGAAGAAAATAGTCCTACTTTGGTTTGAATATTGGAAACAAAAATTCTTCCTAGTGAGTTTTTGACGTCAGGCCCTACCCCAGACTAGACTTGCAAAATTAGTTAAGAACTGCCTAACTAGTTTCTTGATCTTCAAAGGAGTTTCCTTGGCAATGCCACTTGGCAGGCTACACCATCTTTATGTGCTGATAGGATCAGCAGGTAAAGCATTAGATTTTATATGGCTCAAGAGACAGGTGCAAGAGATTGGATTCTTCATGATAGGCCCAAACTGGAAACAATCAAAATATTCATTAGCAGCAAAATGGAAACATGTGATGGTCACACAAATGCATATTTGAGAGCAAAGAAAATGAACGAACAACAAATTCATAAATATATCCCAGAATGTAAGAAGTCAGATACATGACAGAATGATACATTATTGCATTTCTATAAAACAAGCAAAATTAAGCTATGTTTAAGGAGTGCACATCTAGGTGGTAAAACTATCTGGAAAAGCAATGATGTCATTGGCATTAAAGCTAAATTAAGGGTTACCTGTGGGGGCAGTGATATCATGGCACGTGAGGAGGGGACCTCTAGCGCTCTGACAATATCCTATTTCCTGCCCTTGGTACTGCTTCCACTTTCACGCCTCAATTGCCCACCCCTTTCTCCTGACCCCATTTCCAGTCATTGGCTTCTCATCCATATTTTAAGGCTTCCTTATCAAGTGGCTCCCGAATTATTTGGTCAAGGTAATATCTTCTGCCTCTGAATTCTCATTTCCTTTTGATCCTCTCATAACAACTGCCTATTTTCCTTGCATTGGTTGTGTGTGTGTGTGTGTGTGTGTCCTCTTCATTCATATGCAAATCAGTTTTAAGCACAGTAGGTGGGTGCTCAATAAATGTAAAATACATTTGTTCTCCAATAGATTAATGAGATGATTATCCATTTGGCTCTTTGGAGCCTAAAATACCTTTGCAAAGGCTTGCCTGCTGGAAAAAGCTCATGGTTTGTTGTGGGCACACTGAGGATTATGTCAGCACACCCAGTATGGTTTACTGGCTTATATATAAAGTTGGGTCATGCCATCCTGGGAACTGGGCTACCGTGCCCAACTAGGTTAAAAAGGTCACTCAGTGCAGCTGGCCCTGGAGTTATAAATCTAATCAGCTTCACGGGAGTTATCTGGAAGGCTATAAAATCTATGGGATAATTCATAGCGCATGTAGAAAGACAATCTTTCTGCATATGAGTGAACATTTATAGCTCACCCCTAGAGCCACCATTTTGTAAGTGGGGGTGGGGTCGCAGGCATAATTACTTGGTAAATTGCTTTGTAAACCAACACCTTACAAATGGGTCTGTTATTTGGTGGAATTCAGAGCATCTCATCTCTCCTCCCCCCAAAAGTTTGTGGATGAGTTTAAGAATGAAACCCGTGATTAGAAAAGACTCATAAATCTACTCACAAAGTAACTGGGGCCATTCTGGCTAGCTGTTTGTATGCACAACGGCATTCATAAATTAGACATTCCCGAGTCAAGGAATACCTACATTAGTAATGGGTATGTCTGTATGTGTGCCCTATGGCCTATATTTAGAAGCCTGTTCATTAACAAATGAGCATTGCTGTTTTGGTTGGATTCACAGATTCATGAAAAAAAAAAAATAGCTGAAGTGTCACCAGATTTAAAAGGATGGCTTATATTAATGCAAATGTTGACATAGGTAAGACTTAAAGGGAGAAAACAAAACTGAGCCACTGAGACAAGACACTGGAGGACTTTGCATAGGTATCTTTGCAAGTCATAGATAGTATCTTGAGATGAAAAGGCCCTAGAAACTGTTTAGCTTGAGTTAGACTAATTGTTGAGTTAGACTAACTGTGGGAGAGGTTAACCTGAGTGGCTATTGGGCAGGCTATTAGTAGAGTTATAAGCTCACAAAATAGTTAGCTTTGCACATGGACACTAGACTCTATTTTACACATACGGGGTATTCAATGCAAAATGTAGTTAATGACTAACAAATGCTTGAAATTCAAAGCTATTCCAGGAAAGAAGCAATGAAATGAGTTCATGTTATATTCACTAGGCAAATGGCCTCAAATATCTGATATGATTTCCAAATATTCTGTGAATTGCTGCCTTTAACATGTTGCAATTTTGTTGGTTAAAATATTATCAAGAAAATTCAATAGAAATCATCAAAATGATATACCACACCATCTGTGAAAAGGCATTTTCCACTTAGAACACTCGCTGCACTTTTTCTTAGGTCTGAGATAAAGTATAATTCAGGAAATGAAGTCATGTGATTAGAAAATATCATTAACTTTCTTTGTTACTATATCATGATAATTTTTTTAGGACTTGAATCATTTCCTTACAATTCCCTTATGCATTCTCTAAACCCAAATAGTTTTGTTTTGGAAAAAATTTGGAACTGTCCGTGAATCTTATCTAGTTGCCTATATGGAAACACAGCAAAATATTGGAGCCTGTTGCTTTACCTTGAATTTGCTAGTTGAAAATATTGTAGCTGCATTCTTCATTGGGATTATCTGAAGAAATGTAGAGTTCTGATTTTGAATTTCAAGGTTGTTTTTTTAAAACCATTGTCATCAGTGGTTTACAAGTGTTTTTCAGTTGTGGATGCCGGAGAAAATGAAATAAACCATAATAAAAATAATTTTGTCCAGGTGGTACATAAATCAGTTGAGGAAATACAATTCTTTGTGGCAAATAAAAAACATATGTATTACCTAGTGCACTGAAATGTTATTATTCATAAATGAATGTTATGGATGTGTTAGGATTTAGAGACACAAGGAAGAACATTAGGGTAGAACCCTAAAGTATTGCATATTTTTGCCTAATGTGGAATAATTTGAAACAAATACATGAAGAATTTTATATAAATTAGCCAGAGTAAGTTCATTTCAGGGGTATATGGGAATTTCCCATTAGAAAGATTATCTTCTATCTCCTCTTAATTTGTGATTTGTTGAATACTGCTGAGTGACTATCAAAATCCAACTAAAGATTTCAAAAGCAGCAATATACTTTTAAAGTCGGGCTAATTACTAGGGTGTGTAAATTGTTTGCATGTATATATACAGATTATTCTTGTTATTTTCCTTATCAATGTGTTATTTTAAATGTATTTGGTTATTTTAATTCAGGGGTTCAATTTTCACTCCTGCATATGGGCTCATGACTTTTTTTGTAAACTCCCTTCTTTTGTAAATTACCATAAGGTGCTTAGTACAAAAGATGAGGTACTCAAAGTTGCTTTCAGATAAATGCATGGATTTATTTATTTGTTATTATTTACCATTGGTGCTTAGTACAAAAGATGAGGTACTTAAAGTTGCTTTCAGATAAATGCATGGATTTATTTATTTGCTATTATTTACCATTGACTTAGTAGGATAGACTGAGAGTTCAAGGAACTGATTCAGAAATATTAAAAAAAAAACTTTGGAAAGTTATATTTTTGTTGGCTTTAGTTCTAGCAATCATTTTCATATTTAATATTTTCTTCAGTTCCTTATGTTCCTTATGTTTTTATGTCAGTTTTGCATCAAAGCTAGGTGTTTAGGGCTTTTCTGAAAGTAAATAAAAATATCACTTATACCTTTTCTTTAACATTTACTAAGCAGGAAGGAGCTATTTTAGTTTTAATTAAAAATACTTATAATGTATTATTTTTTGTATTCAGATTATTTTTGACTTAACCAGAATCACTATAATGTATCCCCAAGTCCAGCATCTGATACCAATTTTTTTCCAAAGGGAAATTTTTAGTTTTTTTTTTCTCTTAAATCTACATCTATAAATTATTTGTGATGAAAACAATATCGACGAAATAAACCCTACATTAATATACAACTTTTTAATGAACTTGATATATTTATCACTTAAAATGAAGGTTTGACCAAAGTCATTTGTTGATTGAATGCACATTTGTGATGCACAAATAACTTCTTTGCTAATAAAGAAAACCTCTTTGCATTTCATCTTTCTCCTCAACCTCTTTCTTATTCCTGATTTGCACATCATAAGGGGGGCAGAGGTAATAAGAATAAATTCTCAGAGGGTTAGGAACATTTTGAAAAATAATATGAGTTAGAAAAGATCTGTGTGAATGATGACCTAAAATAAAGCCAGAATTTTCTTTTTCATGTAAGAGTGTTTTACATTAAGACACATGTTTATTCATCTCAGCACACAGGTCAGACTATGGTTAAAAAAATATTCCACCATTTAATGTGATCAATGAATACAAGTTAAAACTGTCACATGCTCAAAATCCTATCTTACAGCATCAGTGCTCTTGATATAAACCTGTCACGATGTGAAGGTTCAGAAGGTAACCCCTCTGGTAGTGCCCGTATAGGTGAACCTGTCACCTGGTCAAATATCAAATGGGGACTTGATTGAAATTGTCTCACCTGACTCACCACGTAATACAGTTTTACAAGTGAAACCAACTGACGATGAGGATATGTTGGTAGAAATACTGATCCTGAACCTCTTTTGGTGTTTAGAACAGGGTCAAACATCTTGCATTAATAAATTAATGCTTGCATGAGGCATGGATTTTTTTTTAAATAAATTAAGATTGACCTAGTTTGCCCTTCACCTTTCCGGGTCCTCATTTACCAGTAGAAGAGTATATCGATTTTTTTTTTTTTATCTTAGCTCATAGTTGGTGAGAATTTTGTGGTCTGAGAGAAGAGGGTCATCAAGACAGGACACCTATACTCCCTTAACTTTGGGGACCCGAAAAGGAATGTGCTTTGGAGAACTTGGGAAGTCAAAATGCTGCTAGGTTCTTGGTGGTTTAAGGCCCTCAGGTTCTGTTTTGTGTGTGTTTTTTTCCATTATAATTTATTTGCTTATATATTTTAAAACATTGCTCATTTAAAAAAAATATTTATTTATACATACAGAACAGGGGTGCAAGGACTGTGAGAGGATTCACCAGAGACAGAGTGAGGAGCAGAACAGGCTGACTGCTGAAGTACACTGCTGAGGGGAGCAGCAGGCGGGTCAGGAGAGGTCTGCCACGCCATGTGGGTCACCTCTGGGGCGGGGATCGAACTCATGCGGAAGTGGCTTGAGTTTCTTGGTGCTGTGCTTTAACCTGCTGCACTACCAAGGAGGGCCCGCATTGCTCATTTTTTAAAAATTTATTTATTTATGCATACAAACACCAGGGTGTAGGTCAGAGGTGTGGAGGATAGGAAGATTCATCAGAGACAGAGCAAGAAGCAGAACGGCGGATCTACTGAAACAGACTGCTGAGGGGAGCAGCAGTGAGTCAGGAGAGGTCTGCTGGGCCATGTGGGTCAGCTCCCTGGCTGGGGATGGAACTCAGGCCTCAGTGGCTGGCAATAGCTTGATAGCGCTAAGACTTAACCACTTGGCCACCAGGGAGGACCCTTATTGTTCATTTTTGTACTGTGTTTGCTTTCTCCTCTCGGGTGTTGTCCACATAGAATTCCCATCACCAAGTCACTCATACACCATTGCCATAGTCCCTGTGGGGCACTCAGGTTTTAGGACATTTTTGACATCCCCAAGTTAACTTAAGAAATGTCCGATCAGTAGCTCCCCAAATTTGTGTTCTGTGTCAGCGGTGGTGCCACTCCGCTGTAAGAATGTGGCCGTCTACACCATGACATCATCCTTAGAGGTTAGGGATGTAACTTGAACTTGCCTAATTTCCCCTTAGTGAACTGTTAAGTTTCTGTTATCCATGAGTTGATCCAAATTCTCCTTGACCACATTCACCTTCTCATCCCGCCCAGCTTTGCTGGTCTAATGAGTTCCACGTGTTTGCTAGTCACTGCATAAACAAATCCTTCATGTTTGTTCTAAAACCATGCTCCAGAACCATACACTCTAGCCTTTTATCAATAAGCTCATGTTCATGCTTGGCAATTCTTCTCAGTGTGTTCCATGTTGATCCTATCCCTTCTATTTTAGAGGAGAATTGACGTGCAAAGTAATTAAGATGTTCTAATACAATCCTGAAACAGATTCTGTAACAAAGAAAAAGATTTGGGATGCAAACACTCCTTGCCGGAGCAAATACAGACTTTCATAATTCACTCAGATATACCAGTCTAACCCTCAATATGTGATAAAAATTGATTATCCATTTAAAGTTGTTTCATGGTCCATGCATGTGTTTCCACTGGTGTTTTAAGTGGCTTTACACAGAATGAAATAGCATTACTTAAACAGTAAAGTATAAACATAATATGGCTCGTTTATTAAGGTCCCGATGCTGCAGCTGGAAGGCATCCCAGATGCATAGAAAATGTCAATGTCCTTGGTCTAGCTGCTGAGACAATTGAGACACCTCCATATGAACTGTGACCCTTGCTCTTTCCTCTGCAGCAGTAGATGAGACACCGTGCTTTTTTCTTTCCTTCTAATCCAGGTCATTTCTAGTTCATTATATATTGTTCGCGTGGGTTACTTGATAATAAGTGTAGCAAAATTCCAGCGTAGATGAAACCCATTTCATAAAATGTCGGTGTTTTCATCTGTGCTGATGGCTGTTGTCAAAGGGGGTATAACCAGAAAGATCATTTAAAAAGGCAACAAAACTAGGGTGGTTTTGCATGCAATCCCAGTGAATTTTCTAAAACTTGGTCTCTTCTGAGCCTTGGCCACATCTAGAACACCAGGGATGTTTATCGCATTGGATTCTGTTGGGATACACCCACATCCCCTAAGCACCTGCCATCCCTGCACCGGGCAATCAAAAGGCCTCTGTAGGATAAATGGAAGTGACCAGATCCCCCCCAGCCCCCTGCCCTCCCATCATTAGCATCAATGATCAACACCTGTGGTCTTACACGCATGCCCGATGGCAGCGCCTGGAAGATGTGTGTGTGTGTGGGGGGGTGTGAGTGGGCACACCTGAGTTGAGAGACGGAGCATACAAGGGCGGCAGGAGAGCTGAGGGCAAGAGCACACAAACACAGCAGCAGGAGACGGGAGGGGGCAGAGGACAGTGCAGTAGAGACCAGGAGAAGCCAGAGAGCGTAAAAAGTTAAGATTCGCAGGGGGCTAGGAGGCCTGACAGTCTCTGGCCC
>NW_004567128.1:20847777-20848545 GCF_000260355.1 Condylura cristata | reverse complement strand
CCGCCCTGCCTTCCCTGTGCCCGGCTGCCTCACTACAACTGATGTAGAACGCTCATTATAAGCCAGGCAAAGCCACCAAGTGCTCCAGGACTCTCCTTCACCCCTCTGTCTAGACCCATAGAGAAACTGCTCTTTGCCTTGCTGGCGCAAACAGCCGCCACTGACTGCATCTGCCACTCTTGGCCTTTGGGCTTTCTCAGGTGGCTAGAGTCCCTTCGGTTCACCTGTAACCGAGGCTCGCAGTACCAAGGAGTCAATGAGAAGAGGCAAATACCGCAGCTTACTCGCACGTTGGGTGTGGTATTGCTAAGATGCGATCTTCCTCCCATTAGCAGCACCTCGTGAGACTGAGCGGAGATCTCCCACACTAGTAACCTGTTCAATAACAGTCCTCATTGGCCCTCTCCCTGTCTTCACTCCCCTGTCATTATTTTCCGCAATTACCTCCCAAATAAACTCCTTGTTCTCACGTTTTCCTCGCAGTGTCTGATTCTGAGAGAATCCAACCGTAGACAATTTTATTTTAAATGTGGTTTCTGTTTCAACTTTAAACCAAGTGAATCAGTGTCTCGGGGTCTCAGTGAAGGAACGCTCATGAATCCTGTACTTTTTTTTTTTTTTAAGATGTATTTACTTATGCATACAGAACTGGAGTACAGGCCAGAGGTGCAGGGGCGGTGAGAGGATTCACCAGAGACAGAGCGGGGAGCAGAACATACAGATATACTGACAAGAGAGGTCTGCTGGGCCATGTGGGTCAGCTCCCTG